>NW_024466219.1:24190000-24809166 GCF_017591425.1 Ochotona curzoniae
CTGCCCTTGTAGGCTCACAGGAATAAATTCTTCCATTTACTTTGACCTTATTCCCGTCAAAGCCAGCCTCTGTTGCTGTATAAATCATGCAGGTCTTTATTGAAGCGTATTCACCCCAATAATACTATAGTTTATCTTTAGGAGAGCAATAACTAATAATTAGGAAGAGAATTAGTTCACTTCTAAAACCTAAGGACAAGCTAGCCCGGTTTGAATTGAAATGACTATAAGCCATAGTTTTAGTCTTTTTGGCATATTACAAGACTTTGTCCTGTACACTCCAATCCAGAATACCACAATCCAATATAGAAAAATAAATATATACTCAATATTCAACAAAATAATCTGTCATGCTCAGAATAAATTTGTATATAATTTCAAACGTGAAAAAGTAAAATGTACCTAAATACTACAACAATTAGTATAAGATCTATAGTGTTAATATCATTGGCAATATGCTCATCTGAATAGTCAACTGTACAATTTAAACTTATTAGTAACACCATGGGTAACTGAATTTATTCATTGTAGGATCATAATTTACATTTAACTCTTAGAAGCCTCAAAGTCTGTATGGAGCGAAGATTCCATTACATAACAATAACAACGATTGAATTTAACTGCTAATAAGCCGAACTGTTCTCAAAGTAATATTTTGAATTTTCATGCTATTGTCATTAGTGATAAAGGCTATTGTCTTCTTTTTGGAGTTTCAGGCTTCACTGTTAGTACTTTCATTCTCTGTGATTTAATGCTTTAAATAACCCATCAGAAATTTTCTTGAGGTCTTTCAAAAGACTAACAGTCCGTACCATACTTGCAAAAAAGAGTAAAAGAGCTGAACAAGGTTTCTCAGTTTCTTTGGAAACTGAAACTGGGAGGAGCTGAGCCAAGAAGGAGAGAAAAAAAGAGTTATCATGATAGGATTTCAGCCTCAAGTTTTTAACCTATTTTTCCATATTGCCATGTCCTTGCTAACTCAACAACTCTACTCTTTCTTTCCAAAGGGAGGAGGATAAAAAAGGAAGGAAAGAGACACTAAACCAATGATATTTCACTACAAACTTTGGAACTCTGGCACTGCGTTGTTGGAGAATTCTAGGACATTGTCCTTATCTTCAGTTCAATGTCTGGAAATACTTATACGGATTATTGTCAAAAACCATTTATAACTTTCTTTTGGAGGATAAGGGAGTGAAAAAACTTAGTATTAAAAATATCTTTATCAAGGGAAGCTCCATAAGACTCTTATTATTAGATTATTTTCTTGGACGAAACAGAGATTTCTAAAACCTATCCAAGGAGGTTTTCCTTGGATGTGTTGATCCCTTTCGTCCTCGGTTTCTTTCCTAATGTCCAGCAGTTATTCAACATACAAGTACCAAGCATCTACCGTGTGGAGGGCCCTGGTGCAGGTGCCACACAGGCAGGGATACAGAAGATAACAAAGATCCTCAGCCCAGTGTGCAACTGTGGTAGCAAGAACAAGAGAGGTGTGTCAATAGATGCATAATGTGCTCTAAAAGAACTGTGACACAAGCAAGAAGAGTTTAACAAGGGGTCAGACAGCACAACTTTTCCCCTAACTGGATATTGCTCCAATGTATCCTAAAGTAAACTAGGCACATGAATCAAACAGTAGCAACATCAGAATCTCCAACCTTAGTGTAGCAGACACTAAGATTTTTACCTGTACACACCGTTCACTTTTTAACTCCCGTGAGCTTGGCAGCTACTGTGTGATCTAGGAGGGTAAAGCAGGATTCCTTACACATCACAAATGAGATAACTTGAGTCTCTCAGCAAAGCAAACCGAGCATTCTAACTTGCAAAGCTAAATAGCAATGCAAATATCCTAAGGAAGAATTCACATTTTCAATCTAGAGCTTTTCCCCGCACATTCTTGTTTCACCACCATCAGCCTATATTTTCAGCAAAAGGACAACCCAGTTACTCAATGCAAACCTTTGGTCCCAGTCACTATTCCAGAGTTTCTATGCTTAGGCATGCTGGGTGGCAACTGGCAGTTGACGATTCTATAGGAAACACATTGGATTTACTTTGGTTGTTTGCACTTTCCAGGTTCTTGTTGCCAATAACTGTGAAAACTCTCAGGGATAAGAAACAACAGAATGGGAAAGACAAGTACGGATGATGAGTTAGACCCTGAAGGCAGCACAGACACCTGCGACAAGCTGCCATGTGAAACAGCATCCCAACTTCTAGTTCCAGAAAAGGTCAAGATCGAATTTTATTAATCCAGGACAATGGCTCTTGATTTACCAATTAAGTGCACATGTCCAAGGCTCTTATTGTGGCTGAGTGGAAACAAATTCTACTTCCTTCTGTGGTCAAGAGACTTACATAAATAGATCAGTGTTCCCCAACTATCAGCTTGCTATCTAAATATCTTCCCACAAGAAACTGGGTATAACCTACCAGACTTAGAACTCGAATGTAACACCACTCAAACTTCAACCAGAAACTTCACGGGATAGGTTTCTGTGTCACATGATATGACAGTATTTGTGAGAATTTTTATATGTCCAAGAATTTCTTTGGAAGCTCTTAAAACATCCTCATTCTTCACAGTAAGAAGTATCATATGTCTCAACCTGTCACATGACTTTCTTCTCTGTAATTTCATCCTGCTTCCTTGTGACCAGAAGGCTACCTGCTGGAGTCAGTTTGATCTTTCTGAATTCTGGCAGTTTAAGACTAGAAATTGCCCTGCCATCGCTCAGAGCACCTAGCACAATGCAGGGTCCAGAGAGAATAGAACGCATCTCCTGACTTAACCCTTAAAGGTATGGTCTCCAGTTTTTTTCCTAAAGTTTTGCTTATGTGTTTATTTGAACATTAGAATAGCAGGAGAAAGAGATATCTTTCATCAACTGGTTCACTCTGCAAATACCTACAATAGCCAGGGCTCCATGCTGAAGCCAGGAGCCTGGGGCTCTACTGGAGTCCCCAACAGGGATGCAACAAACCCAATCACTTAAACCATCATCTGCTGCCAGCCACATACATTAGCACAAGCTGGATTAGAAGCAGTGTAGCTGGGACTTGAACCTGTATTGCAGTACTGGCTGTTGGCATCCCAAGCAGCAGCTTAGCCCCCTATATCACAGAACCAATTCCTTCTGATTCATTGTGCAGAATGGCAGATCATGTACACTCTCATCAAAACTCGCCTAAAATAAATGCAACTCCTGTGTGGAATCAAGTGACTAGCTTTGGGGCATAAAGGTCTTACATTAATAGCTGCAAGTAACCCAGATAAGCTATTTTATTCGATTTGGGAAATAATCAATAACAATGGCAGGCCATAAAACAAATGTGGAATTTTCCATTGTTTGACTGCCACTAAAGTCTGTTTACTGTCTATTGTCAGTAATGTTTGGCATGGATATTTTGGGTCTCAAAGTTGCTTAAGGAATGCTTAGAGTTCCAGTCCTCACCATCCATGTCTCCCATAAGCCATTTCCCATTGAGTACAGATATCAAATTTTAAATTGCTCTGACACACAGAGCATAATCATCAGACCACCCATGGGGACCTTTTTATTTATGGGATACAAAACCGAAGAGATTTCACTGTAGGGGAAATATCGGCAAATCAGTAAAAGTAGAGATGATCCCAGCCAGCCCCAAATGAGAGGGGCAGATGTAGTGATTAACACAGTTGCCGATGAATAAACATACCCTTTTGCATTATTTTGATGCTTGCCTGTTCTTGCCTGCTGTGTCTCTTTAGCGAAGAAGAGCCAATATCTGTATCTGAAAATGTCTGTTAATCACATTTTTGAAAAAACATATTTTAGTAAAGGATGAAAACACTCAAAAATGCAGCTGGGATGAAAAGAGAGAGAAGGGGGTGGAGATAGAAAAGCAGTCACCCCTGCAGCCAAAACAACTCAGTGTGGGAAGCATGTCATGTGGACGCATCTCCGAAGCCCAACCGATTTGTATAACCATCCGAAATGAGGCGGCTGGCAATGATCACCATTGTGATTTGGGGAGTGTATTTATCGTTCGATGGAAAATCTGCTCCAGTGAATTCTCCCACATCCAGGGCACCCATCAGGCAAGTGTGCAATGATCTTCAGAAAGAACTGAATGCTGTCAAAGGTTATCTTCTCATTCAAAGGTACTGAACTGAAAAGCAGAGCTGCAGCTTCACACCAGATTTTGCCCTGTTGGAAAGGACTCATCGATTTGACCAACTAAACAGGCTAAGAGATTTTGAATATGCTAGCCAAAGACCAGCAATGCAATGACCTTGCATGAAGAATTACAGAAAATACAATCAAGTTAGGTGTGCAGAAACCTTGGAAGTGAAGGTAGCAAAGGAAGACAAGAACTTTTGATTCTGGGAGTACCAAACCCTTGCCTCCTTATCCATTCCTCAGGACAGATTAGATGTGAAAGATGCTTTTGACCTTTGGCAGACAGGTAGCAGCAGCAACAGGTTACAGTAACCCTGGGCAACGGTCTGCAAATTCCAACAAGCCACATTCAATAATCAGACCTATGGAGGATTCCAAGGTTACCCACTCGTCACTGTCAACTCACAGTGCCATATGATCTGGTTAGGATGCAAACAAATACATATGTGGAAACTCTTCCTTTTATAAATAACTCATTTTCCAGACACAGACACACTCTGCAGAGAAAATGACACATGCCTATCCTGAAAGAAACCCAGGGAAAGTGAAACTTCAAATCAGGCTTGCGAACCCGTTTCTCCTGATTTTAGCTTCTTGTCAGGAACATAAAACAAGAGCTCTCTGGCATTCAGCAACTGTGTATGCAGGTGGGAACTGTTCTGCCATGAGCAAGGCTAGCTTCCCCGGGGGTCTGAGCGGTGACTTGATGAACTATGAGCCATGCTGGCTCGTTGCCCTGGTGATAGGACAGGGTGAGGCAGGTCACAAACAAACTGGCAGTCACTCTGGCATCCTACTTCATCTTCACTTTTGTTAACTGAGTGTCTACTTGTGACATTTGCTGTGTAATCTCCTAAAGAGTTCAAACACCACGCTCTTTCTCCTCCACATGAGGGCCTACCCTCCTCTTCCTCTGCTTTGGAATGGTTTTTGTCATGGACAGTAAACAGCTAAGCGCTGCAGGCACCTCACTTGGGGAAATCTCACATCTGGTTTCTGATCTGAACTCCCCAGGCTAGTGCTGTGATCTCTGACTGTGCAAGTTTGGATGCAACATCCTTCCTCCTTCTGTCCCATCTGTGTCTTCCTCCCTCTGTCTTCTCTCACCTAACTTCCCCTCGGTCACTTGGCCCCTTCAACCAATGCATCTCTATCTCTGATTACATATTCAGCCTTGATCTATCTTACTGTCGTTCCCTCTCATCTCTGCAGGACTACCTGACTTTCAGAGGACCAAAGGGCCTCTGTGGGTCTTGAGGGAAGCAGACATTGTATAGTTGCAAAAGAATTTTCGGGATACAAACATACCAATCAAATTAACAAAACCCAAGTTCAGAAAGGGCCCATGCAAGTGAAGGGAACTTGCGCTCATATTTTCGCCTAATTTTCAACAGATCCACCCCATAAGAAGTTTGGCCAATCTCCTCAGAAGCCCATCTATTTCTATAGTACTTAAGATTCTGTTTTCCTTGAGAATTTGAAAATTTAATAAAACCTGAAAGTGTTTATGCCCATAAGAGGCTTTCAATCGATATCTGCTGATGTAAATAATAAAAGTGCTGATACCACGGGATCACAGAAGTCCCCAACCTCCAATACCTAAAATTTGTGGAAACAGAAGCTCACAAACCCAATGTATTCACTGGGAAATTGCTACTGCTATACAACCAGCTTGACAGTGTTTGAAAGAGCTTCCAATCGGATAGCGTTAGAAATCTCTTGCTTTGAGTCACTAACAGTATGAAAGTGACAGTGACATTGGCAATTTAGAAAAGGCAAACTCAAAGTACGTTCAGGCTGAAAGAAGTGAAGAATACAGGGCTTTTCCCCCTTCCTCGTGCTGCTTCCCTGTGGCTGCCTCCCTGCTCCCCTCTCTCAGCCACAGCCTCTCCCTTTTGCCCTCAGTAACCATGCTCTGCCAAGGAATTCATGGATTCAGGGAACAGTGGTGAAGGATCACCGGTTACCTTCTTCTGAGTCTGGCCATTGCAGCCATTCGGGAAAGTGAACCAACAGAATGAAGACCTTCCTTCTCTGTAAAATACACCTCACAAACAAATACAAATACTTAAAAAATAAAAACCCTATCTCCAAACACGATCAGATTTCAAGCTTAGGACAGCCACATATGTTTTGGGGGTTCCACAATTCAACCCATAGCAGGACTTTCACCAGACCCCTCTATTAGGCAAGAGAAGAGAAATACACAGCTAAGGTAGCCATTAGCAAGTTCACTGAGCAAGAAGATATAACCTTAAGGTACCAAGGAGTACCCCCAAATGCAATCCATTAAGACAAAAAGAGAGCTTGGAGAACTGATGGAGACATGGTGTAGAGGGACAAATATACTAAATCTGGAAGATGATAATGTGAAATTGTATAACCCTTGATGTTTTGCCTCCACGCCCATAGACAACTGAACAAGTTAACACCTGCCCTAATTTTTGGAAGGACAAGTGTTTCATAATTTTTGATAAGCCATAGTTCTTTAAAATATCCATCTGCCCAGTAATTTAGAATTCACAGAAGAAACTAAAGCAGGCCACTTCCTCTTAAACACAGTATCGATCACTAGATACACGCTGAATAAAAGAAGTAGGGATCCTTTAGTGTTAAGTTTGTGACATACAGATTAGTAACATGACCTGGCATGGCATGTGAGGTCCTTTTAGCTGTCAAAGAGGCAGTCACCTTGCTCCACCCAACTCTTTTCAATTACAATCTTGCCACATCTCCAACCATCAAAATGAGAGGCTGAACCACCAGCACACTACAGGGAATGAAGAGGGAGGGTGTGATGTGGTAATCATGAGAATCGAAGCCAACCATCAAAGCAAGAAAGGAAAAGGCGGCTTGGGCAGATTACACCTGGAGTTCTTCTAGATGAATAACACTTGATCAGTAATGCTAGAAAAGGAGTGCCTACCCACCTCTCTTCTCCTTCTTGTATTTGCTTGGAGAATTTGTTTTTTCTTCTTAAAAATACCCTCTTTTCCCCTCTTTCCAAAATAAAATTGACTTTTGTGATTGCTGTGGGTGTTTGGGTTCTTATTTTAATTTATTTTAAAGTTTGATTTAAATTTGGAACCTGAATAAGACTTTTGACATTTATTTCTGGGGGTGTTTTCTGAAGCTCGATGAAGTGGGTGTTGATTGACAGGCAGGTTGCTATGGAAATAGCTGTCACTGCAGAGACTAAGGCTTTATTTTGTACTCTTCTTTTGTCAGGCAAAGGTTTGTGGGATATTTTAAAAATAGTGTAAGTGCCCCAGAATTAATAGGAAATCATTCAGCGACTCTCTTGCAACATACCTATCAGAACCTGCAATGGTTTTCATTCTGTCCTGCTCTGCTCAGCATATGTATTCATAACTTTTTGTTTTAAAACATGTGCTTTCCATTATAGTTTGTACTTATTGGTTGTTTGTTCATTATACTCTCCTTATGACACTGGCCTCCTGTGAAATTTTGCAGGTAAGAAACATGGAATAATAAGAAGCCCTGAGCAATTCTGACCACGAAATCCCAAATCAGCACCTTGATACACTTGGTGCAGTCTTCTGCCTCATCCTGGGATCTACTGGCTGGCCGACTTACGCATCCCATGATTACAGAAGAAATTGAAGAGATGCAAAAAGGCACACATATGCAGAGAAGTGTATGAGTTATCTTAGACCTAAGTAGGACTCAGTTATTCTGATTTCTATTCCATTATTTATTACCCAGTGTTGTAAACTCTTGGAAAGTTATACAGATAATTAAGTAAGAGACAGCACTTCACACCAAATGGTAATCAGGCCCAAATCTCCTATTTCTCAGTTCTTCCCATGTCTCATTATAACCACAGAGCAATGGAATGCTGAATACTTTCAAAACATCACTTTAAAAAAGTCAGAAAATGGGCCAGTATGGTGACATAGCAAGCTAAACCTTCCCATGTGGCACCAGCATTCCACATGGATGCTATTTCTAGTCCTGTCTTCTCCACTTCTCATCTAGCTTCCAGTTAATGGTCTGAGAAAGTGATGAAGGATGGCCCAAGGCTTTGAGCCCTTGTAGCCATAGGAAAGACCCGGAAAAGCTCCTGGCTTTCATCTTTGGGCCAGCCATTTTCCTCTCTGATTTTCAAGTAAAAAATAATACATCTTGCAAAAAGGGAGCAGAAACTTATTGGAATAACCTACCCTACAAAAAATGAAGATTGACTCTTCTCTAAACTCAGTTTCCCATGAACTTGAATCTGATCACCTATTTTTCTTTATGACAGGTGCCTTCCCTCTACTACACACATATCACCACAAAACAGGACACTGAACAGTTCAGTTTCTGGAGACATGAAAATAGTGTAGGGAGAATATCTGAATTACTTTGTATTTTTCTAGCTACAGTCAATTTCTAACTTCTACTTTTGGGAAGTGTTTCATTGTCAAATGTTAAATTTTACATTAGTGAAGGGCTATCACTTTTCCCTAGTGAAAAGCAAAATTTCCCTTGGGCAATGTCTTAGATTTATATTATCTAAATAAAAATTAAATTCATAGTTTATAAGAAGCAATATATATATAGAAATACAGATTTACTCCATTCAACTATGGAGAAAATTTACACAATTCCTTTTAGTATTTCATCAGGGGAATTCATGGAAGGATTTTCTTTTGGCCATTACATATAAGATTCATATGTGCATGCCATTTTGATGTATAAAAGTGCTT
Source organism: Ochotona curzoniae (assembly GCF_017591425.1). Taxonomy (NCBI): domain Eukaryota; kingdom Metazoa; phylum Chordata; class Mammalia; order Lagomorpha; family Ochotonidae; genus Ochotona; species Ochotona curzoniae. Next base: position 24,198,882 of record NW_024466219.1, read on the forward strand.
AATACAATTGTCTATCACATTTTCTCACCAACTGAAAATATTTATACGGCATCAAAGAGATTAGTGAGGATCTTAATGATGTGTGGCAAAACATGGTTGACATTTCAGGAACTCTGGGTTTTAGAAGCTAGATTTAGATTAGGAATGGGAAGAAATATAGCACAGACCTCGCTTGGATTGAACTTACTGTCTCCTCTCTAAGGCTAAAAGAACTGATTTGAATTATAATCTGCAATGGTCTATTTCTCTGCATTTAGTGCAAAGATTCTGAATAAGGTCATTGAGGTACAGAAGAACAGATAAAAATGACAAAAAAGTAAAAAACTTTAAGAGGAGTTAAACAAAATTCGATGATAACCACATTGGGATATGCTTCCATGATAACAACTAAGACACTATGCAATTTACTCTGTCCATTCTCTGAGATTATCATGGTACAGTCACTGAGCTCTAACTCAGATGAGCTAGGATTTAGCTTCTCAAGTCATTTGATAGGTGACCTCAGCAAGTAAAAATATCTAGTGGGGACTATATTTCTTTATCTTTAAAATAATGTCATGCCTAACCTCCAACCTCAGAAAGCATTGTGGGATACTGTGAACTATTCTTTAACTCTAAGATAATACCATTGTCTCCATATTCTTGTCTTTCTCCCTTGATTCTAGATTACTCTGACCTCTACTTCACTCTGATGCATCATCTCCATCATTGCCAACACTGCTGTCATTGTGACTTGGGGAAAATATTTAAAGCTGGAAAATCACATTTTTAGCACCTGTTCCCCGTAGTCACACACTTACAAATGATTTGCCTTTAAATCCAGGAAGTGACTCCTCCAAAGAAATTTTCCTAATTTCCTTTCCCTTTGCCTCACTGATCGTGAGCTAGATGTTCTGTTAAATTTTGTTATAAATAGATTCACTCTAGCCTATATCATTATATTCATAATCTGGGTAAGCTATACCTTTACATAATTTATATGCAACCTGGAATACTCAACTTGGAAATATGATGCCTAACTACATCCTCACAGTTTATCTTTAAATAATACAGGAAAACTGAAAATCCAGTAAGTGAATTCTTATGCTGAGAGATACAGCTAAAAAGCCTGTTGTCACTTTTCAACAGACTGCAAATCAATAAGTTGATGTAGGGTTTGACTTTTTGGTAACATTAGGATGTTGACTTCAGCAATAAACACACTGTAGATCAGAAGTTAGGACAGAATGTTCTGCTACAGTACACAAGTCTTCTTCTTATAGAACTGTACACATCAGTTATCCTATTCAATGACCAGCAATCCTGCTGTACAACATAGCAGAGTAGAGAGTAAGCTCTGACAATCACAATGGTCTTTCACTACATGCTTTATTCAGGGAAGGGGAAATTCAATGTATTATTGTAGAAATTACCAAATCACAAATACAGAAGAACCTAATAGAATAAAAACAACTCTTCTCAGCCTCCTTCACACTGAGAATAAATGAAAGTGTTATTATTCATACTGCTGTCAGACAGGATCACGTCTGAGCCACATCAGACACTACTGAACAGATCTTTTTTTTTTTTTTGGTATTTTCAAGATCCCTGGAGAAAAGAGGCTACAGACCTCAAAAGGAAGGAATCTCATTTCACTATTTGCAATGTTCACTTTCAGGCATTTTTACTTATTTCGTTTGAAGTTACAGAGAAAAGCGACACAAGGGTTCCATTTCCAGGTTGATCCCTTCCTACTATATTTTTATAAAGAAGCCACCTAACATTTTTTGCAGCTCAATTTTTCATGTTTCTAGAATGAGGTGATGATATTCACATTATCTGTTTCATAGGGTCTCAGAAAATAAATCAATTAAAATAAAAATCATAAAGATCCTGAAAGCTGCATTATGGTATATAAATGTGAGTTGATGGCAATAGTTCAGGGTGGCAGTAGGAAAAATAACAGCAATAACAGCAGACACACAGCATCAATTATGTAACCTTCAGTAGGATGATCAGCCAATACATTAACATTTCTGCAGCAAGAGATGTGAATATTAGTGAGATGAATAAGAAACATATAAATAGTCTAATGTCATTTAAGGTCATATTTTGCTGCCAAACAAGTTATGTGGCCAAATCTATATAATACATTTAAAAAACATAAACCAACAACTTTTTTGATTTCAGAACTGAGACAACAGATTTTGCCTATAAGTTAATATACGAACATATGTGAGCAACCTTAATGCTGGAAATAATGGGTATCAATATTCTCCCCAGCCTGTCTGCATCTTGACAAAATCATTCTCATTTCACATTTATACTTGATGTGATTCCAAGACCCCCTTATCATCCTATGCCTCTTAAAATTCTCCATGGTCTCCATGTTGTTAGGTCAGGCTCTCTAATACAATATCAAGATTAACTTACAGATATAATTGAAAGGGTATTCTACTGGCAGCCTCCAATCCAGTCCAATCCACCCTGCAACTAGTAATTAATCATCCCTTTCTGCTAAAGCCTTTCACTGTCTTTCCACAATCCTACTCGACAGAGATCAGTCTTTTTAATAGAGGAGAACACACAACTTTCTGTGAGCTGGTTCCCACTGCTTTACTCCACCTCATCTTCCCACTCAGTCTACAAATGCCACATTTCTATTCCTTTAAATGAGCTATAATTATCCAAACACATAATCTGTTACCTCTGCATATCTGTCACACTGCTCATTTTGCCATGACCATCCTTCCTGAACAAGACCTGCCAGGGGACTGTGATGTCTTCTTTACACCTGCTCCACACCCTTCTTCTAAACCCTTCACAGTTCTTTTGAAGGCTGCCACTGTCATGTGTGCATGTGATCATATGGGAAACATGATGGCACATGACTTGCTGAAATGATTTGTCTACTCTGCTTCCTTAACTTTTCAACCAGTCTTTCTCAGTCCAGCCACTAATACAGACACCTTACAAAGTGTGTGCTTGGTAACCACCTGCCTCATGAATAAAAATGCATCATAGAGGTTTTCATCAAAACTCTACATGTTAAAGGTATATGAAAAGCCACCACCCACTAACTTTAAAGTGGGGGAAAAAGTTCAGATGTCTTTCATTTCTAACAATAATTTTAGGTTTGTTCTCTTTTTTGGCCTTCATAGTTTTGAACAGTCTAGTGCTCAAGTAGAACAAAATCCTTACTTTTCACCTTACTCGATTAACCAAATCAGAAATGCAAAAAATTTAAACAGATATCACCAGCATTACAGAAAGAGTAGAATTTGGCCAGTGATATCTTGCTTTCAAGCAGAAAGTCTTTCCGTACATAAGATGCAGAGAGAGGATGTAGGTCCATAGAATGTTCCACAAATGGTACTTTCCCATCATTTTCAGTGGAGTTATTTTGCATGTGGATAACATTTGCTCCGCATATCAGGGCCTAGAAAACAACTTGGAGTCAATCTTGCAAATATAACTATTTGTGCATAGCTGAAGAATGTCCTAATTACAGCAAAACTTAAATGTACAAGGATGCTCCTGACAGGTTGGACTTGCAGCTTGTACCTATGGCTTCCAAACCATATTCAGAGAGATTATTTATGTACTTTATGCAAAGTTGGAACAAATAACTAAAGAAGGTATTTGTGTATGAAGAAACGTTGAGTGTGTCTAATTTGTCCTCCTGTGTAATTTCCTGTTTTATCAATGAGAGTTCCCCTCCCCACATTAGGAGGAACAAAGCATGTTCTGGATAGGCAACTCAGTATCTTGTTATTCACAGTCACCCCAGTGCTGTGACTGCCCCATCCAAAGTTCTTAATAGATGCTCACTGGAAAAAAAGATAGTTTTCTAATTTTCACTTTCTAATTTACTTATTTGGGTGGCCACTTGTAGTAAGGCAAGGTCAAACTGTTTTTTTTAAACTCTGAATTATTTATGGCCAGGTACACAGATACCATGGCCAGACTCCTGAATTCTCTTTCCTCTTCTAATCTAAATCTCCAACATCCAGGTTCAGATCACATTGTTTTGTTCAAAACAACAAAGAAGTGTGGAAAAGCTCCTAGGGAAAAAACCCAGCATTTATCGGTTACATACTAATTTTGAAGAAACCTTTTCTTTTAAAAACCAAATGGTAACCAGTGGACATGACTTCACAGTGCCCTATGTTAAGAGCAGTAAACTACAAAACAGGGCCGACCAATCCATCACACTTCAGAGTGGAGTGCACAAAGCATCCACTTACGCATCAGATGCCATCTACCTTCTTCCTTTCAGTGTTGTTGCTAACTAGAGACTCTCTAACTTTTTACAAGAAGGAAGCTGAGTGTTGAACGGTAATTTCTTTGAGTTCACACATTCTGACACCCAGAGGGAAACCCTGCCTTCCTCTCCTTTCTATGGGGACTTTACAGCAATAACAGTCTTACTTGAAAGAGAAAAAGGAACAATGCCATCTACCTCCCAATGAGTCTTTCAATGATGCAAGTAAGACTGCAGATTTCAGTGGCTTGGGGGGGGGGGGGGGGAAGCAAGGACAAGGGGAACAAAAAAAACAAAAATGGGACAGAAGATCTCTTTCTCTTATTTAAGCCTCAGAAGGTACTGCTGAAAAAAATCTACAGATAAGCATCTTAAATCATGGTAAATTACACACTGCATGCTGGTGACTCGGTCATGGAAAATTATGAAGCTACGTGATGTCTCATTTGTTGTGCTGAAAACAAATGTAAATAAATTACTCGGAGAATCTCATTTACATTTAGAAATTCATCCTGATGCATGACATGACTGCCAATTTTTTTTTTAATACTTGGAGAAGAAATGCCACTCATTAAATCCAGATCATGAAGACCATAGAGTAAATTTGATTTGGTGTAGCCTTTTCAAGGCAAGGAAATCCTACCCCTGCAGAACACGGAAACACAGTCCACCTCACCAATATCTGCCCTTGCATAGTTGCTCACTCACAAGGGGGGAGAGGAAGCAGCATCGAGCTCATCGTTGTGTCTTTCCCACTAATAACCCATCTGCTGCTCCTCACATTTAGAGAACACCTTCCAAGCCCATTGTGAGTGGGACTAGCCAGTTGCCCACTAGTAGAGATGGTTTGTGGTAAGCCATTCACACTCTCTCACCCCATTCCACCCATGACCTAAGGCAGCTGGCAGGGGTTAATAGGACAGAATGGAGTTAACTGGCTCCTGCAGGGATCAAACCCATGACCGATCTCATTACCACTCTGCTTTGACCAACTGAGCTGCAAAGCCATGGACTCCCATTGAATAGGAATTGGTCATCCAGTGGCACAGATGCCCTGTGCTAAAATGCAGCTGACCTGAAAAAGACAGATATAAAATACAGGAGATTGATGGGATTTGAGCAAAAACCTTGAAGGGCTCTAGGTCTAGGGTGGCAGCCAGACTCGTTGCCATGCTTAATTTATCCCATCTACTTCTCCATGACTCCATTCTATTCACCCAAGGCAAAAGCAAGGACTTACGAAAACAAGACACAGAGTTACAGCACACTGAGTGTTGTGAGAGCAAACTGAGTAAGCACTTAACAGAAAGTTTTGAGATCCATTGCATAGCAACTAAAAAGCTATAGCTACAAAGAACTGGACTGGTGCTTCTCACTATTGGAATACTACACACAGCATATTGTAGCAAATTCTGTATTGCTGTTTCTCCCACATCAAAGCCACAAATCACAAGGTCTTCTCTGTCTTCTAAATAAAGTGCTGGGAAGCAACTTATTTTTTCCTATTTTAAATCGATTACACACACACACACACACAAAGTTGTTGAGCTTTGTGTTCCACCCCACAAGGGTGAAATTCAACCATTTCCTAAATGAGGATATTATGGTGTGCTCAGCCTCATCCACAGCAGAGTATTTACATAAGCCTGAAGAGGTCTGAGAGTTTATTGGTTAAGGGAAAAATAAGCAGGCCATGAAATAATTATTTTTCATTGTGCCCTGCCAAAGCCATTCAGCCAAAGGCTAAATTGAGCTGCTATTGTGATTATTTGAACTGTGGAGCCAAAAGTCTTTGCTGCATGGCATCCCAGCTGTCCTAAATTTTGTTCTGATGGCTAGTTTTCATTCTGGCTCTGATTCTGCTCCCCTAAAAAATGGTCCCCTAAAGGGGGGTGGGATTAGGGCTGGGAGGGTTTCTTTATCCAGCCTTACGTCAATTACCGATTTAGGGCCATTTGGAGAACTTGATTAGTAACAAATCACTCCCTGAAACTGTTATGACAGGGTTCCCATATGCAAATAGCAGGCTGCTCATAGTCACACAATGAGGCAAGGAAATTGACGCTGAGAGATCCTAAATATACTAGTGCTCATTTCTTTTCATGCTCATTGTACTTGATGCTAAGTGAGTTCTTTCCAAAGGAGGCCACAGAGGCAGAAGTTCCCTGGGATGCTTCAAGGAGGGCACTGACCCTGTGCCCACCTGACCGCTCCACAGGTAAATAAAACAAGCATGGGGGTTCTACAATCAAGTCAAATGGCCCCTTGAAAACCCTACAAAGCAAGGAAAGTTTAGATTGCTCAGTGTGACATCCATAGCATGAGGAGGAATGTCTGTCCCTTGTAGACACCCAGTGGCTACATGCTGCAAGGAGCAGAGAACAGCACAGGCCGAGAGGGCAGTGGGCTAAGATGCTGAGTTTGCCCTATCTTTTAAATCCATTACCCCCTTTCATACATTGAAATGGACACATTTCTGAACATTAACTTTGTGAATAAAGTTGATAGACGAGATGTTTTTTAATAAGCCAGTATTTTTTTCCAACTTTGACCAAGATCCATTCACAATGAAGTTAAAGAAGCAAAAGCGATATTTTATCCAGTGCATCACTCTACCAAAACACAGACTAGACTAGAACAAAAACAAGTGTGCCTCTATAACATCTGTTATGACATGCCCTGTGGTTCTCAATCATTACATTTAAGAAATGGAATCAGTTGGGACTTTCCCTACACATCTGTTAGATTCGTCATCTACAGTACACAAGGAGGACAGCAGAGGCCAGGAAGTGAAAACAAGCCTTGCAGAAACTCTAGGCACACATTGCTATTTCCTGCATCTGCAGGGCACCCAAGGGAGCCCCCTGGAGTCCCGTGGTACTCAGGCTTTTGACAGGACAGGTGTGATATGCCCTGAGGCCAGCTCCTCCACATAGGGACAGAGTGGAAAGACACTGAAATCAACCAGAGGGTGCTGTTATGCTGTTTCTGAAACTACTTGGAAGACAAGCCTTTCAAACGTTTAAGTTTACATCACACTATCTACAGTTTAAAGGCATCTTCTGACTATGGTAATAATAATAAAAAAAAAAAGCACACACAAACTGGAAGTCCCCTTCTTTCAGATGCTTTCCTGGAAGAGGTGCAGTGACGAGGCTTCCTTGGCTGTCTCTGTGATCGACTTCGGTCACTTTCTGCTCGCTTAACTAAGGCTTGGTGATGGAACCCAAGTGGGGAAATACAATCTGTCACCACCGTGCTTTAACACCAGCTCCCCTGACTGCCTGTCATTCACTCATCATGATAAATGAGTGAACCATCTTTAAAACAGAGATGACAGGCACAAATATACTATAGCAACACATTCAGAAGATAACAGAGGAGCAGGTGTGGTGGTGTAGCCAGCTAATCCTCCACCTGCAAGCATTGGCATCCCCAGTGGGCACTGACTGCTGTCCCAGCTGCTCTGCTTCCCATCCAGCTCCCTGTTTATGGTCTGGGAAGGCAGTGGAGAACGGTCCAAGGACTTGGGACTCTGTGCGCACACGGAAGGCTGGGAAGAAATCCTGGCTCCTAGACTCAGCTTGGGCTGCTATGGCGATTTGGCAAGTGAAGCAGCAGATGGAAGACCTCTCTGACTAAAAGTCAGCCTTTCAAATAACAACAAATAAACCTTTAGGAAAAGGATACCAGAAACTTTAACATACACGTTTGGTAAACATGATACATTTGCAAGTAAAACAAAATGGTGTGTAGAAGGACTCAGATGCAGTCCACCTCTGCGTTATAGTGAGTCCATATCAGGACATAACCAAAGCGAATGGTCCTCAGAGAACATGGGGCACATGCCATTTGTAAAAAGGGCCTGTCGGTGTTCTAGAGAATTCTCTTGGAAAACACCTGGTGTATGCTTACACTTCCATTTAATTTTCTCAGACACAATAGGTCATTTCCATTGATTTTTCTATTCTCCCTTTCACATTTTGTTACTTTCTATAATAATACATAGCTTGAGATTAGAAGAAGTAGCTAAAAAGGAAAAATTCTTGTAAAAAAAAAAAAGATAAAAAGCTAAGCCCTGGACCCCCAGCTGAGAACAACCTTTGCCCCACTATTCCCTGCTGTGGTCAGTGGTGCGTGGTGACTTAACACCTTGCCTTTAGTTTCCTGACCTCTCATCTGGCCCGCTGAGCCCCACAGAACTTTCTGCACCTTGTGATTTAATTCCTATCTGAGTTGGAAGCATGAAAAGAGGCTGACCCATGGCCTGTGTGACAGATGCCGCTCTACCTGCTGATCAAATTCCCTCCCGAATCCAGCCCATTGGCCAAACGGAGCAATAGAATGAACATCTTTTCCTCTAAGGCAAAGGCAGAGGTGCCAAGAAACGCTTCGTTTCAATTAAACTCAGCAGAGAGTCAGAACCAAATCGGCCACGTGTATTGGAAGACCCGGCAAATGGCAAGAGCTTTAAAGACACCGCTCAGTGTTAATTAAAGAGAGTGTAAAACATAGACGCACTCAAGGCAATTCACTTTTTCCCAGTTATGAGTTCAGGAAAGGCCAGGGCTCCAGTTTTCAAGGTCGAAAATAGCCCCTCCAGCCTGAGTGCGGCTTCAGCGGCAGAATGTCTTACATTTGATAATGTATGTGGCTATCCAGTTTGGGGTGTCTGATTTAGAGCGCTATTAATGTTCAGCCGGTTCTAGCAAATCCACCTGAGGGCTTAGTAACCCCCAAAAAGTTCAGTTGATTATTTACTACATTAACTTTGCAGCCTGCAACATAGTGTTATGCACAAACAGCCTACAGTGTCTTATGGATGACTTGTTTTACAAGAACGTTCCACAAAGGGTCCTGTTGCTGAAAAAAATTGTGCCCCATGAAAACAGATGTTACCCTGACCCCTACCAGTGCTGGTTGAGACCTCCCTACCACCCAAAAGCGTCCTATCTAGCTTACTGATGGTTTTGTTCAATTGTAAGATTTTTTTTTCTGCCTGTATAGTACTCTTTCTCTCTGTATTTTATTGCTGGTCCAGCCCCTCCCCCACCCCACTGCTCCCTCAAAGTGAGCTGAAAATGTCTACTCTTAAAAGGCAAAAGTTTTCAATGCTCTATGTACATTTTTTTTTAAACACTTACCACAAAGGCCACACGTTCATCCTGTTCCCCAAACACACTGTCCCCAAGAACAACTTCCTAACAACTATAATATTTCCGGAAAAACCACAGAGGACAATCTTGTTACTCTCTCTAGCCCTCAGCATAGAATGAACATAGCTGGAACCCACATTATAAATAGGAGAAATGGCCACTATTCTTCCACCCAATGCCAAATGTCTTCGAGAAGACTAGCTGCGAAATATCACCCTCCCTCCTTAGGCCCTCATTCTTTGTCACACGCATTCTTCGGCCCTCCCACCGCTGTCACAGAGGGGATTCACTGTAATTAGAAATTGAGTTAAATCTTAGGATCTGGAACCTTTATCTCTTCATAATGCTCCTGCCAGTTAGCAATGCAATTATGTTGTCTAGAAATGGAGACACACGATAGATTTTAGTATTTAAACAGGAACTGAAACTGCAAGCACAGAACCGCAAACCACACCATTAAAATGGAATTAGAGCTATCTCGAAAAAGAGAAAAAAGTTTCACTCCCAGCCATCATCAGCCCATTCTGCCCAAAGAAGTGACTCCCAGAACAGAGGGAGGTGAAAGTGTGGGGAGACTGGTTTAGGATGGGACTTTGTGGAAACCTGGGCATAAAAACATAACAGAATGAAACACATGTTCCAGAACATGGGACAACACTTGTCCTGTGACAGCTACATGAATGACAGAATGGTCCTCTAGTTGATAAGGATCTCCTGTGCACAGCCGTTGTGCCAGTTCAGCCTGACCCTAATCTTCATGCGCACCAAGGTCTCCCAGGCTCATGACTGACCATCAGATTTAGGAAAGAGAATAAACAACCCTCAACTGAGATGTCTCCCCATTTTCTAGAAGCTATAATGAGAATCAAAACACCCAATTGGGAGGCCTGACCTATTCCCTTCTGGAGTCCACGCCTAGAATTTCTCCACTGCATGCCTACCCCATCCCCTTGGTCAGCACATGCACCTTTTCTGAATATGATCTATAAAGGGACATAGAACTTACAGAACAGCATCTTATTTCACCTTTATGGAAGGAATGAAGTCAACCTCGATTATCATTACCATTCCACAGAGAGTCCCCGGAGGACTGAAAACACCAATCCACACACACAACAATGGAAAGCAGGTAATCTCAGAAGACTGCAGGAAATGGCTGCACAGAACAGGGAGACTGAGGGGCCCCCTTAGGAGAAAGGAAAGTTACCCAGGCTCGAGGCAGCCCTGGCTGCAAGCTACACAAGCCCCACGCTCCTTCAGAGGACAGTCATGAACATCCTTGAAATCAAGATCGGAAGATGCCAAAGTGAGTATGAGTGCAAAGCCCACAGTGCAGAGAATGCCTCCAACAACAAGTCCGGGGGTTATTTTTATATTTTCAGGAACAGCTACCCCACCCCATCTCAAGTAGATAAACCATTGTTGTTTTTTCCTCAAAATACAAGTGGTAAGGAATGTTTTCCACTTCTTGGAAATTGTACAAAACGGCAAAGAAAAAAAGAAAAAGAAACCACGTATGTGGTTAATGGGTTTGTACATGGGCCACGTACCTAATTATGTGGACATCTGGCACCAACCGCTGGGCGGAGCCTGCAGACATCTCTGTCTCACCTCTCTCCTGTCTTTCGCTTGCATTCAAAGAGCCTCTTCACAGGTCTGCCAGGCCCTCTCCTTCCCTCTCCTCTAAAACAAAATGCCAGTACTACAACCACCACCCTGTTTTGGTTCGTTTGTTTTTGCTTTTTTTTTTTTTAAGGGTTGTACCAACAGCTGTATTAGTTACCCGTGCAGTATACTATTGGGTTCTCAGAAAAATGTCTCCCCGTTCATTTTACTTCCAATACTAATAGCTCAGTATTTACAACGGGCTTAATAATAACAATAATAAAATGATTTTAAAACAAAGGAAGAAAAAGTTACTTCTAACCCTTACCTTTGGCATCTCATAAGACTTTCGGTCATGGCTTACCTGTATAAATAGAAAGAACTAATTTACTACAGAAATGCCCATGGGCGAACGTGTACTGGCTAATGAAGTGTTCAGCTTTTGCATGATTAACCAGCTGGTGGGGGTAGTCTAAAAGCACAGGGCGTAGAATAATAAGAAAATTGATTAGCAGCCCTTTTAAAAAGTGGTCCATGAAAAATTTCTGTAGCTCAAAAACAGACTGTTGATCAACTTGAATGACTCACCAGGAAACGGAACACATCCCATGGCAGCTGCTAATGTCTTCCAAATTCACTAAGGCAGGAGTCCCAGGTAAAGGAACACAGAACACCCAGCCGCATCCAAACTGGCAGACCTTGCACAGCGGGTGCTGCCAGTTGTCCTAAAGTTAATTTTCTAATATGTTGCAAAATGCATTCCATAAAGTTGAAAACTGTGACTGGGCTTTGTGTCCATTCAATTTTCTCTCTGAAGCACTCTGCTAGACCACACTTGGCTGTAACTACTGCCAGACCAATTCATTAAGAAAAAAGGGTATAGTCTTGAGCCAGAATATTTATACACTTGACTCAGAAACAATCTATTCTAGGGGACATATTCCCAAGCTAAATGCACTACAGGGCTTTCCTATTCATAAAATTCTTGAGCTGGTCTGCAACTCCCTTAAGTAAGGAGAAAGGGAGTTGAATCCAAAGAAAGAAAGAAAAAAAAACACACATACTGCCCCCAAAGAAAGGAATTCCTAAAGGGAGGCCTGGGTTGGAGGCTACATATAAAGCAATAAAACATCTCTTTTTTACTCTGAGCACGCAACTAATATTTACTCAGCTCAGTCCTTCATTTAGTTCGGAGGGCAAGCATTTATTTCCCAGGCAGGAAACAGAGAAGAACCAAAACCCAGAACCACCCAGTACTGCAGGGTCCATCCTCCAACAAGGCTGCTGCCAAGGTCAACCAGAGAGCAAGATAATGCAAGAGCAGAGGTCCCTAAAGAGAGACAGACAGAGACAGAAACACACTCACACAGCAAATCCCTAAGGACAGAAACACACACCATACTCACACATCCATACACCTCCTGTACACTTCCATAACCCAGATAGTCAAAGCACAGGCTCTCTCTTCCCCTCATCTTTCCCCGCTGCCACAGTAACACCCATTTTCAAAACTACACCTCTCACACATTTGTGACAGATCAGAAGACTTAAAAAGGGGTCGATAGGGCCCAGTGTGGTAGCCTAGTGGCTAAAGTCCTGGCCTTGCAGGTAGCAGGATCCCATATGGGTGCTGCTTCAAATCCCAGCAGCCCCTCTTCCCATCCAACTCCCTGCATGTGTCCTGGGAAAGCAGTTAACAATGGCCCAAGGCCTTGGGGACCCTGCACCCTCATGGGGGAACTGGAGAAGGCTCCTGGATCCTGGCTTCAGATCAGTTCAGCTCCGGCCATGAAGGCCACTTGGGGGAGTGAACCAGCAGATGGAAGATCTTTTGCTGTCTCCTCTCTCTCTCTGTATATCTGCCTTTCCAATAAAAATAAATAAATCTTTTGGAAACAACTGAACAAACAGTGTACACAACATCATTTGAGAACATCAACCATTTTGTTGATGACCCCCAGGTACAGACAAAAGCATCACTTTATGTAACTAAGATACCCCACGGTGTAATGGGAAGGACACCTGTCGAAACAGAAATTTGAGTTTTAACATATGTGCCTAACTTGGCTCTGTGAACAAAGGCAAAACTTACCCTTCCTGATCTTCAACTTCCTCACTTACAAACTGAAGGGTCAGTGTAGAAAATCTCCGAGCCCCCTCTCGGTTTTAACTCCTCCTCTTCCTCATTTGTGCCCACTGACAGGATGGACGACAGGCTCAGCATCTATCAAATTGATATCAACTAGATTTTTCCAGAGCTGACGTGGTGGCATTGGCCACATACAGCAACCACGGCAAGGTTGAAATGTGCCCAGTCTGGGTTCAAAGACAGTATCACACCATGTAAAATATCTCATTCGTAACTTTCACCTCCATTAAGTGTTGAAAAAGTGATATTTATGTTCAATAATTAAAACGAAAGCTAGTCATTTCCTTTGTTTTTGACATTTGGATACTAGGAAATTTAGGATTAAAAACATGTTTTGCATTATACTTCACGTGCACAAGCCTGTTCTCTACAAGAGTTCGCTAAACTTTGGCCTGAGGGACAAACACAGCACACAGTCTGTGTATACACACCCCGGAAGCTAATACTCAATTCAACATCTTCAAAGTATTCTTCTGGGCACAACTATACAGAAAAAGCCATGAATGACCAATAAAGGTTAATATATTTACTATTGCGTTTTGTACAGAAACCTTGGTTTGGCAGCTGACTGGCACAGTGGTTTAGCCCTCTGCCGGGGATGCCTGTATCCCATACTGGAGTGCCTGGCCTTGAGTCCCATTAGCTCTTCTCTTGATTCCAGTTTCCTTGTAATGAGCACCTAGGCAGCAGGGGTGGCCCAGTTAGTTGGGTCCTGCCACCTGCGTGGAAAGCCCAGATTCAGTCCCAAGTTTCCTGCTTTGGGCCCAAAGCCCTGGCTGTTGCCAGCACCTAGGGAATGAACCAGCACATGGGGATCATCTCTCTGCACATCTGTCTCTGTGCCTTTCAAGGAAATAAAAACAGTAAGTAAGTAATACAAAAAGAAAAGACTTGTTCATTCTTCCTTCCAGCCTTTGGGTTTATGTTATCCAGCACACACACACACACACACACAAGGAGATAATTTTTCCCCAACTCTCCATATCCCCCCACTTCACCCATTGCCTGAGTTGGAGAGGACAAGAGGACAATTCCAGAAAGAAGGAGTCCAAACTCTGGATTCTTCTTCTGTTTCTCCATGGGGGCATCAACATACACATTCAATCCTAGATTTCAGGTCCCTCCCGTCACTTAGTGAGAATACCTGACTTAGTGTGAAGAAATTCAGTTTAGAAGAAAAAAATGACAACTCTAATTGGTTTTTTTTTTCGGTCCCCAACTGTCACGTAACTAAGCCAGAGCACACACCTGCCCCCGTCCCAGCATTCAGAGCAAGGATGGAAGAGTAGACTTTAAGAACCATGAGGGAAATGAGGATTCTCAACTCAAGGCAAATGGACAACTGGACGGTAACTGTCAATGGGATGGGTTGTTAAGTGTTGCAAGCTGTCCAACACTCTAAATGGAGAGAAAGTTGAATCAATGAAAAGCGTATGTATGCAAAAGACACTTCAAACCCAGGTAAGGTTATACTTAGCATACATAAGGGCATGTAAATGAAGATATTTTATTATCTGTTTCGTAGTTTTGGGGTGATTGTTTTGAAAACCAAGGGTAAAATGATAGTACATATCATTTTCATAAACAATTGAAAAATTTACTAATGAAATTCCCGTTCTCCCAAATGGTATGGAAATGTTCTCGTTGTTTAGAAGATGGTGTCATTCATTGCATATTAAATACACACTCTCTATGTTTCATTGGGGATGCTCTATTGTGCAATAATTGGTCCCCATTGTTACATGCACAATTTGGCTGCTCAGTTGTAAAAGTAAAACCTCTTAAATAGCTAACTCCACTGATAGCCGAAGGCAGAGGAGGGCCCCCTGTGGCCACACGCCTGCAGCAACCCATGACTAAGGCATATGGAGGGGAAGGGAGATTAAAAGGGGGTACACTATAATCCTTTATTGATATTAGAAAGGCACCCCCTGAAACTTCATTAGCTATGGCTGAGGGCTGTGACCAGTCTCTCACCAAGGCTCTGCGCCAAGCGGAGCCTGCTAAGGTAGATACTCACGCCTAGGGCAGAGGGAAGCTGTTGTATAACCAATCAGCACCAAACTGAAATGATGCTGCTGCATCCCAGTCCTTCTTCCCCAACAGGAAGCTGCCCCTTTGCTTCAGTGCTCAATTCCCCCTGCTTCTTTGTTCCACGTCTCAAGCTTCCCAAAGCTCTAGGTTCAAGAAACGATTTCTCACCTTCAAGAACTACCACCCTGGCCTCTACTGCCCTGTGAGCTCAGCCAGGGAGGAGTGCAGAGGGCCTCTGCCCATCTTACACCTGCTCCTTCCTCCCGTGTGACAATTTTCCTTCCCACCTTCTCAACTTTTTTCAGATACAAGTCACATTCTGATGTGTTTCATTTTGACAATCCCATGTCCCTTGTGGTCTAGCTCAAACCCTCTAACTTTGGAATTGAGTTCAGGTTCCCGGGAGTCTTTTTCTCTTCATTCAGCTTGGTCTCCTGATGCACTGTGGGGAGACTCTCTAGAGAGCATCCCAGTGGCCACAGATGACTCAAACCACTGTGCAATTCTGCAGGGCACCAGCAAGCACCTAACAACCCAGACAACCAGGGGTCCCCAAAGACAAACACCGACTTCCTCTCACAAGACCTCCTGAATGGCAAGGAAGCAGGTGAGCTGACCTCAGCCTCATTCCTAGGGTGATGTTCAGAGGTGCCAAGATGGCAGGGCAGGAGCCAGGCTGCCATGCTCCTGGCGCTTACTCCCAGATGCAGTGGGCTTAATGGAAATGTTAAATAGCAGCACAGCTGTAGGCAAGCTATCCAGCACAGAGTGGTGCATCATCAAAGAAAGGGTCAGGGGCTACGATTTCCTGTTTATGTAAAAAAAATAACAAGTAACACCTTCTACGTATCTATGTGTCACCTGATTCCAGCCAGTTGGAGATATTTGTCAAAGTCTTCTAATTAAATGCCATGTCATCCTCATGGAAGCAGCAGAAACAGGGCAGGCTGCTCCTGGAGCTGCCAGGTCCCGGAGGTCTAAGAGCATGACCATGACCAGGAATCTTAACAGGACTTGGCCTCAGTTGGGTCGTTGCTGAAGTGGGACTAATCATAGCTGCCTCGTCAGGACTGTTGCAAGAGTCAAGTGGGTGATGTAGAGAAAATGCTTAAGCGCTAATGCACAGTCTCCATAGAAAAGAGCTGCGTTCGCCACAACTAATCCTCGTGGGTGCAGAAGAGAGCAGCACTGGGGGGCTGAGGTCACTGGACTTCTGTACCTCCGTGGCTGGGGTACGCCTGTGTATTTATTAAGTCACATTCTGCTTTCTCTCAAGTTTCAAGACCATCCTGAAGTGACAGAAATGAGATACATTCCAGGGTAGGAGGGGGAGGGGAACCTCCCTAGGGCCCACAAATAGAAAGTTTAATGCCAAAGTTAAAAACTTTGATAAAGTAAGAACTCTAGTTATTCTAACGGAAAAACTCAGGTACTTTAGGCAAAGCTGTTGGAAAGGATTCGTAGATGGTTTACAGGAGATTTAAGGAGGCCCCTATTAGCCCTAGTCACATCTGTGCCTCAGGCCAACATCTGTCCCTATTAGGACTGGTCTCTTGCAGGCTGGGAAGGCAGGTCATCGGCCAATATCACAATGCTTCTTCTCCAAGCTGGTACCTACCTCCAGTGGGAGTCAGAAGCTAGCTGCACCGGATGTTTTCACTCAATCCCAGCTGGAAGCGCAGACTATCAGAGAAGAATCGCTGCCCCACGACCAAAGGAATCACATGGCCGCCAGTTTCCTCTGGACCAGGACGCTGAGTTCACTCTGTAGGAGTTGGGCCAGGAGCTGATGATGTTCCCTTGGGCTGCTCGTCAGCTGTGATTTCTTGCTAAAAGGTACGCTTTGCACCATCACCCCTCACTCCTTCAACAAACACGGTTTTTATTACCTTGAACATTTTTCCGACTTAGCTAATTTCATTACCAGTTCCCCTTACACCAGCCAGTCCTGCCCCAGATGCTTGACAAGTCCTCCACGTGTGTGTAGCTTGCAGCGTTCTGCCCTGACTCTGAAGCTCCGAGCACTCACACGCTGTCTTCACCGTCTCCCTGTGCCGGACAACGCTATCATCTCACTGTCACACGTGATCAACGCAGCCGCCACTCGGTCTGAACCTGTGTGGGCTGGCCTCCATGGGAATGAGGAAATAAAGATAAACACAGCTCCACGTGCACGCACACACACACACACACACACGCACAAGTGGCAAAGAGGAGGGAGGACAAAGACCACTGTGCACTGATGTGGTTAGAATGGGATTCTAAGTACTGTGACACTTAGTTCTTTTCAAATTTCAGGCTAGCAGTTGCAAAGTGGGTTACACAAGTGGCAAAATCATAGATTTCTAGACTGGTCAGCAGAGGAAATAAGCCACTATGTTGATGACTTCAAATGCCAGCTCTCCTGCAGCTTGGTTAGGAAAGGTTGGCAGTCACTGCCCTGTCTGCCCGTGGGCTGTTGAAGGAAGAAACTGACAGGACGCTGGGGTGCTGGGGTGTCTGACCCCCACCTGCCACAGAGAAGGAAACACCCTCTTTTTCTTCCTTTCCATACTATCACCTGCCCTTGGACTGTACTTGGTCATTTCTGTCATACTTATTTTGCCTTATATTCGTATTCTGCCATTTTAATTAAACTTGCGTAAGAACGTGTTATCAAAAATTGCGCTTCTTTATTTTGCAGGTGAATTTTAAACTTTGAAACACGCCAGTGTTCCTTTCAGCAATGCCTGGTTTTCCTCTCCCGTGAAACAATTTCCCAATATTACACCTTCATCCTCCAAAAACTTATCCTGTGACATGGTTTGTTTTGATCGTGAGCAAACTGCAAAACAGGTTAGCTAACTTGTCCAAATCAACATCATTTCAGCAGGTGTTCTTACCGAGCTACTTGGACTGCATCCCCTTCTCCTCACACCTAGGCAGGACACACAATGGAACAGGATGAATGCTTTGCAAAACCCAGAAGGCACTCCCGGCTCCTGGCTTCAGCCTGGGCCAGCCTGGGCCATTGCAGCCATATGCTGAATGAACCGACGAATAAGAGATTTCTCTCTCTCCGCCACACTCGCCCCAACCCTGGCACACTCCCTTTTACGTACTCCTCTACGGTACCCTGACTAACACAGAGGGAGGCTGCAGGATGTGGGTGGAATAAAGGAAGTGGATGCCAGATGAACGACATGAAGATGGAGCGTTCTGGGTTTTACTCCCACTGCCCTCGAACGCACTCAGTCTCTTTCACTCTGGGCAGCCTCTATAGCTCACATAGACCCTTACACTTAGTTCTGATTCCCTGCCCACAACTGCCACCAACTTAGTTTATAAGCGGGTGCTTGCTAAAATCATGAGAGAAATACCCTTATGTTTATCATTTTGAAAAAAAAAATTCAAACATGCACAGACCCTGGGATCTCTGGCTAAGATCCCTGTAGTCAGAAACGCTGTACAGAGATCAGAGCCGACAACACCCCAGTCGGTGAAAATAACAGCCTGCAAGCTGCGTCGGAAGCCCCTCCTCTTCTAATCCCCCATCATTCTTCTGATACGAGACAGCAAACACACTAAATCCTTTAAACTTTCATTCCAAGTTGGCATAAAGGTAACGCATTTTAAGAGTTGAAAGGGTGTCTGTGTATACACACACACACACGTAGCACACCCATCCATATATACCATGGTGGTGTGGACTTTTAAATGCAATTGGTTCAATAGAGGCTTTACAATAGTCATATAAGCTAATTGCTCCTGGGTTGACAATAAGGAAACAATTCTCAGATTCCAAGTGAGAATTCTCCAGCTTTGGCTTCCCTGGAAAAATCCTTCTCCACCACAGGTCCTAGTAATGTGGTTTTCATTTATTGTATCCATTTTGCTTGTTCCCTGGAACATGAAGGAGGCTTGGATATCAGAGAGTAAACGGGCATCTGACGGTCACCCTCCCACTTGGCAGATTCAAGTGTCACAGCTAAAGCCCACACCTGCTCAGCTTCCCACAGAATCCTCACTTTAATTAGAATTAGAGATTGATCCACTAGTACATGTGCTAAATTTACTTTTTATTTTCAAGCTTGCCTTGGCATGACATCTTATATATTCTTTGATGAGAATAAACCTAAGAAATCATTATGAATATATTCAGAGTGTTGCACCTAGTAGGTGCTCAGTTGACACTTTATGACCTGCCATGCGAAGACTCCTGCTAGCATTCGGTCTCAGTTTGAAGGAAGCCATCACTTCACTAGACAGGCTCTCTCCAACCAAGCTATGCATTTCTGCTTTGATAAAATGTAGAATTATTTCTATTATGGAGAGTTCTATTTGTTTTTCCTGAATCACTCACCTATATAGTATGCTGAATGACATATAAATATAGAAATTATGGAAATAGAGAAATCATTTTATCCTGTGAGGATCCCGAGTTGCTAAAATGAGGCACTAAAATTCCTCTCTAGGTTGTCATTTAAAATCTAACCTTGTCTCCAATAACAACTGACCAGCAATCTCTTTGATTCTGAAGGAAGCCAGAGACCTGTAGTGCAACTCTGGCACCCAGTGTTTGCTGGTTGGTTGTGAACCAATGGCTTTGGCACCCAGGCAAGGAAAAACACGTAGTTGTGCACACAGACACACACACACACACACACACACACACACACACACACACGTCCTCACATGCACACGTAACAGGTCCTGAGTGCTCAGGCACTCAGTGATGACAGGAGATGCATGCAGGGCTCCTCTCCCTCTTCTCGCCTCCGCCCAGCCTCTTCCCACCAGGCCCCACCAGCCCATTCTGAAGCTGCAAACAGTATTGCTGCAGGTGTTTGTAAACAAGTAAGCTGGGAGAGGATTCTAATTATAAGCTGCCAGAGCTAAAATTAGAAATCCGATCTGTTCGCTTCCTTTAAAAAAAAAAGAAAGTATATCTCTCCACAAAAGGTCTATTTAAATGAAAACGGCCAGAAAGCTCTGATTTGGCAAGGAGCGATAAACTTGAGTGACATGGCCAGGGAACTGTTGGTCAGCTTTTCCGCTGTACCATGCGGCATGCTTCCGACTCTCCAGGGGAGAGTTGCACTTTCCATCCGTGGCTTTGGCATGAAACCATCTTTTATGAAATGGCCTTCTCTGGGTTAGTGTATCAATGATATTTCCTTTGTGCATTGACTTAATATCTTTCTCAGTGTCCTCAAAATGGTGTTCAAATATACTCCCCTAGATCCCTTCTGCTCCTCTGACTGCCAGCTCTAATTCAGATTCAATATCCAGTATTAAGCATTTTTGACAAACGCACATATACAACCTTCAAACTTCCTAATAACCCACGTGTAGAGCCTCAAGCCCCGGTACGCACCGGGAAATAGTGAAGACAGCAAACTTAGTCCATCACAGGACTGCCAACCTCCTCCCACCCCAAACATGACAAAATGATGCGTCTTCACTAAATGATGCTCAAAGATGCTTTCCATAAATGGAAAGAAGGAAGCTGAGTTCAGTTACCAAGAGGAAACTTTTCTCTCCTGTTTACACCAGCAATAGAAAATCTCCAGACACATCCTGAAAACTCTCTGCCATTTTCAAAGTCTATTAATAATAAATGAAAACTCCAAACTTATCTCTAACCAAAAGTCTCAAGCCACACTTCCTAAAAGGGAACACAACATTGCTGACGTTTTAGTTTTGCAGTAGCTAAAAACACAGGTCTTGGGACAATAGCATCGCTTGGTCCGTTTATTGAAGAGGCATTATCCTAACCCAGAACTTTGAAACTAGCTCTGTTAGTCTTTACGCTTAGTTCTCGAGCACTGATCTAGTGTCTCAGAAGAGGCTAAGACAAATTTTTGTGTGTGCCCACACCCTTGCTTCGAAAAACACACCAATCTAAGCTGTATTTCCAAAGACAACATGTTAACATGTTTATAAATCCTGTGCCCACTCAGGAATGAGAAGAAACTATGGACTCCAAATGGAGAGCAAAAGGTCAATGATTTGGGTTACAGAAAATAGACATAATTGTCTCTCCTGGATATTCACTCATTACATATTAGCAACAACTTCAATCTCAGCCTGGAAGTCCAAGGCACTACTTCCTCCCCACAGAATGCACAAGAGGTCGAGAACACATGCTACAGGAAACACTGGGCATGGATTCCCAAAACTTTGGGCATCAAGACAAATGTATGTTTTAATTTCATTCTCCCACAAACTTCTTTTTTTTTTTTTTTTTTACAAATTTTTAATTTATTTTAGTAATTTCATTACTATGATGTGAACAAATTTCATATATTTCACAATACAGTTTTAGGAGCACAGAGAAACTTCCCCCTGACCTTCCTCCTGCCCACATTCCCCACGTACCTTACTCCTCCTCTATTTTAATTCCCCCAAACTGGTTGAAGTATATTAACAACAGATCCATGAGATCATTAAGGAAATGCTTGCCCAGATGGGCCTCTGGAATGGTTCCTTTAACTTTGTGTTTATTCGCTGTATTTGAAGGATGGTGGGTGGGGGAAGAGAGATTTCCCAAGCTGATATCTGACGCCCCCAAATGACCACAACAGCCAGGGCCTGCACTCAGACCCAGAAGCCATCCAAGGATGCATCCTGTACACGCAAACATCCAAGTGGCTTCTTCACAGCTTTAACAAGACCCCACATCCAGTCCCTAGACCATTCATGAGCCTCACTAAAACCTTGGACTCCAGTACCACCCAAACTTTCTCAACTATATGGGGTCCCACTCACAACCTGCTTGTGCATTCGATTCATTGACCACACCACTGCGCTTAGAAGATGCATAGAATGCCACAATCACATTGCACTAACATAAAATGAAGTGGAGCCTTCCGGGAAATCTCATCTTGTGCTGGTTCCAACTGTGATCCACATGGCACACTCACTACTGACACCTAACTCATGGGCACCAGATCCTCACGTGCTACATGGGAGCCACAAAGTACAGAAGAAACTCCACACCTCTTACAGTTGCACGATCACGGGCTACACGCGTCACATAAAATTCCAGTCCATTTCCATACTTTCTAACTGGTACATTTGAAAAAACAAAAAAAGAAGAAGAAAAAGAAAACTCCACAGGAAAATGGACTTCCTGCAGAAAACTTCAGCAAGAACAGCCACCAGAGCAACTCAGTGGCATGGGGTTATTGAAATCCCTGACAGGTATTACTTAAGATGTTAGAAAATTATTCAGGCTCATGTGTAACACATATATCCTCTGCTGTGCACGCGCACGCACACACACATTTTTTAGTAAGTACTCATTAAGCTATCTGAGATATTAAAACTAATCATGGCAGTTTTTCTTTAATGTTATCTTCAGCATAAAGAGAAATGAGCCCATTGTCATTTATTTCGAAATCATTCTTTATAAAAAAATAGCTAATCTCCAGAAGCACACCTGGCGTATTGAAGTGAATACAAAGATGCAGCCTATAGCCTTAATGTGCTCAGCTGGGGAAATATATTTCTTTAAATGAGCATTTGTTAGGGTTTTATTTGCAAATGCAAAACTATCCAAGGCGCTCTTTGTGCATGTAGAGATTTTTCATTTCAAAAACCACATTAATACAGGAGGATTCACATCAAGCCCTTAAAAGCAGCAGAGAAAATTAACCCACATGGGACCAAGAAAACAACAACAAAAACTGGGATAGCAGGTGAGAGGAAGTTCAAACTTCAGGAAAACACCGCCCCGATGGCGAAGCACATCTGATAGATCTGTAATGTAGCCCTATCCCAACAAAGCTGACTCAGATATTCAAAACGAGAAAAGGGTGATCAGCTATGTTTAATGTTGAAAATTAAAAAAAAAAAAATCACCCATTGACTTGTGAACTTCCCAAAGAAAAGAAACATTTCCAGAGCTTTCCATGATCATCTGAGAGGGCTGGCGTCCACTGAGGTTGTCCCAGTTGCCAAGGCTGGGATGTTGGAAGGTTTTTTGTAGTAAAGCCACGTGGGACAGAGTGGGTGGCTCTTGGCCATGTTAGCTGCTGTTTCCTAGATACGGTGGCAGGTGTCTTTTTTTTTTCCATTTGATCAGGGAACGTAATACATCTTCAAAACAATTTTCACCCAACTGGTCAGAGACATTAAAATCCAGGCCTAAGAACAGTCCTTGGCCATGTGTCCTGCTGAGCTCCACTCACCTATGCTGCTCTTTTGAAACATATCTGCTCTGCCCCACCTCCACCTCCAAAGTCTTTGACCCAAGCTTTAATTTTTTAAAATATATTTTTAAAATAAAGCCAATATAGATAGCAAATATTAAGATGCCTCTCCAGCAGCATCTGAAGGAATGGCATTCTAACTGGCAGGATGAACATGAGACCAAAGTAGCTTGGAATTTCCAGTGCTGAACAAGTTAATGTTTAGGGAGCTTGCCATGACCTGGAAGAGTGGGGACACACCTCTAACACAAAGGAAATATACTGGGCACTTCGGCGACCCTATGCTGTCTATTTCTATACAAAGGAAAAAAATCCAGTGTCCATTTTTTTTTTTACATATATCCCAAATGATTAATAGCAAAATAACAGGCGATATTATAAAATTCGTTACGTTTTTCTTCCTTTATTTGAGAGACGGAGTTAATACAGAGAAGAGGGAAGAAGGAAAGAAAAGAAGGAGAGAGGGAAGAAGGTAGGGAGAGAGAGAGGGAGGGAAAGGAAGAAGAGAAGGGAGAGAAAAAAACAAACACTTTCCTGTAAACCACGCGGGCCTACAATGCCTGAGGAGTGCAGCTAAAGCAGAGCCCGTTGTACAACCCAGATTTCCCACTCGGCTGGCAGGAAACCGACTGCTTAAACCACCACTGTGGCCTCCTCGGGTTTACATCAACACATGCTGAAATAAGGAGCCAGGGACAGGCAGCAAACTCAGATACCCCAATATGCCCCCATTTTTAAATTTATTTTTTATTTTAAAAATGTTATAGCCATGTATAGCTATCCAGAATAGTAACAAATACAAAATAGTGATCGATGCATATGTATTAAATTGAATGAATCAGACTACCAGTATTAGATCAAGAAAGGCAGCCTGTTAATTACATGGTAGCACAGCAAGCTAATCCTCTGCCTGCAGTGTCAGCATCCCACATTGGCATTGGTTCATTACCCAATTGCTCCAATTCCAATCCAACTCTCTGATTACAGTCTGGGGAAGCAGCCGAGGATAGCTTGCATTCCTGGGCCCCCACTCCTACATGGAAGAGCTAGAGGAAACTCCTGGCTCCTTGCTTCAGACTATCTCAGCTCTGGCCATTGTGGCCATTTGGGGAGTGAATCAGCAAATGGAAGATTAATCTCTCTCTCTTTACCTTTTAAATAAAAATTTTAAAAAGAAAGGCAGGTTAGTTAGATCACATTCAAATTAAGTCACTTGCTCCTTGGCTTAAAAGTCTTGTTGACTTTCCACACCCTGCCTTCAGCTAGACTCGGAAGGGTTTGTTACTTAGCTCCTGCCTGCATTTCCAGATTCATCTCTCCTTAGCCATTCTGCAAGCATATAGGGAATACGTCAGATAGGAATCAGTTTGGCTTTTGAGAGTAAATACTCAGAAGTAACAGTAAACCTGTTCAAAATCAATTCAGGCTACGTCACTGCAAAGAGACATAATTATTCCCGGGTTGGAAATTTGTTGTAACTCAACATGTTAATATATGTAAGAGCAGAACGTGGCCATGAGAGGCAGCAGCAGAGCCATCACCAACGAGACATGCCATGGGCGGGAGGGCTCTAGCAACCAGGCTCGTTTTGGGGATCCATCTGGTGAGTCTGTGCCTCAGCGAAATGTTGCATCAAGCTGTAGTTTGATCTAGCTTTCACTCCTTTCATTGAGTTCTCATCTACCAACCTTATGATCATGATGTGATTTCTTATAGAAATACAATTTTTTTTGCATTATAGCTCTGTGTATTTACTGTTATTAGAAAGCTCCACTTGCATGTCTCCCAGGAAATTCAAATTGTATATGTCGGAAAAGTATATTAGTTAGCCAGCAAACTGTATTTCCAGTATTCTTCGGTGCAGTAAAGGGTACTACCATCATGGCGCAAGGCATAATCTGGGTACTTTAGCAAGTCCATCAATTCACCTCATTTGCTTAAGCACTATGTACTGTCAATGCTACCTTCTTGTTATTTTTCTAATCTATTCATTATTCTCCATTATCACTTTCATCATTGAAATCCAAGCTACAAACCTCTCTCTCAGCAGACCTTTTTCCTACCTTAAGTCTGTGCACTAAACCACACTCCTTTTCCCCTAGCCGGCTCCAGGGCTAAGCTATGAAGGGCACTGTCCAACAAGCAGGAAGAAGACTCTGCTCCATTCTGAGTCTCCAGTCTGAACTGTGTTGACCTATATTTTTAAAGATATTCACCTCTAAAGCCACTGTCAGCACTGGAGGGAAAATCCACCAGGGGCTGTGGCTGGAGAGTTGAGGGTGAGGGGCAGCAGGTCAGATTCCAGAAGCACACAAAGCCAAACAACAATGCCACAGAGTGGTCAGGAGGCACGGGGCGGGAGCAGCAAAAAGACCCCTGGGCCCTAACCCAGCCCAGACAGATCATCCATAAGGTTCCTTAGCTCCAGAGCTGAGCGGCAGTGGGTGCACCATAAGGTCAAGAGGAAGATGGAGGGGGGCAGCAGTGAGGATTCAAAGGGCCCCCCATCACTGATAGGCATGCATCAGGCTGCCTTCCCCCAACGCCTCTGAGCACAGGAATTCCCTAATCCCAGTGGGTAGGTAATTCAGAAAAACGGTACATTTCAAACAGAAATCACTAAATGTAATGAGAAGGGACTAGGATATATTATACTTCTCTGCTACCCATGGTGCAAGAATTGCTAAGAAAAACCGAACACACAGAACATGAAATGGCCTACATTTTCCTTCCACAGTTGAGTATAGGGAGGACCCAAGAATGACGAAAGGCAGTAAGGACTCTTAGAGAAGACAGACTACTGCTACAGTGGGAAGATGCTGTTGAGCTTCCTCTGAGATGCTGAGGAAGCAGCTGTACAGTAGAGGAGGGAAAGCAAAGAAGCAGCATGCCCTCAAGTCCTGATCAGTGCAACTCCCTTCCTGTTGGGTTCTCCTGCTCTCCATGTTGGTCAGTCCTCACAGTGACTTCCTGGGCACACAGCTAGGGCTGAGCTGTACGCACCCCCTTCTCACGCCACACACTGCACTAGAATTGCTTCCAATCCCAAGAGGCCAGCAAGCATGAGCTGGGCGAGGTCAACACCAGTTTTTTACTTCCGGAAGCCAGAAGCAAAAGGCCGCAAGAAAAGTGAGTCCAAATGGGAAGACGGGACGGTATGAAGATGGAATCGTTTGGGATCGGCAGGTAAAACTATGTGCAAGAACAGAAATACAAAAATATTTCACAGCAGAAGGTCGATGGTTCCATCCGTTATGCAGCAAACTTCACTCGGAGTCAGATTTGTTTAATCTACATTCAAGGGAGTTTAATAATGGAGATGTCACAGAACCTTATTAGAAGGCAATCTTACCTATGGGCCCTCTGACCTGGACCTCAAGGATCGTCTGCAGTGATGTGCCAAGATATTCGAGCCAGGCTGTTGAAAAAGAACTTCTGGCAATACAGCTGAATAAATGGATTCTTTGGCCCAGGGAAGTTGCTGAAGTAGTCAAGTAAGAAGCAGTCCAACAAAAATTGGGTTACACAGGACGAAGATCTTGATAAAATACAGTCCTTCCCCAGAAAAGCTAGTGCATTATGTCCTAATAAATGATACAGACCACATTACCTGTACAGCTTTATATCTGAGGTTAGGTCTTTTAGGGCCAACTGGAGTTTGAATCACCAAGGAGCCAGACTATATGTAAATGACTCCTCTCCTGGAGGCTCCTCACAAATACTCAACCATCTTTTGCATTCCAAAGAAGTTCCACACACAGGCAAGCCATGTGGGAGTAGCTGCTGGTGTGGTAGCCTAGCAGCTAAAGTCCTTGCCTTGAACACACTGGGATCCCACATGGCCCCAGGTTCTAATCTGCGCAGCCCTGCTTCCCATCCAGCAACCTGTTTGTGGCCTGAGAAAGCAGCTGAGGACAGCACAAAGCCTTGGGCCCCTGCATACCTGTGGGAGACCCGGAAGAAGTTCCTGGCTCCTGGCTTTGGATTGGCTCAGCTCCAGGCCTTGCAGTGCTTGGGGGAGTGAACCATTGGCCAGAAGATTTTCCTCTGAGTCTCTCCTTTTCTCTATATATCTGGCTTTGCAATAAAATATATATATATATATATTTTAAAATGCACCAAGAGACAATATTCTCATACCAATTATAGCATGTAAAGGAACATCTTCAGAGAAAGAGGGGGAGGCTCAAGCTATCCATTATCCTTATTGAGAAAAGATTCCCTCCTTTGTTCTATTAGATGCTCCTTTTTCAACAGGTTTATTAATGGTCATAGTGGACAACACTCCAGCAAAATAACCAATTACCCTGAAAATCAGGAAGCCTGGAAGATGGTCAGAGCCTGATCCCAAGTGTCACTCTGTCTTCAAAGTCTACAGTTGCTGCTACAAGACCTTGCTAGGGGTCCACGTGATCCAAACAGAACACAAATCTAAAAACTTGCACTGTTGCATTAAAACAGGAATCGTGCTATGGTCATTTAGGGTAGGAATGGCCAGGTGTGGGAAGAAATCCTCAAACCAGACAGACTGCAAGGTAGAAAGAGGAAGCTTTCAAGGTGTGCGTGCAGGCTGACAAAGGGGAAAGCAAAATCACAGAAGAAAGGCTCTGTGACAGACTTTCTTCCCTCAGTTCCCGTTCGGGATCTAAGACCTCTGCAGTGGCCAGGAAGCTGAAGTCAGCAGTTACATGTCCTCAGGTGGTTCGGAGACAAAAGAGAAAATGGTGGATAATGGAGCGATTGAAGGAGGGGCTGGAAGAATAGGTCATTTGATAAATCTTGGCTTGAACCACCAGGGCTTCCCTTTGAGTATTATCCTGAAGAAAGCTCCAGGCAACCTCAGGTTGATTCTTCACTTGTCACTTCTAAAAGGTGAATCTCTTGCTGCTTACAATGGTTGACTCTGTGCCCCGGTTCACATTCACTTGCACCTTCTAATTATAAAAAACCAGCTTCTTGGGCTTCTCCAGGCAAAAGCTGAGAGGAAGCCAATGCTACTTTTTTTTGCTGCTACTGCAACATCCAAATAATTTTCCATCTGTTAGAAGCTCAAATTAAAAGGGCAATCATTATGAGTCAATGCATGCCCACTGGCAGGGGCCATCCTTGACTGATGTTTCTGAAACAATCACTCTTCAATTTTCTGCATTGAAAAGAAAAAGAAAAATGAGCCATAAGGAGCAGGGGTTGGTCCAAGAGACCAGATACCTGGGTTACATCCTGACGCCGCTTTGAAGCAACTGAGTTCTCTTACGCAAAAACAACTTAACCCATTAAGAGACCCATTACCCATTTATAAAATACACATAGACTCTCTGAAAAGTAAGAGCAACAGCAAGAAAAATACAGTGAATAAAACACCAGCTCGGAATCACTGAAGGTGTTTGTGAAGACACACTGGGAGTATAAAATGCAACTATATCCTACATTGGATTTGACACTGCGTTTTTAAACTACAAAGTGTTTATGCAGCTTTACGAGTGCCAAAGAATGAACTGGGGTGTTTCCAAACAGGTTGACTTTAAGATTTGCAATCAAACACCATCTCCACCTATCCATTGGCTTGCTGTGCATCCCTGAGGGAGAGGCTGGGGCAAGTTTCCTAGCAACCGAACTCATCAAAACCAAGGGAATCTCCAGCTCTACATTGTTCAGAGTAAATTCTTTGTAAGAATCATGTATGACTTTCCTGTTAACATGTTACCCTGTTCCTCTGCATCTTTCCAAAAATTGTCTAGGACAGATCTATGCATTTAGCATCAAGTCTGTAATAACTCTGACAAAATATCCAAACAAAAATTTTTTAATAAATCCAACTCCCCTAACTGGACAGAAGTTAGATTTACTAAGAGGACAAATGTGAGCCAACAATCCAATAAGCACTTTTTAAGGGAAGACAGCTTCTATCTTCTTATTGGGGTGAGGGATACTGAAGACTCTGATCTGGCTAACAATTAGGACCAGCAGGACATTCCGGCAGTGGTTTCACAGAGGCAATCTAGGACAGCTGGTTAAGGTATCCTGTCTCTTCCATCGACCATGAACCAGCCAGCCTTAATCATACAGAGGGCTTGTGCCCTTCATGGGGGCTCTGAAGCTAATAAATAATTCACCTGCAGAGGAACATGGAGATCAAGTGGTACCTTTCTTTTATCGTCCTTTATTCATCCTCCCCTGACCACATCAACATTGCCTACATGGTTGTCAAAAATAAGGTCAAATGCTGTGGCAGATCTGCTTCATTCTGGTTCTAGTCAGACAACTGCTGATTATTCAAGCCTATCTGCTCAAAATTTTCATATGTGTTATCATAATTATTTCCTTTGTTCCAAACAAATTGAGTGGCATGACAAATCAACTACTGATTTTGTTTTCCAAATATGGTTGTTTTCGTTTTGTTTTGTTTTGTTTTTTACTCTCCCTTTGTGGTCTTTCGAGAACCACTGAATGGCTGGCAGAGTCATGGCTGTTACGCAGAGACATCGGGATAATATGGGAAGAAGGGGTTGGCATGTTTTTTTTTTCTGGGAGGGAGGGTATTTGGAATCCCCATGGTGGGTTCCAATGGCACAAAGGGCCTTGTGCATGGTTCTGTTTTACAAGAAAGACTCAGCCAACTCCTCAGCAGCTGTGAAGTTGTCAGCCGTGGCATTCTTTACAAAGCTGCGTGGCTGCTCACTGCTGACATGTTCGGTTTTAAGCTCTGGGAAAAAAAAATTAAAAAATAAATTCACTGGAATGTTGAGCTAGGCAAAGATAGCAGATGCCCAAAATGAAAAAGCCCATCATATATCAGGTGCTAAAGAACCTTCTGGAAACTATCAAAAAAGTGAGCTTTTTTTTCGTACTGTTTGTGCTTAGCCATTTTAGGAGCTTCTGTGGAAATCTGTCTACTTCCCCTTCCTGGACCTTGACAGCAGAGTAGTGATGATCCAATAGGCTATTGATTATACCCACTTCTAAAGGTCATGTTAGGAGGAGCACAAATGCCAAACCACATACTTCTCTAAGAAAGATGCACATTTCATTTATCTTCCTATTTAAGCTCATATACAGACTTTGACCAAAACATACAAATGCCTGGAAAGTGTCCAGGTGAGGTTTAGTATAAAACTTGAGACCACTTCCTAAAGTCTTCTCAATTAGGGGAATCTACTCACAAGAAAGGAAGAAATCTATGCGTTAATCTTCATGGACATTGGTTTAAGATGATCTGATGGCACGCTTTGACGGCTTCCGATGGGGGCGGGGAAGCATTCACCCTGTGATAGAGCTATAACACAGAGGCTAGGACTAGATCTCACCACAATGGTGTCTATTTAGGTGTAATGACCTGAACAAAGCGAAATGTATGGCTACTGTGGTTATTATAAGGGCGCCTGGCAATAAGGTACCATGCCTTCACAAATCAAGAGACATAGGAGGTGAAAAAAGGTCAGAGAAAAAAACAGATGAGAAATCAATGTCAAAAGAGGTCACTTTATGAGCTTCAAAGGGAGCCACAGTCATTGATTATATTATTGAAACAGCACAGACCCCATGAGATCCAAAATTACATTTCCAGTCTGAATTTATAGAACTCACTGCAGACTCGGGTTGTGCTGGTAGCACATTAATGGGAGTTTCCCAGGTAAGTATGATTTAGGTGGGCCCTGGCAGCGGGGGTTC
Source organism: Ochotona curzoniae (assembly GCF_017591425.1). Taxonomy (NCBI): domain Eukaryota; kingdom Metazoa; phylum Chordata; class Mammalia; order Lagomorpha; family Ochotonidae; genus Ochotona; species Ochotona curzoniae. Next base: position 24,229,932 of record NW_024466219.1, read on the forward strand.
AGTGTTCCCTAGGTTTAGATGACTAGGTATTTGATCTAGGTTTCCTCTTCAACTTCAGGGTAAAGCCATTCGCTGGTGGGTGCCGGAATTCTCTTTCCAAAACATAAACCCGATGCTACTTCTTTGCTTACAAACTACCCCCTTTTTTCATGTAGGATAATACTTAGAATTTTTAGATAATATGCAAGACCCTCCTTAGGAGGCCACTGCAGGGCATTCTTGTGGATGTCATGGTAAGCTCCAGCCGTACTCAAGTACTTTCAGTTTTGCAAGAGTACCATACTCATCTCCACCTTCAAGTCTTTACAATTCTTTTCTGGCTAACATGCCCTGTCTACCCTAATCAAGTATCCCTACCTTCCTCTGTCCCATTTCATCTCGCTGGCAGAATCTGGGTTCACCTCATCCTCTCCTTTTCTTCCCAGGTACACAGTGACTCTACTCTCCCCAGCTTCCCTTACGTTCGGGTAACTCGGCTAGACCCAACTCTGGCCAGTGCAGATGTGGGTGGAAAAGGCACAGGCAATTGTTGGTCCATGACACTCTTTCTCAACATGCAGCATGCTCTCATTCCTGGTGCTTTCCAGTCTGAAATTCTGGAGGATGGCCCTGGGCCATGAATAGCAACGCACTGCAAAGCTTCACACCCTGCCAAATCATGCCAGACCATGACACGAGTGGGAAATAGTCTGAGACACTGCTTGTTCATCAGCTGCTATTTGATGAATCCACTTAAAGAAAAGAATTCTATCGTATAGCAATATAAATACAAAAACAAAATTCTGTCAAGCTTTTTCCTCTTTCTGTAATAGCTAGCTGAGTTGTCCAGAACGTGGCACTGCTGAGATTATTTCCGTGAGTCCAGAAGGCAGCCCTGCTGCATGCCTCAGTTGTATCCTCTTATTCTGAGCCACTTTCTCTCAAGTGTGTACCACGCATCATAAAGATCACTGTTTAAAATCTATGGGGGTAGAGAATTCTGGAAAAACGTTGACAGTAACAGTAGAGTCTTTCAATCATTTGACGACTATATGAAAAAATTAAGATCTCAAAAAAAGAAACCTTAATTCCATAGACAACATTTAAAGAAAAATTAAGAGGTATTTTTCTCTTACAAGTCAAATCCCCAAAGTCAATAACAAGGTAAGCCACCAACAGTCAGAAATCCTGATGGAACAGGCGGAGAAGGACAATGCACTGCAGGCTAGAGTACAGGGCATCGCCAACATGCTCACTGCCTCCGGAAGGCCAACGTGAAAGCAGGGCGCTGACATCTAGGTGCAAGACAACCATTGCTAAAGACCAATAATGAATGGAGCACATTATCCCCGCAAACTCTCTCCTGGGAGAAGTCCTACAGAAACACTAGTGAGAGCAGCATCAAACTTGATCATTTGACACAGAGATGGTCTGCATCAGAGGCTGATGGAAGAGGTGGGCGATGGGACTAGCTGGAAAACAGGGACTCACCGACAGCCTCCTAGCAACATACCATATACACCAGATACCACATGTCTGTAAGGTACAATCATGATGTTCTAAACTACGCCTCATTATAAAATGTTAGAAACATTAATTTACAAAAAAAAACTCCGAAACAGATCAAGGTCAAAGTTCATACAAAGTTATTGTAATTACAAAAATAGAGATTAACACTGACAATGAACATGCTAAAAAGATGTTTTCACAAAGCAGATAAAAACTGCAATCTACCATTTCAAAGCAGAGACATTAAGAAGCCTTCAGATTAGAAAAGCTCAAAAATATGGACACAGAATTCAGAACTGAACGAGAAATGAAAACATCATTTCAGAGATTATAACTAAACCAGAAGGCAACTGGCAGATCAGAATCTCTGAACAAACGTTTCAGGAGAAAATGAAAGGTTCAACAAAATAAAGATAGCATGAAGACCGAAAAAGAATTTGAGACGGAGCAGACAGATTCAGAAAATGGAACATACGAGTAATAAAATGCGAGAGGATAGAAACAAGCTAAGAACCCGAACACTAATCATTATAATTCAAGAAAAAGTCCTGAATTAGAAAAATATTGAAATGGCATTTTGAAAAATGACACCATGTCACTGAGGATACTGACCCCGAATTCCAGAGCAGGGACTTCTTGTAGTGACACTGCGACCGTCCCAGGACAACACTCCCAATGCAAAGACAATGAAATCATTGCATTGCTTTAGAAGCATGCTTTAAGCTAGAAGGAAATGGAACACTCTCTTGTAATACACTACAAAAAATGAAAATTATTTTATATCCACCAAACTGATGTGCAAGTTTAACAGTCTCAACAAACTGTGATGATTACAGGCATGAATTCCAATTGTTGTAAATCCTGTCTAAGGACTAGGGAATGAGCCCAATCAAAATGACTAAAGAGGACACAAATGTAAGGACTGCTAGTGATAATTAAACACTTAGTTACTTGTAGGCTTAACATGAAATGGGGAGGGAACTAAGAAATAGGTGGAAATTTAATGGTTCTACGCCCTGACAAAGTGGACACAGCATAACTGTCAAAAATGATGGAGAGGGCCCGGCACAGTAGCCCAGTGGCTAAAATCCTTGCCTTGCATGCCCCAGGATCCCATATGGATAACAATTCACATCCCGGCAGCCCTGCTTCCCATCCAGCTCCCTGACTGTGCCCTGGGAAAGCAGTCTTGGATGGCCCAAGGCGTCGGGACCCTGCACTTGCGTGGAAGACCCAGAAGAAGCTCCTGGCTCCTGGCTTCAGATCGCCTCAGCTCTGGCTGTTGCAGCCACATGGGGAGTGAATCAGCAGACGGAAGACCTTCCTCTCTGTATATCTGATTTTCCAATAAAAAACAAATAAATCTTTAAAAAACAACGAGGGAGAAGTGGGGACCACATGCAGATAACTATACTGATATTGGTATTAGTTTGTTCTGCAGAGACTGTTGGGCAGATGTGATATAAATAATCAGGAATATTGGGATAATAAAATTATAACATTCACCCTTAAGTCGATATTTTGGGGGAATGAAGAGAGTATAAAGAGTATCCTTTTACCAGAAGAGGGTAAAACTTGTAATGCACATTCAGAATACTGATACGAATGAATATGTTAATGAAACAGATAAAACAGTCATATATATGTATATATATATGACACTTCATATATATATGACATATATATATGACACTTCTAATAGTCAATGGAAAATTACATTAAAACTAAGCTAACTTCAGGCAAATTTTTAAATCCATGCTTAGTTTTTTGCATAATGCACATTTCCCATGACCTTTTTTCTTGGAATATTCCTTATATTGAAATATGAATGTATATATTTCCAGCTTTATCCTCTTCAAATAGTTAAGAAAAAGTCACCAATCCAGTACAAACCAGCATGCCTAGCATCCAGACTGTAGTTTCCAAATAACATTTCTGACCTGAAGAAATCAAGTTCTAGGAGAAATGGCTGATTTCATGTCCAGGACAGGAAGTGTGTAAGGTAAACCTGAAGAGTCTTACATTATCAAACAACAGGTAAGTTATCAAAAGCCTTTGTCTACTTTTACTACATTAATTATTGGAGATGCAGAGACATATAGAGGTAGAGAGAGAGGGAGAGAGTGGAAGAAAGAACGCCGGCACGTTCACTCCTCCAGCACCTGCAACACCCAGCTCTGGGCCAGAGCCCAGGCTCAGGAGTGGGAGCACTTACTCCAGTTCTCCTCGGTGGCTGCAGGAGACCAGTGCCCTGAGCCATCACAGCTGCCTCCCAGCGGACACATTACTGAGACCCTGGAGTGAGGAGCTGGAAATCAAATGCACACACTTCAGTGTGGAATGGCCAAATCTTAACTTGGTTCTTAGCCACTAGATCAATCCGCCATCCCTAGCTGCTTTTCAAGCAAAGACAAAAGCGTTCAAGAACTAACTTGTGGAGGTTCCCACTGGCTCTGGTGAGACAGACACTGCAGGCATGAATAACGACTCTCCCTGGCAACTACCACCTCAGATACTACCAAGAGGATCACCCCCGAGTGCGGTGCAGTGCCTGGGTCTGCATGACACGCAAGAAATATAAGGAACTGGATTGCGAGCGCTGTGGGCTGCGCAAGTGAGGCTCATGGACACTCTCCATGTCAAAAGGCTCTGCTTCCTCAGTAGATGAGTTAATGGGATGAATGAGGATTTCACAGTTTAAAAGAACAATATCAGTTGAAAGCGTATCAATGTATTTTCCTGGGCAACATCGATTACGGTGTCTGGGGTATTCACTGCAGATGTACTTAGATAAGTGTGTTTACTGCGAAATAAAAGTTGGTCTCCCCATGAAACTTACAAATATACCTTCGTGTCACAATACTAGGTTTTCTATCTTTGCTTATACTTATCATGATACATTTAAATATCACAAAGTTAAACTTAGAATTTGTACCAAAGGACTATACTATAGTGATAATACAGGAGAAAATGGGGAAGAAGGCTGAATGGAAGTACAAAATTGCATCATGAAAAACAATTAAAAAATAAAAAAAGCTGTAACCAGATGAGGCACATACATGAAGGGTTTATGGAATACCAAAGCTCTGGATCTAGCCCTGACCAGTATATAAGCCATACATAATATGCAAATATATGTATATGTAATAGATTATAATACACACGATCATGAAAATGATTCATAGAGTTTTCTCTATTTTTGATTTACAAAACAATATGCATTTTTTTTTAACAGTCCAGGTTTCTCGCTCGCCACCTGACAATCCCTGCGGCAGCAATGTGAAGCAATGCATGTGCTTGGGGTGGAAAAGAATGTTCACACACGAGGATGGTCAGCCAACATCTTCGTAAAGTTCTGTTTAAAGGACATCGGGGGGCCAGTGGCTCCCCCTTTTCTCTGAGCTTCCTGACATCTTCACCACATACTCGCTTCTCACATTAAGCTAGGAAAGCTGAAGAAAGATGCAAAAAAAAAAAACAAAAAAAAAAAACGCTGGCCACAAAACTGTTACAGTGGGGACATGAAGAATGACAGCAGGCTGGTGCGTCAAGTCCCCCTAACACTGTTTCCTGGGATTGAACAGAAACTCGCTTACTCTGCCATGCACATTAAATTAAGTTTATCCAGGGCTTTTTGCCATTTCGAGCATCTAAATTACTCTGCTTCTCAGGGACTATGCTAGGACCCAGAAGAAAAAAAATGAACTTTTAAGATAGACAATCGAATGACACTGGACAGTGGAGTGACAGACAGACACAAACGAACAAGTGCGTCCGACTGCCTGAAGTCTGAGCAATCACAACAAACTTACAGAGATTTTCCAAAGACTATGGGGAATATATGCCTTACAAACGATTCCCTAAATCCCATTATTCTATTGACAAATATGTCAAACTTTCTGGGAGAGTCTCCTCTTTAGTCCCCATAAAGATACAGCATTAGGGATCTTGTGGATTTGTCCCTTTTTGCCCCTTAAAGGTCTTAGGTTTCTCTGTTGCAAATTACCCATCCAGTGGGGCTTTTAGGAGTTAATAATGTATAAAATGCTCCCAGTTTAAGACAAAGACAAAAAAAATATGAAGCCTTAAAATTGCCAGTGTCACAGTTAGGATAAAAGAGCCTGCCAATGGGCCCGGAGCCATGGCGCAGTGGTTACGGTCCTTGCCTTGCACGCCCGGGATCCCATATGGGCGCCGGTTCTAATCCCGGCAGCCCCGCTTCCCATCCAGCTCCCTGCCTGTGGCCTGGGAAAGCAGCTGAGGACAGCCCAAAGCTTTGGGACCCTGCACCAGCGCAGGAGACCTGGAAGAGGCTCCTGGCTTCGGCCCATTGCGCTCACTTAGGGAGTGAATCATCGGATGGAAGATCTTCCTCTCTGTCTCTCCTCTCTGTATATCTGACTTTGTAATAAGAATAAATAATAAAATAAATCTTTCTTTTAAAAAAAAAAAGAGCCTGCCAATAACCCAGAGCATAATTCTACCCCATACCCTCAAAAACACTACCATCCAGTACTTTGATTGATAGGTGGGGTATCAAATCATGAATAAATAGCAACACCTGAACTCCCAAGCAAGCGAGAATAGCATTCTAATACCTAACTGCAGGTGAAGCATGCTAAACTCAACAGAGTGGTAGAAGCTTCACAGCACCCATCTTTGCCAGACTGCTTTCACACTTCCAATTCGGGGGTGGGGGGGGCAGGGAAAGTTCATCATTCCCTTAAATATGGAATAAAAAGACAGTTGCACCGGACTATGGAAGAGGTAGGCCCAAATTCACAAAGGTTTTATTAAAAACAGGCAAAGGTCAGTCCTTGTCCCCCAAAGGAATGTTCAGGACTTGTAGGAATTATTACTCCAAGATAGTTTCTTTATTAAATTCACTGTGCAGAAATAGAAACAGCAGGCTAGGGAAGAATGGGAAAGACACAGATAGCCTCGCTTCCCTCTAGCCTGTGCACTGCCACCATTAGAACAACACGAGGTGCAAGGGTTGCACCTCACTGTGTCTCCAAATCCAATCTATCTTAAAAACCTGAAACAAACCCTTCATGTACTAAAACACCATGCAATCAAATAATCCATTAATGATAAATGGATCTTTGCTGCTCATTCCCTCCAAATAGAACAAATAAGGTAAATGGAGAGTGAAAGTTCAAGCACAGTATCTGTATGCCCCTCACTACTGATCACAGACAGGAAAGCAGCACCTGCGTCCTAGCCTACGTCGGCTTCCAGGGAAAATCAAGGGCGTTTAGTAAATGCTTTTCAACATGGGCAGTCCCTGGGAAATCTGAACCCCAAGTTAAGTGAAAACTTAAAACAGATTCCCAAATGGATTCCACCCCCGCCCCCCCAGGCCACCTGCATGAGTTAATTCTGTGTTCATATGTAGAATTTCACGCAGGATGCCACTGCTGGTTTTGCATGACACTCCAGCACTCTCTCGACAGCATTTTTATCATGAAAATGACCATGTTTTGAAAGCTATGCCATACTGTGTAAGAGATTTCACAAGAATGTACAGGATGAAAAGGTGACAATTTCTCCCCTAGTCTCTGCCTATTAGACGGCCTGGCTTTTCAGCAGTAGGACACATTCTGGTGTCAAAGCACAAGGCACTGGATTCCACTGCAGTCAGTAGGTTTGGGGGACCCCGCCTCTTCGCATTCAGAGCCAACACCTTGCAGAAAAGTTAAGGGAATGGGTGGGAACTCCAAAAGAATGCCCATCACCAAGGGACACAGAGCAATAATTCATTGTGAGGTAGTTAAAAAAAAGAAAGAAAGAAAAGATCAAGATCAAGATCAAGAACAGAACAGAACAGAACAGAAACGAAAAGAAAAGGGAAAGAAAAGAAGAAGAAATGAAGCAACACCCCACAGTGCAAAACCTGTGCTCAGTGGCTTGGCCCAAAGGGGAGTGTCAGAGATTGAAGTCCGTCTCCCTGGAAAGCTCCTGCCACCAGGAGCTTTGGGAGCAGAAACAAGGCCAGTTTGGATCAGTGAATACTGGGTAGGGACAAATCCCTCCCTCCAGTCTATGGTTTCAAATGCGTCCTAACATCAAACACTTTTATGGCTTAGAAATGAAAACATCACCTGCTTTGGGTTGCATTTCTTTCCCTTCCAGGCCTCTGGTGGAGATGTCAATAAAACTAACATGGCTACAGAGAGAAGGTAGAACAATAAGGCAAAGGTCCATGCCACTTAATTAACCTTGCAATAAGCCAGAAAGAACTCGCGTGTGCAGCCAGCTGACCAGCTCTATGCCACCTTAGTTACGATCTAACAGCAGGATTTGCTCTGGGGAAATATCTGATCCAGGGGCGTGGGGGTTTGTGATCTTGTTGCCCCTCCTCTCCTCTTCCCTCTCTAAAGGGTTCTAGAAAAAGCATAGGAGACTGCAGCTTCAGCAGACAGGGAAACGAGGGTTGATACGCTCCGCGTAGTTATTTTTATATTTAATCCAAGAGCAAGAGAGGACTAAGCAACCCAGCTGACTCTCAAAAGCATTTTAGGAAGCTGGCAACCTCCCGCGATCGCCCACTGCGAAGTAACTGGATCCGGGGTCTAGATGTGTTCCTCAAAGATATCAATAGCACAGATAATTAAGTTAGTGCAGCAAACTTGTCACACGCTTTGAAGTGTGCCTACAGTTGGTGCGCTAACCCTTCCTTCACCTGATAGGCTAAGCCTACAATCTCCTCACACATGTTAACAATCTCGTGACCTTTCCTCCATCCTCATTATCGCATCATTTAGCTTACCCGACCAAGTGGGGCCTACCATAAAAAGTTCTGCTTATAAACTGGGAGGGCAAGTGCCTAGGCTCAAAGAGGGAGTAGGGAGAACCTCCCAGAGGAGGGGCTCAGCGTCTCCTGATTCTGCTCACCTGGTACAGAGGGGAAAGAGTAACCCAGGCCAGACAAGGTGACCACCCAATCCAAGGATCCTCACGGTCCAGGGTGCACCTGGAACACACGAGGCGCTTCTGGAAATCTAAGCGGCCGTGTCCCAGCCTCGGCGAGGCACGTGCCACGCGCTGCACTAGAGGCCTGAGACCTGTGTCTCCTTGCATTCGGAGGTCACTTGAAGCTAGCAGATCCCACACTAGTTTTTTAGAAGGCATGAATCAAGTTTATTTTTCAGGACTCCAACAGTCCCCTCAGAAACATCATGAACTCTTTCTCTATTTTGTCTCCTTCACAATATTCCAATTTCACAAAGCACCAACAGATCTATTTTAGAGCTATAGAAACTGAGGCAAGCCCTCTAGTAATTGAGTCCAAGGTCAGAAACGCCGAAGTGGCTACACCAGGCATAGAACGCAGCTCTGCCCCCTACACACAAAACCACAGACTCCCACTCAGCCCCCAACAGGGGGAGGTCCCCACGGTTTGGGGTCCCTCCCGATAGGAATGGAATTCACCTGCACTGCTGGCCTTTCCTTCACAGAATGAAGGCCCGACACTGGGAAAGGCTTGAAGCTAATATATACACAATATTAGAAATTCCCCCATTACAAGGGCTGAATGGAGCTACAGCGTTTTTTATTGTGGTTTTTTTGTTGTTGTTGTTGTTTTTACCAAATAAAGGAAAGAGACAAAATAGAGAAGAGAGCAAAAAATGAAAGCCCTCCCTTCCATCTGTCCTGTATGCCCGACCCACACCCCCATCAAAAAAAAAAAAAATCCCAAAAACAATAGCAGGAGCACCAAGGACTAGAATGCAACTCTTCCCCCAACTCAAGTGCCAGCTTTGGGCACTCTGTCGCTTCTTGACGTGAAGCCTTTTAATGCTAAGGAAAAGACAGAGGTGTTTCAACTGCTTCTAGCAAGATAAATAGCCTAGGATATCCATTAGTGCCCCATAAATCCTGCTGCTCAGAATGCTGATATATTTCCAGTGATTTGTGATGTTTTCCTTTCCGGATTTTGATGGCAACCTAAGTTTAATACAGAAGACTGGTCTGCCAAAGGTGAAATGCCCGGCTATGACAAACTTAGTTCCCTAGACTCAAAACCCTCACGAGGTGTGAAGGCAGCAAATCTGGCAGGTGTCCCCATTCCCACAGTCACCCCCACGGGGAACGCGGCCTTCAAGGCGGCATTTCCGGGGTGTGTTGGGGGGAATCCCATTGTTAAATCTGTTCTTGGGAAACCTCCTGGGAGGCCAGCTCACAAACATTTTCACCTATTTTACACTTGAACGTGAGGATGCACTGGGTGAAACCGACCCTGCAGATGACATTTTCAAGGGATGGCCCCATGTGTCCTCTGCAGTCCGTGACTCAGAAGCGGGTGACAGCCCCTTAGGAGGGGGTCACTACGGGCTGGGGGAGGGGGGACAGTTGTGGCACATGCCGGGTGGAGCTGCAAGAGCTCCTGGGTCTCTGTGGCTTGCCACAATCGGAACATCTGCTCAAGTATCCTTGCTGGTCAGGGGAAGGCATGCTGGCATGGGAGCAGGGGAGGAACACGCAAGCAGAGAGCTATACCCTTTCTTTTTCTCCCTCTAGGAACAAATCTAAACTTGCTTTATGACGGCAATCCAAGTGTTCCAGAGAAGTACTATTGACATCATAGCACCACAGAATAAAAAGTTAAGCAACCAGGGCATTTATCAAACGAACGTCTTCCTATTTCTACCCGTTTGGTTGTCATTGCCCTTTACCTTCCACGTCCCGCAAAAAGCTCAGGGGGTTCACACAGATTCCAGAGCTCAGAGGCACAGCCGGCATACCTCCCCAGAGGAGTTCCTTAGAGCATTACCTGAATTAATGCATGAACACAAACTTTGAACTGCTGAGTCCACCAACAGTTAGTAAGCCTTTCATGAGCTGCAGTTATGAATATTGTCAGGTTAGTTAGCTGTAGTAGGTGACCAAATTAGCTGCAACAGGACACATTCCAAATATTTTTAAAATCAAGTGTGTGGCTTGTTTGTGCTTTTCCTCTTTATTGTACATGCAGAGAGAAAAATCCCAATCAATAGATCAGCCATATAAAAATTTCTGAAAGGGGTCCAGCACAGTAGCCTAGCAGCTAAAGTCCTCACCTTGCATCTGCCACTGAGATCCCATATGGGCACCTGTTCCCAGCTGTCCCACTTCCCATCCAGCTCCCTGCTTGTGGCCTGGGAAAGCAGTCGAGGATGGCCAAAAGCCTTGGGACCCTGTGCCTGCATGGGAGACTAGGAAGAAGCTCCTGGCTTCAGACAGGCGCAGCTCCGGCCTGTGGTAACTTGGAGAGTGAACCAGTGGATGGAATATATTTTTGTCTCTCATCTCCGTAAATCTGACTTTCCAATTTAAAAAAAAAAATAGTAAATTTTTTTAAAAAAAAATTCTGGAAGTATTTAAGCTACCTACTTTATCTCATAATGTTGAGATTTTTAAAACTGCCCGAAGTTTGGCTGTGGACTTCCACTGTGAGAGCGCTGTGTAACTTTAGCAGCAGTCCTGAGCTCTCACTCCAGGTGCCAACAGCTGTCACAATCCCAGCCAGCTGCAGTGTGGGACAGGCTCAGTGTCCCTGTCGTGTGAGTAACAAAGGTGCCTCAGGAAGGCAGAGAGGCTGACCCAGCTGCTCGGGGCATGGCACCGCAATGAGCAGACCCTGTGCTGGCCTACCGAGGGCTGAAACCCAAACGGGCATTGCCCAACGGCTGGTGGGGGTAAGATGACCCGTACCGAGAACACTGGTCTAACACTACTGTGAGACGGACAAGTGATCCGCAGACATGGGGTCTCTGAAACACGCCTCCGACATCAGAGCGCTCAGGATTTCGCTGCAGCCACGGCTGAGCGTTTATCAGCAGTAAAATGAAACCCACCCACGGCCGCCGGTGACAGGGAGATGCTTAGCAGTAACAAGGTATGGTGGGTACAACAGTCCAAACTTCTTCACATATGCAAACTCAACATTTAATTTTCTGCAAGGTTACCCACAATAATTACAAAGTTTCCATAATACGGCCTTAAAAGCCTGAAACGAAGAGATCCATACGAATTGATCCTTTATCTTTTAACTTCGCTGTGGACTGTGTCTGCGTTAACACGGGGAACAAACGTGGGCAATATTTTCCTCCAATTTCTGGGAGTAGCAAAGTGAAACTTTACCAAAATTTAATTGATAATTAAATGATCCAATGAAGTACAGAATAAACTTCCAGCGTACCAACAGCATGGAGGTAGACCAGAGACCTGCCTTGCTTACGAGCATGGATCCTTTAACTGCAAATAACATACAACAGCGGCTAGTGCAGCATTCTGAAAGTCTCTTTGAAATGCTTATTGGGAGGTGCTGCGCGTTAGTGATGACTTGAGGGCACACATTTGATATCTCTAGGACAGCAATCTATTCAGTTCACCAGTAACATAAAGAAAGTTCTTCTGGGGCTTTGTGGTGGCTTGACTGGACTTTCCCCTGAGAATCTAGACTCCAGTACTGACAACCAGTAGATCAACTTAAAAACTTGCAGCATCATTATCAAAAAGATATTATTTGCTTAATCAGAGTCTTAGAGTTAAGCCAGGCCAAGAAATTCAACCTAACATGAGTCATATTAAGATTGTATTTACCTGCTATTAACAAAACAGAGATCATATTAGAGAGAAAACAAATTCACTTCACCTTCTGACATCCACATGACTAATACAATTTCCAAAAAGGGGAGAGCAGACAGGCGGATTTTTCCTGAGTACCAGGCCAATGCATTTTTTTCTAAAGGGTATTAATTGCTTTGATGAAGGAATGTGGCACCAGCCACGTACAAACTGGATCTCATGTAAGTTGTCCTTTCTCAGATGATGTTCCTGACGGGGGATTACTCTCCTGTCACATGGTAAAGTGGGTGGGGCTCCAGATAAACACGAGACCTCAGGCTGCAAGCACAAGGTCATTTCCCTTTTGCACAGAGCCTTTTCAATCCCATCTTCTCTGAGAAGCAGAGAGTCAAGCTGACACCCCACTGTGTGACCTCAGAAAGAGGAAACCCCAAGAAAGGCCTCCGTTCTGCACCCCTGGGAGCCTCCAGCAGGCACGGCCCTGCGCCTTCACTGCTCAGGGGAGGATTCCACAGGAATCTCCGCATCACCTTGTGGCTGTGGCTGCCATGGTCAATAAGCCAAATGACCATTCCAGCCACTCCTTCTGACGCCCCAAGTGCCGCGTTTTCCTTTTCCTCGCTTTCTTGACACTCAGTTCCCTGCGTACTCTCCACTGACGCTCTTCCAGGACAGGAACTACTGAGGGTGGGGTCCATTTGGATTTAGATTTCCAATGATGACCCAGTTTCTAATCTTGTGCTGTTTCTCTCTCTTTCTCTCTCTCTGCTTTATTAACAGGCTGGGTTGCTCTGAACAAGCTACTTAATCTTGGCAAGCTAAATCAGCTGTAAAAAGTAGATAATTTGTGACTTCATAAACTTTCACAACACCAATATCATGCATTATTAGAAGAAATACATTTAGAGAAACAGTGGAAGGGAGTCATTTTTCACCTTATTTCAGTGCAAGCAGTAAGAAAACAATTATTTAATCAACAAACACAGAGATTCTCAAAACTGATCACATGGTTTTATGACCTTCTATAGAAAAAGCGGAAAGCCAACTGTCTCCTCATTTTACCTCCAGCAATTTAAACACTCAGCTTCAGGGCCAAGGCCTTCCCAAGAGGGACCTTAAGGTCTTTGAAAAGCAGTCTAGCTACAAGAATTACTAACTGATTTAACCAAGATAGCCTGACCTTAAATTAACCTTGGAAATGACAATGATGTCCCATTTCCCTCTTCCCTCTCTGACGGGTACCATATCTCACCTCTTACACAACAGTATAGTGCCTCCGCTTCTTTTTCTGGTTCCTTACACTTAACCCAAGCTCACGTCTTCCAAATGAATTTGCAGAGCAGGGAGCACCTCTCTAAAGGGAAGTCAGTCTGTTGTCCAAGCAGTGTACCAACCGGCCACCGCATGGCCAAAGATACCACACATGTGGTGGACTCCAGGAGACACAGGATTTTCTCTCCAGTGCCCACCTGCATGCCACGAAACCAGAGGAAGTTGCTGGGAATACTCCTACACTGTCCCTTAGATATCGGACTTGAAGGCAATGGAAAACCTGCACAGAATGGCTACCCTCATAGCATGATTGCCCAGAAAGTCCTTTGAAGCCTGTGTGGGGTAACTCCCGTGTGACCCTGGGTTTAATGGATAGTCACACTAATTAGAAATGATCCTGAAAAGAAAAATAAAAGTTGTTTTTAAGGGGATTGTTAAAATGCAGAAAGCAGTTTTTATCTCTGTTACTATGATCTTACACAAATAATTTAGGGAAACAGCATAATCAAGTTCCTTTATCTATAAAAAAAGAAAAAATGAGCTCTGGGATCCCAGCGCGATAGTGAGGTGGTTAAAGTCCTTGCCTTGAGCATGCTGGCATCCCATATGGGCGCCGGTTCTAATCCTGGCAGCCCTGCTTCCCATCCTGCTCCCTGCCTGTGGCCAGGGAAAGCAGTCGAGGACAGCCTAAGGCTCTGGGACCCTGCACCCACATGGGAGACCCGGAGGAGGCTCCCTGGCTCCTGGCTTCAGATCAGCACAGCACCGGTCATTGTGGCAGCTTGGGGAGTGAATCATTGCAAGGAAGATATTCCTCTCTGTAAATCTGCTTTTCCAATAAGAATAAACAAATATTCAAAAAAAAATAAAAGAAAGAAAGAAAATGAGCTCTGTATTCCACAAACTTTTTAGGAAAAAAAAGAAAATCTATTTCAAAATAAGATTAAGTAGTATTAAATATCTTTTACTTTAAATTATGCCTATAGCTTCAAAAGTATGAGACTTTTGAATACTTTCATGGTTAGTACCTGGAAAAGTGAAAACAACTTAATTTATCAGCAGGTCATTATAGCTGCACTTGTTTCTTCCTCCATGCTTTTTTTTTATGTCTATAGAATCTTTGTCTCTAAAGTTAGCACAACTAAAACTTACCAGATGTATTTTTTTTAAAAAGATTTGTTCCTTTATTTTAAAGGTAGAGTTGAAGAAAAGGGGGGAAAACACAGGCAGAGAAAGATGGAGGAAAAGAGAGTTTCTGCTTGCTGGTTCTCGCCCCATGTGACCGCAGTGATTGCCCAGGCTGAAGCCAGGAGCCGACAGCTTCATCCTGACCTGCTCTATGAATGGCCAGTGCCATCTCCCACTGCTTTTCCCACACCATCCGCAAGGAGCTGCACTGCAGATGGCACAGCCAGGACTGAGAGCAACACAGAAAGCACAGGTGGCAGCTTAACTCACTGTGCCACTTATGACCTCAGCCACCGTACTAAAGACAAAAATACCATAGTGGAAAATTTCAAATACAATATTGGCAGTTGCACTGTCTTGGATAAATTAATGTCTCAAATAAGGAAGATTCTCTTAAATAACCTACTTCCAGGATGTTGAATGCTCAATGAAAGATAAGTATTGATGCCTTTCTCATTCTCTCTCTCTTTTTTTTTCTCTTTCATCCTGTTTTCTCTCTTTCTCCCTTTACCTCCTCTGTTCTCTTCCTGGTCTTCCTCATGACTATTCCCCATCCTTGAGTCCTTCGATGCCCTAGGGTAATTCCACGTCAGGACTCGTGGTCTTCCCCTTCACTCCAGAAAACACAGCTGTCTCACAGCCCTGCAGACTGTCTCCAACTTAATGAGGCAATATGCATAGATGGAGGCAAGATTATAAATCTGAGGCTTGACTGTATCATTTGGTAGCTGTGAAAACTTGAGCAAATTCCATTACCTTTTGGAGGCTCAATTTTCTCATTTATAACATGGGGGGAACATATCTATCTCATAAGTGTAATGAGAGAATTAGATCAATTAAGATACTATATAAAACACATGGCATAATGCCTGGCTAAATGCTAAGTGCACAATAAAGAGCAGCTATTATTATATTAAAACTAAAAATCAGATTTATGTATAAATGACACTGTGGCTAACATGAATAATGGTAATTTGGGAGGGAGAACCTCAAGACTGAATACTGCCCCATCAAACACCTTGGAAACAATAGTCCCTATTAGTCACATGCTTACGGATTACTGGCGCTTACCTGTGTGCCAGAGGCTTTTCTGAATACTTTATCTATGCTAACTCATTCGGACCTTACCACAGTCCTGGGAAGTGCTAATCATTCTTTCAATTCGGGATAAGGACCAGAGACTTGGTGTGGTGCAGTTACTTCCCTGACTCACGATGGACACGTGAGCCAGAGCTCACACCCACTAGGGTGTAGTTTCAGAGCTACCAGGTAAAAGATCTTCCCCAGTTGTGTTCCTCTGCGGAAGATGCTATCTTTTAGACCAATTAGTGCATGGCCAGTCATTTATAGTCAGTGATAAAGTAGTGCAGTCTATTGATGATTTTCTTTTAACTTCAGTAAGTGCAACTGTGCGTAAGATGGCATGATCCTTGATCACTTACACTCTGATTTCCTCTCAGGTGTCAGAAAGAAGCACTGCAAACCCAGCTGAGAGTCTGGGAAGTGCTTATAGTCCTGGGCTTATCTGTGCTATGTGCGCGTCACCCATCAGCATCACCATTCCTGTCACCACCCTCACTGCTGTTAGCATCACGACCCTCATATTACCTCTGACTGATCCCTCTATGCCTGACATGTGCTGATTCTTCACATGCTTCTTCTGTGTAGATTACAAAACTGTTGAGCTACACCAAACTGCATACTTAAAACCCCCTTTTCACAACTCTAACATGCATAACTCGACCACCAGCCTTAAAAAAGGAAAGCGATGGCAATAATACTGAATAAAATCATCTTCTATCAAGCATGGCGCCGGGCACTCTGCACATGCAATCTGACTGAATCCTCACCAAAAAAGATCTAAAGTGTGGACAGTATAAGATACATTAATTCCAATTTTACAACAAATTTACAGCTTTGCAAATTTACAACAATTTTATAACTCACCCTATAATGATTAAATATCCTTCCCAAAGACCAAAGAGATGTTAAAAATCTATCTCTAGGATTTGAACCAGGCCTATCGACTCTTGAGAAATTTCTTTGGAACAGCCCTGCCATTTACTAAACTATTTTTTCCTCCTGTGTTCTAACTTCTTTTTGTGATCTATTTATGACACAACAGGAACTCAGGAGAATGCTGCTTTGCAAGTGAAAAATCAGAAATCTGACTTATTCCTAGTATGACATTGGACAAAACCTGTATCTATTACAGTGAAGAGTTCCCCACTCCAACGTCCTGTACTCTATGGATGTCCTAGAAATAGATACAGATCCTCCTCATCACTTGGATAGCGTTAATTCTAATGACAGGCTGTTTTCCACCCTCAGAAAAGAAGACATTGCACGGGCGCATCTGTTGATCATCAGACAAGGAAGGCTGGCTGAGAAGTGTGAGAAAGCCATCCACCTTACAGCTGTCCCTGCCTGAACAGCACCATGGAGAAACAAGAGACCCTCTCTGGAGATCTCTGCTGGCACCTTGACTTCATTCCTCTAATAAAAAAAAAAAACTCCCATACTTGTGAAGAATGTATTGCCTTCTACATATGACTGCCAAAAACCCAACTGTAGGCAAAATCCATCCGACAAAATCCCTTAACTGCTTTGATTCAGTTCTTAAAGGAGATTAGTTGTTGGAAGGTCACAGAGAAGCCATCCTACTGCACATTGCAGCTTGGGCTTTCAAAGCTTTCACTACTAAGGGAATCTCCCTGCTTGATGCCCTCTCTCCATGCCGTCTAATCAATGAATCAACAAATAGTTACTGAGAAAGGCTTCCCTGGGGTCTGTGGGTCACTTCAGATGTGGCTCTCTGGTTCAATAGCAGGAGAAAGAAAAACGGATTTTTCTGACTTCTCTTAAAGTTTCCATTTTTAAAACCTGGACTGGCATCAAAAGACTGCGCGTCTCCTGTCCCTCTTTTTCTTTTCCTGGAACACTCTGATTACAAAGGAAAGGAAAATGTAGTGGAGCCAGGAGAATATATAAACCTGGAAGGAAGGACAGAAAGAATGTGGCAAGTTCGAAGGGAGAAAGGAACGGAGGGAGGAAGATTTCAGGTCACGGACAAAGGTCAAAGGACATAGTGAACGTGTAAGCAACATAACCCAGAAACGTCTCCATGGTAACACATGCCCCCATGCCTATTAGTGTGCCATCACCTGTCTAGCATATGTTATCTCAGAGGCCAAACAGTAGACCCCACTTCTAACCTTTTAGGATTGGGATCATTATCTCATACCTTTAAGGATCCTTTTACCCCAATTCTAGTAATAGCCTCTTACGTAAAATGTGCATATAGTCCCAATATCCACAGCAGCAGAAATTCAAGGCGCAAAAAAAAAAAAACCTATAAAAAATAGTGTTCCTATGTGATTTGCATGACAATGGAGAACAGGTAGTAAGGCATCACTTTTGATTTTTTTGAATGCAATATAAAACACTATACTATGCTACAAACAGAATCAGCATCCCCTAAGCGATGCCAAGCTGCTGCAGAGAGTTCCCGTCAGGACAGGACCAAGCAACCACATTGCATACTAACCTTCTCAGTGCAGCAGCAGAACTTAACCTAACTCAATTTTTCTTCAGTCAAAAATCATGACGGAAGCAGCTGCTGTTGTGTGGACACCTGCTAGGTCAGACATGGGACATGGGACTCGCTGCTTCCTGTACCTCATCCTGTAGGTCTCTTTCAGTCATCGGTACACATTATCCTCTATCTACAGCTGAGGATCTGGAAGGTCAGACAGCTGAAATCACATGGTTTAAATCGTAAAGAAATCAAGTGATGAGGAACATGCCAATCACATCTCATTTCAGAGGCTGCGCCCCGAGCCACTGTGTAGGCAGCAATGTTAGTTCAATCCTGAGCTGGGAGAATTAAGCACAAAAAAAGTATATATTTATTATAATTGTCCTACCCAAAATCTCACTTGAGCTTGGTGTTACCACATCTGTTCCCACTTCTTTATCAACACTTCTTGATAAGCCATGAGACCACAACCTTCACTGTGATATTCTGAAACATGGTTCCATTCTGGCATGCACTAAGCCTTTCAACATCTTGAAAATATTTTAAAAAGAAAAAAAAAACAGCTGAATACAAGAACCACATCAACACTTGGTACTTATATGTTTAAACAAAAACTTTGGGAGATAAAAATCTTGAGTGCAGAGGTTTACAATTTACTGATCTTCTAAATAAGTCCCACGCTTTTTCACGTGCTGACTGGTGCTATCATAGTGAAGGTATTCACAGAGAAATATGCATCAGAAATTCTATCATTCAGGGTGACATCTAGACAGGTACAACAATGCATCCACTGAGAATAACCCATATGTTACGAAACAAATGTAACATCCTCTGTGGTTCTGAGACAGTATGATTATTCATGCCATCCGGAGGAACCATGTCTGCATCACCTTCAGATACAGCACACCTAGATAGAGTCCTTTGCTCCTGCTGTTGGTGTGTGACCCTCTGAGCCTGAGCATCTCCAGTCCTGCCTGCTGTGGACTGACCAGGTCCCCCTTTCAAATCTGGATAAAGACACCCTTGTGCCTCTGAGATTCCTATTCCTCCCCAGGATCGACTAGCGCAGCAAGTTCCCCTTTGGCCACCTTTCACGAAGCGCAGCTGATCGCGGTACACCAAACAGGCCGTGATGCGGGCATGTAGCACAGGTACAGGTTGCTCCCGTCTCCTGGCTGAAGGAAAATTTATGAACATGCTCATTTTCACAAACAGAAACCATTTCTAATAGGGAAATGCAAATAACCTTGTCAAAACTGGCTCTTAAAGAACCCAGGAAAGGTCTAAGCGGATGAAACCCTGAGGTTAGGCTCAGCACTTCTCCCAGCATCTGCATGCGCTCACTGACATATTGCAGAAGTTGTTGCTGAAGCAAATTGCAGGTTTGTGGACAGAGGCTACAAATGAGTCCAGAGACTTGGGAAGGCAGAGCAAAGGCAGTTGTACCATTTAGAACCAAAGGAACAAAATGACCTCTTCCACTTGTGTCGGGGCTTGAGAACTTCTAGTACGTAGCTAGAATGTCCTCTATAAACGAAGCCCTGAAACCTAGACTTCCTTTTTGTTTCTAAAATAAAAGGTACTTACCAGTGAAAACCCACAAGAATCCCAGAATCACACCAGTGGCCCTTCTCCAAGAAAGCGTGGAGTGGGACCTGCCAAGTTTGAGGGGACATCTACTTGGGTCGGTTGGAACTAGTAAGGAGGGGGGGTGGCAGGTGTCTAGAGGGGGGTAGTGGAGAAAAGACACTTTCCCTTTAAAACTGAACAGCCGCGGACACCAAATCACATGACCTTTTACCGTAATTTCTATTAAAATCATTTCATGTCTGGTTGCCTCTGCTCTCCTGGCTCATTTGTATTGTTTACAACAAGTCGTTGCACTGGCAGTTAGTGGTGGCTGAATCCATGGTTACCCGTTTTTACATTCACTAGTTAAATGGAATGCAGTTCTGCTGTGGGTTTCAAGGAGCAAGCTCTTAAGAAACCACAATCCACCTATCAATCAGACTAATCTGAGTGAAATTAATCTTATAAACAACAGTATTTGTGAATATAAAAAAACCTGATAGACAGGGGGCCACGGGCTTTGTTGGGGAGGAGTTAGAAAAGTGGCCAGGCTGACATCTGACTTAGCGCTCAGAGAGTGAGTCTGTGGTCCACGCATCTGCCAGCCGTTCACGGTGTGCCTTTAACAAGCTTGCAAGGGTCAGACGACCACCCCTGAAAACAAATCCACCACCCCTCGAAGCCTGGGAGCCTTGCTTTCACCTGAATGTTCTCAAAGGCCACACTGTGCCGACATACAGATTGGACCGGACTGCAGTCTCGGGGAAAGTAACTTCAACAGATACATGCAAGACAGCAGAACACCAGACAGCACTGAGTAGGATTCAATTAAGACAAAACCTCAGTGGGATGCTCCTTACAAGTAAATTAAAACTGCAAACTAAGGTTTCATTGAGAGCAACAATAGTACAAATTCATTCCATTGTCTCTGAATTGACGTGGTTAATTCTTTAAAGGCATTCCCCAAAGCTAACTTGTTTATCATGATGGACATGACCAACAATGAGAATTCCTAATAAAAACCTAGAACTTTTATAGTTTAACGCCCATCACAAATGTCCCCCAGATCACATCTAAATGCTGGATGAGAACAGCAAATAGTTAAAGCTAATATATTACAACCCCATCTACTGCAAAGTCACCGTATCAGAAGCTAGAATTGATTTGTTTCCTCAGAACGAATTGAAAATGAATGTAACATAACGTCGGAAAAAAAAAATGCCTCCTGCACTGCTAATCGGATATTGTATAATGGTTGAATGCAGCTCTGTCCTGTGCCATTGCTGCCTAAATCATACATACTTACCCGTTCTGGGTTCTTCCAAGAGTTTGGTGCAGTTTCAAGGACAAATGTCTTAAGGAAGCCTCTCTAGTGTGCAGCAGGGAGCCTAGCTCGGATCTGATGACAAGAGCACAGTGCTAAAGCTCGCAGGAAACTTCCTGTGTGGAGAGGAGCTCTGGGAAAGTCTTGGGGTTAAAAAGGCTGCTTGCACTGTGCTGGTTGATTTGCTCCCTGGTTGTGTCTACACAGTAGCAGCTGATCTGTGTTTGCAGCCTGCAGAAAGGAACCTTTACTGAAAACCAATGGCATCACATTTCAGCTGAGCGGGTGCCAAGTGCTGGGGAGCAGAGCAACCTTTGACAACTTCACACAATTCAAACCGGCAGACTCCGTGCAGGTCAGGGAGGAGTGTGGCCAAAGACTCCCCACCCAGGGGGCAAGTTTAGGGCAGTCCCTGAGAAAGCAAAGGCTGTGGCAGGCTGTACTTGGGAGACAGTAGGGAAGGGACTCCCTGCACTTAGCTGCTCTGCTGTCCTATCCCAGCACCGATCATATTTTAACAGAAATGCTATCAAAACTTTTGTTTAAATGTTTGTTTCTATGCAGACCTTCATGTTTAAGGCCCCTCTGATATTCCACAGACTAAACAGAAAAATAATGTAAGATTGGGAAGGTGGTTGTATGTTCTGTATTCTGCCTAATTCTGAGACTGGAGTTTTGATATTGCTGTGCCGTCAGAGCACTGCTCATGGTGAACTAGGGGTGACTGTCCAACCTCACGATGGTGGCCCCCGCTCCGATGAGGTCACAGGGGTGGTAAAAGCAAATAAACAATGAAGAGCACACAGATGATGCTAGGCAGCATGGGATTTCTTTCTCATCACCCTTTGCAGGAAAGAGGGTGAATATTCCACACCTTGCCAGATCTAGTCATCAAAGTGAAGAGAGCATGAGAGTGAGTGCCAAAGAGATACGGGGAGGGAGGGTTGCAAAGGCTGCTAGCAGCTGTAACAAAGCTAATCCCAGGCGCTTCGTTATCTGCAACTTCTTCATTGCTCTTCCTTTCTCTTCTGAGCCTGTGACAAGGCTAGGTTATGGCATATTATATGGTATTTTCTCACTATTGTGCGCTTTACTTCAAAGGACAGAAATCAGAACTGACAGTTTAACAAAAGGCCATGTTAAATATGTCAGGCAGCTCAGAGAAGGGCTCTCCAACTTCTCCAAGGCAGGCCATAAACTGCCTGGACAACTGGCGAGTGATCCAAGGTCTTTGTTTGCCATTTGAGCTACACTATTGTTCCAGAGGGATAACAATTCCCTTCCATCTGCAAGCCCACACAGTACAATGGACTGTCTCCTTTTGGGCACCGGAAGGACTTAACTTCCCATCCTGACTACTACTTCCTATGTGCAAGGCATTGGGAGTTGTTTGTTTCGTCATCTGTGAAATGCAGATCATATCCCAACCACCTAAGACTGCCTGTGAAGACTTAGAGCTAACATATGTCAAGGGCTTAGCACAGTACCTGGCATGCATGCATTTACAAACACTTACTAAGCCTCTTCTCAGAGCCAGGCACCGGGCCAGACACTGGGAACACACAGTGGAGAAGACACGAAGCTCAGCCTCCAGCACGGGTCCCCAAGCGTTCACTCTTTCTGCCCTCCTTCCCTTGTGTGGTCTTCACGATGAAGCATAAAGGCATTTCCAAAGGCATCAAATTATTTAATCCTTACAAGAATTTTATGAGCTAGTTTACAAGCTGGAAAACTACAGATTCAAGACAACTACTCTATCTTTTCCTGAATGTCAATCCAAGGTCTCTGATTCTGTCAAGCCCTCTGACTTTGTACTTCCTGATTTCAAGAGACAGAGTTTTCATCTGCTGGCTCACTCCTCAAATACCCCAATGGCAAGGCTGAGGCCAGGAGCCAAAGACTCAATCCAGGCCTCCCATGAAGGTGTCAGGGACATGGTTACGTAATCAAACACCTGCTGCCCACTGCAGCATTACTGGGAAGCTAGAATTGGGAGCACAGCCAACACTCGAACCCAGGCACCACCATATGAAATACAAGTATCTCAAAACAGTGTCTCAAAAATGCCTCCTCCTTTCTGTCAAATAGCCTTGTCCATGCAGCACACATGCTTTGGATGACCACAGAAGGCACTGCTATCATGTTTCACGTGCATGTATTCCACTTATTTAGCAGTAGTATAAATCCTTAAAGAAAAGGCCTATATGTTCAAATTCAAACTGAAGTGTTCTGTAGCAAACCTAACCTGATACTAAGTACAACGTAAATTCAATAAATGTCTCTGAAGTGAAAACAAACTCAAACGGGGTCAATTTTACTACCTGCAACCAACCTCACAGGAAGCCAGGGCTCTCTAATAAACCATAGTTTGAAGGTTATTTATAGCCTTTCCATACTCAAACTACCTGTGTCCTCAATTCTGGGCAAGTAATTATACACATGTTAAAGAGCTCAGCAATGACTCACAATAAGAACTCCTGACCACTGCTTTCTTCCCTCTGTTAGCATGCATTCTGCACATCAAGGGCATAATGTATTTTGGTAAGAGTGACTCAACATTTACTCTTAAATTCAAATTTGATGCCAAGACACTTCTCAGTTTCTAGATTAGCTCTGGTGTCCAGACTTAAACAGATCACAGAGCATAGAGTTCTATTCGTCATTAGCTTGTACATCAGAGCAGAGCATATTCCAATTCTCAGGGAGATGAGATTCCCTTGATATGTCATATAGGTGTTACATATAGTCTGTATAAACAGCCCAAATTCTCAAATAATTATTGATCCACTGCTTCATTTCATGCCTTGAAGCGTAGTCTATTTCTGATGGAGCAATTGGTTTGACATTTATCAGTCAATCGCATTTAAAAAAGTCCACAAAAGATATCCGTATACTCTATATAATTTGTAGTTCAACTGATGAATTGCATTGATTCCACAACATTTCAGAAATCTTAGATATATATATATAGATAGATAGATAGATGGCAGTGTCATGGCAAAAAATACAAATGACAGGCAATCTTGAAGGTTAAGAAAACAATTGAATTCTTTGTCTTGGTTTCCAGGATCATTAACTTATGTAGGTGAGTTGTGGCCACCTGTAAGAGAAAGCAAATAGGGCCTGGCGCCATGGCGCAGTGATTAAGGTCCTCGCCTTGCACGCCCAGGATCCCATATGGGCACCGGTTCTAATCCCGGCAGCCCCGCTTCCCATCCAGCTCCCTGCTTGTGGCCCGGGAAAGCAGTCGAGGATGGCCCAAAGCTTTGGGACCCTGTATCTGCGTGGGAGACCCGGAAGAGGCTCCTGGCATCGGATCGGCATAGCATCGGCCGTTGTGCTCACTTTGGGAGTGAATCATGGGACGGAGGATCTTCCTCTCTGCCTCTCCTCTCTGTATATCTGCCTTTCCAGTAAAAATAAAATAAATCTTTAAAAAAAGAGAGAGAAAGTAAACAGTTTCCTCAACTACTATCAGTGAGCACTACAGAGTGATCAGGCTTGTGAACATCCACATTCAACTGCCTTGCTGCATACTATTTCCTGCTTCCTCCAGTGATGAAGTAGTACAGAAAACACCTGCCCAAGCTTATACCCCAGGAACAAGACGTGTCATCCCGAGACCACTCTGTAGTTACACAACTTGGACTAAGGACAGGCAGATCTGGTCAACGCAGGGAACTGGCAGACCCAACGACCACTCTCCCCAACACTGAAATGCAGGAACTCACTAGTGACATCACACCCAAGAGTGTCACCCAACTCGACCATCGCGAAAGGCAGATCATTTTATTAACATTTCCATGAGTGAAAACAAATTCAGAGAATGAAAAAACTTCTCAAAATCCTAAAGGCAGTGAGCAAACTAGCACAAGTTTCTAAATGAGAGCACACACTCTGATGCTAAAACAAGACACTGTAGCTTTCCTTCAGGGAAATCACACACATGCCAATTTTCCCATATCTCACTTGAATATAAACAGGAATACTCCTCCCTTTCTCCCCTCCCACATTCTCTCTCTCTCTCTCTCTCTCTCTCTCACACACACACAGACACACACACACACACACATCACCCTCTTTCAACTCTCACTGCCTTCTAACTCTTCTTTCATACTTTTCTAAAAATTTTATTTGGAAGCCAGAATTAAGAGATCTTCTATCCACTAGTTCACTCTTGTCCAGCAGGTCAAGGCTGGGCCAGGGAGTTCCCACATGAATAATAGGGACCCCAACACTTGAGTCATCTTCTGCTTTTCTCAGACCATTAGCAGGGAGTTGGGTTACGTGTGGAGTAGCCAAGATTAAAACACTACCCATATGGGATGCCAGCACTGCAAGTTGCAGCTTCACCTGCAGTGCCAATTCCTCCTCTGTCACAATTTGGCAAACAGCTTCAAAGAGTAACTGGTTCCACTTGCTTTCCCACTTTTCAAAGAATTTTGGTGTCAAAAAACATCTTATCCCAGATGACAAACTCAGAAGTCGTACTAATACTTTACGGTAAGCGGGAAAATAGCCATAGAGTTTACAACCAGTCTGGAAATTTTAACAATTAAAAAAAATCATTTTTGGACATTCTGAAATAGTTCCCATCTGTCTTTTAAACTTCTAGTTGATGTGTTTCCTGTGAGGCATCAACCTTCAAGAGTCTAAATAAATGATAAACCATGATTCAGTTTTATAGCTACTGTGTTATTTTACCACTCATATCAGAAATATTCTTTACATTTTGTTCATCACTGATAATGTAATACTTCACTCCAATAAGTAGCAATAAGTGTTTTATGGGCTAGCCCAGGAAAGTAATCCGCATTTCAGATTGTTTTCTATTTGGAAAGAAAGTGTATTTTAGTTGATTAATACTTGATCTACAAAGGAGAAATTTTAGTATTAAACCAGCCTGTCTAAATTTCATGAGACTTTTAGTTCCAATCCTCCACATTCTGAGCCTATTGACAATCCTTACCCTGGTGTCTCCACTCAGGGAATTAAGCCATATTTAAGAAAATGATTAATTTACAAAACAGAACTAAATAGGAACATGATAAATCAGTTGATTCATTATTAATCAACCACTTCACTCAAGCAATGGAGCAAAGGAAGCTGGAGACCCTGAGTCAGACACTTTCATCTTAGAAATGAACAAAGAAAGGTTTCCTTTTGTCTTCTGGTGGTACAGGCAAGCAGGTCATATTATAGACGCTGTACCCTCTTCCCTGACCTTTAGTTGAAGACCACCTTCCACATTAGCTATAAAGAGCAAATTGCTAACTTTGAAGGCAATTGCTCCAAAGGATCATCAGATATTATGTCCCAATTCTGCAACCTTAGGAAAATAAATGTTCGTACTAAATAGAAAATGAATTTCTAATAACGGAATTAAATTATTCATCTAAATAGCCAACTTTGGATTTCCCTCCACACATAATAACTTGGAAAAATATATAGCCTGTGTTTACTGTAGCAGTATAGCTACAGTCTCAAAGAAGAGCTATAATTCGCTAACAATTTTCCTGATTTATGTTTGAAAACATACAGGGCATGAAATGATTTTTGCAACCTTACATTTTTCCTCAAGAACATTGGTGAGTAGAGGATATATTCCAGAAGCACATGGGATTCTTATATCTTCATTTTAAGAATTAATTTATGACAAGGAACTACACTTGTGTCACCCAGAACATTTGTTAAGTTTCTTTCCCATTAAAGAAGGAAAGAAGGAAAAATGGATCAGGAAGAAGAGGGGAAAGGAAAGGAACAGCGGGAACTCTCACAAGAAGCTATATTCAGATAATGTTTACCTTGCAAAAAGTGGTTGTTTTAATGAAGAAAATGTAACAAACATTCTCCCAAATATTAGCAACGTACAACTGATGACATACAGCTAGTAAGCATAATCCATCATGCAGATACTAGTTATTCTTGTTATGGAAATCTGCAATCTATATATGGAAGCACACAAGCTGTAAGTATGCTAATAAAAATAGGTATTTGTAAATATAAATTGTAGCGGTAATAAAAAGCAGCCTTATTAATCTGCGATGTCCTAGAATGAGACCACGTGTAAGTGGACATACTCCGGTAACATCAATATCTGGAGATTTTCATCCTTTCGTATGAGTATTGATTAGAACAGGAATGCAAAAGCTAGACTGTGCTTCATGTAATATTGAATTGGAAATCCTGAATTCAAATGTTCAAATGAGCAAAAAAGAAAAAAAAAATCTGCTACGCCTATTTTATAAGCTAAAAAAATAAATCATTTTCACAAAGGAAATAAAATAATCTAGTCCATTAGTTCATATCCTCTTTCAAGTCCTAAACAGGTTTTGTATCTGAGCAGAAGTGCCATGGGAAACTGCCCCGGGTGTCCTTAGGCTAACCAAGCATCATTGGCTCTCTACCGTTAGACATTTAATCATGGAGATTCTACCCATTCAAAACTTTTTTTTTTATGACAATGATGATCGCACCCTTGTGTAAATGAGCAAAATATCCTTCATCACAAAATCATACACAGAGGCCTGGTTTAAAACCAGAAACTGTCCTTCTTTTATATCTCCAGATATTACTGAGCATCATGTTACAGATATCTGATTAACCATCCACTTCAGGTATCCACGTTTGAGGGAGAACAGAAGGCAGGATTTATGCGCCCAACTCGGGAGAGGAGGTGAGTCGTGAGTGGCCTTTTACAGTGTGCATCGTTCGGGTTGAGCACGTGAAGGGTATTGACATGTCCAAGAGAAAGAAAACTCCTCTACCCACGTGAAAAAGATGAAGACAGCTGTGGCATTAATCTAAGTTTTGTTTTTTATTCAGTAATATGTTATTAGGGATTTTCATTTTCAAAAATATGGAGAGATGGCTCGTTAGGCAATGGCTGCTTTGATCTGTACCACCACTGATCCCGATACAAAATATTATGAGGAGTATGAATAGAAACAGCTTGTGGCCCACTGTTACACAGAAAGAGCCTTAAGCTTCACTGCTTCTTCCCACCCTTACTTGCTAGAACAAGGGTAAGAACACACAACTTCCTGCTCTGATTTCCGAGGCCCACTTCATAGGATCATGTTGCAGACCCAACTGTCTACGTGCAAAGTCATGTCATTCCACGGCTTTAACAATCACACAATAAACTGACAGGAGGAAATTTCTTTGTTTGCTTGATATGCTCTAGAACCTCATCTTGCCTTGACAAAAAAAAAAAAAAAAACCTCAACATTATGAAACTTGGGCATTATTACTTCAAAATAGCAGATTTTGTTATTGATGGAGAAATTTTTAGTTGATCTTCTAATGACCGTGGCTCCATTGAAAGATTCACTCCTTGAAGAAAATCAAGAATTGCATTTAAGTAAAGAATATTTCCAATTGCACAGTCCCTAGAAGGCAGACATCACGAAAGGCCGCTTAGCAAAAACAATTCAAACTCTAGTCGGCGTTGCCCTGTCCTCCTTCTCCCCATTTCCCAGGGCCCCGGCTAACTGCCATAACAGTCCTGTCCTGGGAGCACTCCTGTTTGTCCTGAGAAGTTAAAATTAAACCTTGCTCCATCAGAGCATCCTCGCACTAACAAACAAGCAATTACTACTGGACACATCATTTCTGATGTCTATGTGTGCAGAAAATGACTACAGAATATAGCTCGGCTAGAAGTGTTAAATAATTGAAAAGTATAATGACTTAATAGAGTAGTTAGCTTAGTTTACAATGCAGCCAATTTAAAGCCATAAAAATACTGTGTAAAAATTTTATCTTGTGGTTGACCATTACATATCCTATCTATTATTCAAAAGTATCTCAACTGTGTTTTTCTTCATTAATGTGGCTTTTGGCATTTCCCTCAAAATCTTCATAGTTCTACAGTTTGCCTACAGTTTTTAAGCAAATACAAAAATGTTAGTACTATACCATACATTTCCTTTCTTAGGATGAGATCTTTGATGTCCGCCTGAAGCCCCGTGTCATAGGTGAATCTGTAAGACACACTTGTATTTCCTAGTGTGCGATTTGCTTTACATTTCACGCATGCAAGCGCATGAGTCACAACAGAGTAAAAACACTCAAGCTACTTCAAAGGACACATCTGTAAACAACGAAGGACCTCGTAAGTAACCCCTTTCCTGTGCCACACTAATCCGGGGATTTGTCTGTATTAGAAAATGTCATGGGGCATCAGAAAACTTTTGCTAAGTGTTCAGCCGAGGTGCTTAGCCTGTCTACAAAGCAGAAAAAAAAATAAATTAAAAAGACAGAGAGAGAGAGATGCTTCGGAGCCATTTCAAACCTAAGCCCATTACCTCTGGCAGGCTCTCCATAAAACTCCAGGTGCAACCGAGATGTGCCTGTAACCCGGGCTGCTGAGTACGGCCCTGGGTATTCTTCGCAGCAACACTTTGGACTGTGTGCGTAGTCAGTTACACATCGTCTCCCTGCTCTGCCAATCTCATACTGATTCAAAATGAAAGATGCAATATCTTGAAGATCACTTCCTATTGAAACACTATTGCAGGAATAAGCAGTGCTCAGTTGGCATTGAGAACACCGTCCTTGCTCGGTAACCTTTTAATTCTTGAAAAATTTGTACAGGACAACAACAACAACAAAAAATGAGCAGTACACAAGAACATGTAATGGATTGATCTGTTCTACTTTGTTAAAGTGCCACCTCTCAGAAACTCCCTCAGCGTCCCAGGCAATTCCCAGGCAAGCAGACCAACTGGATCCGGTACAGTACAGACCAGGCCCGCAGGCTTCAATGCAATTTTGATTTGGAATTTAAAAAAATGACCTGCTATCTATATTCATCACCCCAGTCCATGGACAGCTTTATGTGCTGATACCACTGTGAATGCACACTTTAAATTCTATGTAATTTGAGTCTACAGAGTTATGAGAAATACTTCAGTAAAAATAATCAAGCCGTGCACAAAAGAAAACTGCTTAAAACAACACGGGGCCTGCTTCATTCCACATATGATGCTTTTCATAGTTGCAGGAACGCACCTCACCCATGTTCCTCCTCTCCCTCTGTCCTTCCCAGGCCTCCCGTGAGCCATCCCTCAGCTCGGATTGGGGGACTGTTCAAATTTCCCGCTCTTGCCCACAACAACAGAATTGTTGCTTAACTCATCTTGATACCGTGAAACCTACCAGACAGGAAGGGAAAAGATAGCTCTCTGTGACCACAGCCGAGGCCACTGCCTTGCCTTCCGCTCTCAGATTTTTCTGTCTCTTTTCTCTTGCTGGCTGTTTCTGATTTGGGGGGGCATTTTCCAAACACACGCCCCTATGTGGTGTTTGGGCAGCGTGAGAAAACAACTGTAAGTTTCTGTTCAAAACTAGACCAAGTCATCCAACTGCTCTGAAACACAGTTTGCAACCTCGGCGGGTCTCTGGATCTTGACAGTATTCAGCAGGAGTGGTTCCGAAGGTGTTGGAGGGGGGGTGGTCATCTGTGGACCTAACAACTTCTCCTCAGCCACAGGGTGGGCATTGCTGTCTGGCTTCTTCCTCTCCGCCCCCCCCCCCTTTCTGGACACACACAGGAAGAGAGGGTGTTATTTTCCACATTGTTCTCTGATTTATGTTAGCAAAATCACCTGCTTCCTGCGTGTGACTGTGCGGCCACCAGTTCTGGTACTACAACACAAACACAGCAAGCGTGCCTCCCCGAGCAGAAGCAGACTCATGTGGCAACTCAGAACATCACATCACCTAAACAAGCACAACAAATCCACGGATCCACAACCATTCCACACCACTGAGGCATGCGGGGGGGGAGGGGGTTCTCCAGGCCCTTCCGGACTCTTCCAGAATTCCTCATTAAGATGCTGAAGTGGGGGTGGGGGGTTCAGTTAGGAAAAGGTTGCTCCGAGGGAAGACAAGGGGAGGAGGGGGCGCTGTGCCCTTTTTCCTGCCTCTGTGAAAATATCCCATCCCCACATCTGGGGGTGGGGGTCCCTACCCTGTAGCTCCTCCAACAGACTTGAGGGGGAGGAAAGGACACAGAGTTTAGAACACTTCAACAGTGGTCCCCGTGACCTCCACACAACTTCAGCGACTCCCTGAGGAAGGTGAAAGGGTTGGGGAGAGAGACGCATGGAAAAAGCAGGGAGACACCTAGGACCACAGCGGCACCATCACCAGAAGGATTCTACAGCCCGGCCACCAGTCCCCCAGACTCCCAGCACCACCCTCTCCAGCGCCCCAGCCCCACGCCCCTCGCCCCTAGCCCTCCCAGGGCCAGTGCCCTAACTCAGCCCTCACTCTTTGCGACTTTCCCAACACTGAAGTCTCTGTCCGGGAGGGGGAGGGGAGGGGTGCCTCAGGAACAAAATTTAATTGCAATTCGGATTTCTCTGTGTCTGTAGCACACACGCTGACAGTTTTGCAGCCGTGCTAGGCAAGTCTGCAAGAGGAGGGCACTACTTGAGGTTGTGTTATTGAGGGAGGGGTTGCTTTTTTTTTCTGTCCAAGAGACTCTAGGCAAGTGAAGGGGGGAAGGGGGCAGCAATAAAGATTTCCACCAGGACTGCAAATAAAGAATGCCCCAGATGCAAATGTCTGTCTCCAGATGTTGATGATAAGGATTTGGAGCAGTTACCTTGGCAGGGTCAGAACTGCAGCAGGTTAATCAGCTGAGTCGTCGGGGATTTTTAAAGAAGCCGAAGCTGGTTTCTTTGGCTATGAAAGTCTACAAAACCCCCATGCAGGAACACTGCACATCTTACACACGCCTCCTTTAACTGGGCTCCCGCGACCTCAGCCGGCGAGGGGGTGCTGGCCCAAGCGCCAGCGGCAAGGGCATAGTCCCCTGCTCGGCCCTGGCAGGCGCAGGGCCGGCCTGGCCCCTGGGGTCCGCGTCCCGAGCGGCGGTGCACTCACCGAGCCGGGCTGCGAGGGGCACAGGGGCGCCCACCGCTAGCCGGAGCGCCGCGGCGCCTCCCTTTTCTCTTGGTAGCGTCGGTCCGCACTCCCTGTGACCCAGGACGTCATGATGCCTGTCTGTTTTCTCAATGATAACTTGGCAGAAGAAGAGAGAGGCTGCCAGGTTCTCCTCGGGTGGTTACGTGGTATGTGCACGTTTCTGTTTGCATGCGTTTTTTCCGTCTCTTTTGTAAAAATAAATCTCTCAATTTTTTTTAAATTCCCGGCACTGTCATAATTTCATTGCATTGCTGCATTTGCATAATTGACGCCTCTGGGTGTGTATAGATGTGTGTGTGTGTGTGTGTGTGTGTGTGTGTGTGTGTGTGTGTGAGAGAGAGAGAGAGAGAGAGGAATTTTTTCCCCTTTAAATCCTGCTGCTTCTGCCGGCGCCGCAGCCGCGGCAAACAGAAAGCAAGCATGCGTTCATCTTTTGTCTTTCATTTTACCTTCAGGGTGACATTCAGTGCCAACTGCTCCTTTTTGACCATCGCCAATCCCCGCCTGGGCAAAATAAATTTGAAAAACGTAGGGGGAGGGGGAAGAGGGGCCCCTTTGGCCCAAATGTTGGGGTTCTCATCCCTTCCCACTGTGGGCTCCCATACCTACCCAACCCACCGCCCAACCCTGAAAAACCATTTACCCTTCTACCCACCGGGCCCAGGCAGAGAATCGGCACCAGGGACAACAGGAGCTTCCACCCAGGCCAGACACTCGTGTGCGCGGCTGGCACTTGCTGACTTGCATCTCAGTGGCATCCCCAGTGTGTAGGCCTCTCACAACTGCAGCTATTTCCAGCTACCAGAGATGTTCTTTAAAGCCTTTGAAAAATGGGGAGGGGGCAGGGAAGAAGGACAAAGCGAGAGACAGCCAAGTGCAAGCCCCCATTTGAGGAGTACTGGGGACACATCATGCAACTGGGGGAGCTCCTGGCACCTGAACCACCAGGGGAGTTGGAAGGGCAGGAAGGGTAACCAGTTTTTATTTGACTTGTCCTACAATGGCAAGAAAACTTTTTTTTTTTTAATACAAAGATGTTACTGCTGACTGTTCACTGGATCTGCCACTTTTAAAATTAGGTTATCCAGAATCAGTAGGAAAGATCTCAGAAATAATCCTCGATCTGTTTTTCTGTAAACATGAGAAAGCATTTCGGATGATACTGCTGCATGCCAGCCCAAACCCAGATGGCTTGTTTTTACAACATTCGCTGTGTGTGTTATTTGTAAAGTGTCTGATCTTTGTGGCTCTCCGTCATCAGTGTCACCCGGATTACCCATACTGTGTCTATCCCTGATAATAAACTTCAAGCCCCAGGTTTGGCTAGCCCTTTGCCCTTCTTTATTCCTCATCGCCTGTCTCGTGTAGCAGCAGGACTTTTTTTGCCCATCTGTGGCTGACCTTGTTCACCATCCAGAATTGGGAAAGGCGCTTTTCTGATTCCAGTGTCCTCCAAGATGAGAGCAGCAACCAAGGCTGCAACAAACAAAGCCAATTGAGAAAGAAACAAGCCCACCGGACTCCTCCAAGATCATCTAGAGCTCCTGTAGGTTTGAAAATGGTTTACTAACTTGAGAGGTTGGCTAAGTTGAATGAGAGTAGGCAGGAACCTGTTAGGTTTTCTCCCACTCAGACTCACAGCCCAAGGATCACTAGCAAATTCCACAGGGAAGACACCGACGATACCAAGACCAGAGGAGAATTGGAGAAGAGCCTGGCTGAAACAGACCAAGAGGGTTGAGGCCTACTGACCAAGGGCCATACATGCCCCAAGACTTGCACAGTGCCTCTCCGCCCTGCCCTCTGCTTACAAGGCCCGAAGGATGAACTGGTACCCTTGGCAGCAGCTGAGAGGCGAGGCAAATACAATCCTAAGGAGGGCCCGAGCACAGTCAGACCTCAGGAAGGACCACCCATAGCTCTTGCTGACTCCTAGGTCATCTATCAGTCTAGTTCTACTGCAGCTTTACTAAATACTAACCTTGGAACTGCTAGCCCTTGAGAACTCACCGCAGTGGGAAAGAACCACACAAACATGACTAACCGTCATCCTAGAAATCCAATTTTCTTTGCTTTTCCTGTCACATGAACTTCTTCCAGGTAGTTTGTCACTCACCCATGAGCCAGTGCAGGTGGACAAGCAGTTTCCTTTCCTCCTGGGGTGTGATGGGTGGGTAACACACAGAGCGGAGGCAGACTTTTTAACTTGCATGATGATATGAAAAGATGATTTCTAAACTCAAGTCCAGCTCAGCCTCAAGAATAGTTTTCTATTCTTCATGCAAGTTCAAACTATTTTCTTTACTTTTTGACTTTACTTTAAATGCAATGGTTAATATTGTTGCAGCAGGTTCAGTGTAACTTCCTGACCAAACTGGGGGGGAAAAAAAGAGTCTTCAATAAGGTGAATGAAATGCTTAGAAAGAACCACTCTAAACTTGAGTGGAACTCGGAACTTGTAAGTCTCCTCAATAACATGAAGGAGGGTGAACAAATGTCCCGATTTTATTCCAAGAAACCGAGGCATAAACAAGTTGATCCATGTGCCAAAAAGTATAAAGTTGAGATTCAAGTTCAGGTGCTATGAGCTCTCACTAGCAATTTCTCAGCTTATCTGGTCACCAATTTCACTTAATTCTAACTCCTGGCATCACCAGCATACCCACTGCTCACCCTACACATTGTTAGTCCTTATTCCTGTGTCATTGCCTAAGCATTCAAAGCCATCCTTTGGTCTCTTCACATTCTACTTGCAGCTTAATTCCTATCCATTGGCCCAGGCCAACTTCAAATCCAACTTCATCCACGAAACTATTGTTTATTATTTATTATCCTTGGGTTTATTGATCATTTTAACTCACTGTTTGAGGGTTTCGTTATTACATAGGGCATCACTGTTTGCCAGTTGTTCCTGGAGTAGTAGTTGTTGTTTTGTAAGCCCTTTTTCATTTCCCAATTCCTTTCCATCCTCCAAAATGGAAAGCACAGTACTTAAGTATCAGCATTATTGGGAGGTTTAAATGAGATGATGCATGTGATGGCATAATGCCTTGTCAAGGTGGGCAGCTGATTAAAGCAAATTCTCTTGCCTTCCTCCTCCTATTTACCTTCCCAGAAGAAAAGAGAATCAAGCTCATTGATTTGTAATTCCTTTCTGACAGACCTATGCATTTTTTCCTGTCTCTTCCATTTTGTCTAACATAGTGCCAAGTAAAACACTGACTCTCATTAAAGAGCTTCTGGTGCATTAATTGCCATGAAATTGCCCTTTGAAGAGCTTAAAATGCTATTCTTCAGTTTGGCAAAAGTTGAAAGTTTTGTATAAGTTTAATCCTTTGGATAAATTATACCTTTTTCTCTCCATCTTTTTAGCAGCCCCTACAAGACAACCAAGTCAGATAAGTAGTGAAATTATTTCCTGGAGAATTATATGATGAGTTTGAATCTAATATTTGGGTGGGGACAGTGAGCAGATCTATTAACTAGTATTTGGAAAGCTATCCCAAGAATGACTATTAAGACAAACTTTTTAATCATTTTCTGTTATAGTTTGGATTTTATCAGTACTGGGAAATTAAGTTTTCAGTTAAGTGAGATGGGAAAGTAGGTAAAGTCCTGTGCTTTGCAGATGTGGGGTGCCGTCTGGGGTCTGCTGCTGGTCAGCTACGTGCTCCTGCTGGCAGCCAGGTAACCATTCTGAGCCTTAGTTCCCTTCTTGCTCAGATATCCTTCAAACTGCAAGCCTCAGGAATTCTGCAACAGGATGTAGGAAAGAGAGCAAGAGCAAGCAGGAGGACTCAGATGAAAAGCACCTGGAGGGAAACTGAGCTTGTTTTGTTTTTGCAGGATTCTACAACAAACCCGAAGACCTCAGGACATTTAACAAACTTCATGTTTCTAATTCCTAGTTAAGGTTAACTCTGAAAAAAAAAATCATATACAAAAATACTTTCAAACCCACAGTTTCCAAAAATGTCCATTTAAAGTTTTTGTTGTTGTGTTGTTGTTGTTGTTTTAATTGTCTGAGTGGCAGAGACAGAGTGATGCAGACAGACAGAAGGCTCCCGTGGGATACTTCCCTCCCCAAATGCTGGCATTGGCTGGGGCTGGCCAGGGCTAAAGCAATAAGCTGGGAATCAATCCAGACTTCCCATTTAAATGGTGGAAACCTACCTACTGGAGCCATGCACTGCTTCCCAGGGTCTGCTCTGGCAGGAAGCTGGAGTCAAGTGCCAGTCGGGCATCAAAGCCTGGCACACCAACAAGGGTACATGCATGTTAACCACCAGGACAAACGCCCTGTTTAGATGAGGAAAAATTACTAATATTTATGTAGGTCAGTAGCTTCTCCTATCAGCAATGATACGAATTTGTGACTCATATCAGCCTATAACTTGTTAACACTCAAATGTTCTATAGACAATTGAATGTGTATGGATTGAACCTATTTTGCCCAATGCCTTCAACTCATATGCAGCTTGAATTAAATCATGAAGCTAACTGAAGAGCACAGTCTACAAATGAAAAAATTTTGGGCTCGAGTCATGATGGGACGTTTGCTTTATTTCTCGATAGTAACTTTCAGTAAGTCAGAATCACTGTGTTGCCTTTCTTATTGATTCATATGGAAATAATAACAATAATAATTCCCTGTTTTTTAGTTTCTTTTCAGGGTAAAATAAAATAGCAGAAATGAAAAGTCTGCTAACAAAACAATAAAATATAATGTCAAATGTGTCTCGTTTTACATTTCAGTTGTTTCTGAAAAATTTTCTCAAGTAAGGGGATCACATTTATGAGCCAAGAATTCAGGTTTCCTGGTTGAGAATCCAAGTATATTTCTACTACACTTGGCTATTTTTACAAGTTCTTACAAAACCAGAGGGCTAAATACAGGAAAGATTACAAGGGCTGTGCAAATCAATTGCCCTGTGTGTAGTCTGATCTCAAATACACAGCACAAGCTCTGGAGAAAGCAAGTAGCCAATCACATGTCAACTAGTAATTTATTTAAAAACAGAAATGTAAACCATGCCTCTTTCAGATGAAAAAAAACACAGTGGTGCTTTATCAGATTTCGTGATAGTTTGAAGTTCCATGGACAAGTTGAGACAGTATTAAAGTAGAAGACAAACTGTGTATGCACACTTGCATTTCTCAAGGAAAAAGCTCGCCACTTCCATCACTGCTTCAGAAGTGTCCCTGACTCCAGAAAGGTTAAGAATCACTGACAAAAACTGAGAATGTAAAGAAAATAACACCTTTGTTTAGGTCAAAGATCTTCCTGGCTACAACATGAACAGTGTGTTATCTATCACCAGCAACATTTAGAGTGATAGCCTTGAGATACAACAAAAGTCCTAATCACCAAGCAAAATGGAATTCCAAGGTGTTTTATTTAACAAGGGGAAATGTACCGGACTTTCAGAAAGATTCAAATATGAAATTGAAGGGAGGTTGATTTCTGCTTTTGTTGAAATTGGCTGGGCCATTCTCCAGGAGCTAAACCAGGAGGCTTAATGGAGGAAGTACTCATTGTTGAGCGAGTAGAGTCAGCAGTCCACTGCAGCTGTTAGGATGCAGTGAGTGGGGATTGACAGCAGGATGGTAGCCATGGGGTAGAGACAAGGAACTGGACCAACACTTGACAGAGAAAAGGAACCAACACACTTCAGCATATTGCTTGGACAACTGGATTAAAGGGGAGATTTTTAAAAAGGGGGAGATTGTTTTAAAAGTACAAATAAAGGTTATGTTAAGAAACTAGTGAATTGAGATGCTAGGTTTAGAGGGCTTCAGAACAGCTAAATTCCACACACCTTTGTAAAGATTTAGATGAGAATTGTGACTGGAGAAATTTGTTTGCAAATCATCATGAATTGCTGATGGCTTAAACTACTAATGAAATGGGGGAAATTATTAATGTAAATGATTTAAGAGTCTGAAGATTGCATTTATTTCAATGAGATCTAATTTGTAAGGCATGAAGTTATATAACACCCAAGGCAAATAGTGTTGGTGATTTTAAATATTTATAGACACCTGCATTTATTCCATAAATTTCTGAAAAGAACTATACATCTCCAAATTTTATTTTATACATGGGATTTTCCGGAGTTCTTTCATTTTAAGACTCAATTTTAAATTTAAGAGAGCATGTTCACTGCCTGGGTTCAGAAGGGAGAAAGAATGTTCCTTGGCAACCAGTTCAACTGGAAAAAATATTCAAGATGTCACCTGATGCCACAAGCTACCAACTATGTTCTCAGCTACATGGACCTGCCAGTTGCTGAACCAGCAGCGGAAACTTGGTGTCATGGAAAGAACACTAAACTTAGAGTCAGAACGTTTGAGCATCTCTTGCTGCCTCTTGCAACTTTTGCGATCGTAGGCAAGTCATTCAACTTCTCAGAGCCTGGATCTCCTCTTAATCTCTGTTCTTCTGGTCATTCTCAGATAAGCATTCCTAGAGCCCTGGTATTTAAATAATCACAAAAGGGTTGGCATGAGTGAGCCCAGTTCACAAGTTATTTCCTGGGCAGGCACTGGTGTTACCACACAGCTTGTGAAGTCCACACTCTACATTAGAATCCAAGTGCTGGATTCAAGTCTTGCCTCTACTCCACATTCTAGATTCTTTTTAATGTACATCCCAGGACGCTCAGGTACTGGGTACCAGATACCTACGTGGGTGACCCAGATTGAGTTCTCAACCCCTAACGTCAGCTTGGCCAAGCCCCTCTGTTTGTAGGCTTTGCAGAGTCAAGCAACAGGTGAAATCTCTATCACCTTCTGGTTTCCAAATAGATAAGTAAGTTACCACTTGTACAAACTCCTCAGGGATGAGGTCTCTCCTTTTCCTCACGTTAGTCCAGTGTGCTCCACATCTCCTTTTGACTTTCATCAACGTACTTCCAAGACTGTGCTTGCACTTGAACTATGGATACTATCTGTCTTGGCCATCTTTATGTCTTAAGATGTGTTTCGTTAATTGGAAGGCTCAGTGACAAGGATGCACTGTGAGACACAAAGATCTTCCATCTGTGTTTTACTCCCCTAATGGCCACAGCATAGGCGCTCCGTCCTGATGCCCAAACATGGGGTCCAAGCATGAGGCCTTTGTTTATTTTTTTTCCTGCCTTCCCCATGACATTAGCAAAAATCTGTACAGCAAGCTCAGTAGCTGGAATTCAGTGTCCCTGATTAGCTCCTCCAGCAGGGATGCCAGCATGGCACGTGGCAGCCTCATCCACTGCATCACAATGCCAAATTCCTGGCTCCCACATTGTAACAGAAATTTTGGTTCTTTTTGCTCCTGGTAACCAGCACACAGGAGATAACCCACAAATCCTAAATGAACAAGCAATTACCCAGGGGAGAATATTTGCCTATATCCATTCCTAGTCTAGAAAAATGCTTTAGGTAAACTGACCATAGGCTACATGGCATAGATGATGCTATGCTCAGAAAGGACCACTTTTTATTAAACTCCTACACTCAGCGTGTGCTGTTCAAACCTCTTTGCACAATTGTTGTAAGGGTAGAAGCTCTATCATTGCACTCAGATTTGGGCTTCAAATGCAAATTCTGCCTGTCCCTCCAAAAATGCTCACACTAAGGTCGCATGATACTGACACATAAACACTCAATCACAAGATTTGCAGCACATGAAAAAAAGTATAATGAAGAAAGGAATCCCCAGAGGAGGATGGGAGGATAGGAGGCAGGTCTCAGTATAGTAGAAAGGAACCAGAAAGCACACCTAATACCCTCTCTTCAAATTCTTGAGTTTATCTCCGGTTTTCTCTAATAATTTATTTCATCTTCGGATATAAATTGAAACATTCAAAGATCAGTGTTATTGGGAGACTTAAAGTGAGATGGCACAATGTCTGATCAAAGCAGGTAGATGATCAAAACAAACCCAGCACCTTGCCTCCATTTCCTCTCTCTGGTAGGCTTATTATAACAAAAGCATCAAGTTCATTGATTTCTAATCTTAATAAATTTGCAAGCTTTTGTCTTGGTCAGGCTGCCACAAATGAGGACCACGGCAACCAGCTTATGTCAGTGAATCCCAAACTTGGACACTTCGGAATCTCTTGGGAAGCTTTTTAAACTCCTGATGCTCAAGTTAGTCCCCACAGCAATTAAGTCAGAACGTCTAAGGTTAGGAACTAGTAAACAGTATTAAAAAAAGAAGTGATTCCAATGTGCAGTATATTCTGGGAACCACTGGCTAATGCAGAGAAATGGGCATGAGGCCAATTAACTTAGCTGACTCTGACTGCAGCGTGATGCTAATGAGGCCCAACTTCTGGATTCTGGTCCAGAACAAAACAGTTCTCTTTCACAGTCCCAGATTACTTATTCCTTTCTCCCTTTGGCAAACTCCATACATGAACTCAAGACAGGTTAATAGTGGTGCACCAACTCATCCTGAGTGCAAGCAAAGCAAATAAAAAAAAGCAGTACTTAATGATTTAGAAAATGCTTTCACACTCTATTTTATTCAATCTTCACAATTATCTTGCAGAGTTGGCATTATTATGCCCAATTTATAGAAGATAAAACCAAAACTAAAAATGAACCTGCTCAAGGTCACAATGGTAGGTTCAAGCCACATTCTGACCTCTGGGAATTCAAAACAGGTACTTTTCCTGGGCCAATGTGCCTTTGGGATCCCACTGATTACTGGTCAGCATGTCCACATCCATACTGAGGATGGTATGGAGCAATGGTCTTGCTGTTTTAGCACGTCAGGAAGAGCCATGAATGGAGTGAAGATGCTATTGTGAAACAGGTTTCTGCTCAGCATGTAACCTTTCTGTAGACTTTTAGGCATTCCAAAAAACACGGTGGAATTCTAAAACTTCATACAGTCAAGCAGACTGAACAGAGACACTCTAGCTCCCCATTTCTCAGGGCTCACATTTCATGGCAAGGAATTTGATAAATGCCACCGTGGATTCCCTTGTGCCTTGAAGACTTGACTCACGTGTCACTCTCTTAAGACTCCCTTGGTGCCCAGATGTAAAATGAAAAGGATGCCCTGTCCCCAGCATTGGGCTTCTTCACTGGTTTTCTGCTTTATTTGCCCCCACAGCCCTTAGCACTAACACATTTCACCACTTACTTAGTTGTTTACTTGTTGTTTTTCTCCCTGTACCTGCAGGCTCTGCAGGAGCTGGGTGCTCCATAGCTCTATTATTTTCCCACTGGAACCTAGAAAAGCACTTGACACCTGGTGGGTAATCAAGAAACCTATGGGAAAGGAATCAATGCCTGGCCAAGGAATAAAGGTGCTATGGAAGAAATTCTGAGGAAATATGTAAAAATTCTGCTTCACTGTTAGGTTTAAGAACTTTTTTTCCCCCAATTTGAGCTATCCCTCACAATGATGCCATAGAGTGGATGTGATCCCTACTTTATGGGAAAATAAAGTGAGAAATAAAGTGATTTGATTTGTAAGCAGAGCAAAAAAAAAATGGTCATTGTCGAATTGGAACTTCTTTTTAATATTCTGAATAATTACTGCAGGGTAAAGCGGAGAGGGAAGATGCTTCCAGAAGATCTGTGAGGCCTAATAAATGTGGAGAGTTACAGAGGGTACCAAGGCCTGTGTGTCAGCCCAGGAAACGATATTCTATTCATCAAAATCAGCCCTGGCACTCAAATAAATATTCAGAGAATCCTTAATATAAAAATGGTAATGGTAACCACTGACTGAATTTGGATTATCCATAACACAAATCATATTCTGGTAAAGTTCTATAGAATGGAAATGAAACACAGATGCCCTTAGGTCATTCGATCCCTATTCCAACAGCTCCATTCTGCAACAGCAATGACTCACGGCAGTGCAGGACTCTTCTCTGGGAAGGTGTCAAGGTGCTGTGAACAACTCCAGTCGAGCAGGGATGACGATGGTCTGAAGAACACAGGAAACGCCCCTACTGACTGATTCCTCTCCAAACACATGAAGTGGAGAATAAAGTAGTAAGAGTGGGGAGTGATGGCTCTGCTTCTCTACATTTTCCTTTCATCAAGGAAGCCCACAGTGATGAAGTGAGCTCTTTTAGTAATGAAGGTGGTATTTATTAAACACGCCAGGAACTACAAATCCAATGAGCATTTCTGCTTCAGCAGTCACGTGGGGAGAGCCTGCAATTACCTTGGTGATCCTGTGACTGCTCTGAACATTTTGGGAGTTCTTCCTTCCAAATCACTTTCATAACTGGTTTAGGATTCACACCGAAAACCAGTATCTTTTTTTGTGTGTGTGACTGCATGTTATATAACAAAAATTATGCATTGCAATCTGCAGACACCGTGGTTGCTACAGTAGTTAGTCAAAAACTGGCTGCCCATCAGCTCCTATCAGACACTCACTGAAGCCACAGTATACCAGGCTAGTCCGTGCACATGTCAGGGCTAGGAAGTGGGAGTTAGTTTTTGAAGAATCAACCCAGCTGATTCCGGTGTTTGGCCAGGGGTTGGATCTAAACACTCCTGACCCAATTAGCCTTCCTCCAACTTATGACCACCAAGACTGAACATCAGACATCCAAGCACTCATTCACTCGTCTAGCATCTAGAGGAACTTGCTGGTGAAAAGTTAGACAAGTAAGAAAG
This sequence comes from Ochotona curzoniae, assembly GCF_017591425.1. Classification (NCBI taxonomy): domain Eukaryota; kingdom Metazoa; phylum Chordata; class Mammalia; order Lagomorpha; family Ochotonidae; genus Ochotona; species Ochotona curzoniae. The sequence goes on from NW_024466219.1 coordinate 24,272,456, forward strand.
TATGGATGGTTGACTTTAAACGCAGACTATATGCGATGCCTGTTCCTTCTCACCATGATCAACCTCTTGGCTTTCATCTTTTCCTTAAAGAAAATCCAGAAAAAGAAGAGGTGTAAAATAATCCCCAGAATACAACCAACTGCTACTCAGAATGGTTGCCGACCACTCAATCAATCATGTGACCTGCAGAAGGTTTCTTATCTACCCTATGCCTTAGTTTCCCCAAGTACCTACATCCAGGGGCTGTGGAAAGGTAAATGGCTATAACATGTTTACTATACTGCTCAGTCTTTAATCAATTAATTCTTAGTTGATCATTTTTAATACTTATACACTAATTTTTGTTAAATTATAAATTATACACTTGAAGCCCCAAACTTCTTCCTTATTAATACAAAAATGCTCCTCAGCATCCAAATTGGCCAGACACAACTGTGAATGCCTTCTTGGCCCAACTTTTCAACTTGTTTTAACTCCTCAGATCCCAAGTTAGGTCCAAGATATCGCCATCTGTAGAGTCAGTCATTCAATCTGAGTGCAAGACAAATTTATCTTGGATTCCTTCTCCTACCTTGCTGTGCTGCCCATACTTATAGGAACACGCATACATCACATTCATACAGTTATAAAGTCTTGTGCATTCTACCTTGACAAGTTTTCTTAAAAATCATAAGTGTTTTTAAACTAACATTTATGAAGGTATTGCCACATGCCAACTCAGATTCTATATAAGTTTCTAAAGGAATTTATATGAATCTTACAGAATCTTTATGAAGCACGTGCTACGATTTCCATTTTAAGATGTAGACATTGAGGTACAAATAGGAGAAACTTATTGGGATTTAATCAACAAGTAACCTGTAAATGAAAGAGAATCCTGGAAGCACAGCCCAGCATAATGTTCTTTTCAACCATGCAGCATTCCTGCTAACACTTTTTAAATAACAACAATTGGAGACAGGCAGTTGGTGTAGTAGACAACATACTGCTTGAGACACCCTCATTCTTAATCAGAGTGTCTGGATTCCAGTCCCAGCTCTACTCCTGATTCCAACACTGGGAGACAGTAGTGATGGCTCAAGTAACTGGATTCCTGCTCTGCAGGAGACCTGCATGGGGTTTAAGGCTGCTGCTGTTGACCCAGCCTCAGGCATTGCAATCATCTGGAATATAAATCAAAGGATAATCTCTCTCTTTCTCCCATTCTACAATTATGCTTTTCAGATAAACAAATCTTTCTAAAAATTACTTAAGTTCTGTAGATTGTGCTATGTGACCTACAGACAAGGGCTTCTTATGCAGTGTGGGGTACAATGGATCCAAGCAGGCTGAGCAAGAGCTTGGAGGCCTGAGGAGTCAGCCAGGCATCTGACAAGGGAAAGAGGAGGAGAAGTAAGATAGGGCAACCCTGGGTAATGCTGCTTGGAGGACGTGGGGTGCTAGTTGAAAGTTGGGTCAACCTTGGCTCCACCCAATCTGCAGGAAGCAGGAGTGGGGTGATGCAGTTTCCCAGGCAACTTACGGAGTCTGGACTTCACTCTGCAGTGGGCAGCAGTTTAAGGATTTTAAAAGGGAAATGACATGATTGTAGTTAATAAGAGTAGGTTACTCAAGTAACTGATACCACTGTTAGTCTCAGAATCCTAAACAGCCTTCCTCATCATCTCCAAGGAGGAAGCTTAGCCCTTTCAGCAGTCCAAGAAGAAACCAGGTGTGAAGGCTCTGAGTTATCAGCTTATTTTCTCTGTTCAAAAAACCAGAAGACTTGAGTGGCTAAAACAAAATGATGGGTGGGACCAGGTGGTCGCTGCAAATGACAAAAGTGAGATCAGAGATGGGAGCCACTGAGGGTTCAGACAAGAGGAGTAACCTTATCTGACTTCTTATTTGAGAACAGGACTCCATGGTCTGATCCTGGATGCTATCCTATCAAAATCCTCTGCAGTGAATGCTAGAACAGGGCTCTGGGGAGCTGGTGCTGCAGCTCGGTGAGTTAAGCCAGTCTCTTGCTCTGGTGGTTTTGGGTATCAGAATGCTAGTCCAATTCCTGGCTTACTGGTTCAGCTCTCTGCTTACGTACCTAAGGCAGCAGTAGATTATGACTGTTTGTGCCCCTGTTTTCTCACATGGGAGTCCTAGATGAACTTCCAGGCTCCAACTTTAGTCTGATCCCATCCTACTGGTCCTCACTGTGGAGTGAATCAGTAGATGGAAGATCCTTCCCCTGACCCTGCCAAGTTGGACTGGAAGTGAAACATCTGGGACTCACACAGGCACCTCTGCAGAATCCCCGCATTGCAGGCAGCAGCTCTGTTGACTACATCACAACACTGGTCTTACCCACCACACTCTTACCTCTATGCTTTCACATACCTGGCCCTGATTCAAGAAAACGACCAAAGCCAAAGGGGTGGCCATTTTTCTAATGCCTGCAAAATGTTTTGTTGTTGTTGGAGAGGCAGATCAATAGGAGGAGAGACAGAGAGTTCCTAAGAACTGTTTCATTGCCCCAAATGCACTAGCTAGCCTGGGTTGAGCCATTGCTGAAGTTGGAAGTTAAACTGCAATCCAGATCTGCCACGTGGAGGATGGGCAACCAACAACTTAAGCCATCACCTGCTGCTTTCCTTACTAGGAAGTTGGGAGAAGGAGGCAGAATTAGGAATAAAACCCAGAAATTCTGACGTAATACAAGTGCATCTTCAGTTCCGGGCCAAATACCCACCCCAAGCTTGTCATTTGTGTTTCCTGTAGCCCATCATTGGTATCAGTGAATCATAAGGAGACATTCCTGTGCACAGTACCTGTGCCTAGCGAGTGCTGAATCAACTGGCGAAAGCCCTGGAGACTACCACTTAAAAAACCTGGGAGGAAAGCAAAGAGCTACCATCATCTTTCAGTCAACATGGCAGAGTGGTAAAACTCACAGCTTAGAGTCAGAACATCTAGCTTCTAAGCGTAACTTCATTATATCTGGGCTGAGGGGTCTTGGGTACCTCATCTGCTTTATGGAGACAAATCCTGCCTCAGTGATGAGGAGAGAGAGAAACAAAACCAAAAGCTAAAAAGTGGGGCTGGCATCATGGCATGTATGCTAAGCTGCTGCTTCCAGTGCCAGCATGCCATTTGAGCATCAATTCAAGTTCTGGCTACTCAATTTCTGATCTAGACCCCTGCCTATGGGATGGGAAAGCAGTGGAGGCTGGTGCAAATTCTTGAGCCTCTATACCTGCAGGAGACCTGAAAGAAGCTGCTGACTCTTAATTTCAGATTAGCTCAGCTCCAGTTGTTGGGGTCATTTGGGGAGTGAACCAGCAAATGGCTGATAGCATTCATTCTCTTAACTCTGCCTTTCAAATAAAATAATCATAAGGGTAGAAATTATGTCAATGATGATTGGAGGAGCAAGATATTACTATACTATTAACTGAGTAGTCTTCAACCAATGTCTTCAAGCCATAGGACTGAAATGTCTTAAAGTGAAAACAGAGTAGGAAAAACCCTATAGAAATCATCATTGAGTGACATGGCACTGAACTTTAAGGTAAGGAGAGCTGGAGGAAAGTGCCAGGTCTTTAAAATATTCTTGGAAAATGAAATTAAAAGTTATTTTTATGCCCTGAATTTAATTCATAGCCTTATAACATGCATTTTCATAAACTTTCTGAAGACTCCCACATGACATCACCATGTACTAAGTCACAGTTCTCCACTTCACAGCATATTTTATGTCCAATATTTTGGGTTTGGCAATACATTAAAAATTTTGTTAAGCTCTAGAGTTTCAGATTTGTCAAAACAAAACTCTTCCTTAGGGATGAGGGCACAAGGGTGGGTCAAAAATCTTGGTGTCAGTTCAAGTGATGGTTAATGTCTAAGGAATGAGATTTAAATGGTTATGGGTTCAGCTTGATCCATGTGAAATTTCACTGGACAACTGAAATAGATGCAATATTCTATTTGGTTCCAATTCCCAGTAAGCCTCATTCTCGCATGCAAATTCAACTCTATTCCACGCATGAGATCCCCAGGAGCTCCTCATCAAGAGCAACAGAAGGCTAATACTCTGTCATTATCATCAGTCTTCTGCAGTGCTAACTCCAGTAACTAAACTCCTTATTTCTATCGTTAAATCCCCACTTGGTTCTAGGTATAACTCTAATAATCAATTTTTAAAAAAATCATCTTCCGGGGTAGGCGTTTGGTGCTGCAGGCTGGACTCCAACTGGGATGCCTGCACCGCATTTTGGAATCCATGGGTTCAACTATTAACTCTTCTTTTTCATAAAATAAAACAGAAAAATATATTCATCTTTAACTATTTGGAACTGAAAGAAAATGATATAGATCTTTCAAATGCCTACAATAGCTTGGGCTGCGCCAACCTGAAGGCAGCAGCCCAGAATTCCAAAACTCTCATGTGAATGGCAGTGGCTCAAGCACTTGAGTCATCACCTATGAGTTCCCAGGATGCCTTAACAGGAAGGTAGACTGGAAGTAGAGTGCCTGGTGCTAGAACCAGCCTTCTGATATGGAATGTGGGTGCCCCAAGTTCTAGCTTAACCCACTGTACCACAATAGCTGCCCGCAATTCCAGCTTCCAGCTGATGCACTCGTTGAGATGCAATAAGTGGTGGGTTGAATATTTGGGGCCATATCACCCATGTGGAAGACCTGGACTAAATTCTGTGCTCCCAGCTTCGGCCTGTCCCAACTCCATCTGTTGCGTGCATATACATAAAGAACTGGTGGATGGAATATTGCCATCACTCTTTCTTTCAAATCATCAGTCAATAAATCAATTAACTCTAAATGTTCCGTCCTACGTTACAGCATTAGTGTGGTTCAGGCATGTATTAAGCATTTTACTATTGATAATATCACAATAACCCTATAAGGGTAAACACTATATCATTTTATAGACTATAGAAATTTGGGTTTAAAGAGATTAAATAACTTGGCCAAGACCTGGCTATGGTACGACCAGGATTTGATCTCAGCAGTCACTCCTGGTTCCTGCATGCTGACTAGCCAGGGATCCTCTCCAAACCCTCAAGTCTGTTCTTCAGACCCTGCTGCTGATAGGTGTTGCTTAGACACCCTGGCTGCCTGGGACAGCTACTCCCTACCACTCGCTTGATTTCCCTGGTGCTGGAGCCACAGGAGTCTCCACGGTGACAGTGTCAACACTATTCTCCTGCTTCATTTTCTTCCCCAAATCTGCCTGTTGACCATCAGTCTGGTGAGCACCTTCCCCATACCTGCAGCCATGACCAGTCTGATAGCTTAGGCTCTCCTAGTCTGTGAGTCCCATGCATGTAAGGTTGTTGGCTGTGACCCTGGGGTCTCTTGGAGGGAATTATTAAACACTGTGACATAGATCACAATGAACATACTAGTCTTTCCCCAAATCACTTTCTAGACAAACAAAATAAACCTTTAGCCTACAACAATTATTTTAACAACTACATCAGATTGTCACAAATTTATCTATCTACAAGTTAAACATTAATGCAACATTCCTAAACTGGCAATCAAGATAACAGATTTAATTGCCACAATGAAAAGACACATGTTATTTATTCCACAGACAATAACAACAGCAAGAGCAAAATCCCAACATTAGGCAGAAGTCTGTAAAGGAAGACATTTCTAAGCAATAATTTTCACACTGTTTTTAAATGTGGGAACCACTGTTTAAAAAAGTCATGGTGCTTGGAATCTCAGTACAGGATGAGATCAAGGGCCAGTGTCTGAGACTCAATGCTAGACTTCCTTTAGACTGTCACCCTCTGTTGGGCCACAGCTCAGGAATTCCTTGATTAGCAGCTGATTAGGAACTGGCTCTAAAGAAAAAAGCAAGTTCTGACCTGTCTAGGATGAAGAGTCTCAATGATCAGAGGGGGGTTATTTGAAACAAACCAACAAAATCCCTTGGCAGCGTCTTAGCCATACCACCTCTCCTGTTTCAAGCTGTTGTGTCAATGTGAAGTTCTGCTGACAAGGGTATGTTCAATTTTGGATTTTGCCTCCCTTCTCCTGTGATCAATCCTGTCTCTATCCTCAGTGCCTGTAACCTTGACAACCTCCTTTGCCTCACACTGAATCAGGACAAACAGTCCCGTGTCTAAAGTAGGCAACAGAGGCTGGTGGGGATGGGTTTGAGACCCAACTTCTAACTCCAGCTTTCAGTAATGTGCTCCCTGGGAAGCAGCAGAGAGTGGCTCCAATACTTAGGACTCTGACACACACGGAGAAGATCCACATTAACTTCCAGGTTCCCTGCTTGGACCTGGCCAGCCTCACTCACAGAAGGGGATTTGTACAATGAACTAGTTGATAGATCTCTGTCTCTTTTCTGCCTTTCAAATACTTAAAAAAAAAGGATTTAGAAACAAACAAAAATAAAACAGGCAACACTGCAGGCATTCTTCACAGCAAACAACACTTTTTGCCTAATTTTGTATATTCACCACACTCTACGTCCTACCAGAATTCAAAATCTGGTAGCTTCTTTGTCTCCATTGTACAAGCAGGAAAATAATTTTAAACTTTAAACAATTAAGATGGTTTTAGCAGATCTGCGTTTATTAAATAGACTTTCCATGTACTAGCATGTTTTGTAAGCTAAACAGAAACAGTACAGCAGAAATAAAACTTTGACCAGCTTCACTATCCTCCAAAGATGTTGGTCTAATTTTATCTGTAATTTGGTGGGGAAAAGTGAACTGGGACACTCTACTTGTCTGATGCTCGCTACATCAGAAAAATTTAAAATAAGCAAATAACAGTATTTCTCATCTCCCCTTCCTAAGGACATTTGATGAGATATCCTTTTCTAATGTTCTCTAAATTATGCATGATCCCAACTTTTCCACCTTGGATTAACAGGTTTAGCTCACATTAATTTTTATTAGTGCTGATATCACCCAGCATTCAAACTACAACCATAATTTATTCATGGATGAATCAAATGTCAATGCTTTCTTGATAGAGTTCTGCGTGATTTCTAGTTATGTTCTTCTACTTGGAAGCTAAAACTTATATATTGCTCTCCTCCCCCATCAGGGTTCGTTTGAGAAGTTGGTTTTATTAGGCACCAGACTTAGGAAAAGGTTTCAGTTCTTCTTAATAGTTGCATTTAAATGCATATATGAACATTTCATTGTAGGTAGTTGGGACTGAAAGTTCAAAAGTAAGTTACCTATTAGATATATGGTCTGTTTCTATGCCCAGAGTTAATGCTGAAGTGCACGAAAAACTCACCTAAAATTCAGTCTGAGCTACTTATGCACAAGACCCACAGGATTGGCCTCCATACAATTATTTAAGATGTTATAAAGAGTGTTTTCCATCTTTCTTATGCTTGGAAATAGCTTGATTTTATGACTGCTGAGTCAGAGCCAAAAAATATAATTTTATGCCATAAAATACAACCTTTTCCTTTGGCTGTGGAAATTTATATGTACATATTTATGTGCATAGGGAGATAAAATTCTTCGTAAACACAGTAGCCCATTTGAGATGAACTCTATTTAAGACACATCATCCCAAACTCTGATATTACTGGCATGCTTCAAAAAAATCAGTAATGCCTCATGACTTATCAGATTACAAACAAGTACTCTAAACTAATATTTAAGTATCTTAGCATTAAAAAATGTTTTCTGCTTTTCTGTTAATTCTTTACCACAAAACCTCTTAACCTAGTCAGGAGAAACCAGAATCAGCGTCTTGGTTCTCTCTCAAACTCCAGCACTACTTTCACTTGTCAAAGTTGTAGTCATCATTCAGCTATCTTCTGAAGTGCCACATTTTGATAAGAATTCTCCCTCTCCTTCTATAAACATATTGCTGTGCTACTGGAACTAGCCTAGTGCATTAAAGCACCTTTCTGCAGTTGGTTCTAGTTTCATTTTTTGTTTACTTACATGTATCCTTTCCTTGGCACTCTCCCCTTTTCACTTTAGTCTGCACATTTCTTGAGTATAGGAATGTTCCTCTTTAAAGACTTCAGCATCTAACACAACATCACATGAAATGGTTGCTGAATTAAATAGACTAAAGGGAAGGCTCTCATCAAATAGTTAGACCAGCCTTTAGGATGCCTGCATCCCAAATTGGAAAAACTGGGCTTAAGTTGTGGTTCCATTTCCAATCTTAACCTCTTGCTAAGGCATCTCCTAGGGCCAAGTGCTTGGGTCACTTTGATACACACGGGAAGCCCAGATAAGGGTTCTCGGCTCTTGGCTTTGGTTTAGCCTACCCTTGTTTATGTAGACATTTAGGAAGTATACCACCCAATGAAAGCTCTCTTTCCCTCCCTCCGTCCCTCCTTCTCTTTCATTAAAACAAAATAAAAATATCTTTAAAAATAAAAAAAATCCAGAATGAATTTTTAAAAAATTGATTATAACAACATGAATGAATTTACAACAGCTTGCAAGGACACACATATCAAAATTATGGTACCTGATAGTTCACATGCAAAAACTTAACCAGATTGTCTAAAGACAAGACCTTTGTCTCTTATGCAGATTCGGGGACATATCAAATCCACAAGCACAAAATGTCAGCTCATTTTTCCCACCAAGATACTGAGATATAAATCAGTCCAAACCAGTAACAAGAATATTCCATAACTTCAGGGTAGGAATGAGAACAAATGTTTTCTCCCACTCAGATGCTATGCGAGGTCACTTTACATGAGGAGTGAGCAAAAACACAAAGGAATTGGCTAAAAACTGTATATTCTATTCCATATGCTCTCTTCCCACATGCACAGACACAGACACAGAGACCATCTTACATCCAGATAGGGAGAAAAAAAATGCTCCGATCTTTACATTCAAATATGTTCCTTGCTTACGTTCTGAAATGAACTAAAAGAAGTCCCCAGTAGCTCTAGATACTTCATCAAAGAAGTTAGCAAACAGGAAACACTGCCAATTTTTAATGGTGTTGGATAGTGACACTCTCATTGGGTGCCATATTTACTTAAGTCAACTTTCAATACCACGTCATCTTTGGTAACTTCTATTTCTTTTTTTTTTAAGATTTATTTTTATTATTTTTCATTGGAAAGGCGGATATACAGAGAGGAGAGACAGAGAGGAAGATCTTCCGTCCGATGATTCACTCCCAAAGTGAGCGCAACGGGCCGATACTATGCCGATCCGAAGCCAGGAGCCTCTTCCGGGTCTCCCACGCGGGTGCAGGGTCCCAAAGCTTTGGGCTGTCCTCCACTGCTTTCCCAGGCCACAGGCAGGGAGCTGGAAGGGAAGCGGGGCTGCCGGGATTAGAACCGGCGCCCATATGGGATCCCGGGCGTGCAAGGCGAGGACCTTTTAACCACTTGCGCCACCGCGCCGGGCCCAACTTCTATTTCTTTATCTGAGAAGCAGAGACATGGGAAATGAGCAGAGATCTCGCACCTGCTAGTTTACTATCCAAATATTTATGATGGCCAGACCACAGCTGGGTTTGAGGAACTCAATCCAGGCCTTCCACAATAATGGCAAAGATCGATCATCTGAGCTATTTCTGCTGCTTTTCAAGGTGCATAGTAAAAGGAAACTGGGTTTTCAAAGAATACTGTGGTGCAAACACTCCAACATTGGATGTGGGCATTTTAACTTCATCTTAACTATTAGAACAAACATTGTCCCCTATGTACATTCTTAAGCCATACATTTTCTATTACCAGAAAACATTCCTGAAAATCAGCTGCTAGTGGATCAGATGGAGCTAAAAGCACTCTACCACCTGCGTTAAAGGAACTCCTTCAAATCATCCATGTGCATGTATTTGGGCTTCCAAAAGTTTACCATTCTTCATCATTTCATCTCTTGAATACCAGAACTTCTGCTTACTCAAACCAGAGCAAACAACTGCCCCTTGCTTCTTTCTTTATTTCACTGCCCCCCTGAACTCTGGCTTATTATAGTAATGACTACAGGAAAACAGTGGTTTTCACACTGACCATGATTTCAGTTTCCAAGCTATCATATACATCTGATCTTGACTTTTACCCAAGTGATTTACAGCTTTAGTTTCCTACCTCCTAGGCCAGCCCTGCTTTTACCCTAGCCTTCTCTTTAATGCCACTCAAAGGTAGAGACCAAAGGTCCAGCTAATTCCAGAATAAACCTTGTTCTTGTCTTCGCATGCTGTAACTGTAGCATCAAACAAGAAAGTGTCCTAGGGCCAGGTGTCTGCTTAAGGAATACAATAAAAAAATAATATAAGTCCGACACAAGAGACCAGAAGTCTAAAACTATGAAGGCTTGCTACCACCACAGGCTCACTGAGTTGGAAAAAGTTCTGGGGTCCCTCGTAGGAGCCCCTCCAACATTACCCCTAAGCTCAGGAACCTCCCACACCCCTCTTACATGGGATATGGCTGTGCTTATTAATTTCATGACTCCATCCCTTTCCCAAACTCACCAAAGAGAAGATCACTGAATCCTGTTGCCGAGCATAAAATAGGGTGGGCTTGCCAGCAGAAGGTAACAAATGGATTATTCCGCCGAGAATTCATGTAGTTTCAAAATGCATGCAACGGATTAGTCCATGACAGTCAAAACTATGGAAATAAATTGAATGAGCCAAGGAAGAAAGAAGAAAGGCTCAAAACATTTAAAGAAATTCAGAAATGTTTAGGCCAAAAGGGTTTCTGCAAGAAAACTTCTCTGGATTGAAATTCCTTAGGTCCCTCCCTGGAGCTACAATCCCCTGACCTGTCTACCACAGTTTCAGCTGTCATTGGCTCTAGAGAGATGCAAGTGTCACCACCAGTCCTCCAGGACTATGGGATAGGCTGAGAGGGCTCTCATAGTCATGGTGGAAAAGTAAAAATAACCACAAACGATTTGCTTGTCTATTTGAGGAAACAAGAGCTCACATGCAATTGGTACACCTATTTGAATTCAGCAGAAATGACTTCCTGGGATTTTCCTGGCTAATTCGTAAGTAACTTTGATGCTTCTATATGGGTCTCCTGAAACATATCCTCTCAGAAAATTATTTCTGGAATTCCCACCAGCATGCTGACATGTAGGAATTTGTTATCAGGAGTGGACTCTGGCATGCAAATCTAAAGCATGTGGAATTGGTTTGGGGGCAAAGTGGCAGACACATGTTGCTAGGTCCATGCAGGGACAGTGATGAAATCTGGAAGAATTTCAAGGAGATGAGACCCTGAAGGACAGAACAGAAAAGCCATGGGGCCTGGAGCAAAAAAGGCAGCTCAGGCAGCTCAAAGAAATACTGGCAGACTACGAGTACCATTAGTGATGACAGTGATATGCAAACACAAGAGAAGCAGGCATCTATGCTCAGGATGTCACTGAGATTTCCATGCAGAATGTTGAAAATGCTTCTTGTAGCTGCTTACAGTAAAATTTAGGGATGCTGGCGTTGTGTCGTAGCTTCTCTAGCAGCTGCCTATGAAGTCAGAATCCCACAAGGGCCTGAGCACATGTCCCAGCTGTTCCACATTCAGTCCAGCTCCCTGGGAATGAGCCTGGGAAAGCAGAGAAAGACAGCCCAAGTTGTTGGGCCCCTGTCACCCATGTGAGAGACCCACATAGAGGTTTAGATTCAGTCCTGGCTGTTGTACCTATTTGAGGATTTGAGGCATGAGCCAGCAGAGGGAAGACTTCTTTCTCTTTCTCTCCTTCCTCTTTCTTTCTCTCTCTGCAACTCTGCCTTTCAAATAAATGAGTAAACTCTTTCTAAAAAGAAGAACTCCACAATAAAATTTGGGAAGAGAGGCATGAATTAGAGAAAATACTATTCAAACTTTTAATTAATAATTACAAAAGACTTAAGAGTTTACTGGGCTTCAAAATAAGTGTTTTTTAAATCTCTAGTCTCCAAGTCTTCTACCAGAAAGACACAAGCTGAGAAAGCTACTCAGTTGGATGCAGCAGCGTTTTGTGTGACTGTTAAGGAAAGTTGATTCAGAGTGGAAACCATTACATGAAAATGTAGATGAAAGATTCAGAGATTATTCATTCCAACTTAGCATGACAGAATCCTAATCAAGGAACTGGCAACATGTGGCTGATTCAGTTTCAGTATTGCTATGAATTAGTAACTGCTTTGTGCCTCCCATCCCACCTATTCCTTTTGGAGTAGAAATGGTTACAGTAGTTCTCTCTGTACTGCCACCATCTACTGCGTGAAGGGATGGGAGAAGGGTAATTTATCTTTAGTTTAAGAGAACCTATTTTTTAAAAAAAGTGTTTGTGCCCTACAGAGAGCCCCCCATCCTGAGCCCAATCTAGACCACACCATACAGGAACTTTAAACCAATCCACAATGGAAAGAAAATTTTGGAGCTCTGTGAGGGTAGTAGCTTTTATTTGGAAAGGACACACATAATTTTTTACCCACAGGCAAACTAGTTGATTAGAAAGGTCTGCAAATTCCTTGTAATTCCTCCCTTATCAACGAGAGATCAGGACACCCAGGATTACTCATAGCTAAGGTTCAGCGCCACATTTGAGGTCTTTTCTTGTAAAGTAAAAGCCATTGAGATTTGAATTTTCCTAATGGTTTGATACTTGCAACTGCACATGAATACTAGGTAGAAGAGAATGACCAAGATTAAAGAAATTAGTGAGTGCAGAGTCAACTTTGTTCTGGGTCTTGAAAGTGTTAGGAAGTCTCAGGCTGACACCTCTGAGCTGGGCTTTCCCTTCCTATCTCTCACCTGGACTCAAAAGCAGTGCCAATTCAATGTATTCACAGCAACTGAGGAAAGGCTTAAAACAACCAACCACCCCAGCCCAGGGTCCCCAGTGACAGCTAGGCTCACACTGCAGTCCAGAGCAGAATCATTGAGACTCACTACGTGTCAGCTGCACTTCGCTTCACAAGATGAGAAATCACAGATTTATGGGCATCATTTGGGTTTCAGAATTCACTCTGAATCTAAATCACCAGTCAATCTGTCTACAATTTGTCAAGAACGCTGGTACTCTGCAGGATGGGATGTGCCTGTCACATGTGTGTGGAGAAGCTATTGGCTTCACACAGAACTGTGTCCTTTGCTCTGGCCGGGGGATGTGTGACATGAGCGGAGTGGGCAGTGCCATCAGGTCGCTCAGTGAGGTCTCTGTGTGATAGCAGGTGCTCTCCTGCAGTCTCAGCCAAAGCCCAGCTTGGCATTCATCCCTACCTGGGTTACAATTCTTAGAGGGTGGCCTTTTAGGTCCACTTTTCTGTCTTCTCCACTGGCAGAACAATGCAGGAAGAAACATGTTACTTCTTTGGGTCTCTAGAACATTCCAAATGCATACTATTGGTGCTTACTGGATGTCAGTTCACATGGGAAGTTCCATGCCTGCATGTTCCAGAATGCTCCCTCTCTGTGTGCCCCATCTTCATGGTTTTAGAGTAACAGGAAGTCAAATCCTCCAAACTCTGACTTAAGGGCCATCTGTAAGCAAGCTCTGCTCAATTGCCCACCCACCCAGTGCCCCCTCTGTCACAATTCCCGTGCTCATCCTTTCATTCATAGTGATCCAGCTTTACTGTCCTTCTGGCTCTAAACCGTCAAACATTCCATACTCTTTTTCCTTCATACCTCTTTTCTTCCTTCCAGTTCTCATTAACTTAAAACTGATATTAACTACACACATTGTATGCTATCTACTAACACACAGCATCTAGAGGTCCCTTTCATCTGATTCATTTAACATCGAGCATCCAGAGTCGTGCCTGATACTTGATACTTGGCCAATATCAAATTGATGAATGGATGAATGAATGAATGAATGGGTTTATGGCACACTGACTTCCACATTTTAACTTTGAAAATATTTCTCAATGGTAATTTTGTTATAAATGGATACAAGGGGAACAGAGAAGAGTGAAAGATTTATGAATGTGTTTTTCCCCAAGATCCTGATCTTATATTTGGCTTGTTAAAATGTCTAGATTCTATGTAAGTATTATAGATGAAACAGATTAAGATAGATACTTTTTCCATTTTATGGATACAAATATCTTAATTATCTTTAGAGGGATATATTAAACCATCATCGTGGATAACAGTGCTTGTTGGCAGGTCCTAACTCTGGTTGTCATCTCACTGGCAAGTTCCCAAATACATTATGATGATTTGCTACTAATTCAAACTAAACTAATAACAAATCATGAATTTCTCAGTATTCTGCAAGAAGCAAGCTCATATAATATCTACTGGACTTATGAGCAATGTTTTCTGAAAAAAGCTACATGTTTTGACTATAAGGATGCCTCCTTAAATATAAAATGATAATAAATAGAACAAATATTGTATCTTATTAATTTATGAAGAAAGCAATTCTCCATAACTCCTCCATATTTTAACACTTACAATGTCATAATATTTTATTTAAGTTTAACAGATACACTCTGTTCTAATTTTGACAGTATTTATTAAAATCAGAAAATAAAAAGGAGCCAATCATCATGCTACTGTGAATGTGGAAATCAAGATATATTCTAGTTGCAAAGACGGTGCAAGAATAGTTAGGGTTTCTGCTTTCCTCCCTACAGCCTGGCTGTTCATCCTTCGCTTGGGGTTGCCCTCCTCCTGCTGCGTCAGCTGATCCTCTATACCTGTCCATTTGGATTGGTGGTAGGTGTGGTGATGGCAGCAATCTCCAGTACTGGCTACATTAGAAAAGTTAGAGCCTCACGAATGAGACATAATAACTGAATAATCCCGGGTAAGTCATTCATCTCATTAAACCTGGATTTCCTCGATTTTAAGCTTGGTACTTATCCCAGCTGTAGACAACTGCTTAAGTTGCCTTGTACATAGGCAAGTGTTTCACTGCTGGGAGAAAAGCAGCCAGTAGCTGGCAGGCATTCTAGGCCTGGTTAATGACAAATTCGTGTTAACTGTAACAGTATGCCAGAATACTTGGCCTTTTTAAAACAACAACAATAACAAAAGATATGTGGAGAAGGCAGGGAATACCGAGCTAAGACATGCCACTCCAGCCCCCAGGTGGCTGGGTGGGGGTGAAGTGGTGGCGGTGGCTGAAGAGTGTCCAGGAAAGGGGGGTCTGGGGACATACTGGAGTGAAAGCACATGGAGGCATGTTTGACAGGGGAGAAATGACTTCTGGGGTTTTCAATGGACTGAGTTACTGCACTTGCAGGTAGGTGAAGGAATTGAGATGGCGTGATTTACAGAGGGCATGTCTGGGTCAAGCCCATGTGGGAAACCTGGGTTGGGCTAAAGAGCATCACTTGCTGGCCACTGGCACATGCAAAAGCTGGGGCTGGAGGGCATGCCTGGCTGGGCTAGGCCACAGCATCCAACCATGAATGTTGAAGCAGGGGATGGGCCAGGTCAGGCTGGGCTGTAGCACTCAACAGAATGTGCAACAATCAGATCTGAGGTGCAGATTCTGTAGGGACTTGTGGGCTTACCTCTGTGGGGCTGCAGCATCTGCTGCTTTACTCAAGAAAGCTAAGGGTGGTGACAAGCTGAGTCAGGACTCAGCTGACAGGAACCCATCTGACACTCATGGGAACTGGGGCTTTGGGAGATCTGATCAGGGCCAGGCTGCAGTACCTGCCAGGACATGTAAAGGCCAGGACTGAGAGCAAACTATGCTAAACAGGAACAAGGCACTTGCCAGCAGGTGTAGGATCTGGGGCTGGGAACTGGCCTGCATGGGAATTTGAGGAACTCCCCAAGATCCCAATAGGGAGCACAAAAAAAAGGTGCAGCTCCCAATAGGGAGTAAAAACGCTGTAGCAGAGGCATGGGGTTTCGGTCCAAGCAAGGCAGTAGCACTGCTCAGGACTTTTGTGGGCTGGATCTGGGGAAAGGTCATATGTGGCAAAGCCACAGCAACTGTTGGCACACAGGAGAATCAGGACAGGTGTGCGCTGCACCTAGCTGGGCTAGGCTACAACACCTTCCAATCAGAGCCAAGACTGTGGATGGACCATGCCCGGCTGGTTAGAAGCACCCACCAACATGCACAAGACCTCGGGCTGGAAATGGACCTTCTGGGGATTCCCCTGATAGACTGCAGCTCTCACTGGTGGATGTGAGAGCCAAGGGTGTGGGTGGACCAGGCTGGGCAAGGTGGTAGCACCCATTGACATTCATGTGGCCTAGGTCTAGGGGCAGGTTAGACTGGGCTATGCTTCAGCAGCTACTGGCATTCACAAGGATCAGAATAGGTATGGAGAGGCTAGGCTACACTGAAGCATTCACCAGGTCACTTGAGAGCTAGGGGTGGGCCATGTTGGGATAGGCTGAACCACTCATTGGTGAGAGCTGGAATAAATGTGGACAAGTTGGGCTGGGCCACAGTACCTGCTGGGAGCACCAGGATTGGGGGCCAGCAAAGTCAGTCTGGGTAGCAGCACTTGCCAGCATGCTTAACACATATGGCTGGGAGCAAGTCTGGTAGGGGAGCCTCCGGGAATGTCCTGTTGGGCTGCTGCTTCCACGGGAGAGCATGAGAGCTGGGACTGGAGGCAGCCCATGCTGGGCTAGGTTGCTGCACCTTCTGGAATGAGAAAGAGCCAGACTGAGTGCAGGCCAGCCAGGCTGGGCCACAGTATCAGCTGACAAGTGTCAGGATTGGGTGCGAGTTATGTCAGGCTGGACTGCAGTACCCCTGGCAGGTACAAGGTTCAGGGCTGGGAGCATGCCTGGCAAGGAACTGTGGGCACCCCCATGCTAGGCTGGACTGACCATTAATGAGCACAAAAACCAGGACTGGGGCAGGCCAGCCTGCATAAGGTGGTGGCATCTGTCAGTACACGTGAGGGCTGGGTCTAAAACTAGGTCAGGCTAAGCTCTGCCTCAGCACCCATGGGTATATATGAGACCTGGATGGGATGTGGGGCTGGCCTAGACTGGGCTGGACTAGGCTAGGCCAAAGTAGAGGTTGAAATGTGCAAAACCTGGGGTGGGGGTGGCCTGGTGGGTGTTATTGTCTGTCATCCCAACTAGGATGTGACACCCACTGGTATATATGAAGACTGGAACACAGCACATGTCAGCTTGACATTTGGGGTACAGTGGATTCAATCAGGCAGCTTCCGTCTACCAGTTTGCACAATGGCTGTTGTAGGTGACAGACCAAACCTGACCCTGCACTGGCTGGTGCACACAAGTGTCAAACCTGAGGTCACCCTAGGCAAGGTTTCTTGGGGGACTCCCCAACGAATTGGCTGGACTCAGACCCTGACCACAGGAAAGATTACAGAATGTGTAGTCCACCCTTGGAGTGCACATATCAGGATTGGGCCTCCTCAGTTGCTGATGCCTGTGCAGTAGACAGCAAGCCTTGATGAAAATGGGGCACATGACGGCCAGGTCATGTCAGCCAGTAGGGGATGTCTACTACCTTGTTAGAGGACTGAAGGCAGAACAAGTTGGACAACGCTCCTGGCCAAGCTTTGCAGTGTGTTCCTGGTTTGTGGATACACTCAGGTGGACTTAGCCAACCAATAGACTTTGGAAAGATTTTCTCAACCCAGGGCCAACAAAACCAACAACTTCTCAGAACTATAAACACCTCTAATAACACCCTTGAAACTTCTGCACATCTTGGTCTCTAAGGCGTCATCAAATGACTGTCCCCCATCCCTGGCTG
The DNA here is from genome assembly GCF_017591425.1 of Ochotona curzoniae. Classification (NCBI taxonomy): domain Eukaryota; kingdom Metazoa; phylum Chordata; class Mammalia; order Lagomorpha; family Ochotonidae; genus Ochotona; species Ochotona curzoniae. The sequence continues at coordinate 24,290,083 of NW_024466219.1, forward strand.
ATGTATTTTGACAGCAAGGAGAAGCCCCTCCCAATCATCTCCTGAGGATGCAGGAAAAAAGAAAAACTGATACATTGGTCCCACCCACTTTCCTTCATAGCTGGACCTCCCCACAAGGGTGTGCATCCTTTTGAACTATATAAACATTATTAAGAAAATTTAAAAAGAAAATAAAGCAAAATAGAATAAAATTTTCGTAAAGAACGCTTAACCTGTAGATTTAAAAATGCTGTCTTAACACCAAAAATGCAGTATTGCTTATCCTTATTAACATAAATGGCAGCAGACAGAGGGAAATATAGCATAGATAATAAAAATGTTGTGGTACCAAGCAACTTTGGAACCCTGAAAAGCACTTTGTTTTTCTGAGCCTGTTTGGTACTATTTCACAGAATTGTTAAGGACTAAATGAAGTTAAACAGTGTCAAAACTAAATGAAGTTAAGCAAAAATAAGTAAAGTATTTAAGGTTTGGTAAGCACTCTGTGTAGATTTGACATTATTATGCTTTTCACAAGCCCACTTCCAAGAACTGCCTGTGAATGTGGCTTTTCCCCCACTGAGCCAAAATACCTTGGGGTCTTTAATCTCCACAAAAATGACAGCTTCTCTGGAATATTTTTAAATCTCAACACTTTTAGAGAGTATTTATAGAAAGTAGTCTCTGACATAATTCAGTTTCAAAGGTCAAACCGATGATGTGTTTTCAATATTTTACCAAAATGTTCAAACCTCTTTGTGTTTCACCAAAAGTTGCACTGACCTTCATAAATCTGTCTCTAGAGCACCCATAGATTAAGTAACATCTTAATAGAATAACACTGGCTAGAAATTGTTCAATGCTTACAACATGCCAGACTGTGTGTGAAACATTTTACTGGCAATAATACGTGAAGTGCTCCCAAAGAGTCCATGCAGCAAGTACATTACTGCCCCTACCTTCCACATGAGGAACTGGGGAGACCTAGAGTCACATAACTGCACCAGTAAATGAACGCAAGCAGTGTGGTCCTGGACCCTGGGCTCTGAGTCACTCAGCTAAACACCACAAGTTCTAAGAGCTAGATCCAGCCTGGCTACTTTTATGACCTAAAGTTACTGGGTAGTTGGCAAATTTACACTGCACACGATAGCAACCACAGTCTATACCCGTCGCCTACGGATAACCATGAAAATCAATGTTACTGGCCATCAGTCACATGATGCTCAACACTGATTCTCATCAGCAGGATGGCCCAGAGGGAATGGCTAGGTTCATTCCACTCAACCACTGTCTTTTTGTGTCCACCTTAGGTAGGGGTTGTACAACACTGCAGATGCACACAAATGGGAAGAAACGCGTTCTTTGACCTCAACTATCTGTGTATTTCATGAGAAAATAAAGTAAGAACACATCACTAAGACGCCGATTTTGTGAGGTGGGCATTTGCTGCAGTAAGATGACACTGGGGTACTGCATCCCACTTGGGACAGCTGGCTTCAATCCTGAGTGGACTCCTGCCTCTACTCCGGTTTGTTCACGTCACCAGCAGTGTGGGAGGGGAACAGCTGCAATGGGTGATAGGTGACTGTCACCTGACTGAACCGGATAGGATTCCTGGGTCCTGAATTCTGCCAGGGCCAGGAATCTGTAGCCACTCAGGAAGATATACAGTGGGTCGGGAATTTACTCATGTTATCACAAATAAATTCAAATAGATTTCTAACAAAGATGATTTGTACAATTTCAGAGTTAGAGTGAAAGAAACTCTCATCCCTGAGTTTATGAAACTGAAATTCATTGCTCTGCAAAGAGTTTCAACAAAACTTCCCACAAGGGAATTTTTTTAAATTTTTTTTTAATTTTTTTTTAAAGATTTATTTTTATTATTTTTTTTTTATTGGAAAGACAGATATACAGAGAGGAGAGACAGAGAGGAAGATCTTCCATCCGATGATTCACTCCCCAAGTGAGCGCAACGGCCGATGCTATGCCGGTCCGAAGCCAGGAGCCTCTTCTGGGTCTCCCACGCAGATACAGGGTCCCAAAGCTTTGGACTGTCCTTGACTGCTTTCCCAGGCCACAGGCAGAGAGCTGGAAGGGAAGCGGGGCTGCCGGGATTAGAACTGGCGCCCATATGGGATCCTGGGCGTGCAAGGCGAGGACCTTTAACCACTTGCGCCACCGCGCCGGGCCCGGGAATTTTTTTTTAAAGATTCATTTTATTTTTACAGGAAAGGCAGATAAACAAAGAAGAGGACAGACAAAAAGAAAGACCTTCCATCTGCTGATTCACTGCTTAAGTGGCCACAACAGCTAGAGCTGAGCTGATCTGGAGCCAGGAGCCCGGAGCCTCTTCTGGGTCTCCCACACGATGGGCCGCGGGGCCACTGGGACACGAATCAGTGCCTATATGGGATCCTAGCTCCAGCGCATGCAAGGTTAGGACTTGAGCCTTTAGGCTACCACTCCAGGCCCTCCACAAGGGAATTCCAAGGGTTCCACAGCCCATACACTTCCCATTGGTTTTGTAGATCTGGCTCTGGCGCATAGAGAGAAGTTGTGTGTGTGGTTACAACTAAGTTCAGCAGCTTCAAAAATATTTTTCTACAACTCTAACTCCACAAAAACTGTGTTAGCTTTCCAACAGCAATCCTTTCAGATACATGCTGTGAAAATAACCCAGCAACAAATCATGGAAAGGTCTGAATTCCTCTCTAGCTCTGTCCTAATGACCGAATCCTAACGTCCCACACACAATCCAAAGAGAGACAACTACAAAATAAATAGCACTGCTGGTGTTACCATTCCATCTGCCAAGTCTTCCCTATAAATGTATTCTAATTTCATCTGCTTCTGCAGCTTGAAGGCCGTAGTTCATTTTTATAGTAGGATCTCTGGATTTTTCTCGATGTTTGGCTGCCTTTGATCTGCTTAGAAGAGCATGTCCCTTGAGTCAACATTATGTGATTTTTTAAAATAACAGAAGCATTATTCGAAACAAAGGTTGGATTGGGAAGTAAATATATGCTTAAGGTTTAATTACATTTTGTGTCATAATGTAACTTCTTAGCCAGGGACTTAAAACATCCAGGCATTGAGCCACAACTTGCCTTTCCAGTTTCCTGCCATCCCCCTCCTCGCTTATTACTGGTAGGGAAGAGACTGTGTGGGTGTTGGAGTTGCTTGAATTGTTTATTCACAGACATTTACTGGGCAAATATCATGTATAAGTTACAGTAATAGCTATTGGAGATACGAAAATGAAAAAGATGAGCCACAATAATAAGTCAATATTGCTCCATTTCTTTGAAGAGCTCTAATAAAAAATCAGATTCAACAATTATTATACGCCATACACAGGAAGGGGCAGAGACAGACTTTTTTACATGGGGTATTTTTCTCCAGGATACTTCACATTCAAACTCGGTGACAACCAGCTTCGCCCCATGTTCGTTATCTCCATGACCAGTTTTGCCACCCTCCGAAGAACACAAGAATACATCGCATCACCTCCTTCCTCCCTCCTTTGTCTCCTATATATAATCCTAAGTACATCTGAGCTCATCCCCACAATCAAATTCCTATTTCATTGTAGCTAGCAAGCCTAGCAGCATCCAGAGGGCATCCCACTAACTCAGTCCTCACAGTAGACAAAAGGAATTCTTTGTTTAGAAAAATTTGATCACGTCTTCTTCATCTCCCTTAAAATGGCTTCTCATTCCTCTCAGACTGGAAACTCCTTCACACGACTGATGAGGATCTTCAGACTCAGCCTTCCTCGTCCTGGGCCTCACACCATCACCAATACTCTCACACTGAGCCTAGCTGCTACTCAGGTCCCTCACCTCAAAGTCTTAACATAAGATTTTGAGACACCTTGTTCCCTGTGCCCACAATTCATTTTCCTCAGTTGGTTAATTTTTCATTTTTCAGCTAAAACATACTTCCATGACAAAAGGCCTCCCTAATTCTCCCAATACACCATCACATTTTCCTGGTGTCAAATACTGATGATTCCTTTGATTTGCTTCCTGGCATTTCTCAGAGCTTCAATTTTGGGATGGACGTGTGGCACAGTGGCTGAAATGGTTGACTGTGGTTCCCATATTCTAACTCAGAGCACTGGTCTGAGACTCAGCATCTCTGCTTCTCATCCAGCTTCCTACTAATGCATCCTGGGAAGCTCAAGTGCTTACTCATGCGTGTACAGGAGACACTTGGAGGGGGTTCTGTGTTTCTGGCTTTGGCCTGACCAGTCCTGCCTGTGGTAGGCACTGGGAGACTGGACAGTAGACAGAAGATCTCCATCTCCTTCTCTCCCTCTCTCTTTCATTGTTTCAACCAGAAGAAAACAACAAAAAAATTTTTTTGAAAAACATTTTTAAGTGTTTAAGGCATATCTTTCCTTCTTATTGGATTATGTATATGCATATACAGATGTGTGCGTAGACGTCAAAGGGAGATCAGTTTTCCTTTGGCTAACTTGCTCCCTAAATGCTTACAACAGAGGGGACTTGTTTGTGTGGAAGCCAGGAGCCCAGAATTTCAACTACATCTCACATGTGGACACAGGGGGCCCAAAGACTTCAGCCACCTTCTGCTGCTGTCCCCGGCACGCTCACAAGGAGCTGGATCAGAAGCAGAGCAGTCAGGCCTCACACTAGCACTTATTACAGATGCCAGTGTTGGTGATGGTGGCATGATTTGTTGCACCATTGTGCTGGCCCCATTTTTTAAGTGCAATTACATATTTGTTTGTGGGGATAGTTGAAACATACTCAGCCCTGCCATTTGGTCACAAACAGCCTAAGTGCAGGACCATGCTGACTTCAGTTAACCATGTCCAGCACTTAGCACAGGCATTCAACACAGTTTGCAGAATTTAAAATTTCTATATCCATATATCTATAGATATATAGAGAGAAACTGCCTGGGAGAGGGCAATGGTGTGTGGTAGATATTGAAATGTATATGATCATTTATTGGCAGAAGGAAGATAAGCGCAGGGACACAAAGAAATGAAAGTCTGACATCGTACAGTACAACTGGAGCTGTGATCTGTTTTAGGGCGGGAAATAGTAAAGCATCCGAAATGAGGCTAGAGAGATTCAGGGACTAAACCACAGAGGACCTTTTGTGCTCTGCAAAGTAATTTGGAATTTTGCCATGGGAAATCACTGAAGGGTTGTAAAAAGGGAGTAAAATGATGATCAGATTTGCATTTTAGAAAAATCACTCTCCTGGTAGTGTGAAAGATGTCCTTGATAGGTTGATACTGGTGACAGGGTGACCAGGCAAGAGGCCATCCTCAAAGTGAATGACAGAGATGATGAGGCACACGGCAAGGCAGGAGGAAGGGATGAAGTGGAGTGGGTAGCGTCACAAGGCATTTAAGAGATAAGAATGTCTGGCAATGGAGATTAAGATAAAATAAAAATTCAGAGTGTTATCACTCAATTCTCTTGGCATCTGAAGGTGATGCAGCCATTAAACAAGTGAGAGAGTACATGATTAGAAGCCGATCTGAGTCGATGGGTGAATGTGGTTTGATGCCCTTTTGAAGCTCAATGTTTGAGAGCTAGACTATTGTGCCAGGATGATAGCTGCCCTTCAAAGCTCTTCTTCCTGCTCTTCTATCCAGTACAGTTTCAGCTGAGCATATGACCACATACTAGTGACCACTCTGCCCAGCCTCCCTTGCAGCTAGATATGGCCATGACTAAGTTCTTGATGATATTCCACTATATAACAGAAGAAGAGCAGTGTGATCTCTGCGTAGTTAACACCTTAGAAGATGGCAGAGAAGAAATATTAAACAACAACAACAAATCAAAAAGACCAGTAGTCCACGCATGCTTCCTAAACACTTTAGCCAGAAGTGGCGCCCATTTCTTAATTGTGATGAACAAGTACTTGGTCCCGACTAGATATGAAGGAAAAAGCTACCTTCTGCCAAAAAAAAAAAAAAAAAAAAAAAAAAAGCACTATCTGAAGGCTCTTCAAAATATCCACAGAAACTGCCTTTCACCAAAAAACCATGCATATACTTCAAACCTTTCTTTTCACCAAAAGAAACTTACACTATTTTGTAGAACATGTCTGAACAGATCAAGTCTGAATCCCAGGATCACTTACCAGAGCGACTTAAACTTTGCTTAAACTAAAGCAAAAGCAGCACTTAAGTGCTGATGGAGTCTGGGTGTGATATTGTGGAAATCACTGGTGTCTTATAAACATCTTATAAGGACAGTGTTCCAAAGAAAACAGTAGTGTACAGCTGGATGACTCCTTTTAAGAAGGGACAACATGATATTAAAGATGAAGCTTGCACTGGCAGATTATCCACATCAATTTGTGAGGAAAAAAATGAACTTTGTCCGAATCTTAAGTGAACAAAATCAGTTATGAATGGCAGAGACAACAGCCAACAGGACAAACATCTCAGCTTGCTCTGTATACAGAATTCAAACTGGAAAATGAAAATGCAGTAGACCTAAAGTTCGAGAGATACCAAAGCCACTGTGCGCCTGTCAGCTGCAGAGAGAGCAGAGTTTTCAACAGAAACTATGAACTGGTAGAACCGAAAGAACTGCAGAAGATGGACAACAGCTTCAGCGGCATGGCCTGAAGATGAAACACAGCACAGTGGCTACCAAGGGGCGGAAGTGATCTAGTCACAGCGATGCTGAGAGCCAATGCCATGCAACAGGCCTGTGAAACTCCCCATCGCTTGCTTGTGGACTTTCTGGAGGGCCAGCGAAGAAGCAGAGCTGCTTACAATCAGTGCTTTCAGAAAGGCAGAAAGCTAGAAGAAAAATACAAGGACAGCTCACCAGAGAGGCCTTCTCCACTAAGACGAGCCTTTGTTTTGGAGTGTTTAGGTAACGGCTTTAGGCATTCACGAGTGGCCCTGGCTTGAACCTTTCTTTTTTTGTTTACCAATATCAAAAAAGTGTTTACATGGCATCCATTTTTCCTCAATTGATAATGTCAAAAAAGTTAGGGTCGCCATCATTAAATTCCCAGGACACTTGATTCTTCAGAGATGGACTAAGTAGCTGAGTACAGAAATGTCTTGAACTTGATGGAGCATATGTGTAGATGTAAAGTTTATACTTTTTATCTTTTAATTTCATGTTTCCACGGAATGTGGTAGTGAGAATGCAAAGTGCTAATATACCCAATGGTGCACCTGTTTAAGAGGCCCTCAAGTACCAGCTCTCACCTTCCTCCTTGTTTTTCTCCCTCTTCCTCCATCCTAAAAGCACTGCCAGTGTCCCCCAAAATCCCTCTACTTTCTAGTTTCTAAGTCTTTATATACATCCCTGTCTTTACATACAAAGCCCCTTTCTACTTCACCAACTCTACTTCTATATATCTTTAAACACAATCTCATAAGTAACTTGTGGAATAAGCTTTTTCTCTGACTTAGTGGCCAAATTTAATGCCTCTGGGCCACCATTATCGTTTTTATAATCACTTCCTTTAGCATTTATCAGGTAGGGGTGTGTGTGTACGCAAAGCTCTAAACACTATGATACTTAAAACAAATAATCTTGAGGTTGCTTCAAGAACTCAACTCTCAATATGTGTAAATCAAGGTGGTGGTGTGGCTTTTTTTCTGGGTAAATTGATAAATGTTAACAAAACCATTTCAACCCATCCATCAAATGAATACACCAGTCTTAAGTCATCTGGTTAGGTCCCAAGTCACTTTGTTCTGTTTATATAAAACTACTGCCTGCGGAAAGAAGACGGAACTGCATGCAATCAGGCATGGTAACCTACCAAGAATGCCTACATTTTTTTAAAATCAAATATTTTGATAAAAGTACAGAAGAAACATACGAGAAGCTTTTTTATGGAGGGGGCAAATAATCACATTTTACATACCTCGTTAATGGTGAAGTGACCCCTGGGTAATATGCAGCCTGTGGTCTGGAGAGATCTGGCATGAGATCCCCATGAACACATCACCGGCTCCAGGGTAAGGCTCGGGGTCCCTGCAGGACACTCAGACAGCTCTCTTCCTGAACCAGTTCTCTGTGGAACAGGTCTGAGACACATACAAGGATGCACTTCCTATCTCATATCACACCCAAAACCGAACAGCCTACAAAAACAGCCCAGTGCTGACCTGGACTTTCGGACACCAGAGCTGGGACTGCAATCCACCCAGGTCTTATCTCAGATCCAGGCACTCTTCATAGTATGAGAACAGTACCATTCTCTGCAGGAACACACAGTACGATCCCTCTTGGATGATATGCTTCCCATCTCCACTACACATGAGTACTGGGACTTTCAGAGGTCACTAGGTTTCATTGAACGGCTCAGTACAGCACTCCACAGTACAGTGAACCACCTAGGGGTGCTTCCTTTAAACAAGGAGTGTTGTGCTGTGATAAGCTTGACAACTGTGTATCAGACTCTCTTAAGGGAGTTAGTAATAATTCTGAGTGCTAGGATTCAAGCTGTGATAAGCTTGAGACTGTGTATTCTTAACAGAGTTAATGATTGCTCTGAGTCCTAGGGTTCAGGGCCCAGAACTCTGCATTTTACCCATAGAACCCAGGTCATGCTGGCACAGGTGTTCAGGAGAAATGCTGGCAAACTGTGGTCGAGGAACCCTGGGGAGAGAAGCACAAGCGAGTATCCCAGCCCCAGATCTGTTACCAGGTCATGGGCATCAGCCTTAAGCCCTATCTTCCCTCTTGGTGTGATTCATACTACATTTTCAGACCTATCTTCCTAGCTACCCAGCTACCTACCTCACAGCACTACATAAGAAAACATTTACAGAGCTCTGCCTTGAAATGTAACAGAACAACTTACTGAACATTACAAGGGGGCTTAGTAAATCTGCAGTGGTTTTCACGTTCAAAAGTATCAGAGGTTACATAAAAAAAGGATCTCTACTAGTCACTTAGTGCTGAAGTCAGATAAATACAGAGCTGGGCCAACGGTCTGAATGGATATCAACAGACTAGCAATCTTTTGGGCAGTATATTTAGCTCGTGCTAATTACCTGGTGTTGGCCAAATACTTAGTCAAGCTATGTGACGCTAGCCATGGTGCACAGAATACTAAAATATTTCTTTAGCTTGATATCAGACCTTCAAAGAGCAAGCTCTTTGATCTGTAATAGCTTATCAGTATATATACATATATGTATATATGATATATATAGTATATATATATATGTATATATTTCTTGCTAACCAAGCAACCTGGTGTAATAACTAACCATTTGTTTAAAAACCAGCCTTCTTTGGAAAACATGTAATAAATATATTGTATTGTACATATTTAATTTGCTTGCCATTTATATGAGACCCTCGTGGAGCCTAAAATTATTCAAAGTAATTGCAGTAGATCATGTTCAATTGTATTCCACGAGTATCGTGAAAGCACTAAAGATTAGGCTGATCAATTCCCAGTTATGTGACATGTTCTGAAGCCTACCTTGTTAGGCTTGATATTGTCATGTACAGTTGGTACACAAAATAAGGGAAAAATATCTCTGCCTAACACATAAGTTATTCTAGGTATGGCTACTATATTTCTCATTTATATTCTTTTGTAAGTTGGTTTTGCTTATCTGATTTTCAACACTTAAAATACAAGTACTTGCTCCACAGATCAAGTGATTTGTGGGTACCCCACAAATCTCAGTGGCTCATTGCTCTGTGGTTAATGCTAGCATTAAGAGAACTCTGCAGAACTAAATTCTTGTCCCCATGTCCATTTCTATGTGTGTTATTGCCTTTCTGCTTAGTGTTTTTGATCTATTTCCTTGCCTGTGCCCTATGTTAGCAGTAACAAACTTGATTGATTTTGGGGCTTATGTAGGTAAACAAGTGAATGAATCAAGCCTTGCTGGGTGATTGGGCCCGAAGATGGCATTGATGATTCAGTCTCAGCTGATAATTGCCCTAACAGGATGCAGGAAAGCAGGCCCAGGAGAGTTCGACCTTCCTCTACTTCAGAAGTCTGTTAACAGACACTGAAAAACTTGTTGGAACAATTAAGGCAGAGATTCATATTTTTATCACAAAGTCTCATATTTTCAATTTTAAGTTAACGTACTAGGCCAAGTAAAGACATGGGCCCTAGAGTCAGTCCAGCTGGGTTCAAGAAGCTAGCACAGCCTTAGTCGTGCATATCATGACTTGGGTCCCTCAATCTTGACTTGTACAATGCAGAAAAATAACAGTACCTACTTTATAGGATTATTTCAACATTTAATTTATGCATTTGAAAGGGTGTGAGACTGCTTGGCAAATTTTCTCTACAGCTACAGTTGTTTTTTTTTTTAAGATTTATTTTTATTATTTTTTTATTTGAAAGGCGGATATACAGAGAGGAGAGACAGAGGAAGATCTTCCATCCGATGATTCACTCCCCAAGTGAGCGCAACAGTCGATGCTATGCCGATCCGAAGCCAGGAGCCTCTTCTGGGTCTCCCACGGGGGTGCAGGGTCCCAAAGCCTTGGCCGTCCTCGACTGCTTTCCCGGGCCACAGGCAGGGAGCTGGAAGGGAAGCAGGGCTGCTGGGCTAGAACTGGCGCCCATATGGGATCCCGGGCGTGCAAGGCGAGGACCTTAACCACTTGCGCCACTGCGCCGGGCCCAGCTACAGTTGTTTTAACATTCTACAGCAGCAAACAAACCAGGGCTGAGCTAGGCCAAAGCCAGAACACAACCTGGGCCTCGGACGAGGTGACAAAGGCCCAACTACTGGAACCCGCACCTGCTGTCTCACTGGGTGGACATTAGGAGGAAGCTGCACTTGGATGCAGAGCTGGGACCCTAGCCCAGGTACCTTGAGACAGGACACAGGTGTCTCCAAACCAAATGATTACCCCAAATTTATTTTTTAAAATTCTAAAGAACAGGGCCCGGCGCGGTGGCGCAAGTGGTTAAAGGTCCTCGCCTTGCACGCCCGGGATCCCATATGGGCGCCGGTTCTAATCCCGGCAGCCCTGCTTCCCTTCCAGCTCCCTGCCTGTGGCCTGGGAAAGCAGTCGAGGACGGCCCAACGCTTTGGGAACCTGCACCCGCGTGGGAGACCCGGAAGAGGCTCCTGGCTTCGGATCGGCATAGCATCGGCCCGTTGTGCTCACTTGGGGAGTGAATCATCGGACGGAAGATCTTCCTCTCTGTCTCTCCTCTCTGTATATCTGCCTTTCCAATGAAAAAATAATAAAAATAAATCTTTAAAAAAAAAAAAATTCTAAAGAACAGTAAGTAGTAAACTATAAGTGCAACCAAAGCAAGGAAACACACGAAACTAATAAAACTGCTCTACTTCATTTTACGACCATCGTAACTTATGATGAGGTGGTCCCACTACAGTTGAGGGTCCCTCAAGATTTCCCCAGCTGCCAGGCCTGTATGGACTCATTCACCAGCAGGGGCAACGCTCAGGGCCACTAACAAAGTGCCCAGTGGTCTGTCAAGAGCCCATGCCAAAATCCCACATCTGGATGTCAGGTATTTTTAAACCAGCGTTTACCAAAGCCTTCCTACCCAGTAACTAATTAGATGAGATGACAAACATGATTTTAAACCACTGTATGGGTTATTTTTAACAAAATCATTTCGACCAAGCAAGCAATCTGCGATAATAGGCAAGGGTTTATATTCATAATTCAACGGATCTTCACCTGCACTTGATGCGATTCCCCAGGTCCGTGTGCTAGAAATTGCTCAGTTGGGAATACCCTGCCAACTTCGCTTTGATTGTACTGGTTGTTGTTGGCTTAAGGTAGATCCTTAATGTTGTTTAAACAAAGGAGATTCTTGAAAATTTCTTGCTAGATGAATTTGATAATGATAATTTACGAAAAAAAAAAAAAACCCTACTGTCATCTTGAGATCAAAGAGCTCATTCACTAGGGCAGACACCTTATCTGAGTTACTCACTTGAAATAAAAAGGTCCAAGTACTACTCGTCCTTCTGTTGTTTCCTTTCATTGAACCACAGCAGTAGCCCTCTGTACTCTGCTAATCTCAATGTGGTTAAGCTCTTTGAGCATAACAGAAGTGTCTTCTTTATAATTTGGAGTGTAAGGTGTTTTAATCTGAGTTTCCTCATGCATGTAAAATGCATTTATTGTTGCAAATAACTAGTGCTGGGGCCAGTGCCATGGCATAGTAAACCTCTGCCTGCTTCAGCTACGGGTTCACGTCTCGGCTTTTTCACATCGGATCCAGCTCTTTGTGGCTTGAGAAAGCAGAGGAGGATGGTTTGAGTCTGTCGGTCCCTGCACCCACCGAGGAGACTTAGGAGAGGTTCCTGGCTCCTGGCTTCAGATCAAATGGAGAAATGTTCTCTCCAAATAAGCCATATAAGGCATCTTCAGAAAGTTCACAGAAAGTCTGTATTATAACACTATGCATGATGTCAACATTTTTGGGGCAAAATAATCTTATTTTTAAATTTCATTTTCCATGAACTTTTCAAGAGTTCTGCACAGTCTATGAGTACACAAAAAAAATGCCCATTGTTAGTTATTATACAAACATAAATGAAAGCAACAGTGAGATAGGAGTGACAAACACAGCTATGGCTATCTTTTAAAAAAAACTGATGAAGATACAGAAAAATTACATCCCCCCCAAGTTTAGGTGAGAATGTAAAATCACACAGCTCCTGTGGAAAACAGTCTGGAGTTTCTAAGCAAGTCACACCCACAAGAACTGAAAGAATGCATTTAAACAAGATGGTGTACATCAATGTTCAGAGCATAGCCAATGTCACCACTGCCAAAAAGTGGAAATAACCGAAATGCGGACCAACTAATAAATACGCAAACTATAATATATCTAAAGTATCAAATATTCAGAGAATTGTTTTGTAAAAGAACAAAGACACAAAAGTTCATGTATCATATAATTCCATTTTAAAAAACTGCAGAGGCCCAGAGTGGTGGCCTAGCGGCTAAAGTCCTTGCCTTGCACATGCTGCTGGGATCTCATATGGCCCCCGGTGCTAATCCCAGCAGCTCCACTTCCCATCCAGCTCCCTGATTGTGGTCTGGGAAAGCAGTCTAGAACGGCCCAAAATCTTGGGATCCGTCACCCACATGGGAGAAAAACCTGGAAGAAGTTCCTGGCTCCTGGCTTCAGATCGGCGCAGCTCTGGCTACTGAGGTCACTTGGGGAGTGAATCATCGGATGGAAGATCCTCCTCTCTGTATATCTGACTTTGCAATAAAAATAAATAAATCTTTTTTTTAAAAAAAACTATGCAGGATTAGCAAGTCGATATGGACAGAAAAAGCAGGATAGCTTTGCAGGGGGAAGAATGGGGGGTGACTTAGCAGGTGTGAGGCTCCTTTAAAGGATGATAAGAGTGTCAGAATTTAGATGGCAATGACAGGTGCATGTCACTGTGAACATAGTAAAAACCTACCTTCTACTGTATGCTTTAAAATGAGTTTTATTTAATATGATTTTTATCCCATTAAAAAGCAAACCGCTAGTTTGACATATCCAATGAAAGAAGCACTTTTCCCATGCAGAATAACTTCACACAATCCATCATCCGTATAATTTTAGAACAATCCTGCATGTGGATTACTCAGGAAGCAGGGGACCGTTTCTCCTCCTTCCCCTTCTTTCATTACACCGCCGAAACGTCACATGTTGCTCTTCGACGGCATTTTTGTTTTGCACTTTGAAACTTCAACTTTATGTTAAACCTTCATTTCCAAATCTTCCTTGTCAATAGCTTAGCCAATTTGGCCATCCCTGATTAATGAATCTATGTGGAATTCTTCTCCCTTCTAAATTACTTTAAAATGTTTAATCAACGTAATTGAATAGTAATTACTTTGGAAAGAGAAAGGCTATGATTTTTCAGAACTCAGCAATCTGAATCTTTAATGTATTTGAGATATATGAATGAAAATCAGCCACGTAGCTCCAAGAGAAACGAACACTGGAGGCTTAGCATTCAACAAGCCTCCTCTAACAGAGAAATGTTGGAAAGCTGATAGAATGTTAAAAAACGCAATGTAGCTTAAATATGCTACAGTTAATACACTATATACTCCTAAAATCAATTTTTCTGAACTGCAAACACTCCTACACCAAGTAGGTTGTACGGGTATAAAAGCTGAAAAACAAAACTTTAAATGTTGTGGGGGAAGGGAAATCTTATTTAAAGGTGTAGTTATTCAGGCAGTTGTTAGCAGACTCAGTTGGGTCATGGAATGAGGAGGAGTATTTTTCAGGTACATGAAAAATTCTGGAAACATTTCATTTTGATTTCAGGTATATTATTTCCTAACACTGTAGTGTGTATATAGGCTGTGATTTCCAAGTTCCAAACGAAGTTTCACAAAAAAAGGCTTATTTCTTTTCTGACGCGTCTGTGGAAATGATAATACAACACGATCGACTCCAAACAGGTGTATGGGGGTGGGGGAAGAACATGTAATTGAATAATTCAGGTTTAAAAACAGTATCACTTTCCCTTTGTTCTTCAGATGAGTCTAACTCAGGTTAAAGAACAGGCAGTTTCAGCCAGAACTACCTGGAGAACTGGCGGGAGCCATCCTGTTCCAAACACACCTGGTTCATGTGCTGTTATCATAAGGAAATTTGAGAAATACAGAAACTGAAATCAGCTTGATGGAAATTAACGGCTTTACTGTATATCAAAGTCAAGAGAGACTGGAGAGGGCAGAAGTCTCCAAAGACTGGGTAAGTATTAGGTGACCCAGGCCAACAAAATGCTAACCAGAAAAGGCAGCTGAGATAGCCCCATGATCGCAGAGTTTTATTTCTTCATTTAAGAGGGAAAATGAAGTGCCAAGGAGTGAGATGTAACAGGAAATCACCAACTGAACTGAAATTTCTTGTACAACAGAACTTTTTTTTTTATTCTGGGTTCCCCCCATCCTGCCCTCCCCCCATCCTGCCCTCCCTTCATCCTGCCCTCCCTTCATCCTGCCCTCCCCCCATCCTGCCCTCCCCCCATCCTGCCCTCCCCCCATCCTGCCCTCCCTTCATCCTGCCCTCCCCCCATCCTGCCCTCCCTTCATCCTGCCCTCCCCCCATCCTGCCCTCCCTTCATCCTGCCCTCCCCCCATCCTGCCCTCCCTTCATCCTGCCCTCCCTTCATCCTGCCAACTGTGGTTTCCAAAAGATCCCAGAGCTTTGCTTCCAAGTGTGTAAATTAAATGAGTATATTTATTACATGGAGATGTGCTTAGCTTCCAGTCCTGACTATGTATGGATAGAAGCCCCTGGAAGGGAGAATAAGCAAGTATTCATTGCTGCCATCCCAGGGCTACCACTCGAAGCAAATGCGGGCTGGGAGGTCAGAATGAACAAGGGAACAGCCGAAGAAACTGTCCCAGCTTTCAGGGAAATCCTTACCATTGCCCAATAAAGAGCAGGAATGCTCTTTGTTCCAGCAGAGTTTCAGCTTGGGAAAGGGCGAGGACCTAGGGTTGGTTGCGGGTCCTTCCGGGTCCTGGATGACCCAGCCACATGCACAGAGGGGTCTGCGGCGGAGGGAAGGGAGGTGGGGTCAGGAAGGCAGGGGCCAGCGTCCTCCAGCAGGACACTGGATGGACCATCAAACTGTCTTGCCTGGGGAGGACTGAGCAGATCATCCTTCCCCCTTACGCGCAGCATCACAGTTAGCTCCACGGAGCAACTGTCAGATGGCCATGCTCTGGGGAGTCATGAAGCAGTGGCCCTGGCTCATGACCATGATCTCAGAACATGTAGGAAGGTCAGGACCTGTGTGCCAGGCAACACGTGTAGAGCCCTCCATCACACTTTAGAGTACAGCACCTGTTCCTGGGGCTTACGGCCCACACAGCGGCAGGGTTTGCAAATCTTTCTTGCTGCCAGTTTCCAGAATTCTTGAAAACAACCGATCTGGGGAAAAAGTCAGTTTCTTCTTTCTCTAACTGATGTAAAGACAAATAGGCCTCCCAGTTCTCTGTCAGGACCTCCTTACACTTACACACACACACACACACACACACACACACACACTATCCTTTGGTTGTTTGGGTGGCTCAGCTCCTACAGAGGAAGAACTTTCTTAGCAGTAGCCTGTGGGTGAAACCCCACGATGTCCGGAGGCCATGCAACAAAGGCAGAGAGGGAAAGAGGAGGCCAGGAAGGAATTTGCAGCAGGAAAGAGAAACCCAGGGTTCCAAGCGCAAAGAGCTATAGCAGAACTCAGAACCAACCAAAGCAAGAGCCTCTCAATGGAAGCAGGGAGATCAGAAGACCTGGCCCCAAAAGGTGACTGCCTTGGCAGTTCACAACATAGCTGCAAGCTGAATGAGTAAGAATTCCTGCAGCAACCCAGGGACCCGGTGCCCTGTGCCTACCTTCAGGGCCCCGAGTGGATTTCAGAGCAGAATCTGGCCTTCACCTTTAAGCAGCACCTGAGCAGGGGGATGTGCAAACCCTGGGGACAGATATTTGAATATGTGAGGAACCTGAACTGTGGGTTCAAACCCACCCACCTGCCACAGCCTGGGGGCCAGAGACTGCTTTTTGAGCTACTTCCTCCAATAACAAAGGGATCAAGTTCTTAGCAATGTGAGGGGGAAGCAGCTGGTCCACCTGAGGCCTTTCCGTTTAGGTCTTTCTTAATGTGCCTGCCTTCATTCTTTCCTTCCCCTTGGAGCTCAGAAAGAGTCCAATGATTCAGCAAACACTGATAGCCCAACAGCATTAACTGCCAGCACAGGGGCTGGACAGGGATGCCCAGTGGCTGTACCTCCCAGCCCCCAGGAGTCTGAACTCAAGGCCCCAAGCCACAGGCTTCCGGCCATGAAGTTGTATACAGTTTTACCGTCTACCATCTACCCCCCAATTCCCTTATTGGTCCAGGAACATCAGCAGGAAATTGGTTCTGCTTGCAATTTTCATCAAGCCCTCCCTGAGCGGGCCTGGGTGAGAAGCTGGGCAGCTTGGGGCCAGGTGTGGGTGCCCCTGGTCCTGTCAGAACCAGATTGATCCTACACAGGGAGCTCGGCAGGGGAGCCTGGGCCACCTGGCCCATACCCTAAGTGCCCTCCTCCCAGCCCTCACTCCCACTTACTGAGTGATGCGGAATTTAAGGTGTTCCCTCCCACCCCCGTGAGTCTCCTCCACGTGGA
Source organism: Ochotona curzoniae (assembly GCF_017591425.1). NCBI lineage: Eukaryota > Metazoa > Chordata > Mammalia > Lagomorpha > Ochotonidae > Ochotona > Ochotona curzoniae. The sequence goes on from NW_024466219.1 coordinate 24,307,209, forward strand.
AGTGACGTGGACTGGCCGGCACTGGGTATTCGCCCCCAGAAGTTGGTAGGGAAAAGCCATGGACGTGCTTTCCGGGAGGACCTTAGAAGGGGATTCTAATATGACATCTACTCCACAAGGAAAGGTGTTGGCACTGAAGCACCAGCTCTACGTGCTAAAGGCAAGGGCAACGTTGTGCCTTCGCTTATGTCTAACTCTTGCCCATTCCCGCAGTGGGGTTCACGGGTTTGATTCCAGGGTTACTCTTAGTCGCACTCGTCTCCAGATCTCGCCTGCCTAGAGTCCTGCCACCGCCCAGGCGAGAAAAGGGCCTGTGGGCCGCGGGTGCCCGGCTCTGCAGCCCGCAGGTGTGGAAGAGCGCCAGGCAGCCACCGCACTGGGCGCGCGCTGCCCTGCTCGGCGCAGAAGCCGCGCGCAGTGGAGCGCTGGGCGCCCCCTTTCCCCAGGCCCGGGCACCTCGCGCGGCTGGCCCGGCTCCCCGCCCCCTTGAAACTTGACTTCCAAAACACGGAGGTCTCGTCTGAGGCTCTGGCATTTAAAAAAAGAAAGGAAGGAAGGAAAAGGCTTTAGCCCACCGGCATACCGCTGCGCCCCTCTCGCACCTTTGCTCCCGGGGTATAGCCGAGTTGCGCCCTCAGGATGAAGGCATAGCAGCGCCCCCGGTTCACCTGGAATTTTAGGGAACTAACCCTGACTATTTCCGGCCAGCTCCAGCCAGTGCCCACGTCCTTTCTCGCCCTTTCCCTCCTTTCGGCCCCCCGGCGGCTCCGAAATACTGAGATACGTCCCTGCACCGCTGAGGGACGGCCCAGAATGGCCAGCCCCGCGGGCACTGCGTTCCCACCGTGTGGTGCCGACCGCCGCGCACCGAAAGCTCTCGAGCCCGGCGCGCCGCGTCCCCTCCCCCAGCGCGCGGCGCCGCGCTCCAGGCCGGCTCGGGCGCGCTCCCCCACCCCCTCTCCAGCCCCGCAGTTGCCTTCTTCCACGCGACGCTCTCGCCCACCCCGCCTCCCACGTAAAGGCCAGCCTTGGCCCTCTTTTGTGCCCAGATGCAAACTCAGCTGCAAGTTGAGAGCAGGGAGCAAGAGGTGAGGGGAAGAGTACGAGATGCGCGGAAATAAAAGAGAGGGAGAACCCAAGTAGGGTTGGGGTGGGAGAGGGACGCGAGTCCGGGGTGGCGGGGAGCTGAGGCGGTGGCGCGGACGCACGGGCCGCGGTGAAGCGGCGGCGCCTCCTCCTTGACGCCCGCCCGCCAGTGCGCGCTCGGCAGGGTCGCCGCGGACTCACATGGTCGGACTGCGGAGCGGCTCTCCCAGCCGGGGCGAATGGGTGGTTGAAGGGGGTCTCCCCGCGGTCTTCGCCCTGGCTGCCTGCCGGGTGAGGGCAAAAGGAACGCGGTCACCGGCCACGACCGAGACCGGCCGCGCAGCGCCGCCGGGACCACTGTGACTTCGCACGGGGGAAGCGGGCGTGGAGATTCGGGCTGCCGCGTGTAGCCTATAAATAGCAAACTTTTAGCCCGAATCTACTAACAAATGAGAGGAGCGGGCGTCAGTTTGCGCGGGGTCACTCATTCCCTGGGACGACCCGACCGCGTTTCCCCGCCTTCCCCCCCCACCCCGGGGCACGGGTTGGGAGAGACAGATCCGGGGAGGGAGTGGAATTGAGTTGTATTCGATTTTAAGGTAGTTTTGTGACATTTGAAAGGCCCATCTCTGGCCCGCCCGGCCCGCCTACCTTTGCTGCTCCAGCCGGTCTTTCCCAGCCCCCAACTCGCAGCTGCGAACACTTGACTGGGAAGGGTGAAGGCCAGGGAGCCGAGTGCGAGGGGGTTGGCTACTGGGGAGAGGGAGGTGCAGCCCCGCGGGAGTACGGGAGCGTGGGAGGGGTGGCAGGATTTGGGAGTTTCTTGAGGCTCTGGGTGAGGAAGTTAGGTAACCCCGAATTTTGGAGGGAAATGAGAAAAGGTTAGTCCAGAAGGCACAAAGGAGTTCCTGGATGGCAGGTTCCCTTTTCCCCAGAAGCTACAAGGACGCCCTCTACCCCCGGGCTAGCATCACTGCCCCCCCCACACACCGCCCCGCCCCGCGCGAACGGTACGCGCGCGCACACACTCACACACAAGGCTTAGACTCTAGCGAAGCGCCCACCGGCTTGGCTTTCGCGGGGACACAAGCCCTCGGGGAAGCCCTTACTGGGGTCTTCCTCACTGCCCCACCCCGGGCAATAAGGCCTTGGCGCGGAGCCCACGTACACCTGCCGGTCCGGAGGAATCGTGGAAACTGCTCAGTACACTCCTTCCCTCTGCTTTGGCCAGGGCCGAGGCTGTGGGTTGTGATTGGGTCCGTTTTTCACTTTCATTCTAGGTGCTTCCTCGAAACTAGAGATCCCCGAGGACAGCAGACACTCACTTGCGTATCTAAGCTCTCCAACCCAGGAGTTTGCAAGGTTAAACTGATACTGGATGTCGCGCACCCCCCTCCGCACACACACACCTTACGCTACCCTCCCAAGCTAGAATCTATATGGAGGTGAGCCTCGGTGGGGGTGGGCGTTGGCGAAACTCGACGCTGCAGCTGAAGTAGATGAAAGCAGAGGAAACCCGCGGGTGTGGGCGGGTTGCGCTACTCCGCCTTGGAGATTTTGTACTCCGCGCCAGGCCTGCGGAATGATGGGGCAAGCCCGCCCTGTGTACCCTGGAAGGGCAGGTGCACAGCGCCTGCCCCTACCCCGAGGGAGGAGACCCAAGAGCGGCCACAACTCTGCGGGAGTGGAGACGGCTCTGCCCCCACAGCGCTTTTCCTAGCACGGCTTCCTGCCAGTTAGCTCCTGGGAAACGCCACTTTCTTCACTCGCCCCGGACCCAGCTGAGTTTGAAAGGAGCGGAAAAGGGCACAGGTGCCCAGGCGATTAGGACAGGTGATTAGGACTTGTCTAGCACACGGACAAGTGCCCGCCCATCTTGCCATCCAGTGCCCCGCGAAGCCCGCGCGCCGGTGGGGCGCAAGGCCGCGCTCCCCTGCATTCCGGAGAGCCTGCCAACCGGAGATGGGGTCCTTCGGCCCCGCGACCCCTAGGTCCCGATCAGAAACGACCTTCAGGGTGTTCCCAGACGGAGCTGGATGGAGCCCTGACGTGCTTAGCACTCCTGGCTGGTCTGTGCGCCGGGCACTACCTACCTGTGCCGGCCTTCCCGCTCCAGTCACTGACCGGTTTAGGGAGCAGGGCCTGCAGCCCGCCGTCTCCCGCAAAGCCCGTCCTCGCCCTCCCTCGCGCACCTCCACATCCTGGGACGCTGGCTCCGATGCCGGGCGGTCCCTAAGGAGACATTGGCCACCGTTCCCAGCCGGCTTCTAGTATTTCCCCTGGCTTTGCGACCCCTGTCTGCCTCGAGGCCTGTACCTCACCTTTCACTTCCACAGAGTCCCCACCCAGCTCATCAGCCTCCCTGAGTCCCGCCAGAGGAGCCAAGCCTTTCAAACCGTATTAACTCCTCCAAGAAAGCTGGTGGACTTTACGGGGCCGCGCTTGTTTAAGTCGGATGCGGGGGGGGGGGGGGGGGTTGTCGCGCTATTGTTCAAATGTGCTGGGTGGCCATCCTAGAACAGGCCCTGCGGCAACATAAAGGACGGAAGCACGGACAGCGTTCCGTGGCTGCTTCCAGCGCCTGGTTCACGTCTATTGTTTTATGCCTTGGGGAAAGCTGCCCAGTGTGATAGATCTTTTTAGATCTCATCACTGGAAGAAAAATCCCGGTGATAACAATTATCTCCCGCTCGCACTATCTTGCCATCACCCCCAATTCATCTCCCTCTGGCTCCAGTCCCTCTGGCTGGTGGGAGGACGGGCCAAGCCGCTGCCCTCGGGTGGAGCTGAGAACGAGGCACTATGCCACCTCATCTGTCCCTTTCCGCTTGGGAATGGAAGGGAGGACACGGTGGTCTCTCTCTTTCTCTCTCTCTCTCTCTCTCCCCCTCTCACTATGCCAAACCTCACGCTTCTTTCGCCTAATTTTAGTCTAGTGCTCCCGTCTATCCATATACATTTCCAATCTCATGGCTCATAAACTATTAGCAAAATGGTTTCATTATTCACCTTCTGTATTCTACAAAAAGGAGAGAAGGGAGCTGAAGGAAGGCAGAGCAGGGATGGGGGCACGCGATGCACCCCAGCTAGCAGAGCTGCGCCCGTGCTTAAATCATGGCTCAGAATGCCTTCTCAAGTTGACACCGAACAAATCTGGTCGGCTTCCAGGGATCTGTGACCGGCCGCTTCTGCTCCCCCGCCCCTCGTCTCCCTCTCCATCCATCACTATCCATCTCTCCTTAATACTCCGGTTTCTAGAAGGATCAGATGAATAGCCAAGGTACCGCAAATCCATTATTTGCTTCATTAGGTGTCATCAATAAGGCACGCCCTTTAGATACGACACACATAATTAATTGGTTAGAACTGCTTTCTCTGGCCCTCTTTTGGGTGGTGTTGGCAGTGGAATCACTTGTCATCCCTGAAAACAGACCATTTCAAGAATTCTGGGCTAATAACCGAGCGGTTGATTGGAGTCACGGTACCCATTTGGCACTAGCAAGGAAGTTTGCAGGGAGAGGTGGGCGTGCCTGCGGGCGGTCCGGGTGAATAGCGAGATGGAGCAGTGCTTATCCTAGGTCTTTGATTCTGAGTGCTGGCTGACAACAAAACAACAGCAATAACAATAATGTCAACCGGAGTGAGAATGCAAATAGAAGCAAAACGCATGGCGGAGGCCTGAGAACCCAGGCAAACGACCGAAGGTTGGTTGCAAACAGCGGGCAGGCGGCAGCTGGCAGAGGCAGCCTCGGGCGAGGAGAATCCGGACTGGCTCCTCCGATGGGGTTGATGATATTAGGTATCTCCACGAATAATTTTACTTCCCAGTGGGACTTTTTTTTTCCCCCTCTAAAATGATTATGCTCCCACTCCTCGGTGTGCGCGCCCGCACACACAGATACACTTCCCTGCACTTTTTAAAAATATAAAAAGATGGTAGGCTTGTGAGTGTGCCGTAATTATCCTCGGCTACAGAAACCAATCTGGCTGGGAGAGGCCCCTGTGCAGTCGCCGGCGGCGGCAGCTGCGCGCGGGCTCGCGCCGTGGCCAGGGACTCCAGGCGCTGGCTGGGTCACTGCGCCGCGCTGCCGCCGCTCGCCCGCTGTTTAATATACATGGGGTGGGAGCGGAGGGAAGCGGATCTCCTAGCCTGCCCGTCCTGCAGAAAAGTGGAAAAAAAAAAAAAGAAAAAGAAAAAAATCAATTTGCTATTTATTTTTGAAATATATAGATGTGGGGTTTTTTTTTTCTTTGCCTAGTGCGACCCCCTTCAAGAACAGAGGCCCGCACTGAATTCTGTCTTTTAATGACTTTCCCCTTATTTGCCAGGGCCCGTTCACATTGGGGCGGGAGCAGGGTGGAGTTTCCTGGAGGAGGAGAACGACTCCACTGCTGGTATCTTCAAAAAGATTTGCCTTGTGTGTTAATTGCATGCTGCTAAGCACATCTGGGACCGCGTGCTGACCAACTCGGACCAACTTTTAATTAACACATTGACCTGGCGAAGAAGCAAGCGGCCGAGCCTCCCCCTGGAAATATGCATATGAGCCGCGTGCGAGCGGCTAGCCGGCGCCGCCAGATGCGGGCAGGAATTGCCAGCGTCGAGGGGGCGCGCAGGGGCGCAAATTGGAAGCGTTCCTTCTCTTTCTGTGAACGTTTTCACTAGGAGAACAACAAAGAGGACGAGTAGTTGGCCGGTTTTTGGAGAAGGCCCCTCGACCTCCTTTAGCACGGATCGCCCCTCTGTTAAATTGGGCCTGAGGCGGTTTCTCCCGTGTGGCCTCGGAGTGCACGGAATCAAGAGAGAACCCGAAGCCTCGGGATGGTTCCACTCTGCTCTTGCGCCCTTCCTCTTCCTTACTTCCTTGCCTTCAGCAAAGTGATCCTGGTCCTGGGAAGACGAGGGTGGAGGGAGTGACGCCCCTGCTGTCAATCTAGGCACGTGGAACCTTCGGATCTTTGGAAGATGCTAGGCCCGGTCCAAGAGATCCGGGCCCTCCCGGGCCATGTTTCTCGCTAAGGCCGGCCTTCTTCGGCTGGAGGGCGAGGGAAACCTGGTGATCCGCATAGAGGCCACCACCTGCAGATACGCAATTTCACCCCCAAGTAATTCCATTCAGAATTGATGGCGTTTCACCAGAGTGATGCCTTTGGAGTGAATGCTTAGCCCGCTTCCCTGCAGAGCACAAATGCAGGTTAATCCCCAGATACATACTCATTTGATCTTTCCCCATCCCAACCACCCAGCTCTTCCAAGTGCTTAGCTTCTGCAACTTGCCTGTACACAAAACCCCTGGCCAGAGTCGAATTCTTTCCCCTAGCCATAAAGAACGGGGAGTGAATGACTCCCAAGTTACCTTTTAATGTCCCCTCTAGGTAACAGTTGAAGTTTCTTGTTTGACATTTTTCATTCCCCAACTTAGAACTTGACAATAAATATGCAGAATCAGTGTGAGGTGAGATGTGTGTGTCACGCGAAATCACAGCCGTGTGTGGTAAGCTCACGGTGCTTTGAAAAATGTGATGTGATGAGATGCCCCCCCCCCATTCCTTCCACTTCTTTTTTTCTTCTTCTCCTTTTCTTGTCCTTCCCTTGAATCTACTTTCCTTATCAGAAAATCTGTAAAAAGTGAGACCAAAGAAATGAGTCCTATTACTCAGTATTCCTCTCAGTTCCTCAGATCTTTTTATATTTAGATAAAGGTGTAATCAACACACATCATCTGACAGGGGGAAACCAATCAGTTGGTAAATTACAATGTCCCTTGGCAAAGATAAGGCCTGTGGAAAGTTAGCACAGACTTTGCCCAAACAGCTTGATTTTGAGTGTTAGTGGACCACCGCTCCTTACTTCAGTTCACAAACTGATCTGCAAAATAGCAGCTCACACCTGATTTCCAGGGGAAAACAAGAGTGGGTAACTCCAGCTGGCTTTCTTTTGATTTATCCTGCCTGGTAAGATATATGCTGGTGTGTTTTGATAAGGAGGGAAAAAAAAAAGAGTCAGCAGTTTGGTTTGGAAACTCTTTTATTGCTGAATATGGTTGCAGGTTTAAACTAAAGAATGTGTTTCTGCTGGGGACATTTGCATGACACATCCATATGCATTAGCAGCTGCACGGTGTTATATCATCAGTTCCGTGAGCATTTATCTTTTCCCCCTTCTGTCTTTCTCAAAGGAAGTAGGTAAGTGGTTTATAGGAAAACCATATAGACGTTAAAGATGGGTAAATCTTCCCATGTCCTTCAGACTCTTAGAACCCAATTGGCCTGTGGCAACTTGTTTCTTTGGAATAGTTGAGATAGCCTGCTTCCCCATTCACTTTTTGAAATTAAAATAATACACTGTGCAAAGAGATCATAAAAGAATTGTCCAGAGAAAAAGGGCCTTGACAATTCATCTCTATGTTCAGGGGAAAAAAAATAAAGCTTTTGTTCCCCACACCCTTCTGACTTGCTTTGTGTTCTTCTAGGGAAACTTCATTAGGATAAATCCTTTCTGTCATCAACTATTACTTCCTGATACTTGATAAAGGTGATACTCCTAAATCAAGCCAGCCAAGTGCTGGGTACAGCAGGGTGTGGCAATGGTGTGAAGCAAGGGGAAAGAAGTTCTGGAAGACGCTTGCTTCTGTACAGACTGCACGAAACATCCAAGACCGCTTGTTTCATATCCACACGAGTTACCTGTCCCCACTGGAAGCTCTGTGTCAGGCTCTTCCTGAATCCCAGTGGTCTGCAAATAGCAGGAATCACCACATCTAACGGTGGTTCCATTCAGACACTCAGAGCTGCGGGTTTAAACTGAAAACTGTACGTTCTAATGTTGTGTTTGGGGAATAAACCAATCCAAGAAAGATTTTTTTTTTTCTTTTTGCCTGCCTTCCTTCTTTCTCTCCATCCTTACTTCCATTCATCTTTTCTTTTTCTCTCTGTCTCTCTCTCTCCTCCCTTTCTGTTTTCTCCAGTCTCTCTTTGTGTGTGTGTGTGTGTGTGTGTGTGTGTGTGTGTGTGTGTGTGTGTGTGTGTGTTGAGTGGGGGGAAGGGCCAGGGAGCTTGCATCTCGCATACAAATAGAACCAAAACCAAAGACTTCATTATAAAATTAGGTTTGGGTGACTAGGAAACATGTAAGCCTTGAACCAAGAAGCTTAACATTAGTACATTTTAATTTTTAAAACATTTATTTGAAAGACAGAATTACATAGAAAAGGAGAGGAATAGCTTCCATTCACTGACTCACTGTCCAGATGGCTTTAATGACTGGAACTGGGCAGGTCCAAAACCTGGAGCCTGAATTTTTTGAATTGGCCACATATGTGCAGAGGTTCAAGTCTTGCACAAGGGCTCAAGAATTTGGGCCATTCTTGCCACAAGCAGGGAGCAAGATAGGACGTAGAGTGGCTAGGACTTAATTCAGTATTCATATGGAATGCTGCAGTAGCAGGTAGAGGATTAACTTGGTATACCATGGGGCCTATATTAGTACCCATATTAAAGTCACCTCTCTCTCTCACAGCTCTACAACTTCAACCATTTAGAGATTACACCAGCTGATTGAAGACAGATGCTGTCTCTTCTCTGTAATTTTGACATTCAAACAAATAAAACATAAATATTTTAAAATATTAATTCCTCATTAAAGTCAATCTCTCACAGAATTATTTGAGTATAACTTGACTCGTGTTCAGACATGTTGACCAAGCAAAAATCATACTACAGGTGTGTCCAAAGTGCAGTGTTTTATATACACATAAACACACAAAAACTAGTAATTCTTATCAGAAATGTGGAACCATTGAAGATATCTTACAAATGATATTATAGCTTTTTCTGTATTAACTGTTACTACCTTCATTACAAGCGTAATTATTGAGAGAAAAAAGTAAGTGAAAATGATTGGTGATAGGGTGCCATGTATTATTTTTTTTTCCCAAAGATTGTGGGAATAATATGCATGATAATAAAATTAGATACACACAGTAGTGATGGCAATGCAATTTAGTGCAGGCATTGTGGAAAACAGTATGGCGATTTCAACTAGCATATGATCCAGCAACCCAAAACACCCAAAAGACATGATCTCATTGTATCAAAGAGACGACCTGTTCCACCATGCTTATAGCAGCATTATTTACAACAACCAAAATACAGATTTAACCAGAGTGTATTACCTTTGAGATAATACAGAGAGAGTGGATAAAGAACATACGGCACATGTGCACAGTGGACTATCCTCAACTACATAACAAAAAATGAAATCCTGTCATGTGTAACCAAATGGGTGGAAATGCAGGACATCATGTTGAGTGAAAAATTCCAGAAGCACAAAGACAAATATCACACATTCTACCCTATATATGCGAGCTAAAATTTTTAAAAAGCAAAATAATTCAATATGTACATAGCATTGATTACTAGAGACTGGCAGGGCTATGTGGGATAAAAGAATTTGGAGGAAAAAAAAAAGGAAAACCTAGGTGTGGTCCATTAGTTGTGATAAAGATACTAATATAAGATGTTAACAGGGGAATCAAATGAGGAGTATATGGGAACTCTTTGTGTTACTACCTTCCATGATTTGCTTGATAAAATAAGTTATTTTTTATGTCTTATTTACAGATATTTTCATATACTACTGGTGCACTGATTTGACTGAGAATAAAAGGAGCTAAGATCCCTGCCATTCAATTGAGTCCTAGATGTTTTAGTTATCTCATGGAACAAGTTCCTGTAGTCTTCCACTGCACAAAAAATTGTTAAGCTTTTTATAGCTCCTCAACTATAAAATAATGTCTCAGTCCAGAACAATATGGATTAAAGTGAAAACAACTGCCTGGTATTATGTGTTGTTAAAGCTCACTAAGTAACTATCTCAGTGGTAATTAGAACATCTAGTGTTGACGACTAGTTGGCTTAGTTGCTTAGATTAGAACTCAGTCCAGAATTGATTTTGTGGTTACTTGTGTTTGAATTTAAAAGCCACATATCACATTCTCAAGTTCTGCCCAACCCTGTGTGCCAAAGGTGACAGGGAGTCAAATGAGATTACGGCTAGATCTGCAAAAGCCAAAGGAAAAGCATTTTTTAAACATGATAATTTGCTTTTACAATATTGCTTGCAACAATAGACACAGGAGGACAGTGCTTATGTGTATGCAATCCTGTGAAATGTTTCTGGTAACATTTATCAAGGAGCAAAAACCATTTCTAATTGAGGCTACAAGGAGGACTCTGACAGGATGAAGAGAACTACTGGACTGACTTGGCATTAAAATATCATTGACACCTTTTACAGCAAGGATGCAATTCTTCAGCATATAACCACATTATCTGCAAGATAATGACAATTTATTTGCTTGCTTGCTTTGAGATCACTTTTTGATATTGAACACTTCTTGATGTATACATGGTGTCTGCAGAGTTAGGCCATGAGGTATCTGAAGGAATTACTTCTTTGCTTATTTATTCGTCTTTCAGTGATGTTTATACAATAATCTTATTTTTAAGGCAATATTATAGCCTCTTTGCCATAGGAGAACTAACAAAAATGAAGCCTAGACAGTTACAGTCGATCATCCTTCATTCAGCAGATCCAAATCAAGCAGCAGACTTGGGGTCAGTAGCTAATGCTACAAAGCAGTCATTTAAACTCTTTTCTCAGAAATATGAACCAGGTAGGAGCTAGTCGAAAGCCAAGGACTGCAGGCTGGCAGGGATAATGCTTAGAAGTTGCTGCTCCATCCAAATAACAAGTAAAACATTGATCAGACAAAAATGATCAACAGCTCTCCTTCGAGCCGTATAAGAGAAAAGAGGTGGCAGGAGGAAGCAGTGTCCTCCAAACTGGAGAGATGGGCAGATACAGAGAATCAAACCTGTCAGTGTAAGAACTTGCATGTACAAACATCGGTGGAAACCAGAGCCAGGGGAAGAAAATCTAAAGTGATAGTGAGAAATTGCTAGAGACTCAGTTTGGACAAGTCTGGGAATTACCTGCACCGAGGGGTCCTGGTGGCCAGCCAACCTCGTGGAGTTCCGGCAGGTTCTCCTGGGGAATAGCTGATAGGACATCAGTGGATTTCCAGCAAGGGGAAGGAGAAATAAGCCATTTCAAAGCATAGCAGAGCATTCTGTTTTTCTTAAAAAGGCATACCTGCTGAAAAAACTATATTTCCAGAGATTTATCTGGGTGTGTACCAGAACCTAATTTATCTGGAGGAAGGAAAAACAGATTTTACTCCTGTTCCCCGTAACTTTCTTGTCCTTCCTCAGGTAGGGCAAGGGTCTGAAGAAGCACGTATGAATGTTCACTGTCTACAGGCACAGGCTCACTGAAAGATTAAGAACTAATCATGGGACTCCGCAATGTATCTTCTTCTTCATCCTCACACTATCACTCATGATTAAAGGTCTGTTTATCTCTTTTACCAATGACATCATACTCGCCATTCAAACAAACTACAGGGCATGCTAAAAATACAAAAAAAAAACCAAACAAAAAACACTTGAAGAGGTTCAAGAAGCATATGAAATAGAGTCAGATATGTCAGGGATGTTGGAACAGATATATGATACAATTACTGATAAAATTCTAAGAATCAAAACTAAATCTTGGGCCTGGCAGCGTGGCCTGGTGACTAAAGTCTTTGCCTCGAACGTCCCGGGATCCTACATGGGCGCTGGTTCTAATCCCAGCAGCTCCACTTCCCATCCAGCACCCTGCTTGTAGACTGGGAAAGCAGTTAAGGACCTCCCAAAGCTTTGGGATCCTGCACCCACATGGGAGACCTGGAGGAAGTTCCTGGCTCCTGGCTCCAGATCGGCACAGCACCAGCCATTGTAGTCACTTGGGGAGTGAATCATCGAACGGAAGATCTTTCTCTCTGTCTCTCCTCCTCTCTGTATATCTGACTTTGTAATAAAAATAAATAAATCTTTAAAAAAACCCATAAATGTTGGAGATTGAAACCACTGTCACAGAAAGGAAGATGTACACGTGACAGGCTTTCAGTAGGGTAGACTTGGCTAAGCAATGAATACACAACGAAGTTGTGCAACCGACACAAAAATTCTGAAACAAAAGAACAAATATGTTGGACTAACCATAAAAGGGGTAACTTACACCATAAGAATACTTTAAATAGAAAAAGGAGGACCCATAGAGGTGGCTCAACAGGTTAATCCTCCTCCTCCAAGGCCTGACATCCAATATGGCTGTCAGTCTGTGTCTTAGTTGTTCTACTTCCCATCTGGCTCTTTGCTTTTGACTTGCAAAAGCAGTGGAGAATGGCTCAGTGCCTTGGGATCCTATGCCCACATGGAAAACAGAAAAAATTCCTGGCTCCTGGCTTTGGATTGGCCCAGCTCCAAGCATGTGGCAATTTGGGGTGTGAACTAATGTGTGGAAAATCTTTCTCTTTGTCTCTCATTCTTTCTTTTTTTTTTTTAAAAAACATTTTATTATTATTATTATTATTATCATTTTATGATACAGTTCCATAGGCTCCTGGCATTTCCCTTATCCCAGCCCCAATTCCCTCCCCCCCACACCTAGTTCCTCTATATCATTACTAAAATATAGTTCTTCATACACAGTCATATGCTTGTCATTGTGGGCATGGACAATAGCAGAGAGTCCAGCATCCTATTGTCAAGATATAGTAAACAGTTTCACTGGGAGTCCCTCTTTGATCTGGAAGTAGAGATGCATACTGCATTGTATCCTCACATCTGGATATGTTAGTCTCCATTTTACTGCTACTATACATCCCCTCAAATGAAAAGTCATAATACAAAATCAACAATAAAAAGAAAAATAGAAATTTACAATGCCATGAAGTTAAATTACATGTTACTAGATATAACGGTCTCCATTACACAGCTACTATACATCCCCTTAAATGAAAAACCACAAAACAAAATCAACATCAGGGAGAAAAAAGAAATTAACAACACCATGCAGTTAAATAACATGCTGCTAAATGACTAATGTGTTGCTGAAGAAATGAAAATCAAGAACCTTCTTGAAAAAAATGATGCTGCTGTATGATCTACGGGTCATTGAATCATTTAATCAGAAGAAAGTGTTTTGAAGAGATGAAACCAACAGAAAACAACAAAACCCATGTGATATAGTTTCTGCTGATTTTTGTTGGTGAAGTGTGTCTCTTCTAGACAATAAGTAGATGTTGTTTTGTTTTTTAATCCAGTGTACTAATCTATGACATTTGATTGAGCTTAAGCCATTTACATTCAGAGTTTAACATGTATGGATGTTACTTTGATCCTGTCATTTTAGGAATGGGTTGGTCATTGGGTGTGGTCTTCTGTTGTCATTTTACAGGGATGTTCTTCACATTTGCCTTTGGTTTTGTTGGGTGCTATTCCTCTTCCCTGTCAAGAGAACATCTTGAAGTATCATTTGTAGGGCAGGTTTGGAAGAGGTATATTGTTTTAACTTTTCTTTACTGTGGAAGAATTTTATTTCATTTTCAAAGACAAAAGTAAGCTTTGCTGGATATGTTATCCTAGGCCAACATTTTTTTGCTTTTAGAATCTGGAATATGTCACTACATTCTCTTCTTGCCTGTAGAGTTTCCTTTGAGAGATCTCCTGTGAGTTTAATTGGCCTTCCTTTATATGTCAGTTGTTTTTTTTGTTTTGTTTTGTTTTGTTTTTGACGTGCACATTAAGGATCTTTTCCTTATGTTCAGTTGAAGAGAGATTGATGATCATGTGTCTTGGAGAAGATCGCTTTTGGTCAACACTGTTGGGAGTTGTGTGCCCCTCCTGGATCTTGTTTCCCAATTCTTTCTCTAGATTAGGGAAACTTTCATTTATTATTTCATTAAATACATTTGCAAACTCAGCTTCTCTTTCCGCACCTTTTGGGACCCCCATAACTCTTATATTTGGCCTCTTAATAGTGTCTTTCAATTCTTGAATACTTTTTTTGGCCTGATCCAGCTCTGCTTCCAGCTTTTTGTTTGCTTCCTCCTGATGACAGGAAATATCTTCCAATTTTGAGATTCTTTCTTCTGTCTGTTTGCTTCATTCTGTTTTGGAGACTCTCCATTGTACTTTTAATTTGCTCTACTGTGTTCTTAATTTCTGATAGATCAGCCTTTACTTGCTTTATTGCTTCCTTAAATTCTTTGAACTCTTGTATGTGTTTCTCATTTTTGATCGGATGCTTTAAAAGGAGTTTTCTGAGATCTGTGTCCTCCATTTTCTTGATGTCTTCCTCAGTTAACTCTGAGGTTGGCATAGGGTTTTGCTCCTTTTGCGGGAGAGTTTTCAGTAATATTCATTGTGCCTTTGTCTCTTCTTTTGCTGTTGATCAATGTACTTCTGGTTAGCAGAGTCTTCCCCTTGGGTTAGGTTTCTAAGCTGTGTCACCCACAGGTCTACAATGCAACTTTACTTATTGCAGTTGGTACACAACTTTTTGCTTGCAGTCACTTGTGCCACAACCTCCAGTGAGTTCCAGGTCTGCGTTCTTATGTTAGATTTCCACAAAGAACTCCATAGCTCCAGCTCCTGGCTCACCAGTCTCTACCTCCTGTGATACCGTGCTGAGGCTGCACTGTTGTCTGTACAACCTTTCTCCCATTCTGGTCAAAGCAGGTCCCAGGATTAGAGAGACACCAGTTGTCCTATCTAGTTAGGTTTTGGTGGTGCTGATCTTGTTGGAACCTATTGGACATTAGGTCTGGTTGCCACATGGACCTATTTTGACCCATAGGATGCCACAGGAGGTATCATTTTCCTGTGGGACCAGTGCAATTCGCTGAAGTCAGTGAGTTCTCGCAAGATCAGCACTTGTGCAGTTCACTGTTATCCCTTGCAGTCCTAAAACGATTGCCACAGTGTACAAATGGTGCCTGATGTACCACTACTAGAGTTCTTGATCTACTGTCCCTCAGGTCTTAGGGCTACCCAGACCTGTCCCCAGTGGAACCTGTAGAATGCCACATCGCTGCAGTCAGATATGAGTTCACTCCCAGTTTAGCGTATGCTCAGTCCTTCCCCTTGCCTTTGCCTCCTTAGGCAAAATAACGCCCAATTCGGCTCTAGGGGGCTGACTGGACTGTGAAATCCACCCTGTTCTTGCACTGCCCATCTGTGATCTGGTGCTCTGCCTCTGCTCCTGGTCAAATCAAAAGGACCAGCAGGATGGACAGTTCTCTGTCTGGGTTCACCTGCCAAGCTTCCAGTGAAAGTCCCTTCCCACCTGGTTGCTGGTGGAGTTCCAGCTGCTGGTGGAGTTCAGATCACTTTTCGCTGAATGCTGCTGGGGTATCAGTCACTGCAACACCACACCATTGTGTCCGCTGCTTTTCTGTGTCTGTCAGTCTCCAGGTATCCCTCTGCTCTTGTTTGGTTCTTTCCTATTTCCTTGAATATGTCCTCTCTGCTTCATCCTGATTAACTGTTTTTCCGTCCGTTTAAACATGTCCTTACCCTATTCTGCCATCTTGATTCTCTCTCCTTCTTTCTGTAAGTCTGCCTTTCCAACAATAAGTAAATATTTTTTTTAAAGGAGCAGAAGCAATAGTGGCTGAGATTTTCTCCAAATTAATGCCATACAGGAAATCACAGATTCAGAAAGCTCAGATAACTCTTAGCAGGATAAATGCCAAAAAAGAAAATGTAACTACGTCTAGGCATATAATACTCAAACTTCAGAAAAATAAAAGATAAAGAAAAAAAATGCCTCACAAAAGTGAAGGAGGTGGGCAATTTTACCTTTAGAGGAACAAAAATCAGAATGACGTCCAGGGACTAGCTTTATGGCACAGCATGTATTGCCCCCACATCACAAACCAGAATGGTGGTTCAAGTTCTAGCTGCTCCATTTCCAGTTCAACTCCCTGCTAATGCACACGGAAGGCAACAGGTGATGACAAGGAGAACTTGTCCACCTCCCACCTATACGAGATGCCAGGATGGAGTCCCAGGCTCCTAGCTTCAGCCTGGTCCCGCCAATGGCTGCCAGGGCTATCTGTGTAGTGAACCAACAGAAGGGAGATTTCTCTAGTGCGCCCTGTGTTTCCCCTTTTCTCTTTCTGGCACTTATCTTTCCCTAAATAAAATAAATCTTAAAACAAAAGAACCTTAAGGAGAAACAGATCAATCTCATAATATAGTTGAGATGTCAACACTTAGGTAGCAGAAACAGATCTGGCAAGCAGAAAATCAGTAAAAGGGTAGTTGAATCCAATAACACCATCAATCAACTGGGTAAAATTGACAGTTATAGACTGCTTCAAATAAGAAAAGCACTTATACATTCTTCTCAAGCTCCTTGTATGTTCACCAAAGCAGAGCACACTCAAAGATACAAGAAGCATGCATGAACAAACTTAAGAGAAATCATAATAAAATATCTGCTGTCAGATATTGGTGGACTTCAAGTACTAATCAACAGCACCAAGGTAGATGGAATATCTCCAAATAGGTAGAAATTAAAGAGCATAAGTTAAATATGAGTAAAACACATCTCAATCGACCTTAAAATAGTGTGTATTAAATGAGAAAAATTTCACACTATCAATCCTGCGGCATAAAACAAAAGCAGTGCTTAGAAGAAATGTTATAGTTTAAATGCATATGCCTGGGGGTGGTGGGGAGGTGGGCGGTACAATGGGTCATTGCATTAACCTTCCACCTAAAAGTGATAGCATCTCATATGGGTGCCAGTTCAAGTCCTGGCTGCTCTACTTCCCATCCAGCTCATTACTTTGGCCCAGCTAACTAATAAAAAAGGAAAATAAAAGTACTAGTGTTGGTAATGAAAGAGGAAATAACACCAGATATTTCAAAGGCATTAAAACAATAGCAATTTAAGTATTATGAATGACACTATTTCAAAATATATGATAACGTAGATGGATTGGGTCAATTTCTTGAAAATTAATTTCAGTCAAAGCTTATATGAGAAGAGATAGATTATCTGACTTGTTTACATATGTTAGAAATGTTAAATCAATAACCAATCATCTTTCAAAACATAAAGCACTAGATCCAGGTAGCTTTACTAGTAAATTCTACCAAACATTTAAGTGAGAAAACGGTATCGTTCTTTATAATCTTTTCCAGAAAGTAGGTGTGAAAGAAAGGCTGTCAAAAGTACTTTTGAGACCAGCATTACTTTAACATCCAAACCATAAATGAATTAACGTAAGAAAAGAAAATTAAGATGCACAGCCCTATCACTCATGAACACAAATACAAAAATCCTCTACAAAGCATTAGCATATAGAATCTGACAATGTGTAAAAATAATATTATGCCACAACTGAAGAATATTATCTAAGGCATGCACAGCTAAGTCAATATTCAAACATCAATCTACCCCATCATATCAACAAAATATAGAAAAATTATGTAATCAAATATAAACGTAGAAAAGGCTTTTTTAACAAAGTCCCAAATCTGTTACTAAACTCTTAGTAAACTAGGAGTAAAGAGTAGCTTTCTCAATTTAATTAAGAATACCTACAAAAATCTATAGTTAACCTTATAACTAGTAGTGAAAACACGGAGTTTTCCCAATAAGATAAGATGCAAGCTTGTCCCCTCACCATTGCTTTTCCGTATCATACTGGAAATCCAAAATAGTTCTGGAAGAGGTGAAAAGGGAAGAAGAGATATATTGAGTGGGAAGGAAGAAAACAGTTTTTGGATTCATGACAACGTGACTGATGTAGAAAATCTGCAAGAAGAGACAAAATGCTTCCCAGAACTGATAAGCAATTATAATTTTATGTTGCCATATACTAGTAAATATACAAGATAATTATTTTTGTCAAAACATACTACCATTTAAATTAGAAAAGTGTAGTAGTTAAATGCAAATATTAGACATTATATAAAATATGAGGAGTACTATAAAATTTGGGGGAAAAATCAGGAGCAAAATAAATGAAGAGACATACCATGTTCATAGAGCAGAAAGATTCATGGTCAAGATACCAGTTTCCAACTTGATTCAATGCAATGCTCCCAAATCTTTTGTTTTTGTAATCAAAATCCAACCAAGTTATTTCATGGATATGAATACATTGATTCTAACATATGAATGGAGAAGCAGAAGACCTAGGATAGCTAATTCACTTTTTCATGAAAGCAACAAAATCACAACACTAACACTATCAAACTTCAAGATTACTGTGATCTCATTATAAAGATAATGTGGTATTGGTCAAAGAATAGACAAGCAGACAATTGGAACAGAATGCAGAGCCCAGAAACACACAAACACAGTAAAATGATCTTTGATGGAGGAAAAGGAAATTAAGAATACCACAAACAATAAATATCAACAGACAATGCTGGTCCAACCTAGATATCCACATGCAGAAAATGAAGCATAGATGCAGATATTACATCTTTCATAAAACTTACCATAAAAATGATCGCAGACTAAAGTGACAAGCAGAAAAGTTTTTACAAAACTCTTTTAGAAGATAGTGAAGAAGACCTACATGACATTCAGCATAACATTGATTTTCCAGATATGACATCAGAGGCAGGATATGTGGAAGAAACAATGGACCTTGTTAAAACAAAGAAACCCAACACTTCTACCCTGTGTGGACAAGTGACTGAAAAAAAAAAAGACACATATTGGAAGAAAATTTCTTGAAGTCCTATCTGGTAAGGAATTACTGCCTAAAGAATTCCTAAAACAGCTATAGGGGAGTAGACATTTAGTTTAAGATGTACATGTTTGGGCCCAGTGCAGTGGCCTAGCAGTTAAGGTCCTCACCTTCAATGCACTAGAATCCCATATGGGTGCTGGTTCTTTTTTTTTCTTTTTTATTCAATGTTAAATAAGTCATTAGTTTTAATAATGTGTATTAATTTTAAAGGATGCAAGGAGAAATGTGTGTACAGGAGAGCTTTCAAATTCACTTTTTTTTTTTTTTGGCATGGGGAAGATTTTTTTTTTTTTAATTTTGACAATCCTTACATATTTAATTGGGGTAAAAAAGGTTCGAGGCCTAAAGGGGGATATAGAGGAAGAAGCCCCACCCAGTTTCCCACCCACCCTAAGTCCCGGATGTGGGGCATGCTCTGAGATACTCGATCAAGTGGTTCCAATAGTTCACCATTCAAGGGTTGCTGCCAGTCTCGCCACTCCAAGCACGATGTGGTGGTTGAAGAGTCCATTGATTGACACAGTCCCTTCTAGAGTCTCCATTTGCCCAGTATTTTGCTGCCAACAGATAGCTGAGGTTGTTGCTTGACTTGTTCTGTCTTTTCTTGGTTAGGACTCTGAGTCCGGTGTCTCGACTGGGGAGATCCTCAAAGAAATTTTGAGGTATTCCCAGTCCAGACTCCTGCGTGTTCTAGTAAGCATAGGGTCCAGCACAGTCCATTGCCCCGATCAGCTGGTGGTTGCAGTTGCTGGGTCGGTTCTGTCTCCACCCGTGTCCTCTTGCAGTCCGGCCTGGTTCCGCCCTGGACACACTTGGCCCTCGCATGTACCAGTAGGAGTTGCAGCCCAGTCAGGGCAGCCCACAGTAACCCCAACCAGGCCCACCCCCTACCCTGGCTTGCCAGTATGTATGGCATACTAGTCCAGTCTGTCCCAAATACCCTTCTGTTCATATACTTGGGCGCTGGTTCTAATCCCGGCAGCCCCGCTCCCCATCCAGCTCCCTGCTTGTGGCCTGGGAAAGCAGTCGAGGACAGCCCAAAGCCTTGGGACCCTGCACCTGCATGGGAGATCTGGAGGAAGTTCCTGGCTTCTGGCTTCGGATCAGCTCAACTCTGGCCGTTGTGGTCACTTGGGGAGTGAACCATCAGATGGAAGATCTTCCTATCTGTCTCTCCTCTCTGCATATCCACCTTTCCAATAAAAATAAATAAATCTTAAAAAAAGAAAAAGATGTACATTGAAGTGCCTGGGTTCTATTATGAGCCTTCACTCAGATACCGGCTCATGCATCCCCTGAGAGGCAGCGGTGATGGCTCAAGTGATTGGGCCCCTGACTCCAAACAAGCCAGCACCTCGACAATAAGAAAATAAACAAACCAATTCAAAATTGGGGAAAAGATCTGTGTAGATACCTCACCAATAAATAAGTAAAGAAAGATGCAAGGATGGCAAGTAAGCATATTAAATGGTGTTCCACATCACTTCATATCAGGCACTAAACAACAAGGTGTCACTGCACACTGAATAGAACGGCCAAAACCCAAAACAATGCTAATACCAAGTACTGCTAACCATAATTTCTGGGAGCGACGATTAACTTCTTGTATGACTGTAAAACGGCACAGCCGCTTTGGAAGACACTCAGATTTCTTCTTTATTTTTAAGATTTATTTATTCTTTGTTCTAGAGTCATAGAGAGAAGGAGAGATAGGAAGATTTTCCTCACATTGGTTGGCTTTTCGAAATGGCTGTAACAGCCAGAGTTGAGTGAATCTGAAGCCAGGAGCCAGGAGCTTCTTCAAGGTCTCGCATGTGGATGCAGGGTTCTAATGCTTCGGGCCATCCTCCACTCTTTTCCCAGGTCACAGGTAGGGAGCTGGATGAGAAATGGAGCAGCCAGGACACAAACCCATATGGGCTACCAGGGCATGCAAACGGGGGATTAGCCTATTGAGCCGCTGACTTGGCCCCCAATCTTATAATTGATTTTTTTTTTCAGAAAACTAAATTACTCCCTCTTATACAACCCAGAACTTCTACTTATTTAATATTTAACCAAATGAATAAAAGATTCCTCTTTATACCAAAACCTACACACTGATATTTATAGCAATTTTATTCAGAATTGCCAACAACTGAAAACACTTCTGTAGTCTTTTGGGTTAATGGATAAATGGCGGTATGTTCAGACGATGGACCATTATTCAGTGCTGAGATGAGATCTCCTAAATGATACTGGACTTTCTACCTTTGTCTATACCTGTAGTGCCATGATACACTTAAATAGCAGAATGCTAAGTCTGTAACTGTTACTAAAGAACTACATCACTGTGATAATGTGGGGATAAGACGGTGGGAGGGGAAAATGAGGAGGGAAAAAGTGGAGCGGGAAGGGGGATAACATAGTTGTCTCATGAAAAATAAAGCCTCAAATGTTAAAAACAAAGAAAAAGAGATGAGATATCAATGCATGGACGCACATGGAGGAAACTTCAGTGAGAAAAGCCAATGTGAAAGGACCCCAACTCTGATCTAAAGTGAATGACATTCCCAGGAAGACAAGCTATAGAAACAGTAATAAAGGCAGTGGTTGCCACGGTGAGTGGAAGAGGGAAGCATCAAGAGGCAGGGCATGGAGCACTTTGGGGGAAATGAAGCTGTATGATACTGAAATAGAGACCATATGTCATCATACATTTGTCAAGACCCCTAACGTGTGCAACACAAGAGTGAACCCTAATTTGAACTGAAATTGGGGTGCCAGTGATGTGTTCATTCAGGATCATGGATTATAAGAAATGTATTACTGGGGTATACGAAGTTAATTGTCAGTGAGAATAAGGGATACAAAGTATATAGGAACACTCTATACATTCTATTAGTTTTTGTTGCGAATCAGAAACTGCTGTGTAAGATAAAGTTTATTAAGTCATAATTTTAAAAGCCAGTGCATGATTTGCCATGATGTTAACAAATTGTTAGTAGCATATTGCAGTTCTTATGATCTATGTCTTGCCACTTGGCAAAGTTTTTCCATAAATATTTTTGTTTCTACTTATTAACAATGAAAAAATGTGAATGCAACACTGATGTTAAAAGATCCTGATGAATCACCGAGATTGATACAAGAAAATCAACTCCAGCAACTATTTCCAAGATAAACAATGAACATGTAAAACAGGATTTTAATATTACACTAAATTTAAAAACAGTACATTATACAACAGAGAAACAAAAGCTATATTACACAGCATTACATTACACTTTACGAATAATCCTAAGAAGCCACCTTAAAGCAAATGGCTATACCTATTTTGTAAGCAGAAAGTCATACATGGAAGTATATGGTGCAGCCAGGATTCAAACACAGCCATACGTCACCCTGGGCTTTTTAACACTTTTTAAAATTTATGTTCATATTGTTTGAACTGGAGAGACAAAGAGAGGAGTCAATAGCTCAGGGTGGGTTATTGGTAAGGAACTACTTTCATGTAACATAGGAGGTACGTAGGAGTGGCAGGCACTGAAGTCCTTGAGCCCACACCTGCTTCATCCTAGAGCATGCATGACCAGGAAGCTGGTTTTGGGAGTGGCACTCTGAATAGGATGCAGACATCCTGAGCAGTCTTTGAGCTCTGGTGCCAAATACCTGGCCCACACCACAGGCTGCACTCTCCAGCACTAGCACAGTCTTATACGTCAGAAGCATGACCTATAGTAATGTGAACCTAACTCTCAGAAGTGTATAGGAACTTGACATCCTGTCAAGATCAAGCATGAAGAGCCATATTCATGACCTGGCAAATCCCTTATGGGCTATAAAACATTACCTTGCTAAACAAGTGGCGATGCTGCTTCCTAAGTGCTTTAATTCAAACTGAAGTAGGAACTTCATAGTGGTAACATAAAATTCATTGGAAAAATAACTTACGCTATGTCATGGTGGGGTATGATTCAGTGTTAGCAAAATACAATAAATGCAAACAACTGCAAATGACGTCAAGCGGGAATTGTGACTGCCACGCTTCCTCTCAATTATCATCCATGTTTGGCTTTAGGAAATGCCTTTGTATTCTTCTTTCTTCATCTTCTATCCTGTGCATCCAATTGTCATGTCAAGTTGAATTGAAGTAGTTTCCTTGTATAAAGACTCTTAATAATACTTACAAAGAATGTCTAAGCTCTCAAATCTTAGCATTAGTTCTCTAACGTTCGCACTTCACACCCTGTCTTTATCAACCGTACTGCTAAGCTATAGCTGCTTGCCAGAGCTATTGAAAGTCAGCATTTAAGAGGATTGCTTTCCTTCAATGGGCTTTGCGATGTGATTGCCCCTAGCTTCTTATTACTAGGAAATGGCTTGGGTTTGCGTTATATCACAGTTCTCTTTCTCCTACTAATTTTCTACATCTTATGGGGACAGAGAATATACAGTGCAAAAGCACAGTTTATAATCTGCTGAGAAGAATAATTTTTTTCGATACAGATTTTTAAAATAAAACAAAACTTTCCCCTCCCTCCTTTCATCTTGAGGGGGAAAGAGTTCCTAATTATGTGTAATATAAACAGTAACAGTCTTTCTTGGCTGCAGCCACTGGAGCTTCCTGCTTGGCTATTTCAAACTCACTGGAGTGTAAGTCAAACACACATGCATATATCGCTGTATATTTATATAAGGCGACTTCAAAAAGTTCATGAAAATAGAAGTAAAAGAAATTTATTTTCATGCAAGAAATGTGAAATCCCAACATATTTTTTTTCATGATATGCATTTTCATGAACCTGAAGATTCCTCATATGCATAGATTTTAAAATCCTTTTGCACCAATGGAAGCTCACATTTTTAATCCCATTTTGCCATGAACTTGTCGAAGTAACCTTGTAAAAGAATAACCACATTCCCTACAAAACTTTAATTGTCTGGGCAGCTCAGTTGGTTAATGGGGCCAAAGGTGCAGCTGTAACCCTGGTACATTCAGTTTTTCTCACTCAGTTCCCTGGTCACAGAGGGAAGTTGCAGGCTCCACAGCCCCTGGGCATGTGTTAGTCAGAGGGGAGAAGGCAGGAGAGATGTGCTCAGGGTTGCACCACCCTTGCAAACACAACTCAGAACGCAGGCTTAGATGACTGCTCTTCAAATAAGGCGTGTCAAACATTGACACATATGGTCTCTAAACTTTGTTATAGTTGGGAGGTTGAGATAGCATCCCGACACTGTGGAGCCTAGTGGGTAGGACCTTGTTCTGTATCTTCAAAGCCTATCGTGGGGCCAGAGACAGGGTGACTGGGCAGTAAACGTTTCTTGGGCAAGTTAAAGTTGAAAGAGCAAACCCAGATAGAAAAGAAAAGCTATCCAATCGCCTTCCTGGACTTGAAATTTTAAGAAAGGGAAGAAGACAACAGAAAGAACAGGCTGCCTTGTGACTTTTAAACAGACTATTGACTTTCTCCGGGGTGCACCACTCCCAGTGATTAGGAGCCTGTGCTGTAATTGTTCTTGTCATCCCCACACTTGGTTACAGTCAATATCTTTTTATCATATACATTTTTAATCACATATTAATAAACAAGAAGTTTGTATCTTATTGATGATTGGATTACGTTATTGACTAACTCCACAATTCCACGCATGGCTTCTGAAAATAAAAACAAGGTCAAAATGGAAAGATCACACAAAGTATATCAAAGACAAAGCAGAGACTTTTCTCCAACTCTCTGTATGACTTTTGGAAAACGATTCTAAAGAGAACAGTGGAAATTTCACGGTATTTATCATTTGAACAAATGATAAATAAAAGTTAGATTCACATCACTTTGTTTTATAGAATGCTTAAGTGTCTGACTGTTTATACATTTTCTTTATGATTACTTAGTTGGGTACAATTTGACCCAGGTTGCTTTAAGAAGCCTCACTGTGGTTATAAGGAAGTATGGCTCCTGGCAGTTGGCAAACAAAAAAAGCTCTGTTTGGGAAAATGGATTTACTTCACCACCTGCCAAAAGGATCAGAGCCCAAGGATGATGGGAGAAATTCCTCCTTTTCCCCTCCCACACGCCTTCCTCCTCTGCAGTACCGGCCACCCCACCCATGCTGCCCCAGTGTGCCACAGTCACTTCTGCCAGGTGCTAAATGCCATAAACGATGAATGTGGGTAAACAAAACTATGTGTAGAAAAATCTCAACAGGATTCAGACTCACTGGACATATTCTCAGACCCAGTGTTCATTTTCTTCTTTCTTCTTCATTAACACTTCTAGGACCAACCAATGTATAGTACTGATAATGTTTTTGATCCCTAGAAAACTGAGGGAGATACTTTCGGGACCTTATGTCTCTCCCCATTTGGTCTGTGTGCTCTGACTTCTGTTTGCTAATACTCCCAAGGCTCACTCTAGGAAACTGATTTTTTTGTGTTGGTTTTCGCATCTTTCATCTGAAAGCTCCGTGTAATTCCTGGCTGCTCCTCAGGTTTCAGCATCCTTCCATAGTCTGCCATTGTGCTGATGTTAGTCCTGCTTTGGCACTGCACCATGTGGTTGTGTAGGAACCTGGAGGGAAACCTGGGGAGGAGTCTGTGGGAGGACCTCTGTTTCCATTGCTTCTTTTGAACTTATCATTCTTTCTAGATGAAAAGGGGGGAGGATCAGATTTATACCTGCTAAAAGCCGACCTCACCTGAAACTCCTAGTTACATGTTAATGTGAGCATTTCTGTACTCTGGCCATAATCCTGTAACTCAAGATTTCTTTGGAGTTGAAGTGTTGGTAGGGGGTGGAGGAGGTGTGGAGGAAGAGTGCTTGATGTGGGAAAGGTTATCTCTTATTTGGAATTTTAATTACTTTGTGAGAGAGGTTTCAAGGGTTATGAGAGGACAGGAAAGGAAACAGAAGCAGCTCAGGAATAAGAGAAAGATTGCATGCGACTACTGGAAGGAGGTCATCGGAAGCACAAACTGTTCTGATGTTCACATAAAATAAGGTCCTGTCTTTCTCACGACGAAATGTATTCAAATGGAATTAATGCTTCTTCGGAGCTTTTCATTTGCATCTATTAAATATGATAATAACACCTTATATATCTAGTGATTTACAATTTTCAAAATTCACATTTATTATCTCTTTGATCTCCATGAAAATTCGGTGGCACAGGCAATGCAGAAATGATGATTCCCATTTAAATAGGAGGAAATTGCGGCTCAAGGAACACATTTTGCTTTCCGTGGAGAAGTCAAGAGTTGTCAGGTTTTCTTCCTAACTTATCATGTATTGTTAGAATACTGAAGCTTGGAGTTTATTTTTATCTGGTTTAGAGGCGCACACACACACACACACACACACACTAAAGCACAAAATTTGTTTATCTTGCTTTATCTTTGCTTGGGAAAGAAAAAACCACCCTGAAATAATAGCCTGAAATACCACAGGCTGTGCCCGTTCGTAGCCAGGGCCACGGGGTGCTTGGCTTTGGGAAGGTACCCTCTGGCCTGGCCCACTCTGTCTCGGCAGCCCCCTCATTGGCTGGGCATGGCTTTACTGCTTCCCCGCAGCTCCCTTATTGGCTGGGCATGCCTTTACTGCCTTGCTGCAGCTCTTCTCTTGAACCTTGGTTTCGTCTACCAACCCAAACCGATTTTCTACTGTAACTTATTTACTCAATACAACTTTGTAATCATACTTAATTTACAGACAGAACCTGGAGTACATTCTTCCATTTCTCATTTTTTTAAACTGTTATTGCTTGTCCTTCAGCAGATCTTTTTAGCCTTGCATGTGTGTGTATGTTTTGGTCCTATCTTCCATGTTATTCAAGTTTGCAAATCAATCAAGGTTTTTTTTCCTCCAGAAAGTTCATTTTGGGTATTAAAGTTGATACTCAATACATTACAATTTTAAATTTAAAGCATGAGGTTTTTTTTCCTTGGCCTAAATCCAGCTTTCACATATTAATTAATTAAGTGATCTCTATACACCAAAGAGATTATAAGTAAGCACATTTGCGTAGTGAACCAATAATTTTCTTTGATGCTCCAAAGGTAAGTGTTAGAAAGTTGTCACTTAATATTTATAAATATAAGTCAATTATTCAATTTCAAATTTTAATAGGACTTGGAAAATTATCCCTCTATTAGAAGAAATTTTCTTCTACAATGCCTTAAATATCAAATGTATTTTTTTACCTGAAATTTTAATGCTATGGCTTCATTCTGATGAATTAATGTACAGTAAAATAATTTCTCACACAGCTCTATGAATTTTAACATATAAGTAGATTTGTATTGTTACCAATAAAATCAGATTATAGGAGAACAATGCTTTCCTTTAATTTCTCCCACATTCCTTCCTTCTAAATCTTTGCTCGGCTGTATCCTTTCATTCTTCCAACATACAGTTTCAGCTTTCCTGGCTAACTGAGCCGGGGTCAGCTTTGATTTCAATGATGCATTGAATGATGCATTCAATGATGCATTCAATGATGCAACTGAGCAGAAGCAGAGTCATGGGTACATGGGACTGCTCTAATTGTTTTGCAGTTTGTTTTAGGCCTAAAGTTATTAAAACTTTTTTTAATATTTATTTATTTTTATTGGAAAGTTAGATATACATAGAGGAGGAGAGACAGAGGAAGATCTTCTGTCCACTGCTTCACTAAGTGGCCACAGTGGCCAGAGCTGAGCTGATCTGAAGCCAGGAGCCAGGAACCTCTTCCGGGTATCCCATGTAGGTACAGGATCCCAAGGCCTTGGGGCATCCTGGACTGCTTTTCAGGCTGTAAGCAGGGAGCTGGTTGAGAAGCAGGGTCTCTGGGATTAGAACCGGTGCCCATATGGGATCCTGACATGTGCAAGGTTCTTGAGCCAGTAGGCTACCTTGCTGGACCCAGTATGCATATTTTAACCTGGCTTCTTTCACTTGGTGTAGTCAAAAATTCAACTCATCTAAGTCTGTATTATCAATAGCGTTTTTTTTTATTTCTTTGTTTTTTGCACTGAGTAGCATTACACTGTACAAATCCAGCATAATTTACTTGTCCCTTTATTCCCTGAAGGACATTAGACTGTTTCTTGTATTTTATAATCAGAAATAGAGTTGCTGCCAAGGGTTGTTTACATGTTGAGTATATTGTTCACAAATATTTTCTTTCAGTCTGTAACTTGTCTTTCAATTCTCTTAATACAGCCACTGGCAGGACAAGCTTTTTAATTTTGTCGAAACTCAATTTGTCATTTTTTTCTTTTTTGACTTGTATCATAAATTAGAGTCCTTTGTGTAACTCCATGTCAACCACACTTTCCCCTATTTTGGTGGAGGAATTGTTGTAGATTTTTGTCAGGCAGCTCTATGGCTCCTTTTGAGTAAACTTTTTAAAATTTATTTTTATTTGAAGGGAATATTAACAAAGAGAAGGTGAGAGAGAGAGAGAAAGATCTTCCATCTGCTGGTTCACTTCCCAAATGGCCACGATGGCCAGGACTCATGCCAGGTCCCAGGAGCCATTTCAGAGTCTGCCACATGGGTGCATGGTCCCAAGGCTTTGGGCCATCCTCTGCTGCTTTCCCAGGAGCTGGATGTGAAGTGGAGCCGTTTGAACACAAACAGGTGCCCATACAGTATGTAGGCACTTGAAAGTGGAGGATTTGTCTGTTGAGCCATGGCACGGCCTCTGGAGTAAAGTTTTGTATAAAGTATGAGCTTTAGGTTAAGAGTTACATTTTGCCTTTCAATGTCTGATTGTTCCAATATTACTTTATGAAAAAAAAAAAGCTATTTTCCATTGGAATAACCTTGGATTTTTGTTGAAAATTAATTGGCACATTTTTCTGGATCTACTCCTAGATCTATTCACTTCCTTCCATGTATCCATCCTTCTGTTGCTACTACATTTTTTTGATTACTATCACATGTCTGAAATTTGATGGTATGAATCACACTGTTGAAAAATTTATTGTTTATTTTACATCGGCTTGAAAGACAGAATAGAGAGAAGTGGCAGGAGAGAGAGAGAGAAATCATGCATTCCTCTTTCACTCCTAAATGCCTGTAACAACCAAGACTGAATCAGGCCAATTCCAGCAGCCAGGAACACCATGCAGGTCTCATACACAGGAGGCAGGGGCCCAAGCATTTCAGCTATCATCTTCTGCCTCCTAGGCTGTATCAGCATGAAGCTGGATGAGAAGTGGAAGCCGAGGTTTGAGTGGGCACTATGATATGGCACAAGGGCATCCTGAGGGGCAGCTTAACTTGCCATACCACAATAACCTTCCGCAAATTCATTCTTATTTTTAAAAATTATTGAGAATAGACTACATGTATTTCCTCTATATATAATTTAGTTGTAAGTGCCTAAATCTGCAAAGAACATGTCTAGTGTTTTGATAGCAAAGATATTAAACTGATAGATCACTTTGGGAGGAATTAGCATCTTTATCATGTTGAGTATTGCGAACCATGAACATGTTATGCCTCTAAACTTAGATTTTATCAGGTTTTTGCAAAAGTTAACATAGTGTTTTTACATATATTCTCTTAGATTTATGTCTGAGTATTACATTTTTGGCATTATTATAAAATGCTATCATTTTACACTTCAGTTTCCAAGTATTCATTGCCTCTGTATGGAAATATGGTTGATTTTTGTATGTTCACTTTGTATCCTGCCAATGTGCTATGCTCAATTACAAGTTCTAGATGCTTTTTGTAGTTGTGATTTTGTACACATGCAATCATATTCTCAGGAGGTAATTTTTCTTTCTCTTCATTGCATATGTAAGGACTTCTAATTATCTTGATCAAACTTCAATGTTCACGTTTTTGCTCCATCATTATATATACATTCCATATGGGTACAATTTGTGTCTTGGCTGCTTCACTTCTAATCTAGTTCATTGCTAATCGCCTGGAATAAGCAGCAGAGAATGATCCAAGTGTTTCGGTTCCTGACACTCACTTGGGAGTCCCAGATGAAGTTCCTGGCTCCTGGCTTCAACCTGGGCCAGTCCTGGCCATTGCAGCCATTTGGAGAGTAAACCAGCAAGTGGAAGAGCTTTCTGTCTTCCCCTCTTTCTGAAACTCTGACTTTAAAATAAAGACATACATCTTTCTTCCCCGCCCTCCCAGCCCCCGCAAAGAAATGTATTCCAGAGCTAATTGGTGTGAACTGAATTTGGCATTGGCAAGAGATTTTGGTAAAAGACCTCAAAAATATAAGCAATTCAAGCATTGACAAATGGGAACACATCAAATTAAGAAGTTTGAGCACAGCAAATCACAATATCAACAAGAGACAACTGATGGAATACTAATTACAAAATACTTATCTGACAGTAAATATCCAGAATACACATGAGATTTATAAAATTCAACAACAAATAAACAAGTGGGTTAAGTAAGGACTGGGTAGAGGATATTATATAGACATTTCTCAAAATAAATATGACTTACAGAGAGATACATGAAAAGATTACCAACCATTAGAGAAAAAGCAACAATATTGCATCTTTTCATCCAGTCAGAATTATTACTGAAACAAACAAAAAAAATATGCTGCTGCTGATGTACTAAAAAGGGGACCATTATAAATTCTTGGTGGGTGGAGATACAAGTTAGCACAGACATTCTAGACAACAGCATGAAGGTTTCTAGAAAAGCTGAAAATAATCTCCCATGTGACTTAGCTATTTCAATTCTGATTATATATCTGAAGGAAATGCAATTTATATATGAAAGAGAAATGCATCTCATGTTAATTGCAGCTTCATTTACAATAGTTAAGATACAGAATCAACATCGGTATACATTGATAAATTACTAAACAAAGAAAATGTGCTCTCTAGTGGGATATTAGTCATAGAAAAGAATGGAATCCTGAAATTTACAGCAGAATGGATGGAACTATAGATCATATATTAGGTACAATAAGTTGGATCCAGTATGTGAAAGTTAGATGGCTACAGATAGGAATGTGGAATAGTGACTGGAACAGTGAGGGAAAGGGAGATGGAGGTTGGATGACAAGTACCAGCACCAA
The DNA here is from genome assembly GCF_017591425.1 of Ochotona curzoniae. Classification (NCBI taxonomy): domain Eukaryota; kingdom Metazoa; phylum Chordata; class Mammalia; order Lagomorpha; family Ochotonidae; genus Ochotona; species Ochotona curzoniae. The sequence continues at coordinate 24,337,994 of NW_024466219.1, forward strand.
ATCAGAAGTAACAGATTTAGTGGTCTTCTGTGCAGTTGGTAACTATCGTTTACAATGATGCATTATATTCTGAATAAAGAACCAAAAGAGAGCTAGTAGGATCCAAGTACAAAAGAAAAGAAATAGAAAAGCTAATTTCACAGCTTCGTCAGTTTATCCTGTGGATATGTGTTCAGACATTGTCATACAGCATAAAAAATTTAAAACTAATAAAAATAGTTTGCTATAAAAGATTAGGTGTGTCCATCACCTGGTGTTATTTATTAGCTGCAGCCCAAGCCTCATTTTGGACAAATTCCTGGAGAGAATCTTCCAAGTAAGAGTTATCAAATTATGAAAAAATAATTTATTTCTAGTATATATCACTTCACATGAGGTCATTGCTCGGGCTCAATGATGTGCATATTTCAAGTATAAATGTACACTTCCCAAGATAGAAAGGAATTGACAGGATGGATTGAACAGCTAATTACACCAAGGACTGACCTGTTCTGGTGGTTTTGTAATTCCCTCCGCCTTCCTCTCATCATTTACTCATCTTGTACTGCAGTATTGATATGGTTGATTATTCACCATAGATCACTCCCCATCCTTGCAAAGCATCTACTAGGTGATTCAACATATGACTTCCTCAGAGAAATGTCATGGTAGAAATGTTTAAAAAAATGCACCAATGCTCGTTTCTGAATTCAAGTCACTCTCATGAGAGGTTTGGCTCCTGCAGTCTCCTAAAGGTCACCCGTGTAGTGATTTGCATGCACTGTGCCATCAACAAATATAAATTAAGCCACCTGCAAGAAGAGGAACTTTAAATTTAGGCAATGGACATAGACTGGGCCCAGAGGATCCATTTGCACTAAATGAAGCTATAAAAACTAAGCATGACCTAAGCATTCCTCTGCCCTCCAAAACAAGGCTCAAGATGACAGTAAAGCCAAGAAAACATACCACTTAGATGAAAACAAAGGAAGGGACAGACTCGCATTCACCTTTCCTCGGTGCGACAAAGCACAGACAGAATACATGCACCGGAGGACTAGTCTGATGCCGTAGCTGTATCTACTTACAGTTCTTAGATGCTAAACTAGCAATCTCTCTCTCTCACACAAACACACACACACACACACACACATATTCCATTCTCACAGTAAAATGTCATCTCTAAGATGCAGAAGCAGTCAACATAATTCTAAACGACACAAAACAAAGAATTCCCAGAGTCATTACTTAGACATAGTACACCTGGCATTTCTTATCAGGTGTGAGTTGGGATGTGAAAACAGAACCTCTCCAGTACCTGAGCCTTGTAAACTTGTAAGAAATCACCTACCGTGATCGTACTGAGTCAGTCTTCATAGCATGAATCTGCTGGAGAGGTAACTTGCTGACAGTTGGAGGAAAATTACAGCAGTATCAGATCGCTGGAATTGGACATTTCCCCCCCTGTTTTGGTTCTGTGGGCTTTTGAGACTCATTGTTATATATTAATTAACCAGGAAAAGTGTCCTGTTGTTTTCCTACCATTGAGAACTTAGAGCAGGTTTGTTTGGTTTTTGTTTGTTTGTTTTTAGTTCAAGACCTAATTAAAATTTCGTGCATCATTTCCTAAAGGAATTTAGCAAGAGATTATTTTAAAACCTGCTTAAGAATCTTGTTTGTAATAAAGTTAAGCAAGCTACTCTTCTCCGGGATGTACAGTGCTGATAACAGGCTGAAGTACTTGAGGAATCTTCTAGAAGGAGAGGTGGTAGTCAATGTTTCCAAGCCCGCCTGCCCGCAGAATCCTTTTCTTCTGAGCATCTCATTTAGCAAGAGTTGCACACTTGAATTGAAAACAATTTCACTCGGGCTGCAAGTTCTGTTACACCTAATTAAAGGTAGGAGATGCTGCTTTGGGTGATTGACATTTGGAACTACTCTGAATGCATCTTTGTGTCTTTTTTCCTTGAAATGAAAAGACCTGGTAGACCAGTTGGTCTGTTTGGTTTCCTTTTACAAAGGGTGGCATCATCACTCTGGATAATATTAAGCACCCATTAGAAAGACACAATTCAGAGGATTCAAAATGGGCAGCAAATGCTTTCTTGCTGATCTGTCAAACAATCCAGCAACCCCCAAAACACCTCAGTAGAATTAATTGGTCCTATTGTGAAATTTTGGTGTGGGAAAGCCTTGCAATTTTAAACAGTGGTCTAATAGTGTATTTATAAAGTGTTACTATATAAGTGCTTATCTATGTGAATAGGACCTTGATAATAATGAATGAATGTAATGTAAACCAATTACAGAAGATATTCTGCACACAAGAAATTCTAACTTATTTCACTAGACTATTATAAAATCTCATTATCTATAAGAGGAGAGCTTACATCTATATATTTCTTCCATTACAAATATAAAATATACACATATGTGTACCACACATGCACAGAGTATGCATGTTTTCTGAACAGAAGAAAAAAATCATTCTGAACTCTCCTCCTCAATAATCAGTCATTCTGTAGCAGTCACTCAATCAAGCCTGCAAATTCAGATCATTCTGCAGATAATTTTATTGACCTAAAATTTCACTTTGACTGAGTTAGTTTTTGATGACATAAACATAGCCTGTGACAGCACTTTCTGAGAGTACTTAATGAATATAGACTGTAGTGAAGGGCTAGGCTCTAGAAGAATCTAAATAGAGTGCTCCAAGTAGAAGCCACTCTGCCACACACATTGATTCAGTTAAGTGAAGAGTTGGATTAATTTTTTTTTTCCTGCTACAGAATCTATAAGCTGTTTGCTATCTTCTGGCTTTAGTCTAGTCCCTGTGCTTTGAGAAAGCACAAATATTTAGGAACATTAAAAAGGAAAACTTAAGAGACAGGCAAATGAGTGATATTCATAAGATACTGACATGGAAGGAGGTATTTCTGGTGGAAGGAAGTACTCTAGGAAAGCTGTCACTTCCTTGCTATTTCCCTTCCTTTCTTTCCCTCATGCAAAGTGCCTGTTGGTTGGAGTTAAGAATAAAGGTGAAGACTTAGTGAAAATTTGGAGGGAGGCATACTTGGCCAAGACAAAAACCAATGACAGGCCAGTAAGTTTGACTAGGGCAGGAACTGAATCCCAGAAAATAACTATAGCTTGATTTTTATAAAGACAGGACATCATATACATATCTCTGTAAATCTCTATGTTATATATAAGGGCACAATATGTACAAATAAACAAATGTGAATATGTGCACATTTTATAGGTTTAAACTTCCATATAAAATGTATTAACAGTATTATGGAGATTAGCTGCACTTTCATAAAAGGGAAAAAGATGAACAAATTATACAGAACAATAATTTTTCCATGAAATAACAATAATTTTTCTATGTATGTTAAGTTATTTTGATTGAAATCTAAAAATTAAAATTCTAGTAATAAAAGTTACACACTAAATTATGACCTCATCAAATTGATATTCTGTTATTTGGAGATAGGACCTTTAGGGAAGTAATTAAGTTTAATGAACTCATAAGGATGGTGCCCTAATCCACTAGGACTAATATCCTTATAAGAAGAAAAGCAGACAGTAAACCTTTCTTCCTGTCTTTCTCCGGCCCCAGAAAGGAGCCTACCCATGAGGTCTGACAGTGACAAGGTGGTCACCTACTGGTCAGGTAGAGAGACCTCAACAGAAACCAGCCCTGACAGCTCAGGATCCTGGGTTTCTGCAAAAGAAACTTGGTGATGTTGGTTATGGAAGCATGAGCAGACTGTACTTCTCTCTCCTCTTCCCCTATCATGCCTCATTTTAACTGATCCAATTAAATTAAGTCTCCCACACGGTAATAAGAATGACCATAACCGAGGTGTTCACTACAAGTGACAGAGTTTCATTCACATGTAGGACACTCCATATTTGGCATGAGTGATAGTATTTCAAGAATCAAGCACCACAAGAACATTGGACATCTGAACAGCCCAGTGACAAAATGTGTTTTGAATCACTTGAAGCAGTTTGTTTTCTAGAAAAGCTTATTAGATGTGGACACTCAGCTCAAGAGCCAACGGACTACAGGGGAGCTTTTAAGGCCCATAGGTAAACCACATTACAATCTTTCAGTCTTCTTCAAGTGAGTTCTTTGGAGGTAATACTGCACATTGTTGGACATATGCGTCACAAATAGACGTTTATTTCTGAAATGTAAAGCAGATGCTAAACTTGACTTGTAAAGCAGATGCTAAACTGTTCCAGTTAATGACCTGTTCTACCTGCTCTCAAAACACAAATGTGTCTAGATATTGAGATCTTGCTGCACAAAGCCTCAGGGGTGTAGCCTGTGATGCGAACTAAATGGGTTTCACTTTCATGAGTATGGTTTACTTCTTGTTAGGATTGAACACTCCCCCCACCTCCCTAGCCTTCAATAGTTTTAATAGCAGTGTATTGATGAGACACAATGTACAGGTGAACTGGTGAACTGGTGAACTGGTGAACTGGTACTTTCCTGGGGTAGAACTACTGCAGAATCAAAGAGTAAATATGCATACATTCATTTGGTAAACTTTCCAGAATGGAGATAAGCATGGAGGTTGGCATAAAATGCAAACAACGAACTCTGAATGTATGTTCCTGGACAAAGACTGAACTTACTTAAGCTTTGGAAATTCCAATACAACCTCACCTTGGCCAAATGGCTACTGACCTTTTAGAAATCATAGACATCAGCACATTAGTGTTTATAAAAACAGGCCATGAAAATAGCTACTACCATCATAGGTTTCATACCTCATTGACATCTTCGCATGCATGCACATGAGCACACACACACACACACACACACACACACACACACCTTTATAGTTTACAATGCTTAGAGTTTGAACAGTGGTTTCACTTTGAAAGTTTTACAATAAAGCATTCAAATTTCTCCAAAACCTAATCAGTTCATTCATAAACACTTCCCAGTGCAGGTGACATCAAGCTGCAATGGCAGCACAACCGCTGAAGATGAGACGTGGACCCCATGCTGCAGTGTTGGAGGCAGGTGCAGCGGGACACAGCAGGGAGTTTGTTTCTCAAAATGCACGTAAACCACCCCCACCACAAGCATGTCAACTTCTCCTCAAAATTCAGATTCCAACTAGAGACCATTATGCTCAGTAAAATAAGCCAATCCCTTAAGGACAAATATCATTTGTTCTGATATAAGGCAATTTTCATGCAAAATATAAGACCAACAGATGTATAGGTAAACAGGTATGTACATATATTCATCCAGAGGAAATGTATAAGGGAGTTAGCATACCAAGAAGAAAATACACACTGCTTTATACGTCTCTGCTGCTGAATAAAAAATGATTCCCAATAAAACTGTTAAATATAACTTGACAATAGCTTGCCGAATTTTATACCATTGTCTATACCTAAATGCTGTGATATACTTAAATATCAGAATGATAGTCTTGTGACTATGGTTGAAGGATTATGAATAACTATTGTAATAATATAGGGGAAAACAATGGTAGGGAAGAGGGATGGGCAGAGTGAAAGGGGAAGGCTCTGAGCCTATGGACCTGTATCTTCAAAAATAAAAGTTAGGGCCTGGTGCAATAGCATAGTGGTTAAAATCCTCGCCTTGCACGCCCAGGATCCCATATGGACACTGGTTCTAATCCTGGCAGCTCCACTTCCCATCTAGCTCCCTGCTTGTGGCCGGGGAGAGCAGTTGAGGACAGCCCAAAGCTTTGGGACCCTGCATCCGCGTGGGAGACCTGGAAGAGGCTCCTGGCTCCTGGCTTCGGATTGGTTCAGCTCCAGTTGTTGTAGCTGCTTGGGGAGTGATTCATTGGATGGAAGATCTTCCTCTCTGTCTCTCTGTCTCTCCTCCTCTCCGTATATCTGATTTTCCAATAAGAGTAAACAAATCTTTAAAAAAATTTTTAAAAATTCAGATTCCAAATTCCTTACTTTTTCATTTAGCCAATTCTCTCTCTTTTTTATTTTATGCACCTAGAAGCTCAAGAGCTCTATCTTAAATGATGATATGAGGACAGAAATATCCCAGTGCCACAACTGGAAGCAGGGGAGTGAGTTCATTTTGTTGCTTAATGAATATTTGAGCTGAATCAATGACTTCTCAGAGTCCCTTTGCATCTTTCCATGAAATTGATTACCTTCGTGAAGTAAGTCAACTTTCCCATACTTTTCAAAATGACATTCCAACACCGGAACATGACTTCAAGTTTCTCATGACATGACTGGCCAAGACAGTTTAAACTTTTCACTATTGTGATAATCAGTAGTTCATAAGATTAAAGGCAAATGAAGCACCCACTTCAACTGTCATCTTCGAAATTCTAAGCTACACTGAATTATTCCTATCATTTCCCCCATCTCCTAGCTTGATCCACTTGTAGGAAACAAATATTCCTAATGATTTCAGCTTAGGGACTTCCAAACCTTCTCTACCTGAGCTGTTTAGACTGTCACCGAAGGTCACAGTAGCAAATGAGGAGAGGAAAGTGCTAATCAGAGTGGCCAGAAACTGACTACTCAAGGGACATTTGCTTTGCACAGCAATTTTAGTAAAACTTGTCTGTACTTGTGATTCATTTTCCCCCAGAAATTTAGAGTTCTTGCTTCACTTAAGCATTGAGGTCTTTGTTGTCCTTGCCTGCCCGGGGCCCATATGCCCTCACAGTAGACAGTTGTTGGCAGGTAAACATCCCCATTAGCCTTCCCCTAAATCCTGTAGCTTGCCAGGCTGACAATCAGACTGTATGATGTGCTTCCCTTGCCAATGCACGCACGGTGCCATGTCACAGGGCGGTGGACTAGCAGTTGGCAATTGGCCCACAGGTTTGGTCCCTGACAACTATGGGGGGGGGAACTCATGCACTTGAGTGAGTTGGAGTGCATCCCTTCCTTTGTGTTGTATGTCAGATGTATCTTTCTCAGCACAGAAGTCAAAGCAGCCTAGGAACATCACATAAAGCTGACTCCAAAGAAACCTTACTTTCTGAGGGTATCTAGAAAGGAGAACATGAAAGCATTCACCGGCAGGACCTACGCTGTCCTGTACCGGCCCTGTTGACCAGTTCCATTTCTGACCATATCCAGGCTAGAGATGTGCTGGATTCTTTGCTGAGGCTGAGGAAGAGGAAGATATCCTCTGTACTGAGAAAAGCGAGCTCTAGATTGTGCTGGTTGAGGATCTCATTTTTTTTTTCTTTCCTTGAGGAAGCATTTGAAGGTACATAAGAGACCATGAACAATTCAGGCAAATGATACAATGAGTTCAATTTATAAGTTGTAACAGTAACATCATGTGCAGGGAGCAGACAACTTAGTAATCCTCTCTGTTCCTTCGTATTTTAATGTGTCTGAAAGTGATAATCATCATATTTAGTGACCTCCGGATGCCTTGAACTTTAATGAGACAATGTGAGAAAATTATCAAGTGCCATGGTGATGTTAGTCCTAAATTCTACTTATTTTAAGCTTCCTGTTTCTCTTGAAAGAAAAATTGGTTAAATGGAAAAACTCAGCACTACAGAAGGTGAAGGGGAAAAAACAGTTATTGAGGCAACTTCAGCAAAGGAAATAGTGGCTTTATCCAGCCACAGAAAAGATCCTATAATGCCCAAAGCTGAAAGACCATCGTTGCCTTGTCACTTCACCTGGACCTTTTTTGGAAACATCTGTGTAGCTAAATTTTGCAACCATTATTAATTTCAATTCCACATGATTGTCATTCCGAAAGAGTTCTAAAATGTCTATGGATGTTTACATATATGAGGAGTTTAAAGATACTCGGGGATGAGGCAGGTAAGTTGTCAGCATCCCATAGCAGACGGCCTCATTTTGATGCCCAGTTCCAATGCCTGGTGTTGGCTTCCTGCTAATGTTGATCCTTGGCTGCAGTAGGGATAGCTCAGGTCATTAGGTTCCTATCACTCCCATGGAAGACCTGGACTCAGTTCCTAGCTACCGGATTCAGTCTAGCCCACACTTTGAGTGACAGGTATTTAGTGAATGAACAAAAGGTTGGGAACTCTCTTCCTCTCTGCCTCTCAGATAAATCAAGTAAAACATTTTAAATATAGCTAACTTTAAAGAATTGATATACTTTGAATGAATGGATGGATGAATGAAGAAGAGAATGAAGGGATTCGTATTTGCTTTATCTTACAGTAATAATATATTAGGAGTAGATAAAATAGAAAATGGAAGACAAGTAAAAATATGCCCTTTTGTGCTATGATACCTACAGCCATTCCTCTCCTTTTAACTACCAAGCTCTAATAAGCTCCCCTGTGTTTAGCACCAAGAGATTCTAAGAAATGTAGGACATGGCCCTGTATTTTAAAGAGTTTCTAGCTAGAGAATCATAGCAAATATGCTATGAGAAATATGCATGCACAGTGAGGGGTCAATCAGATACGAAGCAGTATAAACACTGCATTATGACCACATGCTTAACAGACATTCAGAGAAGCAAAAGCTTACTCAGGGCTGATGTAGTCAGAGGAGTCTTGTGAAGGAAAGACCCAGGAATCGGGCCTTAAAATAATCTCTGGAAATAGTAATGGAAGAATGTTGGCTTGCACTACCACCATCTATTCCTCACATTAACCCTGTGAGGTTAATCTCTTTCCATAAATGAGGAAACAATTCAGGCAGATGAGGTCACTTACCAAGGTCACACTACAGAGGTCTATATCCAACTGCAAAGGTCTCTCAGCTACACAGCATTGTCTCTTCTGTAATATGCAGCTTTTTGCAACAACAGCAAAAGAGCCCATACTTGCCTTTTCTGATCTAGCTCCTGTCCCATGGAAGCCCCATTTCCCACCATTCCTCCATACACCTTCTGCTTTAGCCATAGAGTGGACTTAAGGAACGACCCTGGGAGGAAACATAAGGCACTCTTAAAAGAAATTTAAATAAAAACAGTTGAATGAGGAGTTACTTCCTGAAAAATGGGGAATGAAGGGAATCCACAAGCACTGCTGAGGCACCCAGACACCCACGATGGCAGGAAGCAGTTACTCCTCCATAATGAAGAGGCAAGAGGAAAAAATGGGACTACTGAAGCCTGGAAAGTTGAAATAGGGAGTGCAGGTCAAGCAGTGGAGCACTAGCCTTCCATAGACATTGTTGAAACTTCAGTGAGAACCAAAGCTGCACTTCCTCCCGCTCCCTGCGCTTGTACAGCGTCTCCTGTGGCTCAACCCTTTGGAAGAAAGAGGCGAAGGTGTGTCAGGTGATGCATGGCCGAAGGTCTGCCTCCTGCACACTGAGAAGAAGGAATGAGGATTATCTCCGGAGCAAGAAGAGACCCAATGACTCCATGGAAACACAGTTTCCACTCAGCAGGCCCCCCACTGCCTGGATAGCTCTTCTTCCCTTAGACTTACTTTCAGGATCTCCAACCCATGGAAGCTGTTTATTAGCCATATTTCATTTTTTTTTTTATTTGGAGAAACTTTCCAAGAATAATAGGCAGAACTCCCATGTTCTCTCCCCTTCCTCCATTCATCAATGAACATTTGGCCAAATTTGTATTTTCATCGTCTCTTTCATTCTCCAATCACGTATTTTCTAAATTTTAAATTTTATTTCATTTTAAACTTGGTGAAAAATTCCAAGAAAACTAGACAGAACTCCCGTGTTCTCTCCCCATGCTCCATTCATCAATGAACATTTAGCCCAATTTAGGTTTTCACTGTCTTTTTCATTCTCCTCCTTCTCACTGTAGACTTAAAACTGTTATAGCCCTTTGTTCCTAAATATATTAGTATGTATTTCCTAACAAGGATATAAGTACTCAAAATCAATGCTTTTGACTTTAATGCAACGCATACATGTCCTTAGCCATTTAAAAATTCTATTAATAAAAAATCGTGTTAATAATGGCCTTAACGGATGTCCTTTTCCTCTCTACAATCCAAACTCCAATATTGTATCAGCTGTAGCAATTAGTTGTCACATGTTTGTCTCCATCAGTCTGGAACATTTCTTCTACTTTATCGTATCATGACCTTGACATTTTTGAAAAGTGTGTTAGACTAATTTTGGGAAAGGTCCTGCAAGATGTTTTTTTCTGATGTTTCCATATGATTGGTTTTAGCTTCTTGGTTTTTGGCAGGCATACCAGCAATGATGTTGTGTCCTTCTCAATGTCTTCCATCAATAGTCACACGATGCTGTGTGTCCTAACTTTCCCAGTCACCGTAGAGGTGTGTCTGCCAGGTTTCTCTATTATACGTTACTATTTTTACTTTATAGTTTTGGAATATGCTTTGAAACTATGTTGTTCCCCATCAAACTCGAACCATTTCTGAACAAGTAAAAAAATAACAATTTGTTGAAAATGCTCAGAATGGGCCAAAAAAAAATAACATTAATTCCAGTCACTGCTAATTTCTCTTGGAACAAGGCAGGTCATGGTCACGCTTCCAAATTCTCCCCCTTATATTTTGCCTTGTCCCTGCTGAGCTGGGTCCCTGTACTTTGTTGATTTGTTTGTTTGGAGTGAACTGAAGGGGTTGATTTGAACCTCAGTGCAAATAAATAAACAAAATACCCCCACATTCACCACAGAAGCTCCTGCTTGGCATGGAGTCTTTTCATGACTCTGTCCCCTTATTCCTATCAGCAAAAGGAGCCATCCCTGTCTGCCTGATCCGACGTCACCAAGTGCACATCAAAACTGAGCAGACTTTGTTGTGACTTATTTACTTCTGAGGTTTGAGAGGTAAGGATAGCCTAATTATTATTGACCCAAGTCATTTTTCTTGCTTAGGAAACGATTTAATAGTATTAGGAGCCATAGTCTGGTAAAATTGAAAGCCAAAATAATCTTGTCCTCAGACCTTGAAGACTAATACAAGGTTAATATCTGTGCCTTTAAAAAAAATGTGGTATTTATAGGATTCTAAAGCAGCAGCTGCTTTTGTTTCCATATCTCCCATAATCAGATAATCACAGTGAGAACTTGAAATCATTTGTAAAACATCGTCGTGTAGCTCTTGGTTTTGTCACCTGCCCCACACTCCAGACAGGATCGGGTGTGTTCAGGGTGGTATGGCTGTAGACGTGTCCCGCACTCCAATGGGATCTGCTTCTGACCAGGGCTGTGGATGCTCTGGTTTGTTATGCATGTCCTTTTCTGCAGCAGAATGCAGAGCACACAATGCTTGATTGACTAATCCATGAATTTAAATGTCCCAGTATTGTAATCTTTTGTCTCAGCAGTTTATTTTTTTTATTAAAATATTTGCATCTAGGATCAAAAGCAATTTAGTTATGTTCTGTTCTCTCTTCCCTTATTTTGAGCTGCACAACATTTAAGACTTTATTGAAAATACCAAAGGACATATGAACAGGTGTATAACTCACTATTGCTATAATTTTTAATTGTGTATGTTCTGAAACAGTTTAAGACTCCCAACAAGTTGCCAAAAACAGCACAGGGAGTTCCTGGACACCTTTGCCCAGGTCTTCACTGACATCATTTTACAAACACAGCACATTGCTCAGTCCCTGAACCCAACTTGGCTCCAATTCATGCAATACTAATACAGTAGAGTTGAGTCATTTTAGATTAATCCATTTTTACAAGCACTCTTTATTTGTGTGTAAGAAATTTTATCCTGTGATATCTTTGTGCAACCATCATAGCAATATATAATTTCTCCAACATCACAAAGAAGCTGTACCACATGACCACTTTATGGTTATATTCCACCCCGTTCCCACCCTAACCAACACTAACACTGTCTTCTGCTCACCTTCAATCCATTCTCTGCAGCTATATGAATGGGCTTTACAATATGTACGTCTTGTGATACGCTTTTCCCACTAAGCACAATGCCCTGAGGCCCATCCAAGGCTCTGTCCTCAGCCACCGCTGCTGTCTCCTCTCCTTTCCACCACTGCTCCTTCCTCTCACCAGCACTCTTTCTGCCTTCCTTTCTTGTTCTTCCCATCTTATTCTTTGTCATCTCCTTATTCCCTAACACACTTTTCCCATTTTATTCTTCACAAATTTTAGGAATATACATGAAGCTTTGATATATATATATCAATCAAAGTTATATATATATATATATATATAACTTATTTATTCTATATAACTTTATACCTTTTGATGTATATCTATCCATCAACTCTCTCTTATCTGTCATTCATGCTCTCTGCTTCTATGTATTACAAGGTTTAAAAAATGTTCAGATTACATACTAGCTAGTGTCATGCAGCATGTGTCACTATGCCTGGCATACTTCATTTAGCGTATCTTTCTCTAGGTTTATCCGTATCATTGCAAATGGTAGGATATCCTCCTTTTTAAAAAAGAATATTGTTCATGTCTATTATATGCCTGCTAGAGCAGAAATGAAACTTCTACATTTTGTTCATTTTTCCTTCATTTGGAAGACAGGTAACAAGGGAGAGAAAGAGGGAGAGGGAGAAGGAAAGGAGGCAGAGACAGAGAGAACTCTCATTTGCTGTTTCAATTCCTGCATTTCTACAAAGTATGGGCTGAGTAAGTCCACATCTGAGAGCAGAGAACACCACTGACTATGTGGTGGCAAGGGTCCAATCATTTGAACTATCACTACTGCCTCCCATGGTTTGTATTAGTAGGAACTCTGAAGCAGAAGAAGGCTGTGACTCCAACCCACACACTCTGCTGTGGGATGCTGATGTTTCAGCCATTCCTCCTCATTACTCTTTTTTGGGTCAAATAATGTTCTATTGTATATATGTATAAATATATCACAGTTCACAGTTTCATAATAACAACTCCCATCTGTTGGTGGACTCATAGGTTGTTCCCTTCTGTTGGTTGCTATGAATATTGCTTTGGTGAAAATTATCTGGGCAGGTTTCAGTTTTGTGTACAGAATCAGAAGAGAGATGGCTGGGTCATGAGGTAGCTCAGCATTTAATGTCTTTAGAAATTTCTATGTTGTTCCCTACAAAGCTATAATCCTTTTCTTCATACCTATAACTGCTCGGGGTGATTGCTTGTGGCCACATAAATTTATGATCATTTCTAAATGTATAGTTGCAGCTTCCTAGAAATCCAGTCTTATTCAGATGGCTTACTTGTGAATTCATGAATATTTAACACATATCTAAAATACCATGCCCAAAACAACATTTTATTTGAAATATCTGAACTCTTAAATTCTAATAATTTTTAAAAAATTATTCAAGATTAATAGGAGAGAGAAACTCTTTGGCTTTTTTCCCCTTCTTTAAGTTTATTAGTAATCTTGTTAATTCTACCTATACCCATATCCTGAGTTTGAATGCATTTCTTTTCTCAGGGAGATGAATATAGATTAGAGGTTAACATCTTAGGCTCAGAGTTTAAATCTTGTGTTTGCTTCTACTTAAAAGGTAAAACCTTGCTTCAGTTGCTTTAAGTTTTTATGCTCCATTTCCTCAATATGTAAAATGTGAACAAAAAGTAACACCAAGATGGCGGGACAGGTTAAGGACACATTTAAATAGATAGAGAAACATTAGCTAGTGTGAAGCAGAGAGGGTACATTCCAGGAAACAGGAGCAGACAGAAAGACAGCAGAGGGGCACCTGGAGACCTACAGACACAGGACAGCAGTGGACACAATGGTGTGGTATTGCAATGACTGATACCCCAGCAGCATTCAGCTAGTGGCGATCTGAACCACATTGGCAGCCAGAACTCCACCAGCAACCATGTGTGAAGTGATGTTCATTGGGAGCTCAGGAGGTGAATCCAGACAAAGAGCTGACCATTTTGCTGGTCCGTTTGATCTGACCAGGAGCAGAGATAGAGCGGCAGGTCCCAGATGGGTAATGTGGGAACAGGGTGGATTTCACAGCCTAGGCCATTCCTAGAGCTGAATCAGGCACCATTTTGTTTAAGGAGGCAAAAGGTATGAAAAAGGACTATGTATGCAATGAGCTGGGAGTGAACTCATTTCTGGCTCAGTGAACTACAACAACGTCACATCCTACAGGTTCCACCCAAGATATGTCTGGGTAGCCCTCAGACCTGATGGCCAGCAGAACTCTAGTACTGGCACCTCAGGTGCCATTTTGTATAGTGTGGCAAAAGCTTTAAGACTATAGGGACCTGGGAGTGAATTCACTGAGCTCAGTACATTGCACTGGACCCACAGAGAAAATAATACCAACTTTAGCATTCTACGGGTCAAAATAGTTTTATATGGCTTTCAGACTTAATGGCCAACAGGTTCTTAGCAAGATCACCACCAAAAACAACCTTGCTATATAGGACACCTGGTGTCTCCCTATTTCTGGGACCTGCTTCAACCAAAGTGGGAGAAAGGCAGTGCTGACCACGGTGCAGCCTCAGCACGGTATCACAGGAGGTGGAGACTGGTGAGACAGGAGCTGGGGCTATGGAGACCATGATGGAAGTCTAACATAAGACCCGAGACCTGGAACTCGTTGGAGGGAGTGACAAACTGACTGCAAGCAAAGAACCGTGTACCAACTGCAATAAGTAAAATCAAAATATAGACCTGTGTATAGACCTGCAGCTTAGAAACCTGCCCCAAGACTCTGCTAACCAGAAGTACAATGATCAAGAGCAAAAGAAGAGACAAAGGCATAATGAATATTACTGCAGAATCCCCTGCAAAGGAACAAAAGCCTTTGCCAACCTCAGAGTTAACTGAGGAATATATCAACAAAATGGGAGATACTGAATTCAAAACACTTGTTACTAAACTTCTTATCAACAATGGGAAGCATGTAAAACAGGCGTTCAAAGAATTTAAAGAATACGTCACCCTGGAACTGAATCAAATGAAAGCTGAACCTTATAAATAAAAAATGCAGTGGAGTAAATTAAAAGTACAGTGGAGAGTCTCCAAACTAGAATGAAAGAGGCAGAAGAAAAAAATTTCAGAATTGGAATATATTTCATGTCACCAGCAAAAAGCTGGAAGCAGAGCTGGATCAGGCCAAAAAAGTATTTAAGAAATGAAAGACACTATTAAGAGGCCCAATATAAGAGTTATGGGGTCCTATAAGTTGCAGAAAGAGAAGCTGGGTCTAAAAATATACTTAATGGAACAATAAGAGAAAACTTGCCTAATCTAGAGAAAGAGTTGGGAAACAAGATCCAGGAGGGGCACAGAACTCCCAACAGTGTTGACCAAAAGTGATTTTCGCCACGACACATGGTAATCAAGCTACGTTCAATCAAACATAAGGAAAAGATCTTTAAATGTACACATGAAAAAAAAATGAATTGACATATAAAGGAATGCCAATTAAGCTCACAGGAGACCTCTCACAGGAATCTCTACAGGCCAGAAGAGAATGGAGTGACATATTCCAGATTCTAAAAGCAAAAAAATTGTCGGTCCAGGATAACATACCCAACAAAGCTTTTCTTTGTCTTTTAAAACGAAATAAAATTATTCCACAGTAAAGAAAATTTAAAAGAATACGCCTCTTCCAAACCTGCCCTACAAATGATACTTAAAGCTATTCTCTTGACAGAGAAGAGCACCCACCAAAACCAAAGACAAATGTAAAGAACAAACCAGTAAAATAACAATGAAAGACTAAACTAATAAACAACCCATTGCTAAAATGGCAGGACCAAATTACCACCCATTCATATTAACCCTGAATGTAAATGGAGTAAACTCATCAATCCAATAGTAAGTAGACTGGCTTAAAAAACAAAACATCTATTTTTTGCTTACAAGAGGCATGTATCACCAACAAAGATCAGCACATCATATATCTCATGGATTTTGATTTTTTTTAGTTTAATTTCTTCAAAACACTTTGTCATTAAATTCATCACTGACCCCTATATCACACAGTAGGATAATTTTTTGTCAAGAAGGGTCTTTGTTTTCTTTCTCATTTCTCCAGTGACACATTAGTCATTCAGTAGCATGTTATTTAATTTCATGGCATTTTTAATTTCTTTATTTTTTCTTCCTGTTGTTGGTTTCGTTTTGTGGCTTTTCATTTAAGGGGATGTACAGTAACTGTGTAACGGAGGCTATCACATCCAGATGTGAGGACACAACGCAGTATGCATCTTTTCTTCAACATCAAAGATGGACTCCCAATGAAATTGTTAACTGTATCTTGACAATAGAATGCTTGACTCTCTGCCATTGTCCATGCCTGCAATGATGGACGTATGACTGTTTATGAAGAACTATAGCATAGTAATAATACGATGGAATTCAGTGCAGAGGGGTAGGGGAATTGGGGAGGAAGCAAGCAAAGTCATAAGGCTATGGAACTGTGTCATAAAATGATAATAATAAAAAGGGAGTAAAAAAAAAGAAATAAAAAATAACATCAATCTTATGGGAATGTTGTGAGACTTAATCCAGTTACATGTGAACATCGTAATAATTTCCAGTACACAGTACATGATCAAAAATGCTCGCTACTATTATCCATTTGTTCTATGTTGCCATGAAATGACCACCCAAAAGCATTGTTGCAAGCAGTGACTGGAAGATTTTGTCTTTTGGGAGCCTGTGTTCCAATGGGATACAGTAGGAGGTGATAGAAACAAATACATATTCATAAGCATCAAGTGAGAATAGTGATTTCAAGGTTCCTTTAAGAAAATCTACCATAGGAGGCACACGTGGCACACCTTCTCATCGGCTACTGTGTTCTCAGAGTTCTCACTTCCTTGCAGCAGACCACAGGACCCTGCAGCCAGGTCGCATCTGTGCAATCTGAGATTCCTAAGCATTCCATTTTTGCCTGAGTGCACCTCAGCAGCCTGAACAAACCTTCTCAGAACTGCACTGCAATGAGTTCTCCGTTTCTGCCAGATCTCTGTTCTTCTCTCTGCCTTTACAGATGTCACACCTGCATTGCTGTCTGAAGAGCACTGCCCACCTATCCTTCTTAGCTCTCAACTTTGTTTGTCTAGGATTTCCAAGTACAATGCACTAAGTCAGAAGAGAGTAAGGTGAGCTAGATTTGGAAGAAAGAATGGAAAGCTCTGAGACTCTGAGGTGTGAGCACACTTGGTATTCAATGGACCAAGAAGAAGAAAAACCATCCATGGAGACTTGAGCAGGAAGTTTAATGGGAAGAAACAAAGGCAGACAAGCACTGAACAGCTTGATTACTTGGAACCTTTCTGACTGAAACAAAACCTTGGCTTTTCCTTTACTAAATTTAGAAAAAACTGGGATGCTTGAGCAGTGGATTCATAAGATCTCCGTTTTTTCCGCAGAAAAAATCTTGATTATTTCACCTTGTTCTTTGCAAAAACCAGGTGAAAGCAGGATTTTTGATGGTGTTAAAACCCTGCTAATGGGCTCAGTGCAGTAGCCTAGTGGCTAAAGTCCTCGCCTTGCATGTGCCCTAATCCCATATGAGCGCCGGTGCTTCTCCTGTATGCTCCACTTCTCCTCCAGCTCCCTGCTTGTGGCCTGGGAAAGCAGTCGAGGAAGGCCCAATGTCTTGTGCCCCTATACTCATGTGGGAGACATGGAAGAGGCTCAAGGCTCCTCTTTCGGATTGGCTCAGCTCTGGTCATTGCAGGCATTTGAGGAATGGACCAGTAGATAGAGAATCTTTCTTTCTGCATATCTGAATTTCCAAATAAAATAATAAATCAATCTGATACAATTTTCTCCCCCTAAAGTGTGGGTGGAATGCAGGAATAGGATGCGTTCTCTCTTCTGTGGCTATAGCACTGGTCAGCTGACTTTGACCTTGCCTGTTGGGCCTTTAGAGAACAGAATCCACAGTAAGTGCACATTTCTGCTTTGGAAGAAAGCAAAGAAGCAGGTTGTGAAAGGCTGCAAGATGTGTAGGCAGCTTCCAGAAGTGGAGAATAGCTCCTACCCAAGAGCTCATAAGAAACAAGGACAGCTGTCACACAACCTTAAGGAGCTAAATGTTGCTAACAATCTGTGAGCCTGAAAGAAGAGGAGCAAATGCCTTGAGAGGGACTTCGGCCTTAGCTGACACCTGCAGGTTAGCTGGGTGAAGTTTTACTCAGACTCCTAACTCATAAAACTGTGAGATAACTTGTATCAAAAGAAAATAATAAATACTTAACTTATTAAAATTTAAGCCAATACGTTTGTAAAAATGTATTATGAAGTAGTATAAAATAAAATCTCGCAAAGAATCCTGCTAAGAGGTTACGCAGGGATCCACGGGGGCGATGACAGTGGTTTGTATCAGGTAGCATAGCACGTATCATGATGGTCAAGTCAGCAGGACTTGCTGATCTATTGAATAGCATCAAGTATAACTGTAAGTTGTTTGAACTGAGCAATTAAAAATTTGTGGTGGACAGTGACAGAATGAGAAGACCGTGGCTGGAGCAGGATTGGTACCTTTAGGCCAACAGAATGATAGGCATCATGACTTCTGAAAATTGGCAGTGTGAATCAGACATCAAAATGTAGAATGTGTAGAAGGTGCAATGGGATGTGGGAGTCAGAAATCATGGATGAAGTCCAGGATGTTTGAATTTTGGAAGCAGCAGTAAGTATGTTATATTTCAACCTTGGTACTGGATGAAATCATAGTAGGTATTACCAATATTTCCGGATTTTGTTCAAGCCACATTCCTCATCCATAAGGACTTAATCATTTTTCTAACTAGTCTCTTTACTTCCACCTTTTCTTTTTTAAAAGATTTATTTTATTTTTCATTGAAAAAATCAAATATGCAGAGAAACAGAAAGATCTTCAGTCTGCTGATTCACTCTCCAAGTGATCGCAACAGCCAGAGCTGAGCGGATCTGAAGCCAGGAGCTTGGATTCTTCTCTGGGTCTCCCACACAGGTGCAGGGTCACAAAGCCTTGGGCCATCCTCGACTGCTTTCCCAGGCCACAAATAAGAAGCTGGATTGGAAATGGGGCTGCCGGGTTTAGAACTGGCACTCATATGGAATCCCAGCAGTGTGTGCAAGGTGAGGACTTTAGCCATGAGGCAATCGCGCTGGGCCCATCCACCCTTAATTTTTACATTACCCTGCATTTTAAGAAATTCACACACAAATCAGATCAGGTCAGATCACTTCTCAGTTTGATACCTTTCAAAGGATTTATACCACGTTGAATGGCTTGCTTTTGCTACAGTAAAATCATCTCAAAATTTAGTGATTTAAAGTAAGAAACATTTATTGCTATCTTTGACCCGTGAGTCTGTTGACTGTCTATTCTGGCTTTCAATGCTAGCTACAGAGAAATAGAAAGAGAGAGGGAGGGAGGGAAGATAGAGAGAGAGAGATAGAGAGAGAGAGAAAGAGGAGAGATAAAGAGAGAAAGAGAGAGAGCTAGAGAGGCAACGAGAGAGAGAGAAGGATAGATAGATAGATAGATAGATAGAGAGAGAGAGGTGTTTATCCACCAGTTTGTTCCCCAAAGGTCCAGCAGAATTGGGGCTGAGCTGTCTGACACTAGCAGCCTGGGACTCAATCCAGGTCTTCCATGCTGGAGGCAGAAATATCAGCACTTGGACTATAACCTGCTCCTTCCCAGAAAGTGCAAAAACGGGAATCAGGAAGAACTGGAATTCCAATGCAGGCACTCCAGTGTGGGATGCGGTTGTCCCTCCCCCAGCTTCTAATCACTCATTCTCTGGTTAAATCTTCTTGCCCCTATGGAAAGCTGAGAGCTGACTATAATTGAACAGCACCATTTAAGTTCATCTTTAAAATTTAAACAATTAAACTTTATAAAAGAATATAAAATGATATTTTAAAAATAGGAGACAGATTTGTCTTTTAGACACCCCGGTAACATTTACTGTCTTTTTAAGGCATTTGCAATGTCACACTTCTTTTTAAAGGATTTCTGTCTCATATGACTCAGATGTAGCAAATGGTACCCAGAACCCTGGATTAGTGTCCTGCCAGCTGCTTGCCCTGCATTTCCCTGCTTGGATTGATACTAGGCAGTCAAATATCCTAGAGTGAATAGGGAAGTCCTTCATGTTTGTTCCTGTCCTTTCTGACATGTTTTCCAAATAATCACTAATTAATAGTGTGTCTCAACTGATCTACTGTAATGAACACGTATTATCACTCTCAAATGTCACCTGTGAACGCCCCGATTCCAGTGTGATAGTACAAACACAGAGTGCCTAAATAGGTCATTAGATGCAGGTACTCAGCACAGCCCTCATGATGGCATCAGCATCCTCATTAACAGAGGGAGAGATGACAATGACCCTCTGCAAGCTAGGAAGAGGGTTCTTGCAAAAACCCACCATGACAGCACCCTGATCTCCCACTTCCAGATCCATGAGTAACGGATTTCTGTTGCTTAAATCTGCCAGTGTATTGTACTTTGTTATGACAACCTGGACCTTCTCTTCCTTTTCAGTTTCTCTCTGGTTTATCTTTTCTGGGTTAACTACTTTTAGTGGTTCCAATTTCCAGTGGACCTTTGTACTAGTTTCATTTATATTCTCTGATTAGTCCTTGCATGAGATTCATTTGTCTGTTCCAGTGCCATTCACTTTTCTTAAATGAAACAATTCTTGTCTCCTCTATTCTGCTCTGAAATTCATCAACTTACTCTCACCTACTCCAGGGAAATTCCACTCTCCTGGCAACAAGAAGAGGACTTTCCAGACACTGCACTGGATATCTTAAATCTTGTTCTAAAAGTCAAATGTGCAAATAAAGATGAGTGCAGAGGAGGGAGTGAGACCCCAGTGAGGTGATGGCTGAACACTATTGCTGGCATGCTAGAATACTCACATTGCACATTGACCAAAATTACCGTGTAGAGATAACACTAATCATTTATTTGATATTTTATTCTGCTAGTCATGGAAAGCATTCAGTTAGCAGCCTCCTTTCTATACAAGTTGGGACATGTCAGTAATAGTGTGCAATGATCCATGTCTGGGAATAATTTGCAACAGGTTTAGATGTGGCATCAAGATGGAACAGCAAGGAGGCGAAGAGGTTCATGTAATTCTTAGGGGTTACCCTCAAGATGGAGGCACTGGGAATAGTGACTGAAGTATAGACGGGTAGATGTTTGCTGCCAGAGGTGACAAGCAGAAGTAAGAAGACATTCTTGTGATGCAAGCTAATTTTTGGTGGCATCCACATGCAAGTTCACTGGGGGAATTTTAGTATGAGTAAGATTTGGATTAAAGATAAACAGAACCAAGTTGAGGTGGATGGGGGAGTGTCTATAGCCACAGAGACTCGTAAATGAAGAGGGAAGAAAATTGTCAAAACAATTATCCTTGCTGCTTTCTGCAGTGAAAAAGCCAGTGTTCCTGGATCTGAGGGTCTTGGTGCTTCCACGCTTATGGAGAGGGATTCTCCCGCCATGCTTTCCTCACCCAAAAGACAAGATTCAGGTATCGTTTCCAAAGACAGTACATGGAACTGTCAAGAACCATTTTTACATAAATGACCTTTAGAAGCAACAAGAAAGAACCTGAAACCAGTACCTGTAAAGCTTTGTTTCAGTAGGTCTTCTTGTTTGAGAGACGAAAAATAAATTATTCCTTTGAATAGGGATGTCTGAGGTATTTTATGGATCGACTAAAGATTGTATGGTTGAAAGAACTATTAAAATACCACAGAGAGATTGAGAAGTTCCCCACCCCCCTTTATGAAAGTCCTTCATGTGACATCTATCTCCCACTGCCCCTGATTTTAAAACTTGCACATGTATGACATATAATACAACATTTATAAATTAAGGGAGCCCACCTCTTTTAAGTAATATTCTTTAAATCTCCATTTCTGACAGTCCTACTATTTGCACAGTAACTGTAATAGGCGTATTTTTTGGAAAATAGTGAATAAAATCTGACAAGCTATCAGGGGAATCTGAATGTATAATTGATAGGGGCATAAATTAATATGATTAGGCCTTTATTGGGTGCAGAGGCTGCCAAACCTACACAAGGGGCCTGGAATGAATCATGGCTGTGGTCTCAGCGCTGATAGACATCAATATGCAATGTGGATTATCTCAAGCTTTCTCATGTGCTCTCCGATGACAGCACTGAGTCTAATTGAAATTGTTATCTTTTCATGGCATACAGACAGTTTGGGCTGGTCACTTTCTTTGGAAGAGGAGTAAACTAGGTGATAAAAGAAAGTTTTCAGTGAAGGTTGTTATAAAATCATTTTATAAGGGTTTTAGAAATTAGTGTGCTATAAAGCCACTGTAGTGAATTTGGCTTCTGGAAATGCCTTTGCACTGTGATTTTTAAAAAATATTAAGCATGCATGTCCAAATCAAAGTAACTGAGATGCAAAGGTTCAGTCGTTCTTATGGAAATGCATGGGTTCTTTATAACATGAAGGCTAATCGCTTATTCCTTTTGACATTGCATAAAACTGGTTGGTTCTTAACTACCAATATCATAAAATGCATCTTTACACAATAATATCTATATTTCTTTTTTTAAAAAAAACACACTTTAAATATAGGAAAGGCAAAGTGGCAGGACAAATAAAGGGAAAAAGAGAGCTTCCACCCATAGGTTCACTCCTGCCAATGGTTGCAATGGTCGCAGCTGGACCCAGCCAAAGTCAGAAACTCCATCTTGGTTTCCCATGTGAATAGTGTGGGTTCTAAGCACTTGGACCATATTCTGATGCTTTCCCAGGCACATCAACAGAAAACTGGATTGGAGGTCTTACAGCCGGGATTCTAATCCGTGCTGTGGAAAAGAATGATAGTGTTAAATGGGGAAGCTTAGTCTTCTATGGCATAAGGCCAGTTCCTGTATATCTATAAGTAGCCAAGTTAACATATTTCTCCTATGTCTAAACAAGCGTTTCTTTAGTTTATGTGCTTCATTTAAACAATGACTCCCCTTTAGTAGGATTCTTGCCCCTATACAGTTTCCATTGGATTCTTTAGGCTGTAATTCTCTAATCAAAAATAAGAGGTTGCAGTTATAAAGTTTGCAGACTGATATGTTAAATTTCAGAGAGCAGAGCACTTTTATCTGCAATTTTCCGGAACTTCATTATTGTATAGCATATGGACAGTCACATTTCATTTCTGCCTTTGGCAGTAATGAGTTTAAGATGTGAAGCTAGCTCAAAATGATTTTGGGGGAACATTTGTATACTGCAACCAGAAGGGTCAATGTGTTTTACACACTTTGTGATAAAAGTGAATGTTGATAGTTGGATACTGGATATGAAAACTAATGGGGCATTGAAACTTTCTTTGTGACCTCATGACACAATTTACAATCTTTCATTACACCTAACATGATAATGTCATAAAAATGATCTTTTAATTAAATATAACAGACAAACGCTACACAGTGACTGCAGTGTTCATGGTTCTGGTGGGTGAACATTTTTCATGGCATACCTTCAGCAGACAGCAACATTGGATTTTTAAAATTCCGTTCCTCTTGAACATGTTTGAGCTTGTGATCTCTATAGCTAGATCTACCCAATAGACAAAAGAATAAGAAGGAAACAGGTGGGGGAATTTCCCCTGCACAAAGAAGGTGGAATATTGTAGAAAAACAACTGGCCTTAAAAGATAAATTGTGGGGCCTGGAGTGATAGTGTAGCAGTTAAGGTCCTCGCCTTGAATGTACCCCGGGATCCCATATGGGCGCCGGTTCTAATCCCGGTGGCCCTGCTTCCCATCCGGCTCCCTGCCTGTGGCCTGGGAATGCAACAGAAGATGGCTCAAAGCTTTGGGACCCTGCACCTGTGTGGGAGACCTGGAGGAGGCTCCTGGCTTCAAATTGGCTCAGCTCCAGCCATTGTGGCCGCTTGGGGAGTGAACCATTGGATGGAGGATCTTCCTCTCTGTCTCTCCTCTCTGTATATCTGCCTTTCCAATAAAAATTAAATCTTAAAAAAAAGATAAATTGTGCTCTAAGCTCCTTCTGTGTGCTAGGCTTTCAACCACAATCTTTGCCATCGCTTTTATTTTCCTTTGCTCTTGCTCTCTGAATAACTAGGCTGTGTCTGCACTGCCATTGTTTGCTTATGTGATCTTGGGCACATTATCCAGATCTCAGGGTTTTCCCAACTGTAAATGAGATGTAATAGAAAATAATTAAACCAGATGGCCTCTCTTTCTACTTTCAAATTTCTATGTATGTAACAAGTATGAGGGCTGAAAAGTGAGTGAAATTCTGAATAAGGACATGATGAGTGTCGTCACTGTCTTGGGTTTTGAGATGAGCAAGGTATGGTTTGAGCCATCATAAAGACTTCCATTGTGACGAAAGACTACCATATTCATATAACAGATAAGAACCCTGAGAAAGGCAGGAGCACAGGGCTATGAAAAGAGAGGAGGAAGCTCAACTCAAATGAAATATTTAGGGAGGGATTCCAGAAAGAGATGATGCTTAGCAAAGCCTTAACTAATGAAGAATGTGACCTGGGTGAAGAAAGGTGGAATTCCTGTCCCAGGAACATGGAACTCTTAGAGGAATGAAATGGGCTGAAAGATGAAAACAACCACACACAAATAGTGGGTTCTTATGACTGGGAAATGACATACATGATGGGTAGGAGAAGGAACAAGAGTTGAAGAAACAGGAGAGAGCCAGTTCATGAAATGGACTTGAAGCTGGGTTAAGGAGCGTGGACTTCAGCGCACTGGAAACAGGAAGCCACACAGGCGGACTGAAGATCTGGAAATTTTCTTTCCGTTGTTAGGAAGGAATTTAAACAGTATAAAGATGGAGGAGGGAGAACAGTCCAGAAGCTCTTCTGTCAGTTTTAAACGCTGGTGAGCATTTAGCGGGGTGTGTGGAGAGGGCAGATGGGAGAAGCATAGTTGGGTTTGATTGGACAGAGAATCAGTCCACAGAGTAGAGGCATAGGTTCCTTCAACCAAGGGAAACTAAAAGTTAATTCATCTAGTGGAAAAACTCAGACTCTTTTCTAACAAGGTGCAACAAAAACAAAACAAAATAAAAATCAATGAACTGAAATCTGTTTCTCAAGTAGTTAGCACAAATATATCACTTCTTTTCTCACCAAGCCAAGGACTGGGAGTCATTTTCACTGTCACCCTATAGTGGATACAACGGAAGCTGTGGCATATGAGGGGAAGAGGAGGAAGCCAGATCCAAGGCTATCAGTCCATAAACCATATCTCACTGCTCTTGATTCTTTTGTTGTTGTTAGTTTCATCTCTTCAAAACACTTCCTTCTGATTAAATTCTTCAGTGACTCATAGATCATAGAGTAGCATCATTTTCTTCAAGAAGGTTCTTGATTTTCTTTTTCATTTCTTCAGTGACACATTAGTCATTCACTACCAAGTTATTTCACTTCATGATGTTGTTAATTTTTCTTCCTGTTGTTGATTTTGTTTTGTGGCTTATCATTTAAGGGGATGTACAGTAACTGTGAAATGGAGACTCTCATACCTAGATGTGAAGATACAATGCAGTATTCATCTCTACTTTCAGACTAAAGATGGACTCCTAATGAAATTGTTTACAGTATGGTAGTAGAATGATGGACTCTCTGCCATTGTCCATGCCCACAATAATGGACATATGAGTTTGTATGAAGAACTATACTTTAGCAATGATATAGGGGAACTCGATGGAGAGGGGTGTTTTGGGAGGGGATAAGGGAATTCCCAAGGGCCTATGGAACTATATCATAAAATGTAATAATAATAATAATAATAATATTTTAAAAAGTAAAAAAAAAATGGCCACAATTTACCTCTTCCATGACAGAAGGACTTTAAGCACATTTTCAATTAGTACTGTTATTAGTATTCAAAATTTTAAAAATATTTAATTTTTCTTGATATCAATTATTTATAATCAATAGCCTTCTGCAGTGAAAATTGTCCTTACCATTTGAAATTTGCTTAGGTTGCCAAATATTTGCCTAAGTGGTGACAAATAACAACAATGCTATTGAAAACTTGACAATTTAAAATATCACATCTTACATTTGAAATTATAGCCCCAATCTACTGTAATATTAATGCATATGTATTCCATTCATTAGAGAACTTTATCCTATAAAAATAATTTGAGAGTTGGAAAGAGGCAGAGTAAGAAACAGAAAGTTCCCCTCTGTTTTTTCACTTCCTAAATGCCTACAAGAGACAGTTCTGAGGAAGGTCAAAGCCAAGATCTGGTCATTCTATCCAGGTCTGCTAGATGAGTGACAAAGAAAAAGCCAGCCACACTATTACCAGTAGCTGCCTTCCAGGGTCTGCACTAGCCGAGAGCTAGAGTCAGGAGTTGAAGCCAGGAGCAAACTCAGGAACTCTGACGTGAGTTTTGTGTGCATTAACCACCACGCTACAGGAGGATAACGTGCAAACACACATAGCTAGAAGAAGCAAATGATCTCATCTCCCTTTTCAATTTACTTATATTCCAAGTATTTTACCAAAGCTTTGATCAAACAATAAAATTAATGTAATTGAATTTTGCCTTTATTTCAACTTAAAGACCGATTGAGAAATTTACCCTGAGACTCTGGGCAAAGACCTGCATCTTAGCAATGGTGGTTGATTTTATAACTGTGCTATGGTTGCCCAGATAGCTAGTAAAAGTTTATTTTTATGCATGTGAGGACAATTCTGGAAGAAAACAGCACCTAAATCAGAAGATCACCCTCAGTAATTTAGTAAGAGCTGGAGTAAGACAATGAGGCATAAAGGGAGAATTTTCTATCTTTGTTTGAACTGGGGCATCCATTTTACCTCTCTTTGGACACTGTTACTCTAGCTCTTGGGCCTTGTGACTCACCCAGAACTTACACAAT
Source organism: Ochotona curzoniae (assembly GCF_017591425.1). Classification (NCBI taxonomy): domain Eukaryota; kingdom Metazoa; phylum Chordata; class Mammalia; order Lagomorpha; family Ochotonidae; genus Ochotona; species Ochotona curzoniae. The sequence continues at coordinate 24,364,741 of NW_024466219.1, forward strand.
TGGCTCCCATGGTTCCCAATCTTTTGCTTTGGACTAAAATTACACTGCTAGTTTTCCAGGGCCCCCAACTTGCAGACCATGGAATCCACTGATCTTCATAATCACACAAGACAGTTTATACAAGGGTATTTATTATAGTTCTGTTTCTCAGCAGAACCTCAGCTAACACACAGTAGGAAACAGGGTGGTGTTTAACAAAGAAAGCACACTGCATTTAGAAATTTATCAACAAATCCCTTATGTGCACTATATCTTGTCAATCATCTGAGCTTTTAAATCCTGGTAATTCAAGCCAATATTCTCTCAGCCCTGTGATAATAAAGGAACTGTTTAGGGTCTTGGTGTAGTAGCCTAGTAGGTAAATTCTCACCTTGCATGTGCCAGGATCCCATATGGGCTCCAGTTCGTATTCCAGCTGCTCTACTTCCCATCCAGCTCCCTACTGTAACCTGGGAAAGCAGCTGAGGATGGCCCAAAATCTTGAGACCCTCTACCTCCTTGGAAGGCCCAGAAGAAGCTCCTGGCTTCTGATCAGCTCAGCTGCAGCAGCTGCAGACACTTGGGGAGTGAACCAGCAGATGAAAGATCTTTCTATATCACCGTCTTTCTGTAAATCTGATTACCAATAAAAGAAAAAAAGCTTTAAAAATAAAACAAGACAAACAAAAGAAGGATTAGTTTAGATGCTGGAGTCAAGCTCTGTCTTAAAATCCGGTAAAAAATAGAAACAAAAAATTATGGCTGTGGACATGGCTTTTGGATATGAATTTAAAAAATACAGTATTTAGGGGCTGGCCTCCCCTATGGGTATGTATCTTGGCTGCTCTACTTCCATTCCTGCTTGTCATATGCAAAAAGCAGTGAACCCCTGCACCCATGTGGGACATCCCAGGGAAAGCTTTTGTCAGCTGACTTTGAATTGGCTCAGCTCCAGCCATTGTGGCCCTTTGGGGAATGAACCAGTAGGTAGAAGATCGTTGTCTCTCCCTCTCTCTGTCAATCTGTCTTTTAATTAAATAATTCTTTAAAAAAATACAGCATATCAATAAAATTCTATCACCTTGTTGTCAGATTTTGAGAAGCCAGTTTTCATACTGACATTTTCTCCCCCTTGCTGGTCCAAATTCTTCTAATAAACATCTTCCTAACTCATCATTTTGCTTCCTGAATGTCTTTAAAATACTGTGCTTTGTGGGCTGCTAAAATTCATGTCCTTCACTTGTCCTCACAGTTCAATATTTCCCTGTAATTTAAATGATAAAAATCCAAATTCTTTTACTAGAATGTAACTCATTTATGGCTCAGCCAGTGCTGATACGCAGTCTCGTGTCTAGAAGATGGCTCTTTCTGAATTCCAGCCAAGTGAAACCACCTATGGGTTTTCAAAAATATTGCCTTTGTTTATGCCTCTCCTAACTGGCATAGGGTTAGCCCACCACTCCATTGGGGATAAACTGAAGATTCATCCTTCAAGGCCATGAATGTTTTATGGCTCCTAAGAAAAAATCAAGACGCTGTAGCTAGCCTTGAGTTGGAATCCAAATTCAATTACTAAATGGCTCTATGACTTTTAAGGAATTGCTTAAATTTCTTACCACCAGAATCCTTAAAAGAATGATGGAACTAACAATAACATCTACATTTTAGGAAAAGTGGATGCGTAAAAGAATTAAAACTCATTGGACAGTGTCTGTCACTAAATAAGTTCTCTAAGTTTTATTAGTAGTAGTAATTTTGAATCATCCTTCCCTATCTTTCTCTAGTCTAGGGAAGTCTGGCAGTCATCTTTCCAGACAACTGCTCTACTTCTTCCTCCAGGCTTTGCAGGATCACTGGAAAGTTCAGGACCTGTCTTTCAATGAATCAATGCAGAAATGGAAATCTTCATTCTACTGCTTCTATAACTAGAGAGTAAGATTTCTTTTCATGCCCATTTCAACTCAAGATTTCTTATGACACTTAATAGCATGTTATCAATCTCACTTTTATTGGGAAATGGACTACAAATTTTCTTTTTTCAAGGATATGTGAAGGACAGCTAACGAGCCGATGCTTCATTGATTTTAATCATATATATTCCTTTACATAAAACAGTTAGTTTTACAGCGCATTAATAAAAAAAAACGGATATCTTATTAGTGAAGTGATGGTGCCATTTTGTTTTTGTTTAGTCATCACATTTAACTCTACTTCCTGTTACCATCACTCACTTTGGTGAGGTAAGGGTGAACATTTGGCACAGTAATTAAGATGCTGGTTGGTATCCTGAGTCATATGTTGGAATACCTGTGCTTGAGTCCTGACTTTGCTTTTGATTTCAGTTTCTTGCTAATGTGCACCCTGGGAGACAGAGACGATGACTCAGGTACCTGGGTTCTTGCCGTGTACTGAGTGCTTCAGCCTCAGATGGAGCACCTGAACTGGATTCAAAACTCCTAGTTTTAGCCTGTCCTAGCCCCAGATGTTTTGGGCACTGGGGAGTGAACTAACAAATAGAAGACAGAGAGTCAGGAAGTAAGGAAGGAAGAGACAGAAGGAGGGAGAAAGAGAGAGAGAGAATGAAGATCTTCCATTCGCTAGTTCACTCCTTATATGTCAGTAACAGCTTATCTAGGGCTACAACAGGTAAAAAGTCTGAACCCAGAATTTCACCCAGGTCTCCCATGTGGCTGGTAGGAAGCCAGATACTTGGGTCATTACCTTTTGCCTTCCAGGAGCATTAACTGGAAGCTGAACCAGAAGCATGGAGTAGCCGGACTCCAACCAGGCACTTGATAAGATCCAAGAGGTCCCAGAGCCTGTGGCTCTGTAACACCCACATCTCCATCTGTTGTTTTACTGCTTTGATTCCAAAATTATAATATACTCAACTCCATAGACAATTATCCACAGAGATAACTTCAGATTTCACAAAATATTCCATATATTCCTCACATTCAATCTTACATGTATTGTCAAGTAATTTATAAAGAGTATTATCAGTGATTTTAACAGCTGCATATTATTTTATTGCATGGAGTAACATAATTTGTCTTATGGGTGCTCTTGATGCTCAGGTAGCTTTTTCACAATATTCTGTGCTTACAAAAATGCTAGAATGAATATGTTTCAAAGTCAAAATGTACAAACATGTATGTTCTTTAAATTTTTGCCACATTCTTCTATGTAATCCTGTTGGGTAAATAATGACTGGAAATTCTTGGCTATTCCTCCAAACAAGAGACAGAGTTTATGTCTCCAGCCTTTGAATTTGGTAAATTTCACTGACCACTAGACATCAGAGAAATGATGCTAACAAATTTCTGAAGTTGGGCCTTTCAAAATCTTCAGCTTCTGCTTCCTCAAGCTTGGCAAACATGCTGCCGTAGAGCCCAAACCACACGAAGCCCAAGGAATGTGGAGCAACACCAAGATGCTCCAGTCAGCAGCCCTGGATGAACTGCCAGATGACAGCCAGGACCAGGTAGCAGCCGCAGGAGTGAGTCATATTGAATGTTCCAGCCCTGTCAGATCTCCAGATGACTATACCTAGCGCCAACCTCCTGACGATACACCTGACTGAGCCCAGTCAACCCACGGAATCATGACAGGTAATAAATCATCATCGCCTTGCACCACTAACATCTTATTCATTTATTTTAAACTTAAATGTGATGTTCTTTTATTTAAAATGTTTTAACACGCTGTAAAAATTGCACATATTTATGAGTTACTAGGTACATGCAAGTATTGTGTGCCACTAGGTTTTAGTGATTATATATTGTAATAATACGTTTGGGTGAGCATTTGGCTTAGCTGTCAACAGCCAGTTACAATATTTTCCACTCACTTCAGAGTACCTGGGTTTGAGTTCCAATGCTGGCTCTTGATTCCAATTTCCTGCTAATGCAAACTCTGGGAGGTGGCAGATGATGGTGTGAGCGGTTGGGCTCCTGCCACCTGTGTGGGAGACCCGGATTGAGTTCTTGGCTTCCCGATTCAGCCTGGCCCAGCCCCAGCCACTGCTGGCATTTGGGAATGAATCAGCAGATGGGAGCTCTCTGTTGTCTGTCTCTCTGTCCATCTTTCTGCCTCTTCAACAAGATAAATATTCTTAGCGTAATTTTAATTCTCTTTTTTTATTGTGAATGATGTTTAGCGAATTTTTGCATTTCACTTATTTTTAAATGAACACATACTAAATACTTGAAGCACGATGCATCTGATTACTACACATGTCCTCTTCATACATCCCATAGAGTATACTTCAGCATATTTCAGCTATTTCTTGGCATCACCAAAAAAGCATCCCATCAAACTTTGTGCCTTATAGGCAGCAGCCACTGCCCTCCCTGGCTCCATCTTGCTCCTACCTTTCTTCTCTGCCTGAAAAATCTCATAAAGAAGTAAGGATTTTTTTTCTCCTTCTAGTTACTATGTATTAATATCCTTACCTACTGAAGTATTAAGCTTGTGAATATGAAGTGAAATGAAGACATGCCATTATAAATAGGATGGGGGGAATAGGGAATGAGATGGGGAAGGAGGGAGGGTGGGGAATGTAGACAGAAGTGAGGCTGGGATAGAAAGTATCGCTATGGCTTCTCAATCAGTACTGTGAATTATGTAAAATGTATTCACTTTATGTAAATAAAAATAACATAAGTAGGTAGTAAAAGTAAATCTTAGCATTGCTACTACCTTGCCCTTTCTTACTCCATCAGATCCCAACTTTTCCAACATAAACTGGTACTGATCTGTAGCTGATAACAGTGTTGGAAGGTTTTGAGGATGCTGCTAGCAGGCAGTGTTAGGACTCTCTAACTCTGCCAACCACGAAGCCCCTGTAGCATTTAGAGAGTTCAAAGTGGATGAATTCAATACTCTCATTTTAGACATGAGACAGCTGTGCCTAGAGAGGCTAAGATATCGATTCAGTGTTACCAAATAAGGCAGTGGTAATTTTATGATTAGAATGAGGCTTCTGACTTCAAGAACATGTCAACTACACCTAATAGTGTAAACTTTCCTGCATTTCAGTTTTAGTTCTGTCATTAAGCCTTCTATGCTCTTTGTTTTCTAAACATTGTCACTCTTTCAGATGCATGTGACAGAAACACAACTCAGACTCACTTAAAGTATTGGCTCCGGGAACTGGAAAGTCCATGCGTTGTGGATTCCAATGCCAAGAAAGTATTGTCAGGGCTGAGTTTGTTTTTGTCTCTCAGTTTTGCTTTCAGTTTTTGGCTCCATTCCCAGGCGTGCTTTTTCTAGGATGCATGAAGCAGGCAACCAAAGCACTGGTTTTCCACAGTGGTTGTATTTTACAGTCCTGAAGAGTGTGTTCTCCGATGAGGGTGACGTGTCTTCCTATGAATCAATGTTGTCACTAACAGAATGGAATACTTTGGTTGGGCCTGGGTCAGGAGCCCGAAACTGGGGGCAGGAAATGGGCAGTATTATTTACATGGAGCACATGTGTGCATGTGTTGGGTTCTGGGGATGGCAATGTGCCCAAATGAATGGATGTTCGACAGGTAATGGACGTGTATCTGGATATATATGCATGGCCTTTTCTACCATTCAATTATTGCTTATAGACATTGTCTGTATTCTCTCTAAACTAGGGACTTTTTGCTGGTTAAACTTCAAATTCAGTGAACTATTCAACCTATTTATTGTCATATAAATTTAAAATGTTATCTTACCTAAAAAAAAAAAAGGACAGGGAAAAGAAAGAAGGGTAAGTGTGAGGGAGGTAGCTAGGAGGAAGGGGATATCGTTATGTTGTTAGAAATGCATTTATAGATCACATTGAATTGTTAAAACTGATTAAAAATAAAAAGACACATATATGTGTGTATATATATATATATGCACATTCATTTTTATCCAGTCCCCTTTTTCTATTACCTGAAGTAAAATCCGGTACTTCGTTGAGGCTTCTGAATTTCCTAAATAATATTTTCTAACTAAAATTTAAGCCAAAACCTGAATTACCATTTCAGGTATGGGATAGTCTCTGCATTTGTTCAGAAAAGACAAAATCGGTATACAACATCTACTGGTGGGTAGATAGTACTGTTGGGGCTTTGGACTGAGGGTCTGCCTTCAGGGGTCAGATATATAAGCCCTAATTTACTACATAGCCATAATATAACAATGATGACTCTACAGTAGTCTGAATAGTTAAATAATCTTAGAAGCAGGGGGCTGGCCCAGTGGTTTAGCACAGTGAGACTCTGTCTACAGTGCCAGCATCCCATATGGATGCCAATTCATATCTCAACAGCTTCATTTCCAATCCAGCTCCCTGCTTATGGCCTGGAAAAACATCAGAGACTGGCCCAGTTCCTTGAGCTCCTGTACCCATGTGTGAGAGCCAGAAGAGGATCCTAGCAAAGGGTCACTTTACACTAGCCTTTGTGGTCATTTGGGGAGTGAATCAATGAGTGAAAGATCTTTCTCTCTGTGTGTCTCTCCTTATCCCGCTGTAAATCCACCTTTCCAATAAAAATAAATAAAAATAATCCTAGAAAACAAATATAATCTTTAGACTATCAAAAATAATCAGCACCACTGAGGCATAATGTGTGTAAAATAGAACTCACTTATTTGAAGTGTTAGTCTCAAGAGCTGCAACATAAGACAGTCTCCAAAACCAAGAGAAATCGCACTCAATTCTCCAGCTCTTCCTCTTGCTTTCTGTAAGTTAACTCCCTTATCCCATCCCTGCTTTCCGCTGCCTCTGATCTGATTTATTAAGCTGTAGTTTCACCTACTTGAGAGGTTTATCTTTAAACTTTACAAAAATTAATTGCACGTTTAAAAATATATGTTTATTTAAAAGGAACAGTGGTAGAAAAGTTAAGATGAGACACAAAGATACCTTTCAGGAGCTTGAGCCTGACCAAAGCTAGAAACTTTGAACTACATTTGGGTCTCTCATGTGGGAGGCCAGCACACAAGTACTAGGGTCATGATCTGCTCCCCTTTAGACACGTTATCAGAAAGCCAGACTGAAAATAGAGTATTTAAGACTCAACATTGCACTCCCATGTGGAGTTCAGGTGTACCAATCCACAGGTTGACCCACTGCACCACCAATCCTGCCCTTAGTTGTACATCTTCATGGGGTGCTGTGGCACATCAATGCATGTTTACCATGTGTCATGACTGATTCAGGGTAGTTGGGGTCTCTATTTCTTTAGAGATACTTTTAGAAGTTTTGATTAGCATATAACAGATGTACATGTTTTGGGGGTGGTTGATAGTATTTCAGTCCACATATACAGTTTCCTGATCAAATCAAGATCATTAACATTTCCACCTGCAAATCATTTCCTTGTGTTTCGATACTTTGTGTTTCTCTTCTAGTGATTCGTATGATATCTAACAATTTATAGTCACTCCCTTGTGCTATTTCTTCCATTTAACTGTATTTTGGCAATTCTATCCAACTTTATCCTCCACTTTCCAGTCATCACACTTGAGTATCTAAGAGCCAAATGATGGAATTCTAATGTAAACATGTATGTGTGTGTGTGTGTAAATATATAAATATGTAAATATATGTAAATATATTTAACTTTATAAAAAACTGCCAATTTTTTTCTAATATTATACCATTTTGTATCAAGTCAAACATGATAGTACTATCTCTGCCAACAGTGTTATCACACCACTAAATTTTAGTTATTCTAGTGAGAGTGTGTTGCTATTTCATTGTGCTTTCAGTTTTCAGTTTCTAAGGAAACGAATTCCCACATTAATGAAGTGAACAACCTTGAGTGGCTTGTTGGCCATATTTTTTCATCTTCTTTGGTGATCTGTCCAACCCTTTTGCCCTTTTCAAAAATCAAGTTGTTTGAAAGACTTTTCACATTGTTGTTGTCACATGGTTCTTTTCACTGAATAAGACAGGGGTTTGTCTAAGACATTTAGAAACAAGAAGGGGAAAGGGAAAGCTGATTATATACTGATTATATATTCCCAGTTCTCTGCTGGAAGGAAAACTTGTTTTGTTTTACCTTCACAGCATGGAAAGGAGGCAGTTCTCCTGGAGTTGTTTCTCCACCTCTTAGCATGTAATTGGAGGAAGCAGGTGTCCGATTGGTGACTTTGGTAGAACAGGTGAGCGAGTTTATCAGAACTTAGTCCTCATCCCTAGTTTCTTTCTGTAATGATGTCACAGCCTATGATCCGCCAGCACTGCCTGTGACCAGGAGGCTTTGCTCAGTTAAGAAGTTTTAAATAAGCCCATTGATCACAGTAAATTAAAACAAACATTCAGCATCTCCAGGAGCAGGCATTTGATACAGCAGTCATCTCCTATTAGTGTTTGGGTCGGTGTCATAACTCCACTTTTGATCTCTCTGTTAACATGAACCCTGGGAGGCAACAGGTGACAGCTCAAGTAGTTGGGTTTGTATTTCTCACATGGAAGACTGGGTTTGAGTTCCCAACTGTCACCTAGCCCAGCTCTTGCGGGCATCAGGGAGTGGATCAAATGATGATCTCTGCTTGTCTCTATCTTTCAAATAAAGAACAAAATATGTAATTTTAAGAATCAGCTTTTCCAGTAAAGTCATCATATGATTGATTATGAAATCACCTTTGTTATATTCTCCAGGCAAGGGAGTAACTAATCTGCTGTATGTACAGGCAGGGATCTCATAGAGCAGGCAGGGCAGAGTGTGGGGATATTGAGAGCCAGCTTAGAAAGCTGTTTACCCCATTACCTTCTACTACACGGTTAAGGACCAGTGGAGAAAGGATTCAAATACAGCAGAAAGCTGCATATACAGGTTCTGCCTTCTAGGGAATTATAAATGCATAAGGACAAACTGCTGGTGCTGAAGGCTTTTTTTTTTTTTTTTTTTTTAAGAGCAAGGGCACCCATTCACAATTTCACCTTCCAAATGGCTGCAAAAAACCAGGTTTGGGCCTGGTGAATCCAAAGCAAGAAGTAGAAATTCAATGTTTCCTACATGAATAGAAGCAGTTTAATCACTGGAGTCGTTACCGCCTTTCTGGGTCTGCATTAGCTCCTCCAGTTAGGAACAAGAGGTGAGTATTCAACTCCGGTACTTTCAGAAGGCACACTAGCATCTTAAGCCCTAGACCAAACACTGCCCACAGAGGGTAATATTTAAAGAACCCCAGTGTAACATAGATTCCACTTATGCTACTGATTTTTGAAATAATCAAAATGTTAAACATCAAAACAGTGGCAGAATACTTCTTTTGGACCCTGAATTTCCAACCTAATCAATAATAGATAACTGTTTACATTCAGACAGCCATTAACCATCTCTGTATTTTTTTGCCACCTTCACTGGCATTTATTAATATTGACTGGCTTCATTTCCATCATTCTTATTCTTCCATGCTTAATCCTATTCTTCATTTATGTTTCACAAAAATCTTGTATTTGTCCTGGCATTTCTGAAAAGTATTTTTGTCCCAAACATTCCAAGTTGAATAATTTCGGATGGTCCATGTGTTCAACCTGGGGCTTGGCAGATCCGCAGGAAACAGACTACAAGGCACTGCTAACGTCCAAACGAAAGCCCAACTTCTTCCAGGCTGATGACTCACAATCTGGATGCATGTGTGTTACCTGCTGACCAGAGTTTCACAGGTGCAGGTTCTCATGCAGTTTGTCTTCAGGTGTCTGTCAGTTTGGTTTAAATGAGCCCCAGTCACTTCACTGGGGGGTGATCACACATCCCAGTGTTCTCAGAGCTGTCTCAGTTGATGTTTGTTATTTGCTATCATTAATCATAGCTACCTTTTCATTCCCAAATGTGTCCTAGTTTGGACAGTGAATTATATAGTCATGTTATGATACATTATAGAAAACTTTCCAAATTAGAATAGAATTTCACACATTTCCAAATTAGAATAGAATTTCACACACACACACACACACACACTTTTTGATACTTATTCACTCAAGCCCAATTTGTGTGCAAAATCCAAATGGACTGCAAGTTCACTATGTCCCATTGTGTATATACTTTCATTTTTAAAAGTCAAAATAAGCATTCACATCTATTCAAACTAAAGTCACCAAGTTCTATGTTCTAAAACAAAAGAGTATATCAACAACGTATGTTAATAGATTCCCAGTTTCCAAGTCTCTGGTATTATATAAAAACAAAAATACTGCATTCGTGGTCTGGACTTTTAAAGACAAATTCGGACATAATAAAAATGAACTGAGAGGAGAGAAAGGTACCAGGCTGAAGACGTGCATTTGTAGATAAAAAAAAAAAAGTGAGTCAAAAGTGGAACATACGTAAGAGAAGATGCCTTTACTGATACCATGGGAAGCCTCTCCGCAACCGAAGTAAAAAAGAAAATACATGAAATTCAAGTACTAGTGGTAAGGATGGTGTGTATCTTTCCAGCATCCCATGTGCATCCCATGTCAGAGTAACTGTGTTCAAATCCCAGCTGCACCCTTGAGCCCAGGTTCTGGCTAATATGCAGGTGAGGACTGAAGTATTTGGTTGCTGCCACCCATGTGTGAGACTCATTTTGAGTCCTGGGTTCTTGGTTTCAGTCCCAGCCTGTCTATTACAAGCATTTGGGATACAGGCTCACAGATGGGAGTCTCTCTCTCTTTCTCTCTCTCTCTCCCCACGCACACTTCCTCCCTTAAGAAATTAATAAAAGAGGAAATGAGACACCATGAATATAGAAATATCATGCAAATCAAGTGAGATCTAAGAACTATAACGCTTTATTTTCAACATCTGATTGTTTTCCTGATGGGTACAGAACCTAATACCCACCAGAAAAAATAATTGAAAATAGATGACAAGACTGGAAGTGTAGGGTCAGGGGTAATGCCTGCTTCTTTCTAGAAACAATGTATGGAATGACTATTTATTATTAAATATCCATTTAAGAAATATTTGAGTTATACTCCAGGCATTTTACTAAGTGTTGCATTGTAAATGAGGAGAACAAAGATCGCCCTTTACAATGAACCTACAGCTGTTTAACAGTGGAATTTAATTCTGATGCCACATTCATATTTATGTGGTACTGCATTGATTGACTAAGCATGCAATCCTTAGGATTTGCATGTCCACTTAATTTTTTAGAAAAAAAAATTAGGGAGACCACCTATGGTATGGTCACTGTTCTTGGTGCTGGGGCCAATGCCTGGGAGTCTCTCGTTACAGGCCGAAATGCTAACTGAATATTTTAAGCACTTTCTAAATATAAGCACAATGCGATTATTTGGTGAAAATGTTCATTTTCAAGAGCTCTTTTTCTTCCAGAAGCTCCAGACAATTGCACATTCATTCTCTCCTTAAGTGCTAGCAGTTACATAGCCTCCACATAGTATTTCAACATGAGGTTAATTGCAGCTAAAGAAAAGTTTATGATTAGTCCAGACAGGTATTTTTCTTCATTGTCTAATACCATAAATCCATTAAATTCCTATCCATCTTGTCATCTTCTCCTTGAAGACTTGGTTATATGACCTGCAATACTACTTCACTTTCGTGATTATAATTGTGATTGGCAGAGAGCTTTCAAAGTTGCAATAAATTTTGCTGCAGCAGAGAGGGATTTTGTACCACCCCAATTCCATTGTGAAATCTGAATTTTTAACTATCTTATTACTGGTGACCCATTTCATTTGGGAGAAAGTGAGAAAGCAATGAATGTGTAATTGTTTGGATCTTTTCAGCAGAAAAAGTTTTTGAAAATGGACATTTTCACAAAACATCATAACTGTGCGCTACATTCAGAATATGGTTAAAATACTATCTTAGTATTTATGCTTACAGAGGGAGATTCCCAAATATTTATACCAATGTCAGTGATGAAAACATCTGTTCTACAAAATTTGAAAAAATTAAGTACATGTATAAACCGCAAGAAAAGCATCATATTTGTTCAATTTTTCTTATTCTTCAGGCTTTAGAAATTTCAGTAATTCTCAAAGAACTGCATTTGAAATCACATGTATGCGATGTTTTTAGTGTCAGTTACTGACGCCCTTATTCTAGAATTATACTGTAACTGTATTCACAGCACAGGAACCTGGGGCTATAAGAGAGGTGGCAGGAGTCTGTTGGTGACTGTGGAAAGCATCGCATTCCATAATTTTGTGATTTTGGAATAAGCAGTTTTCAGGGAGTCTGTGCTACTTGTGCGTTTGTTTGTATGCGTGCAAGTGTGTGTGTATGTAGAATCAGGTAGCCCAGAGACCCATGATACATGTGTTCTTCCTTGAAATTTCCATTGTTGACATGCTGGAAAAATTGGACACATAAATTATTTCTGCCCCCAGGCACTTTAACTTGAACGGCCAGCACTTACTCAGCTGGCCACCATGGGTCTCCAAGTCCTTGGCAGCATTACAGGGGTAATATTTTTTAACATGGATGAATAGCTCTCGAAAATTTCTCCAATGTATTAAGCATGAACAAGCCTTTCTTCAACATCAGACTTGCATGTCTTCCCTCCACATTTATTTCCCTACCACAAACATATTTATCGGGGCCATTATGAGAAAAATCTCTCTCTCCATAAATGTTTGTCTTCCCTTTGTCCTTTTTATAGGATCGTGAAGAAATGATGGAGGGTCTTGTTGGGCAGGAGCGTGTATGAGTGTTTCTTTCTGAACAATTCCCCTCCAATGTGCTATTGCCATTGTTTTCTTAAAAAAAAAAAGAAAAAGAAATGACACCCAATTTTTACGGGATTTTTTAGGAATGAGAAATTGGAAACATATTAAAACAGGTGACACATAGGACTTAAAAAGTGAATGACAAATGGGGGAGCTCTCTGTCCCAGCATTTACTGTATTCATTGGCATCACCTTTAATCAAATAATCACCTGTGAACAGTTTAAATTGTGGGGTTAAGACAGCTAAATGCTCAGATAGTAATTTTCAGAAGTTTTATGGTTGTAGGTACAGTCAAGAGAAATATCATCACATTTCTGAAAATCACCAAGAACAATTGTCTCTGAGGTACAGGACAGTATTGCTGTCCTGGATGAACTGGCACTTTTTTTTTTCAGAGCCTTGTAAATAAAAACAATGTTAAACAATATTAAGAATAAATTTGAATTCTGTTTATGCAAATTGTTGTCATTTAAGATTCTGTGGAATGTAGAGGGACAGTTAAAGTGTACAAAACAAATTGTTCCCTGTGCTGTAAGAAACAGAATGGAGCAGGCTCCTATCACATCTCTTCCAGTCAGCCCTTGATCCCTCTTCACTTACTGCTTTATGGTAAACAGAGGAGTAAGACACAGAACACACAACAACATCAACTCTTAATTCACACAGTTAACTAGTAGTCTGTTGGGGACGTGGGCAATAGGTATCAGGGAAGAAAGAACTTCATGATGGTTATGACTCATTGGATGAATTCAAGGCACACTTCCCCTTTAAATTCTCATGTTTACAATCACATTCTGCTGGGTTCATTTGTGGAGCAATCTGAACCTCTTTCTTGGTGGATATTTCTCAGAAAGCCAATGACCTGACTAACCCTTCTATTGGCAGCCTCTGAAAACCATAGAGACCAAATGACCTACATAGGTATTCTAAGTAAGTCTTGGGAAAGGCAGGAAGAGAGATGGGTGATGGGCTTCAGTAGCTGTCAGTGCCGCTTCACCACCAGGCCTAAGTACAGGGAAATTTAGAAGGTCCTATTTTTAATCCTCTCACCTTTAATGCATAACTGCACTGTTGCATTTGAAGACTTGAGATTAAATTCTGAGCTCTTGAGAAAATTTCTATGTTATATTTTAACATATGAGAGGACAGTGTTTAGTGCATTGGATTAAAACACCACTTGCAATACTCATATTCCCTATTAAAACCCCTGGGTTCAAGTCCCAATTCTATTTCTTTTTAAATGTTTCTTTTTTTGGCTTGAAAGGTGAAGTTGCAAATAGAGAGATCTTCCATCCACTGGGTCGCTCCACAAATGGTTGCAATAGCTGGGGTTGAGCCAGGCTGAAGTTAGGAGCTTTCCACCAGCCTCCCAAGTGGGTGCAAGGGCCCATAGGCATGTGCCCTCCTCTGCTGCTTTGCTAGGCACCTGAAGAGGAAAGTGGGTCAAAAGGGCCTTAGCCAGGGCACAAACTGGCACCTACACGGGATGCAGCAGATAAAGGTTCAAGCACTTGGGTCCCTGCCACCCTTATCAGAGCCCTCAGAGGAGCATTTGGTTCCTGGTTTCAGCTGGCCTAGGCCCTGATGTGGGTATTTGGGGCAATGAATCAGTAGCTATAAAATCTTTATCTCTGTGTGAGTCTTTCAGACAAATTTAAAAAAAACACAAGCACACACACACACACATGCACACATACACACACATGTTTGAATTTACATGTATATACTGTAGTATTCTCCATTTTGTAGAACTATAGATCCCCAGCAGAGTTGCTTGGGTAAAAAAATCTGTATATGAATGTGCTTGATTTACCATTCAAAGCCTTAGCTATTTAATGAGGCAAAACATTGGAATACAAAATCTTGGCGTATAGGTCTTGGTCCTTGTATAACCAACATTATTCATCAGCTCAGAAAACACCCTTATTTCCCCTTTTAATTTCTTTTCCTCTGTTAGCAACAACTGTTTTAGTTTCTATCACCACATATTATTTTTTCCTGATTTTTAATCTCAAATAAATATGTATCTATAACACATGTGCTCTTCCGTGTGATTTTTCCCCCCTAAACACAGTATTTTGAAGATTTACTTGTGCTTTTGAGTGCATCAGTAGTTCCCACTTTCTTACGGGTAAGTACTATTCCACTATATCTATACTTATTGGTGGCCATTTGGTTTCCTTACAGAAGAATCTTCTTATAAACAAAGATACTAAATACACTCTGGCAGAAGATGTTTATACACATCTTTTTGTCCATGTCTTGAAGTAGAAATTCTGAGTAGACATGCTGTCTATTGGAAACTATGAAGTGACTTTCTTAACTAGTTGTCCTACCGTCTTTGGTTTTCCATATCCTTACTAATATCTGGCTTTTAATGATCTGTCTTTTTAATTTTAGTGATTGTGGATATATAGAGAATAAGCATTGTGATTTCTTCTTAGAGTTCCCTAAAATCTATGATCATCAGTTTTTACATGCACTTAATGGCCTTTTTAGTAAAGTGAGATTTTGTCAAACATTTTTTGCTGGCTACTTGTGCTTTTGCAACTGAGTGGCAGAATTGTATATTTTAGTTGAATTTTTTTTTGTTATATGTGTACAATGCAAATATATCCTCCCAATATGCATCTTATCTTTTCATTTTCTTAATGTCTGATGATGAACACAAGTATCAGTTTTGACAAAGATTATCTCAAGGTCACAATCTAAGTCTGTTTCCCTCTAGAATATTTATAATTGTAGCATTAATTTTAAGTGTATCACTCATGCCAAGTTAAACTGTTTATATTAGGAAGAAGCAGTTACTTACTCAAATTATTCTAATTATTTAAATGGAATGAAAATTTTGTTCTTTCTATATCAAAAAGCTATACTAGATTTGTTGAAAATGTGTAGGTATGAACTCTTTTATAGTCTAACGATCTATTTGTAGTTACCTTAATAGCATACTCTTGTTTTTTTTTTTTTCTTTCTAACTGGAATTTCATTATTCATGATAGGTAGCAAAACAGTGTTGAAATGGACATTTACAATCTCAAGAGTTTACAAGCAACCCATCTCTTACGGATGATCAATTAATGAATCACAAGAACTTATTGAGAGAGATACAGATAACTAGGAAGTGTGAAGATAATTAGATTGGACACTACAAAACTGCAAATTGAAACAAAAAATAGCCATTCGATAAGAAGAGGAACAAAACAACCCCTCACCATATCAGCATTGAGATTTTTGATGGAAGTTGTATCTGACCTTTTGGAATAGACTCATTCTTCTTAGCATAATGGTCTCTAGTTCGGCCCATTTGACTGCAAACAATTGTATTTCATTCTTTTTAATAGCTGAGTAGTACTCCAAAGAATTGAAGAACCACAGTTTCTTTATCCAGTCCTCTGTCAATGGGCATCTAGGTTGTTTCCAAGTTTTTGCAATTGCTGATCGAATAGCACACTCTTTTGTTCACTGCTGCTTATTGTAAGTTGGGAAGTCACATAGAGTCCGAGCCTCTCACCTTGGTTCTTGTGTCAGATTATTTTGGACATGTCATATTTTGAATTTCCATATAACTTTTTAGAATTAATTTGCTAAGCTTTACCCCAGAAATGCTTGAAGGAACATTTTGATTCATACTGTGTTAAACTCATGGATCAGTTTGGAAAGACATGATATTTTAATAATATTGGCTTCCAACTTACAGACCTTTCCCATCTCTAAATTTTGCTGTTATGTTCAATGACTTCAATTAGAGAAATACTACACGTCTTTAATGGTAGAATTTATTTACTTATTTGTTTTATGCAAAAAGGCAGAATGAAAGAGGAAGAGCTAAAAAGGGAGAAAGATAAAGATCCTCCACCCACTTGCTCTCTGTCCAACTGAGTCCAACAGCCAGGGGCTGGGTCAGGAGCCAGGAAGTCTATTCAAGTCTCCTATCAGAGTAGCTGGAATTCGGGTACTTGGATTGTAACTTACTGCCTTCCAGGCACATTTCAAGAGGCTGGATCCAGGACTCGGGCCTCAAATCCAAGCACTGTACCAACAGGTGTGGGCATGCCATGTGGCACCTTAACCTGCAGCACCATAGATGACCAGCCCTGTAGATCTGTTAAAGTTCTTATTCCTAAGTATTTCATATTTTTCTGATGTTACTGTATAGAGACACATTCAAAATGTCATTGGTTTGCTATTAACATATGAAAATACCATTGATTCTATATATTTGTCTTGAATACTAAAACCGCTGAATTCATTATTAATTTAATAAGCTGGGTTTTTAAGAGTTCACATTGAAAGAAATACACAATTATGTTTTCTGCAAATAAAGAATGTTTTGTTTCTTCCGTTTTAGCCTATGTGTCCTTTCATTTTTCCTGCTTTATTGAATGGGCTCGAACATTCATATGATATTGAAAGGCAGTTGTGATTTTCACCTAGTTTGTTTCTATGGAGAAAATTTGCAACATTTCACCATTACATTCCTGAATGCTTTTCATAGATGTGCTTTAATCAGAATGATAACATTCTCTTCTGTAATTCATTGGGATTTTCCTTTTTAAAAATCATGAATATGTGTGTCTTGTTTAGCCAATGCTTTTCTCTACATCTGTTGAGAAGATCATACAGATTGTATAGTGTCCTCTTTTTATGTTTCAATAATAAATTATGTGGGTAATTTAAAAATGTTAAAATGAATTTGCATTATGGAATAAATACCAATTGGCCGTGAGTTTATAATCTTTTATGTAATTTCACATTGAATTTATTAATAATTTACTAAAAATTTTTATATCCATACCCATGAGACAAATAGACCTGATTTTTTCTTTTATTGCAATGTCTTTGCCAAATTTGATGCCCTTAGAAAATGTATTGCAAAGTGTTTTCTTCTCCATTTTAATCAAAACATCCATAAACATAATAGTATAAAAATATATTAGTTCCTTCTTAAATGTTTGCTAGAATTACCAAATGGAATAACCCGAGTTTGGCATTGGCTTTGCATAAGGATATTTATCACTTATTCATTTTTTTAGGTAGATATTACTCTTTTTAACTTGATAAGTTGTATCTTTTTAAAAAATACCTGATTTTTCTAAGTAGTGGCACTTATAGGCATTAAGCTCTTAGAACGTTGCCTTATTATCATTTTAATTTCTCCAGAACCTCCAGTTGCAACATGTTCTGTTTTGGTATTAGAACTTGTCTTATTTCTTCTTTCTTCCTCATCAAACTTTCCAGAGGCTAATCAATTTAATTAAAAACAATTAAATAACTTGAATTTCCTTTTATTTAGTATTTCATCTTTTTCTGTGGTTATGATTATTATTTACTTTCTTCTTTAGCCCTTACTTGCTCCATCTTTGTGGAAAGATTGGAAGATTGGTGCCTTAGTTATGGAATTCATCATTTTCAAATTGGAACATTTTTAAAACAATACATTTTCTTCTAATCACTAAACTGAATCTTGCTTTTTCTATTTAAAAATGTGATAAAACACATGTGATATAAAACTTAGCATCTTAAGCATTTAAATGCACACTTTAATAGGTTGATTTATCCACCTGTTTTCTACACAATTTCTAGAATGCTATGAGTCTCACAAAGTAAATCTCTATATTCAGAAACACCGGTTGCTTGTCTGTCCCTTCCCCCTGAGCCTTGGCTTGGGAAGGCATGGTTACCAATGCTTTATCACCTCTCTATGTGGAGTCACAGTGCTTCTAATGCTGTCACTATCTTACTTTACTTGATGTAATATCCTTAAGGTTCATCAATGCTGTAGCACATATTAGAATTTCATTTTTTGAAAGGCAGGATAATATTCAATTGCATGCACAAGCCACATTTTTTTTGTTGATGGACACAAGATAAGTCCATCTTGTGGATACTATGAATAACTCTGAAATTAATGAGAGTATATGACTATATCCTCAAGGCTCAAGTTAAAATTCTTTTGGATATATACCCTGCAGAATTATTGAGTCATTCAGCGATTCTGTGTTGTTTTTTTTTTGAGAAACAGCCATAGTGTTTTTCTACAATGGTTGTACTACTTAATATCTGCCCCAACTGTGTACAAAGGTCACGATTTATCTACATCTTTGCCAACAAACTTATTTTCTGTGTCTTATTTTGACAGTAGTCATCATTACAAATATGAGGTGGTGTATCAATGTGCTTTTGACTTGTATGATATTATGATATTCATATGTTTATTGATCATTTGTATATATTTTTTGGAATATTAGCCATTTTAATCCTTTGTTCATTTTTAATTGGAGTCCTCATGTTTTTTTCTTGAGAAGATCTTGATATATCCTGATGAGATATGAGATATGCACACATTTTCTCTCATTCTCAACTTGTTTTTTCACTGTTAAGTCTTCTGATGCACTGAAGTTTTTGATTTCAATGTACTTGAATTTAACTGATTTTTTTGTCTGTACTTTCAGTGTTATATCCAAGAAGTCATTATGAAATCCAATAACCTGATTTTCTCCTATTTAAGATTTCACATATAAACGAGATTATGCAATATTTTTCTTTCTCTTGTCAGTGTCAGTAGACTCCAGATTCATCCATGTTGGGGCAAAAGACAGGATTACCTTTGTAAGGACAAATAACATTTATAAGGCCAGATTTATTTGCACATATGTTCACAATTAGGAAATATGACATCTGTATTTCATAATTTGTCAGTTGATTTTATAGATGGTGAATAATGCCGCCATGAACATGCATGTAGATATCTTTATGAGGCCATGAGTTCATGTCCTTTGGGCCAGAAACATTGCTTTGTGGTAACAGCAATTCTTTTTAAATTTCTTGTCATTATCTTTTCTGAAAGGGTTGCACTAATCAATGTTCTCACTAAGCATTTACAAGTGTTCCCTTTTCTGCACCCTCTCATCAACACTAGTTTATTTTTATTTTGTCTTTATGAAAATAGCCATCTAGGCAACCTTATACAACATATAGCAACATATTCCTCTTGACCATTTTAATGAATTTTCTGGAGAAGTTTCTATTTGGATAGTTTAATCACTTTCTAATGGTTGCTTTTCTGTCACTGAGTATGTGACTTCTTTATAATTTTGAAGTATTAATTCTTTTAGATATGTGGCTGAAAAATATTTTCTCCCAATTGAGAGTTTATTTTTCCTCTTGTTGATTGTTCGTAGGGCTGTGCAGTCTGATGTAGTTTCATTTATTTTTTATTGGAGGCTGTACTTTTGGTGTGATCTAAAATTCCCAAGATCACTGTCAAAGTATTTTTCTTTGCTTATTTCACTTAATGCTTTTTAGAGTGTCCAGTCATTATTTCTCCAGCTGTTTTTCCTGACCCATTTTCTCTCTTCAGCAGGACTACAATTATCTGAATGCCAGTCCGATCCCATAGATCACTAGGATGTATTCATTTATTTTTATATCATGCTGTTTCATTGTTATTAATAATTTTTATTTATATATTTTAATGAACATTTTCATTTATAAAATATTTTTTATATTTATAATTTAAAAAAAAATTTAAAGGGAGAGAAACAGCAAAAGAGAGAGATGTTTTCCATCTGCTGGTACATATTCCAAATGCCTACAATAACTAGGCTGCACAGGCCTAACTCAATTGCCAGAGAGTCCATCCATGTCTCCCACCTGAGTGGCAGAGATGCAAATACTTGAACCACATTTGCTCCCTCCTAGCCATATTAGCGGGAAGCTGTATTAGAAGTGGATGTGGTATGGGATCCCAGGCACTGTGACACGGGACACTGGCATCACAAATGCTAGCTTAACTTACAATGCCCATCTCTTTGTTTCCTTTAGTGTATATCATTCCTATTATTCCCTTCTAAAGGTAATTATCCTTGCATTTTATCATTTTCAACTTATTCTTCAATTCATATCATGATGTTTTCTTTTAAACCGTCTTTTCTTTAAGTTGTAGGATTTCTATTTGATTTTTTTCAGGTTTTAGTTTTTGTAGATTTCTCACATGTTACTTACATGACCCCTATTTTCTTTTGTGTCTTTGACCATATTTATAGTACTTGTTATGTGTATCTAGTTGGTAATGACAATATCTGGTTTATCTTAGTATTGGCCTTTTTGTTCTAAAGGTAGATCAGATTTTAATTTTTCCATATCTCTAGGAAATTTTCTTATATACTAGAAAATGCAAGTGACACAAATTTGAGAGTGTGCATTATTCATCATTCTTTAAAGGATTATATACTATTCTGGCAGACGCTTTCCGGTTTCTGCTGTCTCTCTCTTCATACATATCTGGTTCTCTCTCTCTCTCTCTCTCTCTCTCTCTCTCCCTTCCTTCCTTCCTTCCTTTTCCTTTTTCTCTCTCTTTTTCTATAATGCTGGTCTGGTATTGCTTTGAAAACAGTCCTCTTGTGAGGATATGTGTGTATTTTAACATGTGTTTATTGACTTAAAAGGTAAAGTCAACATGATAGGGAGACAGAGATCTAATGATGCCCTTATTCCCAGACCTGGCATTTCCTGACTGTGACCTTTGGGTATTTCAGCTAAATTCACAATGAGGAGGCCTTTTTTAAAAAAATTTTATTTTTCCATAAATTTTGAAAACTGTGTGTATTTACATTTATGTGTGTGTGTGTGTGTCGATGAGACCTTTTTACTCAGGCTTGATCTGAAGTTCAATTTTTCACACATAACATCACCTTTGGTGTTATGCTTGAGCTCCCAGACCCACAGGAAAAACTGTGATAACCTTAAAGGCATCTCACTCTTTTAGTATTCTAACACTCAACCAAAGAGGAGCAGGGAACCCCAACTGAGATTCTGGTTTCCTATTAAAGTCCCTTTCCTGTGCTAGTCTGTCCTGAAGATTATAGCTGCTTTAAAAGCCCAGAATTCTGACTTCTACTTGCCCCGTTCAGGTGGACCTCTGCTCCACTTGGGTTCTGCCAATGCCATGGCCGAAAAACAATGCAGGCAGTACGCCAAAGCAATCACAGGGCTCAACTTGTGAACTTGCATTCTCTCAGGGGTATAGTCCTGTTCTGCCTCTTGCTCAATGCCTGAAAAAATTGTTTCATGGACATATTGTATACTTTTGCTGTTTTCCAGCCGGCAGAAAAGCCTGATACTATTTACAAGGTCATGGTTGGAAGCAGAAGTTTCATTCTAGCTTTTAAATAGATGTAATGCCATGATCCGTGTAATCTTTATATTGTATAAAATACTTATTTTTAAGGAAAATATTTTTCTCCTTCTAGTACTCATTGTTTCACAGATTCTTAAAAGCTTTGTTTGTTAGAGAACAGTAGCCACATTTTAGGACTTCATCCAAAAGAAAGAGTATTTGTTTAGACATGAATCAATGATTAAATCTCGTGTCTTAAGTCTGAGCTTACAATGTTTGTAGCTATTTTGATTAAAGATTGCTTAAAATTAATATTACTCATAATATTACTCATACTACTATTATAAACTTATTTTATAAAGCATATGAGTGTAAATAAATTTTACACCATTAACTTTGTAAAATATGTGTGTAGATGTGGAAAACATTCATGACATAAAAGATCAAAATTTGTGGCCAAATTTATAAGAAAAATGTGTATGTATTTTTGGTTTAAACCATTTTTTTTAGAAAGGCAGATTTACAGAGAGAAGGAGAGAGAAAGAAAAAGATCTTCCATCCAGTGGTTCACTCCCAAACGTCCAAATAGCTGGAGCTAATATACTTAGCTCTAGCTCCAAAGCCACAAGACAAGAGCTTCTTTTGGGTTTTCCACATGGGTCCCAAGGCTTTGGACTATCCTCCATTGCTTTTCCAGGC
This sequence comes from Ochotona curzoniae, assembly GCF_017591425.1. NCBI lineage: Eukaryota > Metazoa > Chordata > Mammalia > Lagomorpha > Ochotonidae > Ochotona > Ochotona curzoniae. The sequence continues at coordinate 24,387,199 of NW_024466219.1, forward strand.
TACACACAGGGATGAAATATGGAGCAACCAGGAAATAAACTGGCACCCATATGGGATTCTGGTGCTTGCAAGGAGAGGATCAGCTAATTGAGCCCTTGCAACAGGACCTTGGTTTAAGTCTTTGACCAATTACCATCATTTAAAAAAAAATTAATCACAGTAAGTAGGGTAGGTGTTTGGTGTTACAGTTAAAATCTCACATGAGAGTCCCGCACTCCATATCCGACTATGTGGGCTCGGACCAGATCTTGTCTTCTGATTTCAGCTTCCTGCTCTCTGTCCCCTTGGCAGCAGCAGGTGAGATCTCAAGTAACTGGGTCCCCACCACTCACATGGAAGACCTGGACTGAGTTCACAGTTCCTGACTTCAGCCTGACGCATTCTTGGGTTTTGCATTTAGGGAATGAATCAGCCAATGGGAGCTGTCTGTAGCTCTGTCTTCTGAATACATAAAATAATTAAGTTACAAAAAAATCAATGCATTCACTATGTAAGATGACTTTTATGATGGAAAAAATGATATTGATTGGAAAAGGGCTCAAGGTAACCTCTTAGGCTTTTTGATCTATCTACATATGGATCTTTGAAAAATTGTATTTGAAGGCCAGGAAGATATGCACACATGTGCATACACACTGAGACATTCATGCGGCTCTTCCATCTGCTGGCTCACTCCCCAAAGGTCTACACAATAAGGGCTAAGTCAATGAAAACAGTCCTGTGGAACTCCATTCATGTCTCCTACATAGGTGGCTGGGAAGCAAGGATTGGGCCATCATCTGCTGCCTAGTAGATTCTGCACAGTAGGAAGCACTTTGGGAATCACAGTAACAAGAGCTTGAACCAGACACTCCTATATGGCATATGGTTACCCGCAAGCAGCAACTTTACTGCCACATCAAACACCCACCCTCATATCTTGATTTGAATGGTCATATACAGTATTCAATTAAGTACAACTTCAGTAATTTCTAAAATGAAGATTAGTTCATGGGCATTAGTTCATTGGCATTGTAGTATAGCATGTTAAGACTCAGCCTGAGATGACAGCCTCCCATGTCTCTGTTTCAACACCCAACTGATCCACTTCTGATCCAGCTCCATGCTAATATGTCTGGGAGAGCAGCAGATGGTTCAAATTATGGGGCCTAGCATCCATGAGGGAGACAAGAAGTTCCAGGCTTGGCCCTTGCAGCTGTTTGAGGGAAAAGCCAGTTATTGGAAACTTGCACTCAATCTCAATCTCTCTCTCTCTCTCTCTCACTTTCTCTCTCTTTCCTCTTCACTTTGTAACTTGGCCTTTCAAATAAATTTAGAAGGAACATTTACTTTAACTATTTTATTGTATTTAAATTATACTGAAAAGTATCCCAAAATGGATATAACTTTAACAGTATTCTGACTTGTTCTCTCTTGTGACTCAAACTGAGACAATCTCATCTCCCAAGCAGTCTGAGTCCAAAAGCTTGTCTTGGGCAGTAAGAATTCAACTTTGACTTGCAGAAAATCTGCTACCATCGTCCAACACTAGTTCCTTTGCTGGGGTTTATTAGATTGTGGCAATGTGGGGCCCAATGTGATGGCTCGATTGGCTATTCTTCCCTCTTCACTCCCCACCAGCAGATGGAAGATCTCTCTCTTCATCTGTCCTTTCCGCTGTATATCTGCCTTTCCAATAAAAAGAAATAAATCTTTAAAAAAAAAGATTGTGATAATGCCAGAGACTGAATATCTGTTGGAGAAAAATGCAGAATAACTTATAAGTCACACTATTCTAATAGTTCATCACAAATACTCCTCAGCATGTCTAGAATAAAATATAAACTGGATGATAGCTTAGGAGGCTTGACACCATCCTTCCTTCCAACTCTATTTCCTGCCAAGAGAAGATACTTAGGAAAGGAAGAGGCTAATTTTGGCTCTGGAGTATGTTGATTCACAGTTCAATATTGGTCAAGTCCTAGTGGTTTGGCGTCTGATGAAGGTGAGAGATGGCGATGGTGCGGTGTTTATGAATAAGTATCAGAGGGTGAGCCAGGAGGCTCAATTCATGCTTTTTAAGCATTCCTCTCTAAAGGACTATCTTGCAAAGGCATGCCCTAGGACTTTCCACTAAGAGTACCTCCAAAAATGCTATCATTAGATTACACTTCCACCTGCTTAATACAATTAATTTATGACTTAAAGGTCTAAATTTCTGCATGAATCCAGGGGTCAAGTTATATTGAAATACAGTAACAACCTCCTCCAGTCCTACATTGTTCTCATTGTATTATCCCACTTTATCTTTATAATCCATGTGAACACATCAAGTTTTCCACATAGTCGTATACATGCATTTATTTATTGGGGTGGGAAATATCTGTCTTCTCTCCACCAGAATACTGTGTAAAATTCTTAAGGACAGGGGCTGTCTTATTCAATGTCATATTCCCAATTACCTGTGTTGATAAACTGGTTGTATTGAGCAGATGTTTTGACAGATTTGGTAGATTTATCATGAATAATTATCAACACCACTGCTGAGCCTATTTCAGAGTCAATCCTGGCTTCGCAACACCTCTGGGAAAGTGCAGGGAGGAACTGGAGTACGCGCCATGTGGAGTGACGATCGATAACACACAGGTGCACACGTCCCTATCCAGTGCTGTCACAGCACCTTAGCTGTCTAGAACTGACACCTCTGTGCATTTGCCAGGGGTTGGGGAGAGGGTCAGGAGGAAACGGGCAAGAGAAGCTTATTCACTTGACCATTACCGTTGGCTATGATTGTCCCTATCTACTTGCATATACCTCAATGCAGGGACTCCTCGGTGAAGAAATTTTACAGTCATACTATGCCACAAATTATCTTTCCCTAGAGAAAGTGTTTGGCTTGGATCTTGTAACTTAAGAGGGCTGGTTTCAGTGCTTCAGCTCAATGAGCTTCTTGCAGTGCATGGCAGAGAAATGTTCCATGTGGAGAAGGGCATATCATAATTGCAGTGTATTACCTATAAGACAAAACATGGGGGCTAAAATCCTCACATTGCACATGCTGGAATCCCACATGGGCACCGGTTCTAATCCCAGCAGCCCTGCTTCCCATCCAGCTCCCTACTTGTGGCCTGGGAAAGCAGTTGAAAATGGCCTAAAGCCTTCAAACCCTGCACCCACGTGGGAGATGCGGAAGAAGCTCCAGGTTCCTGGCTTTGGATCACCTTAGCTCCTGCCACTGTGGCCGCTTGGGAGTGACCCATCAGACAGAAGATCTTCCTCTCTGCCTCTCCTTCTCTCTGTATATCTTTCCAATAAAAAATAAAACATAAAAAATCTTTAAAAAAAATAAAACATGGATAAATTTACCTTGATGAAGTCATGGAAAAACCAAAAGAATTAGGGGCAGAGAAGTCAAGGAAATTGCCATATTATTATGTTTCAACCAGTTACAATAAAGTGTTCTTTTATTCTTCTGATATGAGCAGAAAGGGTAAAATTAATAAAGCTCTAACTGCAGTGACAGTCATTGCAGTATGTCTTCACATTCCACCAGGAAAGTGAAGGAATCGTGAAGTCAATTCTGCTGCTTTCCAAAGTATGGCTGACATTTGTTTACTATTCAAATGTAAAAACAAGCAAGCAAAAAAACCAAAAGGGAAGGAAACAAGCTGACTGTCTGGCATGCCTGCCAGAACAAGCTGGCGCCTTGTTTGGAATGCCAGTGGAACGATTTGGATGCCACTATTTCTGTGGCTTTCCTTTAGGCCCCCATTCTTTATATTACATTTTCACAGCTCAATTACCAGACCAATTATAGGGCTTTTTTTTTTATTTGTTCTTTTTTATTGCTCCTGGGACAGGAAAAAAGAACGTCGGTGACAGTCATCTCATTTATGGAAGCTTTCAACATTACTGATTAGAATGCTCTCAGCAAGTCGACTTGCCAATGACATACTATAAAGACAGCTTCTGGATTAGAATCTTCATGGCAATGGAAATATTTTCCACTAATGGAAATCTACAAATGTGAGCTGACTCACTGAATGAGGAACAGGAGTGCCTCTTCAAAGTGGGTCTTAGATTCTCTGATTCTATATATGATTTTCATCACTGACATGGAATATACTCCTGTTTCTGCCTATCATGGAAAAACAATTGAAATTCAAACTTACGTAGGTTGTCAGCACACAATTAAAGAATAATAGTGAATAATATTTCAACAATTGTGACTTTTGAAAAATACTCCTTTAAGCATCTGAGTTAGATCACAATATAGTTAATCATATTGAATTTGTTCTGGGGGAAATGACCTGAATGTTAAAATATAGTTAGGTATACAACCTATTCAACTGAATGATCATTGGCAGGAACAGCATCAGTAAATTAAGAAATCAGAAGCCATAAAAGCAAGAATGAGAGCTTTGACAACACAGAGAGAAAGATATCCATTCAGGGTTGTAAAAGGGAGGAACATAATCAATACTGAGCCACTGCTTAGGTGAGGACTTTCCATGATTTGATGAACACAGAATAGATTCCTGTTTGAAAATCTGCTCAAATGTTACGTCTGTATTGCTAGAGATATTGAGTACGGTCTGAGAAGGCATTTATACATAAAACCGTGTCTACCAGAAGCCATGATAATCATTCTTCCTTTTTAAAAAAGATTTATTTATTTTTATTGGAGAGGCAGATCAGATTTTATGGAGAGAAACAGCAGACACAGAGAGAAAGATCTACTATCTACTGCTTCACTCCCCAAATGGCCACAATGGCCGGAGCTAAGCCTATCCAAAGTCAGGAGCCAGGAGCTTCTTCTGGGTCTCCCACACAGGTTCAGGGTCCCAAGTATTTGGGCTGCCCTTGACTGATTTCCCAGGCCACACGCAGGGAGCTGGATAGAAAGTGGAACAGCTGGGACATGAACTGGCATCTATGTGAGATTTCAGCACTAGCATTGTGGAGACTTAGCCATTGCAACAGGCCTGTTCAAGTTTTCTTAAAGCATAGACTATCTGATTCTGTCACCTCAGCGTTTAGCCTGACTCTGGTCCTTAGGAAAATCCAAATGTTTTGATGTTCCATCCCCAAAAGTAGGTTAAGTCAGATAAGATTCCTCATTATGGGGACTGGCTAATCAATGAATGACCAATGGTTAAGAAGTAAGCAGACTTAACTCAGAGACCTAACCTGGAATCAAGGATTAAGATGGAGAAGGCAAAAAAGAGCATCAATAATGTAGGTACTTAAGAATAGGCACTTGGGGCTTGAATGCCAAGAAGAGCTGAGGAAGGCTTTGGCTTTTGCCTCATCATTTCTTTATGGCAAATGGAATTATGGAGCTGGCAATCATAGTCAAGGAAACAAGTTTTTGAAAGTTGCCACTGTTAATCTTGCTGCTAAGCTTAGTTTTAACTTCTGGTGCTCCAAGATAGAAAACCGGCCATCTGCCATCGTCTGGTTTCATTCCTTCTCCTCAGCTTCTCTTAGGTACCTAGGAACTTGCTACTAGGGATATCCTGCCACCAGCCACCATTCTACTATCCTTAGTACATTTTTGCCTTCTATCTGTCTGAGTTTCTTGGGTAGTTTCTTGGAGCAGGGTCGGTCACCTGTTTTTACACTATTCAAGTCTTCCTGTCTTGAGGGGTTACTTTTGGATGGCTTCCCAGAGGCACATGAATCAGAGCACACTGAGTCCCTGTTGATGTATGAATGTGAAGTACTAGGAAGATGCCAGTGCCTCCCTAAAATCTTTCCAATCTCATAGATAGCCAATACAGACAACTTCCAGGGTTTCCACAACAGCATCAGTTATCATCAGGTCATGGGCACCTTCGTTGGAATGAAGGAGCTGAGAAATTTGCACAAAGGATATATGGAAAGGAAATACATTAATCCCATTCCTACGGAATGAAGGATACTTGAAAAATATCTTAGAAGATGACTTTATCTTTTTGCCAAGTACTAGCCCCAAATGTTCTTGTTAATCTCACTGCAGCAACTGACCACAGACAATCAAGCAAGCTGGCCAAATTCAATGCATATAGTCTTCACACAGCACACTGAACAATAAAATACATTCCTTGGTTTCCAATAGCCAGTTGCTCCAAAATCATTATTAAAGATATTTTTCAGCCCATGATCATCTATTGTTATTCCCCAGCCAATGTTTTTATTTACTAAATCAGCTGTTGTTGTGTTGCAGCAAATCAGCATTTCAATTGGGATTTCCACTTTTACTTTCAGCATAATCTTTGAAGACACAGAAAGGGGAAAAAGACTAAAAAATGAATAGGTATCATGTTATTAGATAGGAAATTTGACACATGTTGTCACATGGAAGTTGAAGTGCTCAGGTCCACTTACTAGATGTTGTTGGAGTAGCCTTACACGGCGAAGTCAAGAGATAAAATTTGTAGATGGTAGATACCTTGCATTAATTAAAGATGCTACTCTCTCTGTCTCATATAACTACCTATTTCTAAAAATTAAAATCCCATGAGATTGAAACATGTTTGGTACTCCAAATGCACCATCTGCTATCTCATCTCTATTCTTCTGCATATGTAGTTTTAAAAAATATCCCTTTCCCCTAAAGTATTAGCACTTAAGCATTAGCAGAACTATTTGTCTCCTCTTCTTAATACCAGATACTTGTTGCCACTTATAATAAAGGGTTTTTCTTGAATGTCTATAGCTGATTAGGAATCTCATATTTGTATAACATCCTTTTCTTACACCTAAGATAACAAGTAAAAATTGTAATATTACTCTTTTTTTCTTGTCCAATTCTCCATAAGCATTTTTCGTCATTATTTCTCTTTCAGCTTTATCATAAGAGCCTAATAGCAGGGTAGGTGCTCAGAAATATTTCGTCCACATTTTACCTTTGCAAACATCTAAAGTAAAATTCTTCTCTCTTTTTTTTTAACTTTAGAAGTGAAGGACTATACTATTATGACATAGGGGAAACTAGTGGTGGGGTAGGGAGCAGGACTTCTTGGAGGAAAGGAAATCCCAGAGCCTATGGAACTGCATCATGGAACAAAAACCATAAAGAAATGAATTACATTTTAAAAAGGAGGGAAGGATTAGTGTTTATCACATCTTGCACCAAAGCCAGTAGAAATGATTGCTATAACTTTTTAGGTTTTTCCTCCCCAATAATATCTAGTAAATTAAAGCAGGTCAAAGGATGTAGTAGTTCATTACGAAGCCAGAGGACCTTGAGTTTATCCAGCTTGAAGTAATGGCTAGTACTGTGAGTGTTACCTAGTCATCTAGTAGAGGTTCCTTCAGAAGGTTACCTTTGGAAAAGTCTAATCTTGTGTAAGGGCTGGTCTCAGCAGTCTTTGTTGAGTATGACTCCATGACCGTTATCCCAGGGAACTGTATTAAATTGGACTAGATCTCCAGGAAATACTAAGGTCTTCTTTCTGAGAAGAATGAAATAAAAACTGAGCAGGGGACCAGATCTTCAGACAAATGTCCTAAGGTTCAGGGTAGAGATGTTTATAAACTGCAGCACAACCCAACAACTAACATAGATAGCTTCTTACGTGGCCTGCTCAGTGTGAAAGTTGTGGGTGGATGCTGAGCTTGATTAGCCTGTAGAACCCCCAATGGCTCCATCTGTGCCCATTGGACACCTTCATAAGGTAGTAGTCAAATGCAGGCCTCCCACAAAAAGAGCAACAGGAGTTCAGGACAGTTATAATGGGCCCTTTGGCAAATACCTTTTTCTCATAAGCTCTAAGATTGCACTCAAATGGAATTCAAATTAAAATTACTTTGCACCAAGTGATCTGTTAACAGTGTGGCATACCAAGGAAGACCGCAGACAATTCAACAGCACAGGGTACTGAATTGAAATGAAGCGAATTTCTTAGCCTTCTAAAACTCAGTCCACTTTTAAGCCATTAGCCTTTTGGTTCTCCATGATTCAGCATGCTCATAAGTATCAAGATACACACTGAAATGGTCATAAAACCTTAGTCGTGATGATTGGGTCAAGTTCATAAAATGGTTAAAGCTGCCTGCTTTAAAGACTGCCTGTTGGTGAATGCCTGGGGTCCTCCTGCCTCCGCTCATCCAGCAGCTGTAAAGGTGACTCTAGATTGGCCCACCTGGAGTCATCTTCATTCTTCATGCTCAGCAGGAGCAGTGAGAGACTTCACGGGGTGTGGTGAGCATGCATGGGGTCCTCCTGCCGCCGCTCATCTAGTGGCAGCAGAGGTGACTCCAGACTGGGACTCGGGCTGCCTGGCAGTAACACACTCTAGGGATTTGGGCATGTAGGGTTACATGGGATATGGGCTATGGCACAAGTGAGGCTGAGTGGGGATCTCAGGGTTCATGTCCAGGAAAGGAATGACTACTGAGGGATATCCACGGATAAGGCCACCGTACTTTTAGGTAAGTGAGGGTGCTGGGACCAAGTGGTTTGGAGGGGGGAATGGGAAAAACTTGAAAGGTCAGTCTGAAACATCAGTACACGTGGGAGACCTGAGCTGTGGTAGTTAGCATCGACCATCACCAAGCACCACTCACTGGCACATACTAAAGCGAAGTCCGTGGCCTACCAGAAGGGTAAGATCACGGTAACCTCCAGTGGGAGTCAGGACAGGGAAAGGGTGAAGTTAGGATGGACCATGAGAGTAACTAGCATGTGAGAGAATCTGGTGGCAGAATCTGTCGGGGGATATGTGGGCTCACCTATGTGGAACTGTAATCTTCATGGCACACCTAAGAAATGTGGATGGGAATGGGTATACCTGGGGAGCTAAAGGAACGGCCCAGCTGGGTTGAGATTCCTTGGTGAGCACAAGAGCCAGATTGAAGGCAGCACGCTGGGCTGGCATGGCTATAGCCTCCCTTGGTGTGGAAATGGACTGAGTCTGGGGAATGATAGACTGGGCTACACTCCAGCATCCACTGGTACTTAAAAGTAATGGGTGTGAGTTGGTTGAGCAAAGCCACTGTTGCTCCCAGGACAGGAGGTGGACAAAGTCAACCTGGGCCAAGGACTCACTGGTGTGTGTGAGGTTTGCCAGTGGGAGGAGACCAGACAGAGGAGCTTGGGAAACTCCTTTATCAGGACACAGTCCCTGTAGGTGAGCTCAAGAACTAAAGCGAGGAGCAGTCCAGACTATGCCAGGTTGCCTACAGTACCTACCAGCATACATGTGGGTCAGATCTGGGGACAGACCAGGTTGGGTCAGTTCACAACATCCAATGGAAGATCTGAGAACCAGGACAGGGTGCAGGAGGGACCATGCCGAATTGCAACACCACCCAGTTCACAGTGGGGCCAGGACAGGGTTCTGGCTATATGGGCAAGGCTGCAGCACCCATCAGCAGGAGCTGGAACTGGAGGTCTGCTGGAGTGAATCAGGCTGCACAATGCATAGTGGATGATGAGGTGAGGTAAGCCATGCTAGCCTAGGTCAGTGGGTGCCAGATTCATGAGCCCCAGGGGCGGGGGATCTGGAGGGGCTTGAGTCACCTGGCCTGGGTCCTAGGGCCTGCCAGTGAGGTGGGTGTTGGGTTCTTGAACCCTGGGGTTGGGGGATGAGGTGGGAGTCGGGTCACCTGACCTGGGTCTGTTTGTTCCCCTACATGGTGAGCCCTGTGGGTGGAGGATCTGGCAGAGCTTGTGTTACCTGACCCTGGTCCTTGGGCCTGCCTTCTTGTTAAAAAGGTGGAGCAGTGAACACAGGTCCTGATACACTTGGAGAACATGGCAGCCCATTTAGTACCATAGCAGAGGAAGGAGAACAGAGCAAATTGGACAACTACCCCAACAAACGATGACAGGAAAAATCTGTGTGGAGACTTGAGGTCAACTATGTCAGCCAATGGGCACTGGGAGGTTGACTTACCCTTGGATCAGTGAACTTGATAGCATTTCAGAACTATCAAAACCATTTGTTTAGAACTCTAGGAACATGCACCACACTGAGGCCCTGGGTTGATATCGGGTGGCGGTTCCCCATCCCTGCATATTAGGACATTTGGGAGGCTGGGTGTGGCTTCCCTCGTTATCCCTTCCCTACCCTCAGAGTCAAGAAGAAATAGAAAATTTGGAAAGAATGATTTCACCCACTTTTCCCTAACCCTTGATCCTCCCTCCATGACCAAACATGCAATCATCATCAAAAATAAAAAGAGATTGCCTTCTGAAATCACAATTGCAACAATTTAAATGTTTTCTATACTAACAGCTAGAAAGAAGACCCAAAGCAATACAGGTTGTCAAATTACATCTCTACCATGCATATTCATATTGATTTATAATTTTCTGCCTCTGTGTTTATTTCCCTAACACATTGTGAGGTACTGAAGGAACTAATTTTCAGATCATGTAAAATGGCCCAGGTTCACTTGATGTTGTACAAGCCAACAGTTTCCCCCCAAAATCTGATTTCCCTTTTCTTTGACAACATGGCTAGATTTCAGCTACTTGTGAGTTAGTTGGCAGCACTCTAAGTTAGGCATATGAATATGCTTAAGACAGAAAAATAAAATCTCACCCTTGCATTATCAACAGATGACATCAACAGGAATATCGATGCATAATTCTCAAGGATTTGGATCTGTATGACGTAATTCTAAGGCCATGCCAGGCACAATCACTTTACAAATATATTCAATAGTTTGCATTAATAAATACAGAAATGCAGATTGTTTTCACTCAGCTGATTATCTGAGCTTATTGTGTTTATACTAAATTGTATCTGTGGAAGAGTTACAATAGAAAATATATGGAAAGCACACGCAGTCAAAACCAAAATAAACAATGAGACTACAGCAAATGGAAAAGCTCTTGTACAGCAAAGAAAATAATCAACAAATTGAAGAAGCATCCAGCAGAATGGGAGAAAGTCTTTGCATACTACAAAACCAAGAGAGGACTAACATCCAGGATTTACAAAGAGCTTCAAAACTCAGCAACAACAAAACAAACAATCCTGTGAGAAATGCACGAAGGAAATGAAGAGATGTTTTTTAAAAGAACAAATTCAAATGGCTAATAGACATGAAAAAATGCTCAGGTTCCTTAGCTGTCAGGAAGATACAAATGAAAATCACATTGAGATTCCACCTAACTCCAGTGAGATTGGTCTACATTCAGAAATCTACTAACAACACCGGCTGGCAGGGATGTGAGGAGAAAGGTACCCTCCATCACTGTTGATGGGAGTGTAGGTTAGTACAACCACTATGGAAGTCAGTATGGTGAACACTAAGAGACCTGAAAATAAACCTACCATTCGACCCAGCTATCCCACTTCTGGGACTATATCTAAAGGAAATGAAATCTGCATATGAGAAAGGAATCTGTAATCCTATATTTGCAACAGCACAATCTATAATAGTAAAGATATGGAAACAGCCCAGATGCCCTACAAAAAAGGAGTGGATAAAGACACTGTGATATATCCTCACCTTGGAATACTACTCAGCTCTTAAAAATAATGAAATTCTACCATTTGCAACCAAATGGTCCCAACTAGAGATGATTATGTTCAGTGAAATAAGTCAATCCCAAAAGAAAAATCTCATAAGTTCTCTCTGATACAAAGCAACCTTCATGCAAAATACAAAATTAATTCCTCTTTCAATAGTGTTTTTACTGTATCTCATGGGTTTTGATATTTTTGCTCTTATTTTCATTTCTTCAAAAAGTTATTTTCTTATTCATTAGTTCACTAGCTTATAGGTCATACAGTAGCGTTATTTGATTCAAGAAGCTTTTCGATTTTCTTTTTAATTTCTTCAGCAACACATTGGTCATTCAGTAGCATGCTATTTAATTTCATGTTGTTGTCAATTTCCTATTTTTCTTCCTGATGCTGATTTTGTTTTATGGCTTCTCATGTGAGGGGATGTATAGTAACTGTGCAGTAGAGACTATCACATCCAGATGTGAAGATACAATGCAGTGTGCACCTCTACTTCCAAATCAATGATAGACTCTCAAGAAACTGCTGGATATATCTGACAACAGGACGCTGTGTCTTTCTCATTGCCCACACCTACAATGTCAGGATATACTTAAACAGCAGAATGGTAGCCTTACAACAGATTGTGAAGGATTATACTATTCTAATAATACAGGGGAAATCAGAGGGAGGGAGGTAGTGGATTTTGGGAGGTGGGAAGGGAAATCCCAGAGCTTATGGAAATGTATCATCAAATAATACAAAAAATACATTAAAAAAACCCAAAGATATGGATCATAACAAACTTTTATTAATAAAACTTTGTTTTTCTGTTATGAATTACTGCATAGAATATCTCAATGTTTTCTAATAACCTCCCATTTGTTGATTCTGCCTCTTTTCTATATGTACATTGTTTTTAAAGATATGTCTCTCCTCCTCTCTGTATATCTGATTTTCCAATAAAACTAAACAAAATTTAAAAAAATATGACTGACACATAACCATATTAATTATAGGGTAATTCATATTCAATACATGTATAATGATGGTTAGCATTCTGAGTCAGAAAGCTCGATTGGGGGCTCCCCAAAGAAACTTTGTCTGAGGTGTTCCCAGACCAGATTTTTGTACGCACTAGCAAGCACAGGACCCGGCACAGTCCACCGCCCCAATCAGCTGGTGGTTGCAGTTGCTGGGTTGGTTCTGTTTCCATCTCTGTCTTTTACTGGAACCAATGGGTGTGTCCAGTCTAGCCTGGTTCTGCCTGGCACATACACGGCCCTCACATAAACCAGTGGGAGCTGCAGCCTAGTCGGAGCAACCCGCAATAACTCCCACCAGGCCCATCCCCAACCCTGGTTTGCCAGTATGTTTGGCAGACTAGTTCAGTCTGTCTGTCCCACATCCCCTTCTGCTCTCATACATGTCAATGGGTATTAAAACCTTGTTCCATCTAACCAGCTCAACTATCCAGCCTTCAGGGATGTTGTTGTGTGTCTCTGTCTAGCCATCCCAGCTCCTGTCGTAGTTTTCCTGCCCTTCCGTGGGGGGTGGCAACCTAAGATGGAAGAGCCCAGTATTTCCCTCCCAGGCCACTCCCACTCCTAGACTATGCACTCTCCAGGTGGTTCTGTGGTTTAACTTGACAAAACTAGCCCCTTGGAGCCAGCTTCTGCCAGCTGATGATGTGGCTAAGCCCCAACAACCCTCACACACTCTAATTTTGTTTGCACCAGTAAGAATAATCTGCCCAGCCTGGTTTTTCCCTGATCTGGTCCACATGAGGCGCACAGGTGTTGTAGCCATGCCTAGTCTAGTCTACCCCCATCCCAGGACAGAACAAGTCAATCAACCACCTCAGCTATATGTTGGCAATGAAAATACTGGGCAAAAGGAGACTATATGATGAACTATGTCAATCAGTGGATTCTCCAATGACTGCATTCAACATGGAGTGGTGAGAGTGGCAGCAATTTAGAACTGTTGAACTACCAAAATCACTTGAGCAAAATCATTGAGCAAGATCCCCGAAACATGCCCCACATCTGGGACCTGGGGTGGATGGGAGACTGGGTGGGGCTTCTCTCTTAAAATCCCTTTTACATCTGATATATTATGGAAACAATATGGATCTAATTGTCTTGCCCACCTTCCTTTTTACCTTAATTATGTCAAGATTGTAAAAAATAATTTAAAAAATACATGTATAATAATCATATTTGGATTATTGGTACATTTACCACTTTAAACATTAATCATTTCCTTATGTGGAGAAAATTCAAAATTCTATCTCCTACTCATTTTGAAATGTACAATGAAATAATTGCCCTACTATGCTATAGGATATTTGAAGTTACTCTTTCTAGATAGCTTCTTTTTTTAAAAAAAAAATTTATTTTTATTATTTTTTTATTGGAAAGGTGGATATACAGAGAGGAGAGACAGAAAAGGAAGATCTTCCGTCCGATGATTCACTCTCCAAGTGAGTGCAACAGTCAACGGTCAATACTATGCCGATCCAAAGCCAGGAGCCTCTTCCCGGTCTCCCACGTGGGTGCAGGGTCCCAAAGCTTTGGGCCGTCCTCGACTGCTTTCCCAGGCCACAGGCAGGGAGCTGGAAGGGAAGCGGGGCTGCCGGGATTAGAACCGGCTCCCATATGGGATCCCGGGCGTGCAAGGCGAGGACCTTAACCCTTGTGCCACCGCGCCGGGCCCTAGATAGCTTCTTTATGTACATGTTCTCTCCTTCCAGAAACATTGCGATTTCATATTCTGTATCTTCAACATTCAATTCAATATTCATTTCTTTTAATAGTTTGATGATGAGCCCAGCACAGCAACCTAGTGGTTAAAGTTCTCACCTTGCAAGCCCAGAGATCCTATATGGATGCCAGTTCTAAAGCCAGCAGTCCTGCTTCCCATCCAGCTCCCTGCTTGTGGCCTGGGAAGGCAGTCAAGGACAGCCCCAAACCTTGGGACCCTGAAACCACATGGGAAACCTGGAAGAGACTGTGGGTCCTGGCTCCTGGCTTTGGATTGGCACAGCTCTGGCTATTGCAGCCACTCAGGGAGTGAATTATCAGACAGAAGATCTTTTTCTCTGTCTCTCCTGATCTCTCTCTATATGGCTTTCCAATAAAAATAAATAAATCTTTAAAAAAAAATAAGCTGTTGAGGTTATGGAACATGAATCACATTTAATCTTTCCAATTTTTCTCTGTGTGTGTGTGTGTGTGTAAAGTAAGATTCATTTATGAAGGAGAGAGATCTCCTGCCACAGTGACAGGAGGGGCCCAAGGAAGGAAACCCTGAGGAAATGGTGGAAGTGGTGTCTATTTTGTACCGTCTCGGGGAGGCGGGGCAAAAACGAGTCTCTAGAAGGGCAGAAAAGAAAGAAAAGAAGGAGAACTCATGTAACCTGGGCAATAATTTTTTCACTTATTCTAAGACATTTGTAGACATTAAGAATATATGATGGCTCTTGTGATGAAATCAGTTTGCTTGAAAATTAGCCAAATAGTTTACAAACCAACTGAAAATGTTCTAAGAGAAAAAATCAAATTCAGGGATTGAAATAAATGATGACATTAATGCAAAAGTCTATTTTTTTCTTCAATCCAAACAATTGACTTAATTAACACTTACTGAGTTGACATATAGATTCAAAACTAATGACAATAAAAAAGCTTTTAGTTTCAAATCAATGATATTAATTTAATCAGTTATAAACTCATTATTTCTGAAGTCAATACTTAAAAATTAACTTCATAATTTTAAAGTCATAAAGAAATCTTATATTTGCAGTTAGCAAGTTTCTATACTTTTTTAGGTAATGCCTCTTAATTTGCAGCGAGTCATTTTCTGCTTTTTGATTATAGCTATATTCAGATTAAATTACACTACAACAAATCTTATAGCAATGAAATCATCCTCTAATGCAAGGAATTTTAATTATTGCACCAATTTTAAATAAGATGTGATACAATGACATGAAAAAATAGGGTTTGATTTATCTCAGGGAGTTTTGTAGAAAGAGTTTATTCATGTATAGATCTTAAAAATGAAAAGCATTTCACCAACATGAAATTTTACATATTGATGGGTCTATTGCATGGTGTTTTGATATATATTTATCACTGAATAATGTCCAATCAGGATAATTCTACCCATTTTCTCAGACATTCAACATTTCTTAGCAGATAAAACATTCTCAAAGCGACAATAAGAATGACTTGAGCCAAAAGTATGAAAAGAAATCAGTCAAAGACCAACATCTGAGACTATGAAACAGTTGGACCTTTGATTTAAGTGTAGATAAAAGATCAAACACATATTTAAGCCTTTCAGTTTTATCTGAATGTGTATTTTGTGCATAAATAGCCATGCCAGGAATGTTTTGATAGGAATTGTGAGATCTGCCATTATCTTCAATGAACAGCCAGTGTTCTAGGAGCCCAATATTAATGGAACTTGATTCTATCTTTAGTGAAGACAGCATTGAATGATTAATAATCATTATGCCTTTGTTTTTAAAGATGTATTTATTTTTTTATTACCAAGTCAGATATACAGAAAGGAGGAGAGACAGAGAGGAAGATCTTCCATCTGATGATTCACTCCCCAAGTGACCGCAATGGCTGGTGCTGTGCCGATCTGAAGCTGGGAACCAGGAACCACTTCTGGGTCTCCCACATGGGTACAGGGTCCCAAGGCTTTCGGCCGTCCTTGAGTGCTTTCCCAGGCCACAAGCAGGGAGCTGGATGAGAAGTGGAGCTGCCGGGATTAGAACCATCACCCATATAGGATCCCGGCACGTTCAAGGCGAGGACTTTAGCCACTAGGCCACTGCGCCGGGTCCTATGCCTTTTTTTCTTACAGGATTTTTTTTTATAATAGATCACATGATCACACATCCATGTGTGCAGGGTGTATGAATTATTTGTTGCTAACAGTGGTTAAAACATAACTTTTTAGATGTTACAAGATGATCCAATAAGAGAGAAAATATTTAAAATAGTGGAAAATTTCCCCAAAATAGATCAAGTTATATTAGCTGTGTTTATTGGAAAGCACAATTATGGTGTGTGTGTTAGTCATGGATCACATTGATTCAAATGCTTAACTGTTACTGAATAACAAACATAGGAGGAAACGTCACCGTTTCTGAAGCTGATCCAGAGCCACTGGTCCGTCGTGGCGAGAGAGTTGGACATGTTTATGTCTGATCACCTATTTTATCCACGGAAGTAGAAATCTAGGTCATCATCTGGAGATGTATAGAAAAGTTTGAAGACAATGAAAAAGTTTTGGCATCATTTTTGTTGAAAACACACAAAAAGACCTGTCCACATACCAGTGAAAAAGTTTAACCTTTTGAGATATCTTCATATAAATTGCACAGACACATAGAGTGTCTTGTTGGCATAGGCAGTGAGAATACAGCCAATGTCTCAGGTAGCCTTCTATCCGGAGGGATCATGGTTCTGATTGCTTGTGGCATGGAAAATATAATGGTAAAGTCTAATTGCTGAATTCATCAGGTTGCAAAATCCAAGGAATAACTGGGGAAGAATATCAGAAGATCAATTCATTTTATTTTCAAGGATTTCTATTGGGCAAAGATTGAAGTCATAACGTTTCTCTGTCAAGCAAGTTAATAGTTTATTAGAACACAGTTTTCTAGCCTACATTATCACTAGCACATGCACAGTACTGTGAAGACCATCGAATAGAATATATAGGAGCACAGATGCTGTGTTTAGCCTGAAAAGGCCTGGAAATGTATCAGGGGATGGAAAACATGAGAGTAAATCCGCGATAAATCTTTAGGCATCACAGCAAGATGCAAGGATGCAGAATAACCTTGCGAATTGTCTGCAGAGAATTGTGGGTGATTTAATACTTTTCCTCCATACAAGGTAAGGTGGGCAGAGACTGGTGGTAAGCTGAAAGATCATGAATCACATGATGGGCACAGGAAAGAAGGCCAGGTTATCTGCTATGGGTCCAAGTTGAATAATGAAGGCTTAGATCAAAGCACTGATATCTCTTTGCAGGTTTGAGAACAAATAGCAGTCAGACAGCCCAAGGAGAACGATTTGAGCTTAAGAAGTTGATATGCGTTTGCTCTAAAGGAAGGGAAGTTCCAGCCCATTTCTGGAACAAGAGATTTAAAGGGAAGTAAGAATCATTAAAGCCAAGAAAATCCAAACATTCATATATCCACTGACTTGTCCCTAGGGATATTACAGTAACTAAAATATCAGGATAAATGGACACAATGCCATAGCCTAGTGATTAAAGTTTTACCTTGCCTTGAACATGCCAGGATTCCATATGGGCGCTGGTTCTAATCCCGGAAGCTCCACTTCCCATCCAGCTCCCTGCTTGTGGCCTGGGAAAGCAGTCGAGGACTGCCCAAAGCTTTGGGACTCTGCACCCACATGGGAGATTCAGAAGAAGCTCTTGGCTCCTGGCTTCTGATTGGCACAGCTCTGGCCATTGTGGCTACTTGGGGAATGAATCATTGGATGGAAGATCTTCCTCTGTCTTTCCTTCTTTCTGTTTATTTGACGTTCCAATAAAAAAAATAAATCTTTAAAAAATATATCAGGATATGAAGAAAAAAATCATTAGAAGGCTACCTACTGGGCCTGGCACGGTGGCCTAGCTAGCTAAAGTTCTCGCCTTGAGCACTCTAGGATCCCATATGGACGCCGAGTCTAATCCCGAAGGCCTTGTTTCCCATCCAGCTCCATTCTTGTGGTCTGGGAAGGCTGTTGAGGATGGCCCAAAACCTTGGGACCCTGCACCTGTGTGGGAGACCTGGAGGAGGTTCCTGGGTTCTGAGTTCGGATCAGCTCAGCTCCAGCCGTGATGGTTGCTTGGGGAGTGAATCATCAGATGGAAGATTTTCCTTTCTGTCTCTCCTGATCTCTGTATATCTGATTTTGCAATAAACATAAATAAAGCTTTAAACAAAGAAGAAGGCTACCTACTGCATCTCTGTTTTATATGTGAAATTCTGAAACCAGTTACCTCATGAAAATCCTCATGGAGCACAGCAACTGCTGCTGCATCACCATGTGGGCAACATCAAGAACAACTTGTGATATGTGCCCCAGGATTTTGAGTTCATTGTGTCTTCCTTCTTCCCAGAGAATAGGTACCAGCTGCCTATTAGTCACTTTATCTTCACTGGCAACAGGTGCTTCCAGAGCAGTAAATATTGTCCAGTCCTAATTCATAGGCATAGGCTCATGTGGCATCCAGATGAACACTTTGAACTCCATCCTAAAGCAGGATATTGACATCTGCAAGGACCTACATGTGGCACTATCTGGTGGCACTATCAGGTACCCAGGCAGAGATCACTATCCTAGAGCCCAGCACCATCAAGATCAATATCATTGTGCCCTGGAGCGCAAGTCATTCACATGGCTCCATCCTGCTTCCTTGTTCACCTCCCGGTAGAAGTACGTCATCAAGAACAAACACAGAGTCAAGCCTCTACATTGCCTGCCACAAATAATTCTAAAGGAACTGTGAGGTAGCAAGGGCTGCATGAATTAACTGAGCCAAGCATATGTATTCGCCTGCAAATGTATATGATTCATGCTAGTCTCACAAAACTGGAATGAGACTTAGAAAAAAAAAGGAACCTGGGAACTTATATCCATTATCAGCATTGGACTATAGAACAGAGTGCTAACATTTAACTTTGTATTCAAGTCAACAGTTCCCTTGGAATATGCTTAATATACACATCTTTGATTTAAATCCCTAGTCCACATGGCTTGGTCACTTGGTGGTTGAGGTGAGAAGTCTAGGCAAGCCTTGGTGAACCTCCATGACCAATGTCTTGAGACCCTGCAGGGTATTCATGGGTCAGAATCGATATCCTAGTATTTCACAGAAGCTGGCAAGTTCCTCAAGCAAGCATCATTTCCGTCTTGGTGGTCTTCATAATGTATGGGATCATGAGAAGGGGAAGATCTGATGTTTGGGATCCACTTTCCTTTCTTACTCAATTTTCCTGACAGCTGGTGTTGCCTTGGAAATGGTTTCAATCTATACCTATAAATGAATCTATTCTTTTAACTTTTGTAAGGTTTTGCACATAACTCACTATTCTTTGAGATGGAAACAAATTTCATTTTTCTAGTATTTCACGCCAACACACACACACACACACACACACACACACACACACACTGATGTAACACACACACATACACTGAACACACACACACACTGAGCTAAATTTAAACAGTGAAAAGATAGCACTTGAAGTATGTTATACTGACTTCACTGAGTTTTTTAAAACAGAATTTTTGTTTCGATAGCTTTTTCAGAAACAGATCTCTTAACACACACGAATACTGAAGATTTTCTTCTTAGAGTTTAAATTATGAGACTTAACGGAGCTTTACTGATAAACCAAACAACTCCCTCAGCGCAGGAACTCTTCCTAGGCTCCGCACACCAGTGGCAGAATGCCAATCTTTGCTCGTGGCCCTGGACACAACCATTGGCAACCTATTCTAAATTTCTTTTCTTGGAAGCAGCCTTTTGAAACACTGAAGCCTTAAATTTGAGTGAGCTTTCCGCACTGAAGAAGCGATATTTTCAGTGTACCAGAGTCCCACATGCAGGATAAATTCCTCAATGATAGACATCTGGAGTAAAAGCAATTGAGGTGTTCAATCTACAAGTTTGCAGAAATTGACTACTCATTTTCTGCATAGATAAAACATGTCACTGATAGATTATTCATATTAATTAGGATATCTTGATGTTCTATAATTATATATTCTCTTTTCTCATCCTTCCCCAACTGAACCTAATCTTGCAGTAGGGTCTATGTGTGAAAATCATCTTGAGCTGGATCCTTCAGTCGCCTGCCCCCAATCCCTTCTGCTTGTTGGTGTGACTGCAAGGCATGCCACCATTTGCCTTGAGATTTTATCTGTAATGTTATTGCTTCTATATAAGTCACTGATTGGTTTTAACATTTAACTCTGTGGTAGAGAATGATGTTTATTAACTCTACACAGCTTTGCTTCCAGCAGTGGGGTTTGGGGCCATTCTGAATTCTGTATAACACTTGCTATGAGATTCAACAATCCTACACTCATATTTATTCAAAGTATTACTGTCAATATTATCACATTTTCAAAACATTGCTCTGGCATAGAACAAATGCCTTCCTACCCAGTTTACTTGAAGAAACCAGTATTCATGAGGAAACTATTGCCCAGGTCTGCAGCCTGTATCAGCAGAATCAAGGCTCAAAACAGATATTTCAGAAAGCACATTAGGCAAGGCTCTTCTGCTTCTATTTTATGTAAAGACAAAGATTTAGTTCAAATATTTGTCTAATTCAAGCTTTCCATGATATTAAATCTAATTTTCAAATGTCTGTGTTTTGCCGTAACTGTAATGGTGGCATACCAGATGGGCCCCTGTTTGAGTCCTGGCTACCCCACTTCTGATCCAGCTCCTTGCTAAGGCAACTGGGAAACTAGTGGAAAATGATTCAAGAACTTGGACTCCTGACAACCACTTGGGGAGCTCTTACCTCCCAACTTTTGCCTAGCTTAACCCTTGTCGTTGCAGTCATTTGGGAGCAAACCCAAGGAGGGAAGATGTCTCCCTCTCTCACTGTGCCTTTCAAATAAATACATCAATCTTTAAAACTAAGAAAAAAGGATAAATAAATTGAATGCTGGTCCATTATCAAGCTAAATCTTTCAAGGCTAATAAAAAACACTTAACTTGAAGATATCTTAATTATAATCTTGAGTCCAGGAGAGAAGCTATATATTCCTAAGCACATCTTTGTACTTAGAAAACTAAAACATGTAAATGTATTTCTAAGTGCAAGCAGTAAAAAAACAAATAAAAATGAAGATCATAAAAGAAGACTTAGAACTTGACAGAGACTGCAAAAGCCTTTATGCATCAGGGTGTGGTGATATTACTTGATATTGAACATCTATCTTAGGGTCATAAAAAGTCAGCAACCTTGATATTTATTTTGAAAAGCTAGTTTTGGGACCGGTGGCGTGGCCTAGTGGCTAATGTCCTCCCCTTGAATGCACGTGGATCCCATATGGCCCCCGGTTCTAATCCCGGCAGCTCCACTTCCCATCCAGCTCCCTGCTTGTGGCCTGGGAAAGCAGTCAAGGACGGCCCAAAGCCTTAGGACCCTGCACCTGTGTGGGAGACCTAGATGAAGTTCTTGGATCCTGGCATCGGATCGGTGTAGCACTGGCCTTTGCAGCCACTTGGGGAGTAAATCATCAGAAGAAAGATCTTTCTCTCTGTCTATCTTGATCTCTGTATATCTGACTTTCCAATAAAATAAATATTTTGGAAAAAAAGAAAAGCTAGTTTTGATATTTTACGTCAAAAAGCACAAAATATTCTTATTCAAAAACTCATTTTCATAAACTGGTATTCCTTTTGAGATGTTTATGAAGGGAATTTGTAATTATTAGCTAATGAATATCAGTTACTTCTTGAACTGCTTTAGCCATGCTTCCGATGAGTAGGCACTGGCATTGCTACATATGTAAATGGTCAGAAGTGATGTTTAATTCTAAATTGTTATTTATATGAAATCAACTAGTTTCATGTATTTCACAGTACAGATTCAGGAGCATAGTGACACTTCTCACCCTTCTCTCCCTCCAGGCCACATTCCGCATTAATCTTCTTCCTTTCTTTTTTAAAATTTGTTTTCTTAGAATTACTTATTATTGTTTTTTGTGAAACACAGAGTTACAGAAAAAGGAGAGATCTCTATCCACTGGCTTACTACCTGAATGATGACAGCCAGAGCTTGGCCAGTTGGAAGCCAGGAACCAGGAGTCAGGAGCTTCATTCTGGTCTCCCACATGGGTGAAGGGGCCCGAACACTGGGCCATCCTCCATTACTTTCCCAGAAGTGGTGCAGCCAGGACTTGAACCAGAGCCTGTAGGGGATGCTGGCACCACAGGTGAAGCGTGCTGCACCTCTCCCTCTTTGTTTTTAAATATTTATACTGGCATGCTTTTAGTTCATTTCACAAATATATTCTTAACAGTCCATTATGTATTGAATTCAACATGGGCTGTAAACACTAATCAAATCTCAAACTGTCAGCTTTGCTCATATACATTGCATATTTTGTATTCTGCATTAGTTACACAGATCAGGGAAAGTGTATGACTACTTTTTTTTCTTTTTTTTCTTTCTTTGAGTCTTGCTTATTTCACTAAGCATAATAGTTTCCAGTTGCGTCCAGTTTCTTACAAAAAGTCAGGATCACATTTTTGCTTTTTTTATATATAGCTGAATAATATGTCATACTGTTCACATACTACACTGTCCATTATAAGGGATAGGATGGAGATTGCTCCGAGACCTGAAAGTAGATTTACTATATGATCTAGCTATCTCACTCCTAGGAATGTGCCCAAGTGAAATGGAATGACCATACAAAAAAGCTATTTGTACATCCATGTTTATCGCAGCTCAGCTCACAATAGCTAAAACAGAGATTAAACCTAGATGTCCATCAACAGATGATTGGATAAAGCAGTGATTTTTTTAAGGGCTTTCCCTCAAGCCTAGCCTCAGGCAAAAAGAAGCCATTCAAATGCACTTTCTACTTCTCTTACTGTGTTTTTATTTTATTTTTCTCCAGCTTTTCCTATAATTCCATTTATAGTCAGATGTGGCAAATGTTATTCCTCATTGAGAATCAACTTTTTTGAGCTGAAAATCTCATCCTCTTATTATTTATTAATATAGTTTTAGAAGAATCCTCCTGGTTTTGCAGGTAACGGCTCTGTTGGCTTTCAATGTGATGCACTTGTTGGCTCTTAGCCCCGTGGGGACCCTGCTGAGACAGGCTTACTCAGGCTTCCTTTGAACACAGAAATGAAAATCAATAAACAATTTGAACTTCTTTGAGGAGAATTTTTCTCCCCTAATGAATATACAAGCTTGGTTACAGCTTAATTCAAAGATTGAATTTAGTGAGTGTTTTTGCCTGCACCATAAGCATGACAAACAGTCGCCTCAAATGACATTCCCCTCAGGGAGACTTAGTGTCTAAAAAACTCAACCAACCTCACCATTACAAGTTCACATAGAAATGAGACAACTTGGAGTTGGTGTTTGGTCTGGTGATTAAGATGCTGGTTGGGGCATCAGTGTCCCAGATTAGAATGATTGAGTTTAACTCCACTCCTGCTGACACAGATCCTGTGGGGCTAGTGGAGCAGCAGCTGATGGCTCAAGTAATTGGATATCTGCTCTTCATGTGGGAGATACGGATTGCACTTAATTTTGATGCCAGCCCCATCCAACATGGTCATCTGAAGAGATTGACCAATGGCGGGAGCTCACAGAAATGCATTCCCTGTCCCCATCTACCAAATATATATATATATTTAAATAAGTCAAGTATAGTAATTTTTACTCAGACTACAGTTGTAAAATTGGCCCACTGAGTGTGCTGTCTATACACAAAGAGTTGTAAAAGCAAATGAAAACACAAACAAAAAAAGAACTCAATTCAATTAGACCATTGACTACTTGGTCAGTTAGGATTTTGTTTGTATTTCAGCTCTGGCATTGTCAGGACTTGACGCCGAGGCTCATGTTATGCTCCCAATTCCTCCTTCACCTCCTCCTGCTCCTACCTACATCCTCATTCTCAAGGCAGAAGTGGAAGGTTCCATGTGACAGTGCGACAGCTTTCAAGGAAGGGCATTAAACTCTCCCTCTCCCCAGCCCCACCCCAAATAGTTAGAAAAGCAGCCCAGGTTTCGGCTCTTGAAAAGGATCCTATCTCTGGCCAGTGGGGTTGATGCACAGATACCGTTCTTAATGTCAGACAGTTATCAGTCACAGGCTAGGAGCATCCAGGGGTGGCTTTTCACAAGAAAATAGGAGCGATATTTTACCAAAAAAGTAGTAACCAGATATTGTTGGATCAAAATCACAAAGCAAGGCAAGTCAGAAAGGTGTGACTGATGGTTGGAGAAATTAGTAAATGCTACCACAGGTTAAGATATCCATAATTTGAAAATCTGAATGACTCCAAAACTAAACCTTTTTGAGCACTGACAGCATGCTACACGTGGAAAGTTTCACAACAGGGAATTTTGTTTCATGTACAAAGTTGTTAAAAATATTGTATAAAATTACCTTTAAAGTATGTGTGTACAGTGGGTATATATGAAATATCAAAGAATTTTTGTGGAGACCTCAGTTCCAGCTCCAAAATATTTTGATATGTATTGTGAATGCATGTACCAAAGTCCAACAAAGCCCAAATTCTAAAACACTTTTGGTCCCAGACATTCTGGATAAGAAATACACAAATTATGTTGGAATCATTCATGAAAGCATGATATGTTTGCTGTATCTGAATGTTATCACAAGAAACCTGGAATATTCAGCTCATGTAAGGACACACTTTTATAAATGCCAAGGCAATGCCACAGATAAAATAACTGCTTTAGTTACTTGAATTAAATTAATTCTCAAAAAATAAGGTCTCACGCTTCCTATTGTAAGTCTGGAGCCTTGATTTCCTTTTCCTTTACACTGCTTTTACATTAAGCATCTGATATTTCTGTATGCTTTATCAATAAAATCACAAGAGTGAGGAAAAGAAAAAAAAAGACTCACTGTCCGTGCTCTTCTCACGCCCATATTTTCTCCTAGTAAAAGAGGACAAACAGAGAGAGGAGCCTGCAGTAATGACCTCTCTACCCTATGTAAATCAAGAGTAAAAAGCTTTCTGCTGGCTAACGATAAAATTAGTTGAAAAATCCCACAAGTGAAATTCTTCAGTTGATTAATGATGGATAATGGTTCAGAGGCCTCACAGGTACAAACAAACCACACCAAGAAACTTCAATTCCTTATTCCACTCCCAGATTCTTGCTTTATTGCATATCTACTTTTTAATATCTATGGTGGCTTTAAAATATGTCCACAAATTCTTTAACACTTCTCCCTTCAAACGCCACAGCCGAATTCCCATCCCCTTTGCATACGGATCAGATTTCCTGACTCACTTGCAACCATCAGGACAGAAATGATATAATCCTGCCTTGGACCATCAGAGGCCTTACAGCTTCCTCGTCTCTGCTTCAGGCCTTTCACTCTGTAGGAAGCCACTTACCATGTGATGCGGATACTTCTACAGCCTCTGGAAGAACTTCTTCTGGAAAGGAAGGAAGCCCTCCTGCCTGTACCCAGAGGAAAACTGAGTCCTCGGGCTTGGTTCCTGTGAGTCACATGGGCTCTGGATCCTCAGCTGTCCTCAATTTTTCAATAGATTGTCAATTTACCAGCATTTGGCTGGCAACATTATCAGAAATCCTCCGACAGAACCATCCCGCAGACCCACTCCCAGTTTTATAGCCCTCAGAAAACATGTGAGATAGTAAATTTTGGTTGTTTTAGGGTACTAAGGACATTGCCAAGCAATAATAGATAAGTAATTGAGTGTCCAATTTTCTCATTGCTTATCAAGATGCAAAATGTACTGACATGTATCAACCAGTAAATAGATCAATCAATCAACCAACCCATGGAGTATTAGCTAGTACTCACTCTTTCCAGGCCTGGCATAATCTCCCACTTAACCTCCTCACCTTCCTTGGCTCATCTTGCCGACACTAATCCTAGTTGAACTCATCTCTCCTCTCTTTAAATCTCTGATTTCCGAGCAATAACAGAGCTTTAACTGGTTTATACAGTTTTATTTGGTAATCTCAAATTTTAAAAATATTTTAAAGTATTTCTAAATGCCTTTTTGGCCTCCATATGTCTTGATTAATTGAAGGAGTAAATTAGTTTTTTGAACTTGCTGATGTCAACGGGAATTTGAAAAGGTAGATTGTTTCAGAGCAGGTACAATGTTGGAGCTGCATGCAGAGAGCAGTCTGTTTTTTCCATGCTTCTCTTCCAGTTTTATTCTGCCTGGGGTGTAGAGGGCAACACATTTTTTTATATAAAGGGCCAGTGAGTAAATATTTTGACTGTGATGATCATGTGCAACTATTCAACTTTACTGTTAATTGCAAATAGGGTGGTAAACCATCATAAATGAATGGATATGGTGGCTGTGTTCTAGTAAAACATTATTTACAAAACAAGGAGCAGCTGGCTCAGACTTAGGACTGGTGGTTTGTGAACCTTAGCTCAAAGGTGGATTTTTCCAAACTTCCCAAAAGAATCATCAAGAGAGTTTGTTGTAAAATAAACACACCTGTTACAATGGAGTTTTTAAAAGCATATGTAACAATGTTTATAATCTGGCAGGTTTGAAAATTTGGGGGAAAAATCAAATCCACTGCCTCCTTTGCAAAAGAGGATGTTTTTTGAGCAACGTGAGGCAGAAATCAGAACTCATCTTTCTTGGAGATGGGAATTTCTGTGAATTTGCTCCAAGCAAGACCTGAAGGTTTTTTTTTTTTTTTTTTTTTCAGGATACCCAGCCACATTTATCATGGCATAGAAAACAAATAATGGATAAAATGATCGGTTCAACAAGAAAAACTTTCGGACTTTCCACTCGACTCCACTACTTAAGAGGCTACATGGATCCTAATTACTCTGCAATGCGATGTGTGATTTTTCTAAAAAGAACCTCTCCTGGAAAGATCATACCCTGAAAGCAAATGTACAGCAGAGACACATCTGACCAGAGCTTGATTTCAAAAAATGTGGCTGATATTCACAGTGCTATCCTGGGATTTCATATTTGTGATTTGGCTATTATAAACAAAATTGATACTTGCAATGTTAAATGAGTTTCCTATATGCATTCCGGGTTCTTTTCCTAGTCCAAATTTAGTGTGCTATAAAAGAGTGCCTCCCTTTGTTTTATACATGAGTGCTTTTGTTATCATTTCAACAAATATGGTAGAAGAAGGAAAATAACTCTTCGATTCTGTCCCAATTCACTCACAGAAATCTTTGAGTATAACTCTCATAAATTCACATATGAGTTGGCTTCTCAAACTTGATGATGCTGGAATTTTAGATTGGAAAAATCTAAAATTTGGTTTGAGTTTCTTGTGCTTTTTTTGCGACATTGATTAGCCTCTCTGACCTTTAGGTCCTTCATTTTAATATCACCTATACACTGTGACAGTCAAAAGTGTCTCCAGACATTGTCACGTGTTCTGCATGGAGGGGAAGCAGGATGAGATGACTTCTGGTGGAGAACCAGTGATACTGAGAGCAAGTGGGAGACAGAAGTGTTCAAGTCAATTTTTAAGCTCCTAACTGCAGAAGCACAAGAACACCTTCAAGCCATGGTGTTTTGCTTTTGTTTTTCAGAGTTGACTCATTTCTCCTTTGATATACGTGAAAATATCCAACATTTAGTTCTCTTGGGAAAATTGTAGCCAAAGTTGATTTTCAGGAACACCTGGACAGCACCGTTTGTCGGATCTCTCAGTAACGGCCTTCTAAACCAGATGTTAGTAACATCGCTGGATATGCTGACCCAGGCTCATAGTATTGACAAGTGCACCCAGAGTATTTAAGAGAATTTGAGCAAGAGCTAGAGAGCATACACCATCTGATGCTTTAAAAATAGATGCCACATGCCCAATTACGAACTTACATTCTTCACGAATGGAATTATTTTGAAGAAATTAAAGAAGTCCAACCCAAAGTTAACTAAAGCAGCTTAGCCTTTTGTGTTAAAAATGAATTTTACAATATATTATTTCAAGACAGAGGGCTTTTGGAAATCAGCCAAAGATCCTGTTATGGCTGAATTATGTTTTCCCATAGTTTGTGTGTTCAACTCCTCACCATCAGTACTTCAGAATTTAATTAGACTTGGAAATATTTTTAAAGAGGTAATTTAATTAAGTCTTTAGAGGAGACTAGTCTAAATGAACTGGAATCTTTTAAAGGACATATGGATACACACACACACACACACATAGGAAAGGCCATGTGAGGACATGGTGAGAAATGACTAACTGCCCGCCAGCCAAGGACACAGTCTCAAAGGAGACCAAGTTGGCTGGCACCATGATCTCGGGCTTCTAGTCATAAAAATTCTGAGAACTAATTCACAATCATTTAAGCCTATGATATTGTTGTAACAGACCTAGACATTTTACAGATATTATGTGTAGTGCTGAACACGTACGAGGATTATAATATGTGGTTGTAGTGATTGATGTTAGTAACTGTTTCTAGTTAATTTCACCACATGTTTACTGTGTGTCTCCCCCATTTCATTTTTTTTTTTCAAATACCGGGGTTAAAAGGCATGAGGAAATATTTACACTGCAATGGTAAACTACAAAATGCGAAATAGCTGATTATAAGTACAAATGGAGTGAACCCCCCTTAGACAAGTCCATGTTCACAACCCCTTATCTGAAGGTGTTTTTTCCTCATCACTTCTTTGGTTGCAAAACTTGATCTTAAACAGTGAATGTCTTGCTTAATCACACTTAGCGGGAATATGTTTATGTTCCTATTTTATTGGTTGTTTCTTATGTAATTGTGGCTATACAGGGATATGTTACAGATTGCTTCTTTTCTGGTGTCACAGGCTTTTTTTTTTTTTTCTCAACACCTTGTGATTTTACCTCTACCAGAAAGCAACGACTCTTGATTCCTGTGTTAGTGCCTGTTTTCTAAGGGACCAGGTTGAAGACAATTACAACCAGGATTTTAAAAGTATACCTGTAGGTCAGCCTTGTGGCATAGTGGATTAAGTTGCTAAATGGGATTCCAGAATCTCATATTGGAGCTCTGGTTTGAGTCCCAGCTGCTCCGTTTACAATCCAGCTCCCTGCCAATGTGCCTGGGAATGTACCAGAAGATGGCCAAGGCCTCTGCCCCAGTAACACCCGTGGGAGACCCAGATGGAATTCTTGGCTTTGGCTGGACCCATCATCCCCAGCTATTGTGGCTATCTGTGGAGTGATCAGAGAGTGAAAGATTGCTGTCTCTCTCCTTGTCCCCTTCTCTCTATTACTATTCCTTTCAAATAAAATTTAAAAATAAATTTTTGCAAGAAAAATAAAATCTTACCCGAATGATTGGGTATTGTAATGGGAGTTCCAGTTTGTCTCAAAATAGTGAGGAGCTGAGTATGTGGGATGAGCAGGACAGAAAACATCAGCAAGTCTTGATGGATACAGCTGCAGTGGGTAGGATGATCTGTATGTGGAGGAAAGGATATTGAAAAAAATCATTCAATCACTGAAGCATTTAATATTGTTTAAACAATTATAAGATTTGGGGAGGATAACATTGCAATGGGGTTGGAGATTTGCATAAATACATAAATAAACAAAAAATAATAAACTTGAGAAGTCAGCAGTTAACGTAAGTCACCCTCCCAAAGCCAGAGAGTTTCTATGGTAAATTTTAAGAAGACTCATTCAGTGTTTCTACTGCCGGATTATGCTGAAAATGAGATCCTGTTTTGAATTATAAAGTGACAGGACTGCAGAAGACTAGATGCCAACAGCCATGACAGGACTCTGAGGACAAAGCCATACATCTGACATAAGGAAATGGGATTGGTTCAAGAATCTTCAGCACAGGATCCCATGTGGGCGCCGATTCTAATCCCGGCAGCCCTGCTTCCCATCCAGCTCCCTGCCTGTGGCCTGGGAAAGCAGCAGAGGACGGCCCAAAGCTTTGGGACCATGCACCCATGTGGGAGACCCGGAAGAGGCTCCTGGCTTCGGATTGGCATAGTATTGGCCCGTTGCGCTCACTTGGGGAGTGAATCATCGGATGGAAAATCTTCTTCTCTGTCTCTCCTCTCTGTATATCTGCCTTTCCAATAAAAAAATAATAAAAATAAATCTTTAAAAAAAAAAAAAGAATCTTCAGCCCTCAGATTATTGTCATCATCTTGACCATCAGAAGATCATCTTGACCATCAGAAGACCATTTTTATTTTTCTAGAAGATTACCCCCTTTCTGAGAGATCTCACAAATGGCCTCATTTGAAGTAGCATTCTTGTATACACTGTATGCCACCCTTAAGACCCAACCCCTCCACTCTGATGAACAGAGTCATGCTGAGTGTCTCCCAGCAAGGAAGCTCTAGCCCTCTGGGAAGAAATAATCCATTTGTTAAAGGAGTAACAAAATTACAGGAACACTTGTGATAGCTGGATTCATGTAGCTTGGGAATGTTAGGTCAGAGAAAGGAGGGAAGAATACCGGCTGAATGAGAAAGAATTCACTGACATGGAACATCAACCATAACTCAAGATTCAATGTCTTGAAAAGGATGCCTGGCACTGGACCTAATGGCTTATCAAAGAAATGTATTAATGACATAATTTAAAGAAAGCCTGTGTCAAATTTATTAGAGAGAACAGAACTTCACGCGTCAACATGAAAGTAAGGTTAGAGTATGAGAGAAATGGAAATGTTGGGTAGTTGTATGTAGGTATGGTATTAAAAGCTTACAGCCTACAGTCTCTGAGGAGCAATATAGGGTGCCTCTGCTATAGGAGGGGTGAAGGCACCAGTGTTTTTGAAGGCCAAGTAGTAATTGTTGAATCCAAGTTTGACAGAGAGAAATAGTACAATAAAACTTTACTCACTATTGTAGATGGTGTTAAATAAGATCTTAGAAAGGCAGAGGCCAAGTGGCAACTCTTAATCACCAGGGACTCTGTGTCATTTCCATAATGATGAACAGGCCAAAGTGACCATGAGTGTATCTGACATGCGCAACCACAGTAGCAGGTCTTGAGGATGTAGGCAAGGCAGCTCAGGTTGTAGAACAACAGTGAGAGCTGAAGCAGAACATTCACATCAGTCCCCACAAAGGAAAATTTGAGTCTCTCATTCTGTTTCCAACTTTGAGTTTGTTTATTGATGGAGCTGCCTGAGTGAAGAGGAGGCCAGTCCCCCGGAAGCACCTTTTAGATTCCAGCGTAAGTATTTGAAATAAACATTCTTTCAAATCTTTTCCCAATGGGCTTTGAACTCAATTATTGGGTAGAGGGGAATACCCAGATGCTTTAAGGAGTTCCTGAAGAAAAGACTAAGCTGTGTTTGACCCAAGTAACTGCAGTGCTACTGTGTTTCTTTGGCTTGAATAGGGACTTGCAGAGACCAGTTAATCAATAAAAATATATCTGAGCCCACTTCTCATTGGCGCTGTCAGTTCTCATTATCGTTCTGTGCTTTACAGATGTTTCGTTGGATTAACTATGCTTAGTAGCCATGAAAATTCTCATATTTGTTTCCTGACATAAAAATTGGGGTCATTATCTGAGAAAAATGATTAAGTGGGAGTTTCCTAAACTCCACACCCAAGTCAAATAGTAAAACGGAAGCGAAATTGCATTCTTGCAACAATAACAGATATTAGTACTGTCTTTAATATCCAAAAGATAGAGTCACAGTGACCTCTCATCTAATTATCCGATTCACCTTTTGGTCTCTGAAAAACCTAATGGGTCTTAGGAAAGGATAGTGAACTTCCAATAGCTAATTGATGGAAACAACTGAAACTACTATTCTGGTTATGATATTGTCTCTAAGGGTGAACACACACACCTCGCACTTGACATACTGGTATTGATCTAAGTCCTTTCTTCTCAAAACTCAGTTACAGGAAGGGTCAAGAATATTTCCATTTACATGACAAGAAGAGGAGAAAATCTTCATTAGCACTTCTTGAGCTGTGCTAACTCTCCTGTCTTTTAATAAAATGTAATCCATGGGGTTCTCAATCATCTGGACATGGCAACAAATATCATATGCTTCATGATATCCCAGTAGCTGTCCTTGAGAAGTAGAAATCAGTAAGCATGCCACAGTCACAATAAAACACCTGCCTGCCCGAGAAGGGAAGAAAGTCATCCAGAAAGAGTCTCAGAATCTGTTTAATCCCTTTGGATTCCGGAAGCACATTTTGGAATGCTGCTATGATCCACACCTGAAGTGACCTAGAGGGAACTCTACTGGGTCTGGGCTGTGGTGCAAGTCTATTTGATGGTTGGGACATACAAGCAAATCCAAATTTCTAGTATGTATATGATTTTGGTAAAGCATCTCTGGCAAGTCAGTGAAGGACCATCAAAATGTAAGACCTTAGAGTGATAACTCAAGACTGTGTTATCTGTTGCCAAGTATCACTTCACATTTGTAAAACAGCCCTTGGTTTACTATGCCATCACCACGGAGAATGAGGATATCAATGCAGTGGCTCTTCCACCTAAGCTACCCATCATGAACCCAGCAATACTGGAGTCGTTTATACAAAACTGCTCTTCATTATGGAACATAAATGATTCATTCAGGCCAAAATCAAGAAGATCCTGAAGTCCCTTGGAATCTACTCTCTGTCTACATCTTGACCTCACTGGAGGTCTGTGTGTATTTGTCTGTGTGCACTGCGTAAAGGTGAAATTTTGATATAGTGAGCAACCAACCACAGACTAAAAGACTGTTTTCTTAACAAAGATGTGATAGTGGACTCATGATCATAAGATTTGCTGCTGTTACCATATACAACATCAGCTAAATGCAGCCGCTTGCTGAAGATTGGTCTGGATGTAAGGGTGCCAAAAGAGGCAAATATAGGAGAAAGGCCAAGGTCTGGCATTCCAACCCACACACACCAGTTTAGTATGTGACAATGTGTCCAGCCAACTAGGAGTACAGCACTGACAATTGGGAGTTGGGGAGATTTTTGTGGGAGTTAGGGTTTAATGTTTGGTTTGACACAGGAGTTAAAGGGAAGTTAGAGAGAAGTATTGCTTTGGTACTCCTTCTATGGCCTTACAAATCTTGAATATTTTGAAATCCATGCTAACTACCCATCAATACCCCCAAAAAGCCATTTGTCCAATTACTTTGACTACACAACACATACAACACAGACAAGCCATCTAGGAGATTGGTACAAGTCCTAGTTTTAGCTAATGCTTAAGCAGCTATGTGTTTTATCTTGAGTTCTTTTGTAATGAGATGAATAAATATTGATTGGCTTAAGTGAAGTAAGGAGCTCCATTCCAGTGAACAATGCCTGCACCCACTTTAGCAAAAGAAAAACAAGATGAATTCTAATTGTCAGGCAATGACTGATGTATAATATAATGTCCTCACTTGGTGCTGGGCTCGGGGAAAAATAAAACCAGTTGATTTGTTTGAGTATTTTTTCACTCATTTTGATGAAAAAATTTAAATTGCCCTCTTCAATTGCATTTTTCTAAAAAATCCTAGCTTCAGCTCTTACTTCTGCTAACTTATCTTTTCAACATGGGTTTCAGTTTTTCACATTTTAAATATAATATTTCAAGTCCAAGAAATTTATTAACTCAGATTATATATCTTGTTTTTTTTTTTTAATTGATGACTTAAAAACAGCTAATTCTCCCTTTGCAAAACTTGGTTCGAAGCTTCTGAGGACTTTCACAAGTTTGGAACATGGGTGGACACACATATAGACATGCAAGACTTCTTTTCCCCTGGGTCTGCCTGTTTGCCTAAGTCCAAGTACTTGCCTCTTTCAGTATCAGTGTGACATCAGATACGCCAGAAGCTCATGGAAGGAAATTGCTGAACCTGGCAAGGTCACATTGGAAGTTATTAAGAAGAGAATTATGAGAATAAAATGGATATTTTCTTCTTAATTTCAGAAAAGTGTTTTGAAAATGGGCTAGATGAGCTTGATAAAAGCCGTTTTTTGAGACGTGAGGAGCTCAGACCTAACAGGCAAAGCATGGTAAGCTGTAGTCACCCATGGAAGAGAGAGCAATCCGGCTATCACTAGTAGAACTTTCAAGAAATTCTCATTCAGCATGAAAAGAAGACGAATCAGCATGCACTGACTATTGAATGGAAAAAAAGATACCAAAGTAAATGAATTATTAAGTTTTAAACATTTTTGTTACTCACCAGTTAACATACAAACATTTGTGAAAACCTAAATTTACAGCAGCAAGATTTATAGATCTGCTTTCCTGAGTGATGTAATTCCTCTGCTATGTTTGCTGAAAATGCATTCCTACTTAAGACCAGGAGGATTAATGTTGCTTTCTTGGTAATACACCAAGAAACAGTCTGATGTCTTTTAAAACAAAGCAATACAACACTCTAAATGTACAAGCAACATTGCTCCAGGAAACACATTTGTCTGTCAAAGCCAAATAGTAATCTTAATTTAATGAACATCCTCCGTTTGCTGAGACCACTGGGGAATGAAAGAGTCCTTAGGGAAAGACTGGAAATGGGTGGTACCAATTTATTAGGCAGCTTTTTGTTTAGGGTGAAATTGAAGTGCTTGGCATATTTGGCCAAGTGATTCAAGAATTCCCTTAAAGCAGGTTTATTACCCAGGATTATCCTTTCGATGTTGAAAAGAGGAAATAGTCATCTGTATATTAAAGATGCTTCCAGACAAGTTATTTGTATTGTTGTATCCTTCATGATCCCTTAAGATACAGTCATTTCAGGAAACAGAACTCCTAGGCACAATCTAAAAAGAACAATGTTAGAATCTTTCATTCATTCATTCATTATTTTCACTCATGCCTTTTGGATACACAAGAGACAATGCACATGTAACTTACACAGCAAAAATAAGGCTATATGAATGCAATGTACAGGGGATTACGGGAGCACAGAGAAGGAAGTGCTAAAATCTGCCTCGTGTATTGAAAATGCTTGACAGGTAGTCCTTTTATAGGGCCCTTTCACATAGAATCACATTCTGCCAGGTAAAATAAAAAATGTAAAACAACATGTATTTCCTGGAATACCTTGTTTTTCATGGCAATGGCTACCATGGGGCTCACTGAGCAGGCCTCAGGTAGGGGCTTGAGTCAAGCAGGGCATTGTTACGCAGGGGCCAGAAGTTGTGTTAGCTCCTCCTGTGGCCCTTTCCCTGGCAGTCCTTTTTGGTGTCAGCAAATCTCTTTCAAAACTGCATTAGACTCTCCCTGCTCAGCTTAGGAAGATATGTTTTGCAGTGAGCCTATTTTAGACTGTTCTCTACCCAAGTTCTCCCCCAGACAATACTTTGTTCTCTGAATTTTGACATCTCATTTTACCAGTGCTGCCCTGTGGTAGCTGGTATCCCTCTTTGTGTTGCACTAAGAATAGTAGTGTCAATCCATTTCCCCTCATTGGGCTTATGACTTTTGTATTTGCATATTTGTCTTATCATAGAACTGAGTCCTATGAAACTGTCAAAATGTTGTGAGTACCCAGATCTTCAGACCTGTCCAGTGTTTGTGGCGACCATGGTATCTGTATATGCTCAATGCTCAGAAGCAGCAGCAAAGGCTACTGAGTGTGATCCTGAAGCTAAGATAATCCTTGCCAGTTTAGTTCTTCCAGATCTCCTGATGAATCATCTGTAGCATATTTTGGGATGCAAATGGTTATGGTGATTGGATGGTGGGATGAGTTGTGAAAAATTATGTAACGTGAACAGGGACAGAAACTATGGAAGTCGTTATGAAATGTCTTCCTGGAAACCAGACCTGTGATTTGTTCTTGTGTGCTTCCAAGACACCAGTAGGCACCATGAGACCAATAAAATGTCCTACTATTCAATGAGTCAAATTGGTTTCTATCTGTACTATTTTACTGTTGATCCCAGGGAGTATCACTGCTGCTGGGCAAGGGTCCTGGAAATTCTGGCTGCCATGGACTTAAAATAAGAAATAACCTGTGAGCATCCTTATGCAAAAGCAAGAAGGGAGGAGCACAATTAAGAATAGAATTTGCTCCTTTAATGCAGGCTGTATGAGATTTTGGTGGTTGCTGTAACGTATTGCATAAACCTGGAGGCTTCATGCAACAGATCTTAAGATCCTTCTCTTAGTTACCTCTGGCTATATATTTCTGTCCAAATAAAGTAGCATTCACACGTGCCAGAAATGCAGACGTGGAGCTAATTTGGGGGAGGAGTCATAAAATTTGTTTGCCAGGTTGATACAAAGGTCATTTACA
Organism: Ochotona curzoniae; assembly: GCF_017591425.1. Lineage (NCBI taxonomy): Eukaryota > Metazoa > Chordata > Mammalia > Lagomorpha > Ochotonidae > Ochotona > Ochotona curzoniae. The sequence goes on from NW_024466219.1 coordinate 24,423,619, forward strand.
ATTATGTTAAATTTGCATTCCATTAATCTTTCCCAAGCTAGCTTGGGGTATCTTGGGCAAGTCATTTCACTTGTTTGGGTCAGAGTTTGCTCACTTGTGAAATGAAGAGGATCATATAACATTATGTCTATTGTTTCTTGCAGACTTTCATCATTAGCACTTGCACACAGACAATGGTTCTAGAAGGTACAGAGGAAACTTTCTTTAATGTTCCACGTGTTCATGGTACTTCTGAAGTTGTCCTCAGTGCTTCCTTTCTTTATATCTCTTGACCAGAAATCTCCATGACAGCCCCTCTTTAGAGTCCCTTCTGTCTATGTGTGTGATCTGAATCCCCTCTTCAAACATCACTGCCACCACCTAAATATGACCTCACTGTTCATATTTTGATTTGATGCTTTTATTCTTTTGTGCATCTGGCAACATAGATACATGGCTTTGTTACTAATTTTAAACTTTGTTTTTATAGCAGTGTCTTCATCTCTTTATGCTGCTGTAAAAAAACACTCAAGACTGTATAATTTATAAATAATAGAAATGTGCTTTTTACAGATCTGGAGGTTAGAATCCAAAGGTCAGGGTTCTGAAAGATTTCCTTTCTGGCAGAATCCAGGGCTCTGCTTCCAGAATAGCATTTTGCTGTGTCTCACATGGCAGAAGAAATGAGAGTTTAACAATACATTAATACCATTCAGGAGGGCAGAGTTGACACACTCCGATCAGCTCTTTCAGGCCCATTCTCAGGGTTAAGCTTGAATTGCAGTGGGAATAGAAACATTAAAATAGTAGGAAGCAGCTAAACAACATTTATAAAATTTTCTGTCAAAAATGAATGGCATACTATCCAAGAAAATGATGTTAAGATAACAGAAAGTATTGCTTAATTTTCTATTAAAGTCACGAAAATAAAACAACAGAGAAATACCAAGTCTTATTTTAGAAAACTTAGGAGAATTTGATCTAACTCTACACATATTCTTATTACCTACAATTTTCCAGGTGCTGCCATAGACAGTAGAATACAGGAAAATGCAAGATCAAGTCTTTCCTTGTGTGGTTTCTTTTGAAGGAGGCAAAGGGTGATGCATGCACCCAAGCAGAGTCACTCAGGCAGGTGAAGCCAAAAAACATTCTCATGAAAAAAAAAACTTAACAAACTGTACCAGGGCTAAAATTGTGGAAAACAGCCAAGACGCAAAGCCCAAGATTATTGCCTTCATTGCTAAATCATGAGAAAGTAGATGCCAGTTGCCCTGCTACTGAAACCCCACAGGGTATAACTACTCGTGACCATCAGGGGATTAATGGTGCATTGAAATTGTTCTCACCGAAAGTTATATATGCACTAAGCCACAGGGGAGGCCAGAGTTGCACACGACCTAATGGCGAACTCCAGAATTCCCCTGCATGGGATTGATAATTTCCAAAGATGTGGCAAGGAGTCAGTTCTGAACTCCAAAAGGCCTTGGGTCTCATGAGGCTGACTGCTTGGGTTCTATAAACGTTGCATGCAGAAATCTGTCGCTTTGCCAGATGTAGGCCGTGAACATGCACTTTGGTTCAGTGAACTCCACCCTGCAAGGAAGGAATTAATCATCATACTAACTAACGCAAGAGAGAGACTGGGATACCGTGTTAAGTATGCTGAATGTCTCCATGAAATGTCAGGGTGAGCTGTGAACTTGGCAAGCTCATGTTCAGCCCCAGAGAACGTTTTTCTCCAATTCCCCAGCAGACAGTTTGGCCTGGTTGGCAGCTTGCTCGTAAGAGACCCAGAAATACAAAAGCGGTTCAGTTAAGCAAGTTTCAGAAAAGTGATTCACAGTGGAAATCATGTCCAGCTATAGGCTTCAGTGACTTTTCATCTGGATCTGGGTGAAGCACTGACATCTGAATCAGCTTGCACAGAGTTAGGACGGCCCCTTTATGGTGACCACAGCTCAACTGGTTATCATGAAACATAGGTTGTGCTCAGCGTGGAGAGAACTGCCCAGGGTAGCTCAGTCACACTGCAAATCAAAGAGCTGCAGGTTCATGATAAGAGGAAACAATAGTCCTATTGGGAGCCAGCCTAAAAAGTTGTCAGGAACTGTCAGGACATTTGAAAAGTCTCATTATTTGGAATAACAGCTTTCATATGATATACAAGGCATTTTTCACTGTTTGGGCCCACCTCAAATTTTCATAATTATTTCCTCTAACATTAGATTTCTTTTTTTTTTTTTTTACCAAAGTTCTAAGGAACTGGGAAATAGAAATAAATTAATAACAATAACTAAGTGCATTCTTGCTCAGATTAAGCATACATTTTCATCAGATTACCAACATGATAAAACTGTAGCATATGGGTATATAAGATGAAAAGAGTGCTGGCCCCATGGCAACGGTTCAGTGAGATGATCCTCTACAAGCACTGGGATCACATGTAGGTGCCACTTTGTGGGCCGGCTGCTCTCCACTTCCCATCCAGCTCTCTGCTTGTGGCTTGGGAAAGCAGTGGAGGATGGAGGAGACCCAGAGCAAGCTCCTGACCCCCGGCTTTGGATTGGCTCAGTTCTGGTTGTTGTGGCCACTTGGGGAGTGAATTAACAGCTAGAAGATTCTTTCTTCTTTATCTCTTCTCTCTGAAATCTACCTTTCCAATAAAAATCAGTAAATTTAAATTAAAAACCGTGTTACCTCTTAAATAGAAGAGGCATGAAAGAGCATATGAAAACAAGTAAGAGGGGAATTTGAGCATGGATACCATTGGTTCCCCTGGGAGAAAGCAGCAACTGAGCTTATACTAATGAGTAAGCAAGTGTGAACTTCTGGTGTGAAAATACCAATAACTGCCAAGGAGAGGTGAGAGAGAAGTATAACCCTCAGGGCAGATCCAGGAACACTGTGTGTATCTGTGTCGTTTGGAAGAAGGAATTTAAATTCTACACAGTGATGGATTTGGAACTTATGTATCATCACAATGTATTTCTTTCATGGACTTTCAGATTGTCCACCTAGGAAACTAAAAATTTCCTTCTCATGTTTGAGGAAACTATAGAAACGTACTGTCTATGTTTTGGTGAGGCTGACCTTGCCACGTGTCACCCATCACACACAGGTGCATTGGTGAGGCTGACCTTGCCACGTGTCACCCATCACACACAGGTGCATTTCTTCCTCTGTGTCCTTTTCCAGTGTCTTTCCCGAATCCTTCCTTCCACCTTTCCGTACTCAGATTCCTGAAAACTGACTTCTCCTTCGTGTGGCAGAGCAGGTGGCTATGCCTCTACTTCTAAGTCCCTGTCATCAGAATTATAGATCATTCAGGGCCTTTGTATTAAAAATAGTCTGTAACATGCACAAATTATTAATAATTGAACAAATGTTCCATTAGAAGGCAAATTATCTCTTTGAAAAAAAAATTCCTTGAAAACAACATCAATAAGTAGGTTATTTTTATTTGACTAGACAGGATCACTGCTCAACATTCTTGTAGCCAAAATGTGCAATTAATTCTGTAAAATAAACATAATTTTTAAAAGTCTCCTTAAATTGAAGACATACAGTCTCACCAATTTGTCCTCTTAAAAAAATTCCATTAGAAGCTTTGTCACAAACATTCACCCTTACAAAGAATTTTTTAAAATAGATACCATCTTGCTAGATACCAGTGAGATAAAGATTCATATCAAAAATTTGTCAGAAAAAAATCAGACCCATCTAACCATTTACAACATAGGCAACAGAGTAATTTTTTCCACAAGTATGTTAAGCACCTTTCTGAACCAGTTATAACCCATAAAATGATTATACTTGCATTTCCATAGCTCAGGTCTGGTCATAGGGACATACAGAAAAACATAAAAATAGTCAATCATAATACACAAACAATGCTTTTCTAACTTTGAAGTTCTGTGGATAATGCGTAAAGCTAGTCTGTTTAAAATACAACCCTAAAAACACACTAATGACAGCAATTTGGGAAAAGTTGAATAACCATTATATGATATTTAAAATATTGAATACAAATGATTCAACTAGCATGTGTCAGTGTTTAGAACATGCATATAATCAATTCATTCAGCCAGACTCAGCACAGAGCTGCCGAGTGGAAACCCTGTCCAGGATCAGGCTTCAGTAACTGACAGTGACATGTCGTGTGGAAACTGCAGAGGCACAGACATCCACAAGCAGCTTGCATGGAGGAAAGCAAGCAAGGATCGAGGCAATTCATGGCGACCACAGCTTATTTGGTCATAAGGCGAATTAGTTGTGTAAAGCCACATTCAGCCTAGAGAGAAGTGCCTTCAAATTTTTTCTAGCTCTAGGGAACAAAATGACTTATTAAGGCTTCGTAATAGTAAATACAGTAACTTCTATGTGAGTTGAGATTTTGGCATTTCAAGTGTGGATAGGTTCACACTTCATAAGGAGGAAATTTATTTATTTATTTTTAAGATTTACTTATTTTTATTGCAAAGTCAGATATACAGAGAGGAGGAGAGATAGAGAGGAAGATCTTCCGTCCAATGATTCACTCCCCAAGTGACAGCAACGGCTGGAGCTGCACCGATCTGAAGCCAGGAGCCAGGAACTTCCTCCAGGTCTCCTATGTGGGTGCAGGGTCCCAAGGCTTTGGGCCTTCCTCGACTGCCTTCCCAGGCCACAAGCTGGGAGCTGGATGGCAAACAGGACCGCTGGGATTAGAACCAGCACCCATATGTGATCGGGGTGTGTTTAGGGTGAGGACTTTTGCCGTGAGGCCACACCACAGAGCCTTGTGGAGGAAATGTAAAGGTACCCTGTAGAGCTCAATGAGATGACCTAGTGGCCAAATCCTCACCCTGTAACCACCAGGAACCCACATGGGTATCAGTTCATGACCTGGCTTCTCCAATTCCCATCTCGCTCCCTGCTTCTGTCCTGGCAAAGCAGAAGAGGATGGCCTCAAGCCTTAGGACTTGTACCTGTGTGGGAGACCCAGAAGAAGCTCTTGGCTTCGGGTTGGCTTAGATCCAGCTATTGCAGCCACTTGGGATGTGAGCCAGTAGGTAGAAGATCTTTCTCTCTGTGTTTCCTTTTCTATGTAAAAAACACACAAAAAAATCTGCCTTTCAATAAAAATAAATGAATCTTTAAAAAAAATGTATCCTGTAACTCAGCTTACGGTTGGTTTATCAATGAACTAATTTCCTCATAATGTAAGACTTCAGGGGAACAAGCTGAAGACTGGTGTGAACAATCAGCTGTAATACTTTATGTTTTATCAATGTCTTACTTTTAAAATGTAAATTCCACCAACTAAAAGTCTATAATTCAAATATATCATGCATTACTACATCTTCTATTGCTTTATTTTCAGATTGTTTTCATTCTATGTGTGAGTTTACTGATGCTAATAAACCTCATTGCATCAAACCAATTTGTGCATAAATATTTATATGGGGTGGAGAATTTAATAGTTATATACATTTTAAGTCTGTTGATTATATTTAACAAAATTGCCAAATTGCTGTCTTAAAAGACAAACTAACATTTGCTTCTATCATAGCTGTATGGGCCTAAGAGGAAGGTCTTAGTTTGGTTTCTCTAGAAGCAAAGCTTGCTGTATAGAGCCTTGTGCTAGATATTTGCTAAGGAAACGGTGCTGAGGAAAACAAGGAAGGAGTGAGGGACACAGGAGCTTACAGGGAACAAAGATGTTTGCTCAGACAAGGACCTTCAGAGGCAACAGAGCTGGGCTTTCATTCCCCAGTGCCTGACAACCATTTGGTGAGGGCAACCTTGAGGGAGAGACAACACTCAAACATGAACCCTTCATTTCCGGATTATCACAAAGTAGCTTCGGTCACCTCAGGGCAGTTATCTAGGGCAATTTCATGGTCCAACCTCCAAAAGCACGAGGAAATCCACGGGAGGGGACACAGAATTTGTATTGAACATATCTGAGAGGCCACATGCAAATCATCAATGTAGTCTACTATAGTCACACCCTTGACCGACTCAAGTCTTTTCATGTTTCAATTTTTCTTTTAAGATTTATTTAGTTTATTTGGAAGTCAAAGTACAGAGAGAGAGGGTGTGGGGGAAAGTTGGGGGAGAGAGAAAGAGAGAGAGAGATCTTATATTCACCAGTTTACTCCCCAAATGAAACAACAACTGGGACTGGACCAGGCCAAAATGAGGAACCTGAAACTCCATGTAGGTCTTCCATATGGGGTGGCAGAGCCCAAGTACTTGGCCCATCTTCCTAGGGCTTCCCGACGGAGACCTGACTAAAGCATAGAGGCTTTGGGGATTAAATTGCTGCTCTTATGGGATTCTGGCATCACAGGTAGTGGCTGATGATAGTGGTATCATAACGTTGTCCCCATATTTCAACTTTTTCAAAGTAGTCATTGCTCAAACTTTCAGGGGAAAAATTGCAGTGGATGGTTTGTCACACTTGGGCAGCTGTCCTGAAGCAGGTAATACTCTGGCTTCCTCTCAGTCTCTAAGGAATTCAATTATAGTGGCATGCAGTTCTCTTTAGTATGTTCTTCATTTGTCTGGTGAAGGAACTTCTTGTTGCCTTTATAGATCTCAAATGTTGTTGCTTCAAGGAGCTGTGGCAGTAGCATATCTGAAACATTTCTGAAACTTTGTTATTCTTATGACTCACTTCTCTGCCTGGTCTTTACCTGTTCTTTCCTGTGGATGAAGGGTGCTTTTAAGTATCTTTAAACACTCCTAAAATTCTGCGTTGCTACACACTGTGCCTCTTGTTGGCAAATGATCTGAATCTGTATATTTCTCTTTGATGCATGAGTGAATCGCATTCATAACACTCAAACTATTTCACCACTTTTGTCATAACGATTTTTCTCAATTCTCTCAAGTGCATGCAATTAGTATTTGTATTTCCCCTCAACTGAATAGAGATAAAAATCTTACTATTTGTCATTGTCAAGGATAGCCACTACTCCACTTGGCATTGATAAAAGGTCTTTGCATTTAGATGACAATCAGATATCCTATAAGAAGCTTCCACATGCCTTCTCTGTTTCCTAGCAGCATTGTGGTCCCATCTTCTTAGGGTAGCCCTTCCTGAAATGAAGAGTCCTATGAAAATACCTTCAGAAGGTTCTACGGCGAAGACTAGGAGAGCTGGGGAGGCAGCACTGGGGCAGCACTGGTGTGATCTCAGGCAATGGTCCCTCCGAAGGTAGTCAGCATCCTGATTTCTGAATGAGACTCATGGGACTGTAAACTCCTAGATACTTCCAACCCCATGGACAATGTGGGCAATATGGCTCTGATGACCCAAAGGCCATCCTCCAAAGAAGAGCTGCAGATACTGGCGCATGGAGGGCAAGCAGAGAAAAGTGAGCGTGATAGAGGCAGATAGACCAGAAGGGTTTGAAAGAACCTGGGCATCTGGACGTACAGATACTGCCTGCTATAGTTGTCTTTCTCTCTTCATTCGTTTGCTTCCTTATTTTGTTCTGCGAATACTTCTTAATTTCTGTTTAATATTCAAGTTTAATTTGTTTGTTCAATGTGTTTAGTTTCCCTAGAACATAACATTAAAAATGTCAGAAAAGGCATTCAGTGAAAACTCTTCCTCCCATATATACTTTGAAAATTATTCTTTGAGGACAGATTTTAAATGATGCCAAAATTATTAAATCTCTTTTGTTTGTGCACATGCCATTTCTGCTTATGTTTCTACCTTCTCATTTAAAGTGGTCAATCATTTTTGATGTGGGAGCCCGGGGAAGGGTGGCAATGCATGAGGCAAAGGTGCTGAGAGGGTTTCTACATTTTGATTGTTTGATTGATCTCAATATTTTTATTTGAAAGTAAACATACACAAACACATACACAACTTCCCATCTGATGAGTCACCCCCAGATGCCTGCAGCAGCCAAGGTTTGGGCCCACCTGAAATTAAGAGCCTAAAACTACATCTTGGTCTCCCATATGCATGGCAGCGACCAGCACAATCGGGCCACCGTTATCTGCTGTTTCCTCTGGAATGCACTTAACAGGAGCTGGGAAACAAACCAGGTATTTGCATATGGGATTCAGTCATCACAAACAGTAACTTAACTGTTGCACCAAGTGCCTGCCCTCACACAGCTCTATTTTAAGGATGAAATAAGTATCTCCAAAAGAAATGTGGGTAATTTGATAAACAACAATATAATTAATAGTAATGCCAACATTTGGAGATAAGGAAGGTAGGTAGGTTTTTTCCTTTTCCATTCAATTTGCTTGTAGATTGTCCCTGTTGTTCCATTCTCTGATTGAAGAAGGTATCTTGTTTCAATTTATTCTCTGAGGTCAGGTTCTTTTGGATGTAAAATTTCAACTTTACTGTTTACAACCCCGTTGGAAATACACAGGTTCACCATGAACCTGTCAAGGAAATGCAAGCATCAAGTGAAGACTGTGAGGTCATCTCCTAGTTCTTGCTCTTGTGTAGCATCCTACCTTCATCATCCAGTTGCTGTAGTTGTAAGCAGAGAAGGAAGGATTGTTGAAGCTAACATTGTGAATCTAAACTTTGCACACCAAAGAGAAAAGCCAATCTACAATTGATTTGACTGTTTGAAATGATCAAATGAAAGAGAAAAAACTGTTCAATTGCTTTTAGTTTGTTCTCTAAACGCACAGAGATAACTTGAAGTTAGAGAGCGTTAGGTCTAGCACACAGTGCGATGCTTCCTGCAGAAGGCAATCTATCACCTGTCTGCAGAGGACATGCTGAGCTGCATGAGTTCTGGAAAAAATCAGTACATTTTGAGAAAAAATTTCGTGGGCTTTGATTTTGCCTGAATTATTGCTGTATTAATTTTCTCTTGCTGCTGTAATGGATTACTAGAAACTAAGCCGCTCAAGATGGTGCAAATTTATTCCCTTAAAGTTTAGTAAATCAGAAGTTTATGTATAGTGGGCTGATAGTCTTGCTTTGAATATCACAAGGCAGAGATGAAAATGTCAATGGAACACACTCCCTGGGGTTACCTAAGAACTCACTTTCAGTCTCCTTTTTGATATTGCCAGAATTCAGTTCCAAGTAGCTGTAGGGGTTGAGCTGCTGTTTCCTCACTGGCTGTTGACTAGAGTCTGCTTTCACTCAAGCCCTTGCATCAGCTGCCCTGTCTACAGAGCCAGAACAACACGTGGGATCCTTGTCACACCACTGCCCTGTCGGCTGCCTCTCCTTGGGTGGCGTCACATTGACTGTCTGATCTGCCTTCCTCATCCAAAAGCTCTGATGATAAGATTGGTGCCACCACATAATCCAAGATTATCTCCCTGTTTTAAGGTCTATAACTTAATTACATTTGCAAAGATGCTTTTCCCATGTACCATAATGTTGGGAAGCGATTAAACTGGATTCACAGATTCTAGGGATTACAGCACGGAAATCTTTAGGAGATATTAGTCTGCCTACCACAACCCCAAATACCCAAATATGAGTAAGTATAGGGTGAAATATCCTCATGCTATCTTTGTTCTATCATTTTTCACTGTGACTGATTATTAGTTACTTGCCAGTTTTCCTAGTAGAGAAGATTCTCTCTGGAGATCCCTCTGCATGAAACAAGATTCTCGGGAAAATCACCCGTGGCCTCTTTTGTTCACTCCCTCTTTCCTCTCCTTCATTTTGTGGCTTTGGTAGAGCAACTGCAAATCAGATGATTCAGTCCTAGCTCAGGGGTCATGTGCACTGGGCTACTCTAGGTCATACATTAAGTCCAGGAGTAAACACCCTTCTCAAACAGAAGGCCCGTAGTTGTCTAGTGCTGCCTGTCCCTGAGTGGATGCCTTCAAACTGATCACTGTGGACTCGTCAAGCTTATTGTTCTGTATACCTGTTACATGCAAAGCAATGCAGCTTAGTGCTACAGAGTAGAGAAAAATGAATTCAACTTCCAATTATAAGACAGTTGTCTTTTCTTTCTCACTGCAATTGCTCCAAAAGAAATAACAGAACATAAGAAATAAGGGCGGAGTAGAAGGATGTGAAAGAAGACAGAAGCGTGCATACAGCATGACTTTCTCACCTTTTACTGTGGGGAAAACAGAAAAATGGGTGCGAACTGACATCAACCTGGCAGGTGAGGGAGTATTTTGTTGTGTTTTTAAGTTTAATGTCACTCTAAGGTCCACGTCTTAGAGACTTTCCTCCAACGTCTCAGCTTATACTGTGTTATTGTGTGTTAAGACGTTAAAAAGTCTGAAAGTGTTTCCAAGTCATTACCCTGGATTATACTGTCAGTGAGTCTCCCCAAAGGGTTCTTGGAACTTTCTGAGGAAAGACAGAGACAGATGGGCTTGCTGTTGCCAAGAGGTGCTCTGTACTGCTTCAAGGCTCTGATAGCAAGAATACCATCACATGGACCGACATGACAGGCCCTGTGTGATCTCAGACTGGGAGCCTCCAAAACCATGAGCCATACTGGCCTAAATATGCATGTTTTAATTTATTTAGAAGAACACAATAATATGATCAGTTACTCTCAAGTGGGGAAGGATGCTAATAGGGAAGAGATATATGTATACAATAATTTTGCCACTGCTTGAGGTAGGGAGATAGTAACAGCTACCTAAATAAGCAAGGTCTATTGTATTTTCTAAATCTATACCTTCTAAAATCATACCATTACATACATACCATAACAAACAAAATAGAAACAAACAGTAAATATAAAGTTACAAAGAAGAGGTAACAGTAACATAGGTAAAAGGCACATTGTGAGTAAATAGAGTGGGATATATTATACTATAAAAAGACTGATTCTAGGGTCCAGTGCAACAATGCAGCGGCTAAAGTCCTCACCTTGAATGCGCCAGGATCCCATATGGGTACCAGTTCTAATCCTGGCAGACCCACTTCCCATCCAGCAACTTGCTTGTGGTCTGGGAAAGCAGGAGAGGATTGCCCAAAGCCTTGGGACCCTGCACCCGTGTGGGGGACCTGGAAGAAGCTCCTGGCTCCTGGTTTCAGATTGACTCAGCTGCGGCCCTTGTGGTCACTTGGGGAGTGCACCATTGGATGAGAGATCTTCCTCTCTGTCTCTCATCCTCTCTGTATATCTGCCTTTCCAATAAAAATTTAAAAAGCTTAAAGACAGATAAATGCTCGATTGGATCAAAATGTGAAATGGAGCCATGTGTGATACACAATAAATGCACAGTTAAGACAAATGTCAAAGAAATGTTGAAAATCAAATGGCATATATAAATTGAACATACAAAGAAAGTTCATTGCAAAGGACAAAAACTTGCCTTTATATGACAAAGTCATTGCCTTGTAAGAATAATTCAAAGTAAAGCTATTTCAGAAGGAAGGGGATATTTATCCACTAAATCAATGAAGATAAAATATTGGTAACACACCGTTAGAGATGAAGTAAACAGGCATGCTAACATATTTCTCTCAGGGCTTTAAGCCAGCCTCACCTTTATGGAGAACAACTTGACATATTTCAGACGTGTCTGATAATGCAGACCTACTGTGAGGAAGTTATGCTAAAGCACTGATCTGTAAATCAATGCTGCTGTGGCCATAAGAGAAAATATCTGATGGAATCCAATATATTTGACAACACAATTTATGAAATTTTTAGAAATAAAAATGTACTTTCCTGGGCCCAGTGCTGTAGCCCAGCAGCTAAAGTCCTCATCTTGCACATGTCGGGATTCTATACAAGTGCTGGTTCATATCCCAGCAGGCCTGCTTCCCATCCAGCAACCTGCTTGTACCCTGGGAAAGCAGGAGAGGATGGCCCAAAGACTTGGGACCCTGCACCCATGTGGGAGACTTCGAAGAGGCTCCTGGCTCCTGGCTTCAGATTGGTGCAGCAATGGCCATTATGCCCACTTGGGGAGTGAGTCATTGGATGGAAGATTTTCCTCTCTATCTCTCCTGATCTCTGTATATCTGACTTTCCAATGGGAGGGGTGGGGGGAATCCCCAGCGCCTATAAAACTGCACCACATAATACAATGTAAACAACAATAAAATTAAAAAAAAGAAAAAACAAAACAAAACAAAAAAAAACCATCTTTTTTAAACAAAAGTATTTCCCTGAGAATTAGTATGAAATTAACGCCAAAATAAAGAGAAGAAAAGGTGTGACCATCAAGGCCACATGGCATTTTCTGGAAAATTGGAAATAATTGGCTCCTTCAATTTACCCTCACTCTGCTTGAGGCTGTTGTATGTGCACTACAAGACGGTGATGATAGTTTTGCTTGCCTCATTAGCCCATCTCCTTTAGGGCGCAGAGCCAAATGTGGCTACCAGGGCTCAAAATATACACCTGAATTACTTGTTAGGGTAGATCTTAAAGAAAAGAAGAACCTCAGGAATTCTACCCAGCAATTATCTATCTCTGAGAAGAAATCATGGATTTAAGATATCTTGATGTAATCCACAAGAACAGTAATTGGCGGGTCATTAAGGTTTAATCTTCCAGTACAGAGAGTTGTATGTCACTTACCAAACAATCTTATTTTGTTTTCTGAATTGAATTAATTTGTTAGTTAATTTAGTGCTTAGCATCACTTGTTAGCTTTGAACAGCATCACCAGACTCTAAATTAGTCAGGTTTGTAAACAGTGAACGGAGAGACTACACTAGCTCAGATTAGTGCCAAAGAAACATGACATTTTCCAGTTTTATGATGCCAACACATTTATATATTAATATGTATTTATTTGGAGATTTACTGGTTTGAATGGCAGAGTGACGGAGAGACAGAGAGCTGGACTGGAACAAGAGCAACCAAAAACCATCCTGAAATGAGAGGCAGGCTTTACAAGTTGCAGTGTTACCAATGAACCACAGGGCCAGCCAATTAAAACATTGATAAATGTAAGTGAATTATCTAAAAACTTGGTCCACATTATGCTCACATGTAGCGTATACTAAATCATTTCAGACATATCAACTCCAACATTTAAAGTATCCGTTACAATCGTTTCTACTGGCCTGGTAGCTTTTGTCTTCATGGTAGAGTACCACCATGCTCTGCTCTGCCAAAACCTTAGACTTCAAAGTTCCAGGCAAGAGAAAGGGAGAATAAGGGAAGGAAGAACTGATTATTCTTTTAAATGATAAGTTTATTCTGGTGTAAAAAAAAAAAGCTGAAATCCATTCACAGTTTTTTCATGAGTAGTACATTAATTACGCCAAGGCTCTAACTCTGTGAGCTGACACCATCAGGTTACTAGAGGAAATCATGAAGAGCACACTGCAAGACATAGGCGAAGGCAGAGCGGACACCAAAAAGTACACATGATTAAACCAAACACAAATGGGTTTGTATCAGACGAAGAAGCCTCTGCACTGCCAGGGAAGTGGCCAATAAAGTGAAGAGACGACCAACAAAATGGGAGAAAAGAATCACAAAATTACAGAATAGGAAAAAAAATTAGCATCCAGGATCCATGGGAGACATGAGCTTCATTTTTTTTTTTTTTTGGTTAGGGAACTGCCATATTGTTTTCCATAGTTGCTGGATCATTTTACCTTCCCAATACCTTCCTGATATAGGTAATCACATCCCCTTTAATTTCTACCCCATTGGCTGTCACTCTGAAAAGCAATCACTACCATCTATTAACATAAATTACTGCTAGATATATCAACATTAGGCTTTGCCAGCCAATGGTGTATAAATCTCCATGAAGTTTCTAGCACTGAGAGGATGTGTGATGGTTTCACACCATGATCTTGGCCAAAAGTCCCACTTCTTTTCCCTCTATCCCAACCATCTTTTTTTTTTTTTCTTTTTACCATGTAACCTCTGGTGGATAATCTACTTGGAAAGGATTCGAGACATTCTGCTTTGGTTACTATGATTCCTTGAGAATCCCCAGTACTCTGAGCCATCCATAGTTAGCCATTCAGTGACACCTACAGCTGTGCAATTCGAGCTGGTTCTAGGATATGGTCAGTTCAGTTTCACCCATTTCAATGTCCCAATTGGAAAAAAAAAATCTACAGTAAGTTCTAGTCAAGGTCTAGTGCTGGAGCTACTACTGGAAAAAAGTCCCTGCAAAACCCTGCTTCCTTTTTACTCTCCACACATCTACCTACATGCTTTCCAGGGGCCTAAATGGAAACAGATTGCATTGTGGTGGCAGCTACCTGCAACACACATATTTGCACGATCCAGTGCTGGTGTTGCTGCATCCTATTGGTAGAAGAAAAAGAGGAAGCAAAACCCTGACACATCAGTCCAGGTACATAACTCAAAGTCAAGAGAGCTTCCAGAAGAATTTCTAGAAACAAGATCAATGAAAAGATCAATTACTTAAAGATCAAACTTGCTAAGAGCTCAGCCATATAGTGACCACCACCATATTTACCAACATTATTTAAGAAGGCAGGGTATATTTTTATTCCAGCTCTCTCACTAAAATGCCAGCATCTAGGCTCATAAGCACTAGACAATATCTAGATCTCTCAGGTGGACCATACCAGAATGCTGAGAAATGCTGTATAAATAATTGGACAAAAGAAAAGGCTGTTGAGATGCAACTCACCTCAGGAGAATCATGGTCTAGGGCTACATGATTGGCTGTGCCATTTACTGTCAGGATAGGTGAAGTTCCTCGAGGAATTTATGCCCTAGGAAATGTGATCTGATTCACTTCATTGTATTCCGGGTGTAGGTGGGCAAGATGATACAAGTAGGCTGCAAGGAGGTGAAGGGGTCAGTTATGGAAGAGTAGGCAAAAAATGAAACTGACCAGGCTCAGGTAATGTTGAGGATATTCAGAAGATATAAATAAAAATATAATGTGCTTTAATAATTCCTAATAGCAGCACAACTTCGGACAAGTCACTTAACTTACCCAAATCTCTCACATTACCAGGAAAGATTAATAGCATCTTCTTCCTTTGGGCAAGTAAAACGAGCAAAAGATATCCGTTTCTTATATGTTGTTGAGTTTGAACTGAGAGTTATTACTATCAATTTCAAGATTTGATTTGCAGTCCTTATTTTTTTTCAGATCTGAAAGCACCTGGCAGCAGTCTTTAGAATTCAGTGTTCAAATTCATATGCTTCAGGTCTATGAAAATTGGTCAGATACAGCCTTTTGTAATTCCTGGCACCAGGACTTTCTAAAGAACACCAGGCACCTTGGAGACCAAATCAACACTCACATGGTAGTTGTGGTCTCCTGGGGTTAGTCTGAAGTGCCACCTCAGAACAGGGAATTGCACCCCATCCTTTTTCTTCTTTGCACATGCAACTTCAAGGAGAGGGCACAAAATCACTCACAGAAATATCACCTTCCTGGGAGAGTGCCAGCCAACCAGGCAGGGATGGGCTAGTGCATGGTCAGGTGGCTTGATGGGTGTGCTTGTGGTAGAAGTTAGTTTCCCAAAGATGGTCAGGGATAATTCTGGGATCTGCAATCGGAACATATGGGTGGGAATCCAGATCACATTTCTCAGAAGTTGTGTAATTCTACATGAATCCTTTAACAATTGGGAGATGTTTATCCATTTGAAAAATGTGTCACCGGCTACATACCAAAACTATGGTGAGAATTGAATGAGCAAGTGCATAGGGAGTGCATGGCAGAACACTTCACACTTAAACACTCCATATCTGGCAGAATTTCTGCCCTTATCAGATCAGAACCTATTTATAACTCTTCCCACTCAATGTTAACTATCTCTGCTGGCTCAGCAGAAAGTGTCTCTCTCTTCTGTGTGGCAGCTCTTAACATATTTGAAAATGACAATGAAGTGTGACTTCTTTGCTCCTTCAGTTCTTCTCCATACCCCACCCCAACACAACATTCTCAAGTACTCCATTGTTATAAAAAACACAGCTTTCTGTCACTCTCCCAGTTACTGCTCTCAAAATATTCTATGTGTGTTGCTTTATTATTAAGCTCATGACATTCATTCATTTGTCAGAACATTACTCAGTGTCCTGATGCAGATGCCGGGTACAGATGCTCCATCACCTGAAATTTCAGTCATATGAGCATATGGGCTTCACATTTTTAAAATTAATTTTATTTTAAAAAATCTTTTTTTTCATGATATGGTTCCAAAAGCACAGGGCTTCCACTGTCCAGCTGCTCATTCCCACCCACTCTTTCCCCCAATATTATTACAGTACAGACATTCAGCAACTGTCACAAGTCCAACTCTGTTATTTACATGTATCATGGCATTAGAAGTATAGACAACAACAGAAAGTCTAGTATTCCATTGTCAAAATATATTTAACAGCTTCTTTTTAAAAATTCTTTTGTTTTCATGATACAGTTCCTTAGGCTCAGGGATGCCCCCTTTCTATTCCCCCACTTTTTCCCCTATGTTGTATAGATTAGTCCCTCAACAACAGTCACAATCCCATCATTTTGCTATATAAGTGTATCCTGACATTGTAGGTATAGAGAATGGCATAAAGTATAGCATCCTATGATCAAGAGATATTTAACAGTTTCAGTAGGAGTCCATCTGTTATTCAGAAGTAGAGATGCAATCTGCAATGTATCTTCACAGTGTAGTATACTTGCCTCCATTATACAGATCCTCTCTTTCTCTCTCTCTCTTTATATATATATATATATATATATATATATATATATATACATGTTTGCTTACATATCTACTCTTTTTGTATTTTGCATGAGGGTTTCCTTATATAAGAGAGAACATACAAAATTTGTCATTTTTGGATTGGCTTATTTCACTGAGCATAATGGTCTCCAGTTGAGAGCATTTGTTGTAAATGGCAGAATTTCATTCTTTTTAATGACTAATAGTCTATGTAGTAGATGTATCATGGTTTCTTTATTCATTCCTCTTTCTATGAGCATCTAGGTTGTTTCCATATCTTAGCTATTGTAGACTGTGCTGCTATGAACATACGAATGAAGGTCAATTTCTCATAGGAAGATTTGATTTCCTTTGGATAAATTCCCAAGAGTGGGATAGTTGGGTCGTATGATAGATTCATTTTCAGTTTTCTTAGCACTTTCCATATTGACTTCCGTAATGGTGGCCCTAGCCTACACTCCTACCAACAGTTGAGTAGATTACCTTTTGCCGCAAATTCTTGCCAGCAGATGTTGTTAGATTTCTGAATGTAGGTCATGTCACTGGAATTGGGTGGAATCTCAACGTGGTTTTTAATGTGTATTTCTCTGAGAGGTAGGGGGCCTGAACATTTTTTATATGTTTATTAGCTATTTGAATTTTTTTATGCATGTTGTTTTTTTGCTCATTTCTTCACAGAATTGTTTGTTTTGCTGTCATTGAGTTTTTGAAGCTCTTTGTAAATCCTGGAATGTGCAAAGACTTTGTACAATCTGTTGGCTGTCTCCTTACTTTGTGGATTGTTTCCCTTACTGTACAGAAACTTTGTAGCTTGATGAGAACCCAATTGTTTATTTTGGCTTTGACTTCCTGTGCTTTTGGTGACTTTTGCAAGAAGTCTTTATCAATGCCTGTATCTTGTAGAATGCTTCCTATGCTTTCCTCTAATAGTTTAGAGGGAAGATTCAGGTCTTTGATCCTAGAGTTGATTTTTATGTAAGGTGAGATATGGAGGTCTTGATTCTTATTTCTGCAAGCTGCTATCCATTTGTGGCATCAGCATTTCTTAAAGAGACCAGGCTTTTTCCCTGGATTATCCTCAGTTCTCTTGTCTAAGATTAGTTGGTTGTATAAACCCTGTTCTGGGGTTTATATTCCATTCCATTGATCTTCTCTATTTCTGTACCAGTATCAGGCTGTTTTAATTACCATTGCCCTGTAGAATGTCTTGAGGTCTGGAACTGTGATTCCTTCAGCTTGTGGTTCCTATGTAAGTTAACTGACTTTTCTCACATGCATGTTAGGAATGTTCAAATGAAGAGAGACTGATTATGATATGTGATGGCAAAGATTAGTTTTAGTTACCCCTATTGGGAGCCTTTGCCACGGAAGTCAAATGGTGCTTGATGTGGCACTGGTGGGTGTCTGGATTGTGGAATCCGCAGTTCTCACACCCATCCACTACGGCCCTGCAATTATGCTTGTGCTTGTGATTAGGTTTAAAAAATCAATAGCATTGGGGCCGGTGTGATAGCCTAGTGGCTAAAGTTCTCACCTTGCATGCATCAGGACCCATATACGTGGGTTAATGGGTTCATGTCCTAGCAGCCCCGCTTTCCAATCCAGTTTTCCCTGTCTTAATGGCATAACAAAGCAGTAAGGACAGGCCACAAAGCTTGACAACCCTGTCCTGCACCGCATGGAGACCCAGAAGAAGCTCCTGGCTCCTGGCATCAGATCAGCTCAGCTCTGGTCATTGTGGCCACTTGTGAAGTGAATCAGCAGACAGGAGATCTTTCTCTCTGTCTCTCCTGCTCTCTGTATTGTCCCAAGGTCTCCATGTGTCCCTCTGCCTCAGCCTGACAGTTCCAACTTCCTAAGATCTTGCCCTCTCTGTTTCTCCTCCGTTAATCCTTCTCTATCCATTTTAAACTGTCCTCATTCCATTCTGCTGTCTTGCATTCCTCCAGAGCCTGTTTCTTAAAATCTTGGGAGTGGAAGGGATACGTGTTACTTCAAGCCTCACTCCCCTTGTTTGAAACTATTTGCAGAAACTTCATTAAACAGAAACAAATGATTCTGGAATACCCATGGTTTCACAGATGTGACACGATGACAGAAGGAGCATGAATTTTTGGTGAGCAGCTAAATATCTCTCCCATTGAGTGGAACCCAATATGGCAGTGTCTGACAAACTGGCTACCTAACACTCAGATGTTTGGCATTTGCTGAATCCCAGATTTGTCTATGTAAGGGAAAGAAAATTTGAGTTGAATCATCCACACCTGTGGTCTTCTCCCTGCTTCTTCAACCTACTGCTACTTCTGCGCTCAAAATTTCACCTTACAATGTTGTGGAAATATTTTAAGTTCTACAGACTCAGTCTTTACTCTTCAGTTTTATGTCCATGGACTTTCCCATACCTGGCAATGGTGACTGCTTCCTGTGTGATAGTTCATTCATCTCCTTTGTTTCTACGTTTCCCTTCTTCTACCCCTTCTCAGATCCCTTTGCAGCATCTTTCTGTTGCTGCTCCTTGAATTGCAGGATCCTGAAGGTCCAATCCTGCCCTCTTGGAATGGCCCCAGCTTTTGAATGATGAAAAGCACTGTCTTCATGGAGTTAGTGCTCAGATTCTTCTCTTTATGACATCTTTAACTTGATCTTCAGATCATGGGCCTGATTGAATTTTTCCCCTGGACATGACACAAGGAATTTTACCCGCTAAACCCAAGCATTGTATTTATCCTTGCTTTTACAGATTATCTTAGTTTTCCAAGCCAAGAAAATGACTGATAATTGAGGTTCTAACAGAGTGAACCTGGTTATATACACGGTTTCAAGTTTTATTACTACCACAACAGAGAGATGGTCACAAAGAATTTCATATATACATATGTTCATGGATATTACTCCACTATCAAGTCATGTCAAGTGAATTTTAGGGGATGAATTATTGTGTTGGTAAGCTTGGGTAATGGAATGTTGTGCTCATGCTATCCTAATCAGTGAACTATGAACACATCACTTAATAGTAAATCAGAGAATGGAGGAGTTTGTGCCAATGTTCCTTAGAGTTGAACTATTTTATGATAAATGGAATTTTGTGGCTTAATGTAGAAGAAAGAACTGATCCATAAGTGGAAAACAATGATGCTGGGAGGTCTAGAAAGAAAAGAACGGCAATTATTTTATTAGCAAGGGTGGACTGGTTGGGACTTGTCTGCTGGCTGGGAGGTTTCAAGAGCTGCTTTTGGCCTGGCCTACCTTGTTTATCATTCTAAATTTCCAGAGAAAACACCTAATGGATCCAGCTTGGGTCATCGCCAACTCCCTCGACTATGTCAGATCACAAAGAAGGAAGATACGATACACCAGACTTCTTGCTAAGAGGAAAGACCAGTCACAACAAAGAAGAGCTCACTGTGCAAAAAGAAATAGGCTGCTATTAAGAAGAAAGAAGAGATGCTAAGCAGACAATAAAAAATAAATATCCATTGTAGTACACATTAGGTAAGAAAAAAACAGGAGGGAAACAATAAAGAAGGAGAGAAAATAGGGGAATAAGAATATTAGGTTCAAGCTCCATGCCAAAGTCACATAGGAATTTTATTTTGCTTTGCTTTGTTTTTATTACTTTTTAAATTAATCAAAAGAAAATCTCTTATGGACTTGATAACAATATATCTGGTCTTAATAATCCTAGAAATCTCTATTTATAGACATTGAATGTGTTGTTGAAATTAAATATAATGCATGAACAAAAATTTCAAGATACATTTAGGATTTGCTTGCTCAATAAAGTATGCCACAAAGGGAATAAAGAAATTCCTTACTCAAATTAATGGTGAATTCTTTTGTCATGAGAATAGGAGTTTATATTCATTTCAGTGAAAGCACATAAATTGTTCTAGACAAGAAAAACAAAACTAGCCCAAGGCAGTATTTTCATTATAGAAAAAGGCACATGTCCATGAATATCTAGTTTAATATTAACAAAAGTCATCCAATTAGCTATGCGTGTGCCATTGTTATGAATATTTATTCTTGTCTCAGCTAAGTAACATTGATATCTTTTATTCACTGGTTCAGAGATTCAGATGTTATAAACATTACCCTTCTTGTCCTGGTGAGGCATAAGGGATTTGAGTCCAAAAAAGACCTGACACTTCCCAGCACTGAAAATGCAAATTTCTTTAGAACATTCAACTTCATGTTGAGGAAATTACCTTTGTTGTTTGGTGATTTCTATTTCCTCTCTAAAAATCATTTGAAAGGAAAAAAATCCTCATGAGTTGATATCATTTCTGTAACGATGACAAAAATTAAAGGCTTGAAAAACAAAATGGTTTCCTTTTCTCTTGAAATAGTTCTAGGTGGCCAAAGTAAAGAGAATAACACATGGATTGCAGGTGAAGGAGAGTCCGGAGCGAGGACTCTGTTTAGGCAAAACTGTGACAGGCAAGTTTGATTCTATTGTCAGTCCAGGCACTCTTTTCTGTTAAGCCCAGAACTGGTTTGTGTGACTCAAGCTAACCCATCCTAACTACTTGTGTCCCATCTCGAGGATTTGACATGTCATTGGAACTTATTTTCTGTATATTTAGATCAATTCAATTTATTCAGGAAAATCCCCTTCATGAAATATTAGCAGCCTCATTGACTAAAAGGTCTTGGTTTATGCCATTTGCAAAGTGTCAGTCATTACTGGCTTGGGAAGTCATGTAAGTATCTGTCCTTCTCCCCTGAACCTTGACTTCTGTGATGAAAAATTATGTCTCTAAATCTTTAGATCCTTTATCTTCTCTTTTAACTTTTGCCTCAATAATGAGACTATTTTAGCAGCTTCTATAGTACAGACAAAACACATGTACATGTAAGTATACACGGACATTAATTATCTATACTTGCTTCAGAAAAATTCAGAATCAAAGAAAAGAAATATTTTCCAAAAATAAATATGCATATTATTGGTGGATTTCAACCACTGTGCTTTAGCTGTTCTGTCCCTTTAATACATTCCATTTATTACTTAAACGGTTGCTTTATAACATGTAAGCTGTCATTTAAGAAATACTCCAGAAACAATCTATCAAATGCATTTTCATGTTCTGGCATTAGGACAGAAACCTCTCCTGGTTAGCCTAGAAGCCCTGCCTCCTTCATGTGCTAAATTCCTACTTGCTTCTATGCTTGTTTCATATATACTTAAAGGATCATGTCCTCAAAGAGTCTTTACATACTTGGGCTCCTTGTTTACTTTCAAGACCTTATGTTACTAGAGACCAAGAACTAATGTTAAATGGAGACTCTTTTATTTAACCTCAATTTATGATCACACATGAATTTGTGTAACTTTTTAAATACCCATTTACACAGCTACACTGTAAATTCGAGAGATTAGGATGTGTTTCCCCTTTGCTTCCCATTAAATTCCTAATACTTAGCACAATATGTTTAGCTTAATATATAATTATTTAATGTTTTATTAAGTATTTAACTTCAAGGTATTGGTCACTAATGATAATTTAACATGCTGTTCCTACTCAGTGCGTTTTAGGCTAAACAAAGAAATATTTTGACCCAAAGTAGCCTCCTAGGAAAACTCAAAGCACCTGCAAGAAGACACAGAGAAAAGGACTCCTGGGAAAGAAGTCCCCTTCATCTCATGTAAGGGATCTTAAACTTCCCTCAGTAAGCTACCTGGGATATCTGCTTGCATTCTTGGAGTGCTTCATGCCCCAGCTCCATTTTTCTGAACTCTCATCTTCCTGCAAATGGCCCCTTAGGGGACTCAGTAGGTTGATGGGTCTACATCAGGCAGCAGGGATGGAGTTAGGAGATAACTTAAGCAATGGGATAGTAATGGTCTCCTGGCCTTGGGCTGAAAGTGACCTGGATAGCACAGGCTCCTTAGTACTATCAGGCTTTTTTCTCTTTTTAGTATAGGGGAGGGTACATGTGGATCAACATTATAAAAGTGATTGAAGTTGCAGTCCTCAGTTGGTATGGAATTAAAGAGAAACTATGGTTCTTATAACCATTAAAGTCTTAATTAAGTCAAAAATGGGAACTCATTACCTCCCATGCAGTTTGTGATCTAGCTTTAAAATTACATCAGGGCCATAGGGTTGGGTCTGCAGTCTCTGCTTCCAAGAAAAGGCACTGTGCCTTGCAGAGTGGTCCTCATACAATCATACCATCTTGTCTTTTCATGAAGGTTGTAGTCACTGAATGAATCACTCCTCACTGACTGATATTTCCTTTCCAATTGTTCACATTTGCAGAGGAGATATGATGTTTGGTTATCAGGCTAATGCCGAACTAAAAAAAAATTCCCAATGCACTGTGTAGGGTGAATTAAACAATTCTTAAGAAAAGGAGTGTTGCATCTTTTCCTTTTGATATGTTCAATGATTAGCAACATACGGTACTAGATCAAAATTATTCATTAGTTAATTGGTTGTATTGTAAGTAACCTGAATTGGCACCATTGATAGGGGTACCCACAAGGTATTACACAAGATTTGAGATCAGTGATTCTTAATATTCTGGTTCTAGGACAAGAGAAAATTGCCAGCTATATCACTCATGTATTATGGTTCATGTATTTCTGGGTGAACCCAGAAAGCCATATTGCTGTATTTTACCAATGTTCTGTATTATGTTTCATTAAGTCTAGAATGTGAGCCATTATTTTACCTATAGCTAAGAAAAGAACCTTGTTGTAAATTAAACTTTGTCATAATGTTGATGGTAATTCCCTGTGAGTTACATCTTGATTAAAGAGTTATTAAAACCCTGAATTACAGTATTTTAATGATCCTGAGGTATATAATTTGAGGGATAAGCAGGGAGGAACAGTGTAAGGGCCAGATGAGGAGAGGCAGTTAACAAAGAGATAAGTGGATGAAATTCATCTAGTAAAAATTTGCAGATGGATCCTATACACAGATGAATAGGCCTGTGATTCATTACTTTGAGTACATGTTTTCCTCAAATCTCTAGGTCAAGCAAAGTTTCTCATTTTGTTTATACATTTGTTTATTAGGAAGCATAAGAAAAATGAAATGTTTAATTACATACAATGATTATTTTGTAAAGGGGAAAAAGCACGAAAATAGGACACTCTTACAGTTGATCAGATCAGGCAATGACTTCCATATAGAGGGTCAGATATATTTCCCTCAGCAGTTTGAGAACATGCATTAACTTGATAAAGTCACAGTATCAGCTCTGCTCTAAAGTTATAAACGCAACAGGAGTCACATATGGAATGTAAAATAGCCATATTTCAAAAAGTTGGAAGACACACAGGGGGCTAATTTTAATGACCAATTTAAGGAAAAATATCTAAAATATCATGTCAATAACTCATCAAGAAAATGATTATGAAAGATTTCACATCAGATTTCTCCTATGGTTTTGATACCCCATTGCTGATTTTTGTGCTGTTGCAAGAGAAGAGCTGAATCAGGTAATGTAACTGAACAGAGATTGATTTCTTGCAGTTCTGGAGGGAGGAAGTCCAAGATCAAAGGACCACATCTTGCAATGGACTCTGTCATCCCACACTGGAAGGCAGCACAGCAGAAGAGCATGACAAAGAGAGGCTGAATTCATCCTTTTTTAGGGACTGCCTGCCTGATAAAGGCCCTAATCCATGTTGGAGAGAAGATCCTCCATGGGGTTATCCTCTCGTAAAGGTCCCATAGCTTTGTTGCACTGATGATTAAGTTTCCAATACATGAACTTCAAAAAATAGCAGGTGTTTACACTTATGTTGCTGAATAGTTTTGAGGATGCACATTTACTTATTTTATTTTATTCTGGTTTATTTTTATTATCTTTAACTAGGTACATTTAAGGTGCCCAGTAGCCATACTGCCTACCATATTGAACAGTGAATCTTTACATTCTTTCTAGCAATTTCTATCTCTATAAATTAGAAGAACACCCATCTCTTGATAATTACTTCATGTAACTACCATAGGGCAGTTTCCTGGAATGGGATTTAGAACTCTCTTAGAGATAAGACTTTTATCCTATTTCCTATTAACATAGTTATTTCAAAATCTAAGTACAAAATAAACATGATGATATGCTGGTTAAATGGATATATATCTTTTTACCTAAATAAAACAGATTATGCTGATTTCACAGGCTTGGCTTCATGTATCTCATATACATATTTCACATAGAGCTATGGCAGATGTGACATATATTAGGATCATGCTTACATTCAGATTTTGCTCAAACACAAAGGATACTCCAAAAAAGTTTGTGGGAAAAATGAAGTTAAACAATGTGCTGGGAGTCAGCATTCGGCCTTGTGGCTAAGACACTGGTCCCGCTTTGGGTGGTCATCTGGCCTGGCAGTTAGATACTCATTATTGCAACCATGTCCCATATCAGAGAACTGAGTTCTAATCCTGGCTTTGGCTTTGAAGTCCAGATTCATGCTAGACCTTGGGAGTCAGCAGTAATTTTTAGGTAATTACTTTCCTGACACCAATATGGAAGAATCCAACTGACTTCTGTTTTACCATCTTCCTCCCCTGACCTCTGCCACGAACAGCATCAGCAGAGGAGAGCTCTTTACTTATCTTTTCCTCCCTCTCAAATACATAATTTTATTTAAAGGGGGAGGTATCAGTTTATTTAAAAATATTTTTAAAACATGCATAATGCTTTCATTATATGCTTTTTTCATAGAAGCATTTGAAGATCTGCTGTATATATTATTTTAAATGTTTTACACCAAAATAAATGTTAATTCCGTTTTCCCTGAATTTGTAGAAGTACATTTGAAGGGCCACCTGTATGGAGCAGTAGTTAAGATCTGGCTGGGGTGCCCATTTTGCAGATTGGACCATATTTGCTCAAGTCCTTGCTCTACTTCTGTCCATCACCCTAGCAGAAAACAGGTGCTGGCCAAAGTACTTGGGTCCCTATTACCCACGTGGGAAACCCAAATAGGCTCCCGTCTTCTGCTTGGCCCAGCTCTAGCTATTTGTGGGCATTTGGGGAGTGAATTGCAAGATGGAAGACAACATTTTGTGTGTGTGTGTGTGTGTGTGTGAGTGTGTGTGTTTCCCCCACTATGTGCTCTGTGTATATCACTTGTGTTTCATAATGAATAAAAATAAATAAATAAAATATTCTGGAAATGAAGTATCCTCCTGAAACTCTGAACTGGTGTCTGAAGGACCAGAAAAAGAAACAAATACACACAAAGACACATTCTTTGGAGGAATTTATGTGTTTAGGAGAAGCAATGAACAATACACACAGAAGCTCCAATGTTAGCCAAGACACCATCCAAATTACTTTTCTACACTGGAATTCTTTGGTGTTAATAGTAGGATGAAATAAATATCTATCTGTTAGATAGATGACAGGCAAGCATTTCCACTGTAATGTGTTCATGTGATCAGATGACCTGTGACCTAATTGAGCATCAATGTAATTGTCAGAGATTTTTAAATCCTTAGAGGATTTCAAATCAACCCATGGTTCTACTAAAACAGCTCCTGCTGGTATCATCTCAGTTTTTACAGCGGTTGTTAACAAAGCATATGTGTTTGTCCTTGGAATGACACAACTGCAAAAAATACGGATTGATTACAGTTGTAAAACAAAAAAGAAAATCAAATTTATGACCAGGGATCACAGAAACTATTGAAGTCAAGCTGTATTCTACATAAACAAGTGCAAGGTTTCGTTTCTTCTTTAGAAGAATGTCCCAACTCATAGGAACCAACTCCATACTCCATGAAACATGGGTTCTCAGGCACTACCATGGGCATGCATCGCCTGTTGCCTAGTCAGTTCTTACCTTCCTCTGTCACCTTTACCTGATCATTGCTTGGTTATCATTTCATGGTTATCTGCAGCTGCCTCAAAGTCCCCTGGATAAGAAAAGGAAAATTTGCTGTCCACCTATTTGCTTCAATTTAATACCAAGTTAAGAAATCCTGCTTGTGACTGATACCCCATTTTCTAAGCTGAACATTCTAGCAAATTAGAGTATGAGAAGCCAAATGGAGAAATGCAGTGATAAAATATCAAAGATTAAAAGCCCATTTCATTTTAGCTCTTTTGAGTCCACTTTTGCTCATTAGCCTTTTATTTTATTCCTTCTCCAAAACTGTTTGATGTCTGATGATTCTAAGGAGAAAACAGAAAAGGTTCTTGGCATCTTATCAAGAGTCAAATTATTGAGTAGATTTACATCGTTTCATAATGTTGGCTTAGAGATATGTGTGTCTCCCATCAAGCTCATATAACCTCCCCTCTGACTTAAGCTACAGGTAATCAATTCCATGGCAATAGAAAAGGCTTGCCTATTCCTTCAAAAGGAATAGAGCAAAGAAATGTTGGGACAACCACAGCTGTATTAATATACATGAGGAAGCAACAGCTAGTGTTATTCTACAGAAATGAATGAATGAATAAATAAATAGACTCTAAACACTTTATTCTTCTCACATAACTTCTTCCTAGTGACATTATTGAACAGGCTGTTGAAAACAAACATCGTTAAATGAGAAAAAAACGGTGGCCTTTCTTATTCCCCACTGCAACATTTTCCAATGACGAATGCTCCTTAAATGGATTTAGCTTTTTGAAAAGAAGTCAGAGAGAAATTTGATGTGGCCCCCTGACCCCTGGTAAGCACATGTATCTTCACCCGTCACATAACACACTGGCACTTGCTTACTTTTCAGCAAAAACTATTGATTTTGCTTATTGGCTGCAGGCAAGTCCATAAAGAACAAATTACAAAGTCAGAGGTCCACAGTTAGCAATTGCTTGCATGATAACATGACCGCACTCCGCCCCCACCATTCACCATTAAAATCCTCACCACCTCAGCCACAGGAGAAAGCAGGGTAAGAAACCTAGGATGTGTTTTCAAGTGTTTTAACGTCAGTGTTATACACAAGGATCTGCAAAGGATAAAACAACATGAAATGCACTACAATTCTGGTGTGGGTAGTGCATGCATGATGCATATGTATATGTGGTATGAAAGTTTCTTTGTACGTAAAGAAGGGAACATGAAAGACTTAAAGAGAAGACATATAATTCTGGTTGTAGAAAAGGGAGAATACAGCGGCCCTCATAGGCCACTGTAAAGCATTTTCTAGAAGTTTCATAGATAATCACAAAGATTGATCTTAGCAACTTTTTGCCTGACTGCAGTTCATGACAGTTCATTGTGTTTTCCAGGTTTATGATGGTCTTGTTTCCTTGCAAAAGATTTGAGTATCAGAACATGTTTTCCCTATAATTAAACAAAGCTTATAAGCAGAATGTATTATAAAATGAACTAAAAAAGGCAAAAAGATGGAATGCAAAGCAATACGTGAACTTGAAGCCATTAAATTGACTGCTCTTCCATCAATTCATTTTGCTCAGCACCTTAAGTAGTTTTATCAATGGGCTCAAGCACACACTGAGCTGACATTATTGTACAAATTCAAAACTCTTTCTCCTTGTAACAGTTTTCACCAGAGCCATCATCCAAGGTTTGTTGGGCACGATAGTCAATAGTTTGAAAAACTTGGGAAGAAAATTAGTGGATGCTTCTTATAACAATTAGACTTTTTATACTTATTTCAGCCTGGAGACTAAGATGTAAGTGCAAAAGACTAAATATGAAGTTTCTCTGTAATTGAAGACACATGGGATTTTTAAATGCATGTCATAAAATTCATAGGTCATTTACTTGAATGAATCTTCTCCCATTTCTAAATCTTCAGAAGGTGGACACCGGGTCATATAACAGAAGCAAAAAGTCATGGTTGAATGTAGAGGTGGGAGGTTGCTTCTCCTAGAGCCTCCATAGAGATTTACCAAGAGAATTCGTGTTTATAGCCCTGTCACTGTTGTTAGCAGGTCATGTTGATCACAGCAGTAACCAATAATGAAGACTCCTGCAGAGCCTTGAGGCTGATATGTGTTCTTCACGATCATCTTGTAGCATATAAATGAGGACTGAGTTTGACTTCCGTACTCATTTGCTGACAGTCATTTCCTGTACATGATGGAATGCCATGCTAAAGAGATGATCCAAGAACCTGAAATAGTGGCATTGAAAGAAGAACTTCTAAACTTATCTTTTCACAAGGTCTGAGTTTTTATGACTATTATGAAGCATTAACATCTCTTTGATGGAACTGCTGAGCTAGATTAGAGTTTTAAATGAAAACAAGAATCCTGGTCACTTTATTTCAGATGACACCATGGAGATTCCCAGGTAAGCGCCCCCCAGAGTTATCAAGAAATGTTCGGCTATGCAAATTACTTGCTCAAGTGGATTTGGATTCAAAGGCTTGCTAGTGCATCTGCAATGAAAATGACAGGTCCAGCTTGGGACTCTGGGTTGAAACACAGTTGAGGGTTATTGGCTGCCCTCTTAGCTCCTATAAAACAGAGAGAATGTTGAGCAAGGAAAAGTCTGGGGCTCAAAAGCCAAACGTTCACATTCCCATAATGCTTCCTGCAAACTTCCTTCTATCCCATTAGGAATCCCACAACCCTCAAACACATGGACTTTTTGCACTGTCAGGTAGATGAAAAAAAATTTGTCATCATCTTCAGCTAGTAGTAGCTGTGAACTGATTTGGGGATTCAGAGAGGTGTTGGGACATTTATGATCTTCTATAATGATTGCTATTGCTGATTCTGCTGTGAAATATGTAGAGCATCTGGAGAGGGAATTTAATAAAGTGTGGCCAAAATAGCATTCACTTTATGCCCTCACTTCTGGTAACCATTTAAGACAGCACTGAGACAGATCATATGACCTCAGCCCTTGCAAGACCTCATCACTTTTCATGGGAGAACTGAAAAGTGCTGATCCTAGAGCATTTATGCTGATGGAACACAGATAAAAATCTGCAGGTGTAACTTTTTAAAAATTTAGTACATGAAGCATAAAAAATATATCAGTACCACTATACATCAACTAGACCCAACTTCAACACTGTCTTGTAGAGGTAAAAGCACTCATCTTTCAATACGCGAGAATGCATGTATGGAGTTATGCCATAACAAATGAAACGTTAGGAGATGTTTCCTTTGTAAAGGATAGAAAGTATAATAGTAAGTTACCGCAATACTAAAAGGACACAAATTTTCAATGTGAATATATCAAATATTAGTGAAACATTTTTCTCAGCTAGTTTGTTATTGAGAGTTTGTTTTATAGGTTGCTTGAAGACATACTGAAGCAGAGAGGAAAGAAAAGCATGAAGAGGTGCGATTTTCTAAGAACTAGAAGAGGAAGCAACTAAGCTGGAGATAAAAAGTCTGAAGCCCACAGTAGAGGATGGCCTTCTGTGAGGACACTGAAGAAGAGCCCCTAAATCCCTACCCATAAAGTGAGTTGAATTTGCTTTTGAATCTGCTTTAACATTCAGTTCTAAAATTCAGTCAAGACAATGAAAGTTGAGCATGCAAAGATAGTTTGATTGGAAGGTGCACAGATTCATTTTCCATAACATAGGGAGTCTATGTAGGTATGAAATAAAAGTATGGGGGGGGGAGTGTAGTGGTGTGGGAGGTTAATCCTCTACCTATGCTGCCAGCATCCATATGGGCAGTTGTTTTAGTCCTGGTTGCCCTATTTTTCTCAACTATCTCCAAGCTAATGGTCTTAAAAAGTAGCTAATGGTCTCCTACATCCACATGGGAGACCAAGAAGAAGCTCTTGGATCCTCACTTCAGACCAGCCCAGTTAGAGCTGTTCTGGCATTTGCGCGGGAATGAACTACCAAAAGGAAGAACTCTCTCTCTCTCTGTCTCTCCTCATCTCTCTATTTTTTGTCATTCAATTTAAATGACTCAAATGTTAAGAAAGATTAAAAATAAAATAAAATGTATGGTTCCTGTGGCCTGAAGAAATTCAAGACAATTTACCAAATTTATGCCATTCCATACTGGGTGAAAACATTCACATCACTTGCCATGTGCCAAGAGAGAAACAATGTTGACTTGGAGAAGGGTTATGGATCAGAGTCCGCCCAGGTTGGAGATCATCTCCCTCCCAATTTCAAGTGTAAATCCTCAGCTGCTTTCAATTGCCTCCTCAAATTTAAGATGTCCAGAATTCATTCAACTTTCTACTCCACCTCACCATATCAGTGCATATATTTTTGCTCTCAGTCCCATAGCTCCATGGATAGTATGAGCCTTATTTGTTATCAAGACATTGGAACCCTATGTGACCCTCTTTGTCCATCTGTCCCCCACATCTTCAGTCATGCAATCACACATACTTTATGTCTAAATAATATATCCTATTCCCCTTCCAGTTCTTCCTTTAGATCCTCTTTATTTCTTCTCTATATTGTTGTACTTGCTAACTGCCTAGTGCCATAACTCACATATCTCTCACATCTCTTAAAAAATTCTCACCACTGCCAGAAAATTTTTGCTACAGTTAAGCTTGATTATATGACTCCCAATACTAGATCTTTCAATGAGTCTCTCTTGTGCTTTGGAATCAAATCTGAATTCCAGAGCCTGGCATGAAGAACACGTCATCTGCCCTCTGCCTCTCTATTTGGCCTTATCTTCTAAACCCTTACTTTCACCCATGTTCATAGTCTACTACCATAAGCTGAAAGATATCAAAGATCATTATTCCATCTCCCTATATCTGCCTTACTCTGCTCATTCACCAAATTTGGTTTCAAACAATGAAGGCAGATAAAAATACATCTGTGGACCAAAGACTCCCAACTTTGATTTCAAGAAGTATCCACTCAAACTACGTATTTATTTCCCACAAAAAAATGGGTCAGCCTCATATGCTTGACTTTCACACACAAAACATCCTTTGAGCTTTCAGGTCATTTTCTCTGCATGGGTTCTGAAATACTCATTTTGAAACACACAAGTTAAAACAAGTTCCTTTGTGAAAGCATGGATTTGCCTTCTCTTCAAAATTATGAATGACATTTATGAGTGGAAAGTTACGCATATAGGGGTACCTAGGAAACTCTGGGAGCTAGTAAAAAAATTATAAGACATCAAGTATTATTTTCAGAATATTTTTCTACCATGGGATCTTATCAGGAAACAACAGGCTTTAGTCCAGATTATCTGATGCCCTAGGAAAACCACTGTACCATTTCAAAACAACGCAAAAGAATCCCTAAAAATTCCAGTGACTGAGTTTCTGACACAAAATTCCTCTAGTAAGCACTGACTTGTATAACATGAAGACAATATATTTATGTGGATTCAGAATGTATGAAAATATAAAATATTGTCCTGGCCTAATGTGGATTTGGATAGCACACATTCGTCTGTTGACACTACAAGGATGAACAGGGCGTGCCTGACCCACATGGCACTTGGTGAAACCTAATGTCTGGGATGTTCCTGAAGGGAAGCCCATTTAAGTGTAGCAAGCAGAGGATTTCACTTCTCTATGCAAGAACCACGATGACATCTTTGCCTTCATGGCTCCAGGAGCTTTATTATTCCCAGTGGGAGCCAGAAGGAAGCACAGTACGGCAGTATTGAAGCAATCAAGTTAGAGAGTACAGTGTTTGTGGGTGCTTTTAAGTGAATCTTCCTTAAATGCTTAGTTCAGTCCTTTAAAAAATCAAAAAAAAGAACTGTGAAAGAAACAAATTAGCACCGAAGGCAATCATGCCATTTGTGTTTTTAAAAAGTCACTTTAACAAATAACTCTTCAAATCCAGTTTGAGTGCAAATTCATTTGTTTCTTGAAACATTACTATACATTACTATACACCATACATTTACTTGAGATTACATGAATGCTATTTTGCAGTTTGATCTCTGACTTAAACTAAGAATACTGGTTTTATCTCTATTATCATCCAATAGACAGGCTGGTATTTCTTGAGTAGTTGTTTAAAACACAATCATCCTGCAAACATGTTTTTACAACTCTCAAGACAGATGGAAACCAACTTTTAGATTTTGAAGTGTGAACAACCTAAAATCAAGCATTTGTTTTATCTGAATTTCAAGAAGGAAATCCCATGTGATGAACTGACTGTCCAGATAACTTATACAAGAAAAACAAGTGCCCCAATGATATTGATCACTGGTATAGTCACGGATACTAACAGGAAAGGAAATCTTTTCTTTCTTAGAGTTGATTTGTTGGTTGTATCCCAGAAATAGGCAAAGAATCTCCATTTTCTATGATAATTCTCACCTCAGGGTTGGCCCAGCTGTATGTACAAGAAAGCTAATCAGTGTTGTTCTTTCTTGCAAAACAATCCATGGATTAGATCATTGGAGATGTGTGTATAACATGCATTTCCCCAGCAGTTCCCAGCATCACAGTCTCCCATCATTCCATCTCTTCCCAGTCCATGAGTTCCCAAAGAAGAGTTTGGAGAGCTTATATCGCACTGATAATATTCTTTTAGTTCTAGAATACGCATGGAATCTCTCCAAAGGGCAGGTGGCTATATATCCTTAGGAGATTACTTACCAAAATACTCTAATTTGTTTGATAATAAACATCATAACACAGCTCCTAGAAATTAGATCTTTGGCAACTTTGATTTCTTGAAAGTTTTGCTGTTAGTAAGATGCTATAATTACTAATAATAGCTTACATTTATTAACTACTTCTTATGTGAAAATCTTTATCTTATTTAATCCTGATAGCAATCTTACCAAGTATATACTCTTAATGTTCCTCATTTTCTGGATACAAGTAGGCTTCCCGCGGCACTGCTAAGCACATTATTACGATGACTGTAAGTACCTATTAACAAGTCATCACGTCTCCAGAATGCTGAAGCTGAAATAGGTTCTCTGGAGTTTCTCATGTGGCTGAGTTTTACCACCCACACAGCTTTTAAATAGTGCAGCATTTTCTCTCATGGTTCCTATGACTGTAAACTTAAGAAAATGTGGTCTTTCTTGAAGATATCTTCATCCAGTGGAAATTCATGTTCGCTTTCTGTATGAAATACTTAAAGAATAAGCATGGCGTTTTCTGAATATACCAGTTATAACATAATTCAATATTGAATATTCTTGATGGTAACCTAGTATCTGATATTATTATTGATTATAAAGATAAAATAATATAACCCTATTGGTGTGTCTTAAGATTTTAGGATGTGATGTGTCATTTACATGAAGATTTTTATTGTAGATATCTATTAACAATCATAATAGACAACTTCAATTTTCCTGCAAAAGAAAACTAATCAGTGTATCTTTTAAGTTCTCTGCACTGATAAGAAGTCACAATTGATTTAGAGCCATTTTCTCTCCTCAAGCACCCATTTAAGTCCTTGGACCTGGCCGATGAAACATTTGATAAATTCCTTGGACTACAGCATTCTTTTAACAACTAGATCTGTTTCACAAACCATACATTAACCAGCTAGTTTTGACATTTAAGGGAGTAATCATGGACCTAAAGATTCCTTGATCTAGCTTCATCTAGCTTTGAAAGTTCGAACCATAAAATCAGGGAAAATCAGAGCTTCGAGGAACTTAAGGGTGCCCTCCAGTTCCCACACACTAGCGAGAAAATGGCATTCCTAGGAGATTAAATGACTCAGTTGTAGACTCATGTGATCAGTAGTTCTGACCCATAGTTTATGGCCTGTGTCACTTTTCCACACACTTTCATGATTGACACTCCAAGAAGAGAGATAAAACGTTGATTGGATTGAATAAATATGATGCATTGTGCAAAGAATCCTGCTTATAAGTTTTAAAAAGGCAAGGCAACAAGAAACCAGTATAAGATCAGCCTCCCCACTCACTCATTGACTCCACAGTCATCTTGCAAGGCATTTTAATATCTCCTTCACTCAAATCACACAGCATCCCAGGCAAGTTTAATATATGAGCTTGACTAACTTGACTGACATCACAGAAATAGTAAATGGCTTATCTATAACTTGTAATTATAACTTTGTCATCTTTAGTTTGTAATTATTTTTTTCTGGTGCTAAGCTAGGTTTCTTTCAGCATAATGTGTTGTTTGTTTAGCCTTTTCAGAAGAGGAGGTGAGTTACTGTTTAAAATAGAGTGACATGTTGGAGTAGAGCATTATAAACTGGAACTTCGGCTCTCTATTTCAGCTCCTTGGAGGGACTATTACATGACATGTCTCCCGGATGAGCGCTGTTTGTGTGCTGACAGTGTGAGTATTCTGTACTTTTCATTGTAGCTGCTTGCTATTTTTGGTCTATTGATCAGCTGATTTTTCTGACTAGGTACTTTATTTTACGGCTTGGTTCAGTATCCGACAACATCTCATTTTAGCAAAACGACATGTTTCTTCCCTTCCAAAGAGTAAGTAATACAACGTGACTCATCAGAAAAGTAACATGACACATCAAAAATAAATGCTCATGGCTAGTGATTTAGGTGGCTAATAAAGGCAAGAACATTGTATTATTCATGTCTAGATACTATTCATGGATAATTCAGCATGCCTAAATCCTTACTGATGAGGCTTCTAAGGCAAATATGCAGTTTCTGTGGACTTTGCAAATCCAACCAGATGTGCTGCAAGATACATTTTTATCAAAAGCTTTGCTTTATAAATAGGTCCACCAGCCAGACTCGTTTTTGGGTCTTAAAGAAGACTGAGTGCATTCTGTACCCTGGAGTGGGTATTATAAGAAACAATCTGTTTCAGAGTGTTGAAGCCTCCCATCAGATTTCTCACTCCAGACCAACGTTTTAAGCCCTCACCCTCATTGAAACACTCAAACCAACTAGAAGAGATTGCTACCACTGGCCCTGATCTGGCTCTATTTTAATCCAGGTTATTAAATATTTCAATAAATGGACAATCAGTTTCCACACAGATACATTCTATGAAAACCTCTTAATTCTGCTGCTAAAAATTTTTCTTACAGTTTAAATAGCATCAACCTACCACATTCTATAACCTCATTTTCCTTTTATTATCATCTTTCTCTAATTTGTCAGAAATGCAGAAAAGGAGTTGTTTTTTTCCTATGCAAAACAATCTGGTGATGAAGATTAGAGTTTGGGGTCCAAATTGTGACTTTGGTTCAAATTGTGACTGTATCCTTAGTTTCCCTGAGGTCCTGAAAAAGGAGAAAGTTAACCCTTTAACCTCGGGCATTGCCTCCAAAATTGTACATTTTATTGTTGCTGTGAGTTTTCAATAACCTAATGTGGGTTTTTAGACTTCCACATAATAACCTGTCAGTCATTGCAATATATTTCAAATCATAAAAATTAATGGTATAAAAATAAATAAAT
Source organism: Ochotona curzoniae (assembly GCF_017591425.1). Classification (NCBI taxonomy): domain Eukaryota; kingdom Metazoa; phylum Chordata; class Mammalia; order Lagomorpha; family Ochotonidae; genus Ochotona; species Ochotona curzoniae. The sequence continues at coordinate 24,459,440 of NW_024466219.1, forward strand.
TGGGAATCTTCCAGAGAGCTGCAACTCTCCAAAGGTCTTGGTTTACAGGGTCATGACTAACATGTTTATATATTTTGGGCCATTTTTATGGATCCTTGGGAAACAAAATGCCACAATAAGGAGAAGAAAGAAAAAAAAACCGTCCCATGAGAATGTTTAGTCCACATAGTTTAGAAAGTTCTTAATGATTATTTTGTCCAGATTGTTTCTTTGACTCACATTTTTAATGATTTTTAAGGCAAAGCACAAAATGTATTGCGTTTTAACTACTATTTATATTAGTATACTTACAGAACAAATGATATAAAGCTGCTTTTCGAAAGTACAAGCAAATCTTTCCAAACAGACTTGTTGACCCATAATGGAAACCCAATTTTACTGTGTGTCTGGCATGAAGAACACAATAAATAAATATTGAAAGTGGATAAATTATTTTTTTAATTCTTAGAAAGAATGAAAATATGATGGTGTTAGTCAGATGACAAGTAATAAAAGCTTAAATTTCTGACCCGATAATACCATTATTTGCACATAGGCTTGAGAAACCAATGTGACATTATGGGTCATGAGCAATCTGAAAACAATATTCATTAAATTTTTTTTCTCAAGATAGTATTTTTTTTACCTTTAATACAATTTACTTCCTTTGTACTTATTCTGCAGTGTGTGAGTGAGTGACTGTGTGTGAGTGTGTGTGTGAGTGATTCCTGAAGACAGGAAGGTTTGAACTTGAATTTTCCTGGTTCCTTGTGACCAGCATCCAGCTGTATCAGGCAAGGTCTTTACCTGACCTGACTGGATATACATACTTCTTGCTCCTGCATTCCTACTTCACAGACTGGGAACCCAACTGGACATAAAACACAGTCAAAGAAATCTACATCTGAAGTCAGCTGATGACCAAAACAAAGAAAACAGACTGAAAGCAAAATTTTAAAAAAAAGTGAAAACAAATGCGAATTTAGCAAGATTTTATCACATACTAAAGCTTTTAATCCCCAAATTATCGATTCATGAGGATTTATTCTCATCTACACTTAGGAGCTGATCTCTAGCCATTGAATAATTGCAAATTATTCAGATAAACATGGAGCACAAGTTGTGCCTTTCATGAGGTAGAAAACAAAACTCTAAGAAGATGAGACTGTTAATAGAACGTCAACGAACAAAACATTTTAAAGTAACCATTAACTTAATGGACTAAACATGAAATGGGCATTTGCTTTTGGTTTAGCAAAGAGTTTGGCACACAGTAATCACTAAATGAACAAACTAAACAATGGTACTGAGCAGACTTAGCCACAGGGAGTCATCTCCAGCATTGGGCAATACATTGATTCTTTGGTAATCTCTATGAATAAATAGAATCAACTATACAGAAATTTCTCTCAGAAACTGATTATTAAAAATTGTGTGGGTGTAGGTTACTGACGCAGGACTTAGGACACTGATTAGCGTGGCCATCTCCCAAGTAGCAATTCATGTTTCATTGTTGGCTCTTCACACGGCTTTTCTGCTAGCATATCCTCTGCGCAGTAGCAGTAATGACTCAAGTAATTGTTCTGCTGTCACCTATGTGGGATGCTAGAACTAAGCTCCCTGCTCACGTATGGCTCATTCCAATCCCAGTCATTGCAGGCATGTGGAGACAGAGCTCGCAGGTAGAAGCTCACTCTATCAGTCTCTTCGTCTCTCTCTGTGACCGTCAAATAAATAAATTGCTAAAAAGAAAAGCAGCTAAGCCAGGCACAGTAACCTAGCAGCTAAAGTCCTCACCGCGTACATGCCAGCATCTCCTATGAGCACTGTTTTGTGTCCTGGTGGCACTACTTCTGTTCCAGCAACCTGTTTGTGGCCTGAGAAAGCATTCAAGGACTGCCCAAAGCCTTGGTACCCTGCACTTGCATGGGAGACCCAGAAGAAGCTCCTGGCTCCTGGCTTTGGATCAGCTCAGCTCTGGCCATTGCGGCCACCTGGGGGAGAGAATCAGTAGACAGATCTTCTTTCTGTCTCTCCTCCTTTCCATAGATCTGACTTTCCAAGAAAAATAAATGGATGATTAAAAAAGCAGCTATGCAAACCTAAGAAAGCATTCACTAGATCCTATTTATAATAATTAATAATCTAAAGTAAGCTTGCTGCCACAGTGGACAAAGAGAGTGAATAATGTTAGAACTACCCAAGGAAGGAAGTGGGGAGCAAACCTGAGCTGAAGCTGAAATCAACCTGCATATGTGAACATAGATTCATAATGCTAATTGAAGAAATAGCGACACTGGCATTCAAAAGAAATTCAAAATTTGTAGCCAAGAGGAAAAACATGTCTTATTCATTAAAACAGCTCATTAATGATTTGCAATGGGAAAAAAAGACTCTGAGCAGTGAATTAAACATCCTCATAGTTTCATTACATATAGATCTTATTGTATATTCACCACTAAAATAATAAATATTTTGCTCTGTTCTGTAAGTCCTGTGTTAGGATATAAGTACACTTGTTGCAACTTCCTCAGTTATTGAGAGCTATAATGCTAAATATAATTGTCTATTCTCTGAAGACCATCACAGATAGAGATATAACAAGAAGAGCTCTTGGTGCAAAGTGAATCTGTAAAGCAAACTCAACATCTTCCCTGCAGAAACGCAATGCATCAGATGGGACACACTGAAGAGACTCCATGGAGTGTGCTGGGGAAACACAGGGAAGATGAGCTGAATTGAAAACTGCATGTTTACCACACTGCAGAAAATATCCTAACACTTGGCTCGCACTCTGGGAATAGGACTCTGTGCAGCTACAGGCTATTTCTAACATAGCACATTTCTTTGAAGTATTTTACAAATGGAATTTTTGTTTCTGTTCCCACAAGAGGAAAACAACAAACACAATGAAACAAAGAGAAAGTCTGAAAGATGTTGCCACTGCTGAAAAAAGAAAACAATAAAATAGCATTTCTCTTGTCTCTAGGAATTCTGGATTGATGAAGGAATAAGACAAGAGACAAGAGATAAAATCAAATGTCACTCTTATTACTGAAAAAAATGTAAGTTGGACAACAAGACGCAACAGTATTTTGAATCAAAATGGTCCGCCGACTGAGCAAGAGTATCTGGTAGACATACCTGTCCATTCAGAGGCAGGAGGGCAGCCTGTCCCTTGTCCCTCTGCTCTCAACTTGACCAAGGAGCCAGGCAGTGGAGGAGCTGCGAGAAATGCCTCTGCAGAAGGAAGGAGCAGGCCTGAGCATCTTTGGTGCACTCTGTGAATTTATCAGTGGTTACTTAACATTCCTAAAAATGAACAGAGATATGGAAAATAACTATGAGTAACACTACTTGGGGGTGAGGGATTCACTAGAAATAAAAGAACATTAATAATGTGAAGAAGAACCAAGGAGGAGGAATAGGGTAAGGACGTTTAAACGGATGGAGAAACATTTAATCAGGATGAAGTAGAGAGGACCATCCCAGGAAATAGGAGAGGACAGAACAACAGCAGAGGGGTACCTGGAGACTGACAGACACAGGAAAGCAGTGGACACAATGGTGTGGTATTGCAATGACTGATACTCCAGCAGCATTCAGCAAAAAGTGATCTGAACTCCACCAGCAGCTGGAACTCCACCAGCAACCATGTGGGAAGGGACTTCCACTGGGAGCTCAGGACAAAGAATTGTCTGTCCTGCTGGTCCATTTGATTTGACCAGGAGCAGAGACAGGGCACCAGATCCCAGATGGGAGAGCAAGAACAGGGTAGATTTATCAGCCCAGTCAGCCCACTAGAGCCGAATTGGGCGCTATTTTGCCTAAGGAGGCAAAGACTGAGCATATGCTGAACTGGGAGTGAGCTCATTTCTGACTCAGTGAACTGCATTAACAGGACAGGTCTGGGTAGCTCTCAGATGTGCCGGCCAGCTGATCAAGAACTCTAGTAGGGGCATGTCAGGCACCATTTTGTACACTGTGGCAAAAACTTTAGTACTGCAGGCGACAACAGTGAACTGCACAAGTGCTGATCTCGAGAGAACTCATTGAGTTCCATGGATTTCACAGGCCCCACAGGAAAATAATACCATCTGTGGCATCTTATGGGTCAAAATAGGTCCATGTGGCAACCAGACCTAACATCCCACAGGTTCTGGCAAGATCAGCACCACCAACAACTTGGCTATATAGGACACCTGGTGTCTCTCTAATCCTGGGATCTGCTCCAACTGGAAGTGGGAGAAAGGTTGTACAGTCAACGTTGCAGCCTCAGCACGGTATCACAGGAGGTGGAGATTGGTGAGCCAGGAGCTGGAGCTATGGAGTTCTTTGTGGAAAACTAGCATAAGAACTTAGACCTGGAACTTGCTGGAGGGAGTGGCACAGTTGACTGTAAGCAAAGAGTTGTCTACCAACTGCAATAAGTAAACTCAAACTGCAGTCCTTTGGGTGACGCAGCATAGAAACCTGCCCCAAGGAGAAGACTCTGCTAACCAGAAGTACAATGATCAAGAGCAAAAGAAGAAACAAAGGCAAACTGAATATTACCAAAAACTCCCCTGCAAAGGAGCAAAACCCTATGCCAACCTCAGAGTTAACTGAGGAAGACATCGAGAAAATGGAGGACACAGATCTCAGTGAACTCATTTTAAAGCTTCTGATCAAAAATGAGAAACACATATAAGAGTTCAAAGAATTTAAGGAAGCAATAAAGCAAATCAAGGCTGATATATGAGAAATTAAGAACACAGTAGAGCAAATTAAAGCGCAATGGAGAGTCACCAAAATAGAATGAAGCAAGCAGAAAAAAAGAATCTCAGAATTGGAAGATATTTCCTGTCATCAGGGGGAAGAAAACAGAAAACTGGAGGCAGAGCTGGATCAGGCCAAAAAAGTATTCAAGAATTGAAAGACATTTTTAAAAGGCCAAATATAAGAGTTATGGGGGGGTCCCAAAAGGTGCAGAAAGAGAAGCTGGGTTTAAAAATGTATTTACTGAAATAATCAAGGAAAATTTTCCTAATCTAGAGAAAGAATTGGGAAACAAGATCCAGGAGGGGCACAGAACTCCCAATAGGCCTGATTAAAAGTGATCTTCACCAAGACTCATGATTATCAAGCTCTCTTCAATTGAACATAAGGAAAAAATCCTTAAATGTGTACGTGAAAAAAATCAATTGACATATATAAGAATGCCAATTAATCTCACAGGAGATTTCTCACAGGAAACTCTACAGGCAAGAAGGGAATGGAGTGACATATTCCAGATTCTAAAAGAAAAAAAATGTCAGCCTAAGATAACATATCCAGCAAAGCTCTTTTGTCTTTGAAAATGAAATAAAATTCTTCTGCAGTAAAGAAAAGTTAAAAGAATATGCCTCTTTCAATCCTGCCCTACAAATGATACTTTAAGATGTTCTCTTGACAGAGAAAAGAATAGCACCAAACAAAACTAAAGGCAAATGGGAAGAACATCCCAGTAAAATGACAACAGAAGACCACACCAATGACCAACCCATTCCTAAAATGACAGACCAAAGTACCACCCACACATATTAGCCCTGAATGCAAGTGGCTTAAGCTCAATCAAACATCATAGATGAGTACACTGGACTAAAAAAAACAAACCCATCTATTTGTTGTCTAGAAGAGACACAGTTCACCAACAAAAATCAGCGGAATCTATATCGCATGGGATTTGATGTTTTCTGTTTGTTTCATCGCTTCAGAACACTTTCTTCTGATTAAGTTCTTCAGTGGCTCACAGATCACACAGTAGCATCATTTTTTTCAAGAAGTTTCTTGATTTTTATTTCTTCAGCGACACGTTAGTCATTTAGTAGCATGTTATTTATCTTCATGGTGTTGTTAATTTCTTTTTTCTTCCTGATGTTGATCTTGTTTTGTGGCTTTTCATTTAAGGGGATGTATAGTAGCTGTGTAATGGGGACTGTCATATCTAGTAACATGTTATTTAACTTCATGGCATTATAAATTTTGAATTTTCTTTCTATTGTTGAGTTTGTATTATGACTTTTCATTTAAGGGGATGTACAGTAACTGTGAAATGGAGACTATCATATCCAGATGTGAAGATACAATATAGTATGCATTTCTACTTCCAGACAAAGATGGACTCCCAATGAAACTGTGTGCTATATCTTGACAATAGGATGCTGGACTCTCTGCCATTGTCCATGCCTGCAATGATGGACATATGACTATGTATGAAGAACTATAGCTTAGTAATGATACAGAGGAACTAGGTGCGGGGAGGGAATTGGAGCTGGGATTAGGGAAATACTAGGAACCTATGGAACTGTAACATAAAATGACAATAGCAATAAAAAGTAAATAAAATTCAAAAAAATAATGTGGAATATCGGTTCTTCTTGACAACATGATCTAGTAGGAAATTAAGAATCATTTTCTATCAACCACACTCAACTCAGGTTCTGAAAAGTTTTGATTTGGTTTGATTCCCAAGATGGTCATTTTCTCTCATTTACTCCCCACACCAATTAGCGATATAAATAACTTATTCTGGAATGGATAGACTTTTAATCTGCTCTAACTCTTTCACATGTGTCATAGGTTCTGATTTATGTTGTATAGTTCTGGTTTCTGGGAACAGGCCTGTGTTTTCGGGACATGGTATTCAACTGGCTCTACATGCCACTGCTCAGAGGAATATTGATTTTGTCCTATGATCAAAACTCAACTGCCCTTGCATTTACCTTCTTTTTGCAGTGGCTATAACTTCTCCCTCTATTTGTATATTAACAATTTAAAAACCTAGTTCTTAGGCTATGGAAAGTACAGATTTGCAGCTGGAGTAAACTTATGGGGAGAATAAGAAAACACCACCACCTTTATTGTCAGCCCAAACAGCATTAGCAAATATAAGCCGTTATTTTTGTTTGCAATGACAGCATATCTACAGTCTTTCTACTTATTTGGGGTAATTCACCCTAACATATGTGTAAAAAGCATGATGATACCAAAGCAGTTGGAAGAGAAATACAATCATGATCTAAATAAAAGTAATGTTCAAATATGCCAAGATACTGTACCCTGATCATTTGAAATATGTCACATCAGATTTGCTAACAGATGGAATCAGGACGATCCTTTCAAAATCTAAACTAGTTCTAAGTAGAGGCGTCTCTCTATCACATCAAGTAAGTTTCATGTTTTAATTCAGGGAGAAATAGATTGTCTCTAGCTGTTTCAATATATTCATATGACGCAGAACTGCATTGTGTTAACAAAGACGGTGTTTTTATGTTTGTTTATTCATTGTTTTCAGCTATTTATAAAGCAAAGAAGAAAGAAAAAGCTTTCATCTGCTGGTTCTTTTACACATGTCCCGACATCCAGGAGTAGGCCAGGTAGGAATCACAAGCCCAGAACTCCATCCAGATTTGGTGTGTATGGCAAAGGTCATCATCTGCTGACTGCCATGTGCATTAACAGGAAGCTGGACCATAAGTGGAGTAGCTGGAATTCAAACTATCACTCAGATACACATGGGGACAAATGAACCAGTGGTTTAACTTGCTACCATAATGCCTGTACCTGGAGTTTTGTTTGTTTTTAAAATTATTATTATTAGAAAACAAAAGAGAAAGAGAGAAAGAAAACACAAATTTTCACCTTGGGTCTGAATTGGGCCAGTCCAAAGACGGGTAGCAGAAGGTCTCTCATGGAATTGAGCTATCTTCTGCTGTTTTTCCAGGTACAGAAATGTAGTAGCTGAGTCTCAGACCTGTGCTCACATGGGATGTCAACATCACAGGTGGTAACTTAATTCACTGACAACACTGGGCCCCCAATAATTTTTATTTTATATTCAATGCATAAAAACCCAGCAGAGATGATTATTTTTATTATCATTTTGAAGAGTCTAGTTTAACAAGCTATACAGACTTGGGGGAACTTCCTACTGCAAAACGTACTGTCTATGTACTGCTATACTTAGAGGAAAAAAGGGAAAAAGTTCTTGGAAAACAGTGGAGGACTGCCGAAGGTCTTGGATCCCTGCATTCTTGTGGCAGATCTAAAAGAAGCTCCTGGGTCCCTGCTTAACACCAGCCCAATTCTAGCTGTTGTAGCTGGGGAGTGAACCAACAGATGAAGGATCTCTCTCTGCCTCCCTCTCTGTGTAACTACTCCAATTTCCAAGTAAAATAAATAAGTTTTAAAAATAATAGAAGACCTAACTTGGTAGCCTAATGACTGAACTCTTCACCTTGGATGAGCCGAGATCCTATGTGGACACCAGTTCATGTTCAACTTTTCTACTTCCCTTCCTGCTTCCCAACCATGGCCTGAGAAAGCAGTCAAGGACACCCCAAGGCCTGGGGATCCTGCATCCACTTGGGAGACCTGGAAGAAACTTCTGGCTCCTGGCTTCAGATTAACTCAGCTCTGGCCATTGCAGCCACTTGGGGAGTGAAGCAGTAGACAGAAGATCTTTCTCTCTGTCTTTCCTTCTAACTGTAAATCTGGCTTTCTAATAAAAATAAATAAATCTTAAAAAAGATGACAATGTCATCCCAAAAGATTAGATATTTTAATTTTTGTTAAGTACAGAATGCTTATTTTGACATTTACTTATAAGCTATCAGAAATTCAAAAGAAAATCAGAGAACTGAACCAGGGAGTAACTTTACTGTTTATTGGTACTGCATTTCATTTTATTTCTGTTGAAGATTGCTTAAGAATATATCCTTTTGCCACATAGTTGCAAGGTTCTTTACACTTTAAGTACTTAACTTATTGTGCAAGAACTTGACAGACTATTTTTGTATTACTATATAATTGTTTTATTGTATATAAATGGACATTTTCCTTTTAAGGTTATTTTAATAGTAATAATGGGAAATGCATGGTGATAGGGCTGCATCCCTACCAATCACCAGTACCACTAACACACCGCCACTCTACACACAAAACTTAAAGCTATTTAATAAATTCTCATTGGTCCAAGTTCATCCACGGTCCTAAGTGCAAAATACCTTCAAAATCTTGCCTGCTTTAGCTCAAGTCTCTTCTTTGCACAGGCATTTTCAAAGGATGCATAGTTCCAGGACACTATTCATTATCCCCTCTACATTTAATTTCCCTTCCCAAAACTTCTACTTTGTCCCACCCTCCTTACTCTCTCTATGTCATTATCAGGAAAAATCCTCATTCATCCTCAAATTGTTCAGATATCTATTCAAAAAGCTTCCCTTGCTTTGTACACAAATAAATTAGACATACTGCTTGATTTGTTTTGTTATATGCTATTTCTGAACCAAGAGCTGAGTTCCATTATTTAACATTTACTTCTGTGTCATAATAATTTATTTACATATCTGTCACCCCTAAGAAACTTGAGCTTTTTGATGTTTGGAACCATTCCTTCCTAACCTCTGCCTATACCCTTCCTAAAATGATGCTTAGCAAAATATAGACCACTTAAATCTGGAAGGCATGAACAATTAATTTTATATATTCAAAATATAACCATAACTCTGCATGATTGCTACTTGCTCACACTGCCATGGGCACAAAGAAGTGGAAGAGTTTCACTACTCGGTCACCGGATTGGAGCGTTAGCATTTTTCTGCAGTAACCCATGACCCGTCATGATAAAATCTTAAACAGGGCATGAGTCAAGGTGCACAGAAGATACAGAGTATGCTGGAAAAAAATGACAATATGCAAATAAGAGAATCATTGCCTCATGTTTCAGAGGTATCAAACTGGCGACAGAAATTGGAGATTACTGAATTTGTTACCTGAACAGCTTATAGCTGAGTCTCTTCAGGACTGGGAAACTCATTTAGAGCGTATTTCCCAAGACACGTTTGCAAAGTGAGCAGTTAGCTTTGCTACTGTTTGTTTGGGGCCAAGTGAGTGTTTTTATCCCCTTCATTATTCACAGTTGATTACGTGATTGTGGATTTCAAAAATTATACTCTCCCTTTTTTCCACATTTACATACGTAATTGAAGTCAATATTATATTTATGTCACTTCTCCTTTGGAAATAAGGCACATAAATAGGGAGACCATGTGTCATTTTTGTGTTCAGTTTCTTGGAAAGCTATATAGTTCCCTCCCTTCACTGGAGTGTAACTGTTTTCTAAAGATATTCCTTGTTTCACCCATAAGGATAATCACGGGGGACTTTCCCCCCCAAGGTGTTATTTTGATCTTGGGAATTAAGCTCTAATTGAGCAGCTGAGAATGATCTTGCTGTACATGTTAATGATGAAGCCAACTTCTCTAATAAACTAGCTGATGAGGGAGCAGGAGGAGGAAAAAGGAAAACCAAATGCATAAAGCATGGGATTATAAGATAAGGGGTATAGTTTGAGAGTCAGAAAGTCTAAACAGAGACGAACTCTTAGGAGGAGTGTCCAGATGTGGAGATGTGCCCAGGGGAACAGGGAGAATGATACAAACTAGCACAGGAGAGAAGAACTGATAACTCCAAGGAACAAACTCTGGGACATGAAACAGCTGAGAGGCAGGGACACAAGATGGTTCAGAGCATGAAGGGTGAATCATGTAAGGCCTTCTTTTTATATGGAATATTTGGGTCTTCTTTCTAATAGCAGTTGTAACTTGTTTAAAGAATTTTTGAAAGGGTTCAGTGTGCTCAGTCATTTTTGAGAGTTCACTATGATTGCTCTGTCAAGAGAGAATTAGGGGAAGAGAAAGTCAACGATCCTGGTCTTTAGCAGTGAGAAATGTCATTGGATTGTTGATATCTTTGGGGAAACACATCATAGGACTTGAGGTATAGGAAAAGGAGTAAAGTAGGCAGATATCAAGAATGCATAGCATGCTGAATGAATATGTTTTGTGGTGCTGATGGGCCTAAATTTACTTTTGGATTTGGAAACACTTTGAGATATTTAAGTAGAGATGTAATGTCTGCAACCAAATATGCAGGTACAAAGTGAGACACTCTGGTTTAAGCATTTCCAAGCCATCCAAACTTGGTTGCTGCTGTCAGAACCCAGTGCTCATCTCCAGCCTAATGTTCTGGTGTCACAGAAGCCTCTGGAACTTTTCTGAGCTGTCTGACATTATGTTGCTAAACCATAACAGTATGGGAACCCGAATCCAAGTTTGTATTTAATTGTATGAAAAGAAAACCTCCTGCTTTAACTACATTTGCACACAGAGACTCATCTCTTTATAAGGAAGTGACTTTGGGAAGTGTTTCCGAAGAGGAGTTTGATCATCCTGGAAAGAGAGGAAATAGCCAACACATTCAATCCAGGAGAAAAGACATTCATTTTGCCATTCTCAGCCCAGGCCCTGAGACAAACCATCCTCTTTCATTTTTGATATGAAAGTATTCTTTCCTTTTAGCCATACAAGTTCCAGATTAGGGAAAAAATTAATCTATTAGTAATTATATTATGTTCTAGGGCCTTCACATGCAAATTAGCAGAAAGCAGGATTGGAAGCAGTACCTACGACTTAAACCAACATAGGAATCCATTGTCACTCATGATGAGCCACATTTTTCTAGGACTCTTCCTTCTTTTTGTATATTTCAATTGGCCTTGGAGCCATCGCCAGAGAACTCCACACATTTTCAACATGTAAGATTTTATGATTGAATGCCTAGAGAGGGAAATAGCAACCAGGATAGTTCCTAATGATGATCTTTTTAAAAAGATTTATTTATTCATTTGAAAGGCAGAGTGACAGAGAGGGATAGAGAAAGAGAGAAACAGCGAGGATCTCTCGCCTGCTGCTTCTCTCCTTACATGGTGACAACATCCCTGCCTGGGCTTGAGGGCCGCTAGGGCCAGGATCCCCATCAGGATCTCCCATATGCGCGTCAGGAACACAACACCTGGATCATTGCCTACTGCCTCCCAGGTGCACTGGCAGCAGGTGCACCGCAGAACTCTATACAATGTGAACATTCCAAGCAGCTGCTAAGCTCACTTTGCCTCAACGCCTGCTCTCCTGTCACTTCACTATCCAGACCTGTATCGGAAAATTACCACCAACAAAAGGATTTGCTTTTATCCTTGAAAGGTTTACAGAATTTTTCTAGTTCTTACATTGAGTTTGTGTAATTTCACAGTTTTGTAGGAACCTCACCAATGGTAGTCCTATATGAAATGAAACTCTGTAAGTATGTTATGTAGTTTGGTCAAATGTTAGCAAACTCTGAGGTGTATCATATAATTTACTTTATGTTATTAAAATCATTCTTTCCTAAGCCTGGTGCAATAACCTAGTGGCTAAAATCCTCACCTTGCATGTGCCAAGATTCTATATGGGTGCTGGTTCATGTCCTGGTTACTCTACTTCCCTTCCAGCTCCTTGCTCTTGGCCTGGGAAAGCAGCCAAGGATGGTTCAAAACTTTAGGACCCTGCACCCATGTGGGAGACCCATAAGAAGCTCCTGGCTTTGGATCAGCTCAACTCCAGCTGTTACAGCCACTTGGGGAATAACTCTGTAGATGAAAGATCTTCCTCTCTGTCTCTCCTTCTCTCTGTGTATCTGCCTTTCCAATAAAAATATGTATAAATAAATGTTTAAAAAAGTAATTATTTCTTTTTAATCATCTAAGTGTTGAACCACACACAGAAAACTATGTGTGTATGTAAACTTCTAAAATATATGCACATGTAAATTGTAATCTATAATTTTTGTTATAATTACTCCCAAAACAATACCCTTTCACTATTTCCACCTGGCATTTAATTCATCAAGCATACATTGATCATGAAAAAGTAGGAGGCATCACCTACTCTTCTAATGCTAGAGTGAATTTTATCAAGATTTGATCAAGTGGAAATTAACTTACTATATTAACCTATTTTTTATTGCTATAGTGAAATATCTAAGTTGGGTATAAGATAAGAGAAGGGAATAAACAATTCTAGAGGTTCAAGGGCATTACACTAACATCAGCTGGACCCTGGACAGGATCTCCTGTCAGATGACATCATGACACTGAAAGACAGGAAACCAGAGTTGAGAGAGAGGTGTCAGGCTTACACCTATGTAACTCCTTTTGGAGAGAACTAACCACAGGTTTCATGAGAAATGCTTTAATTCTGAGGGCATGGCCCCGCCCCCAGTGACCTAATGATCTTACAGTAGGTCCCACTTCTTTAAAAAAAAAAGTGTGGATTTAAAAGGGGGAAGGAAGAGACTTAGACTGCCTGCACTAACCTGCTAGCTTATTCCCCCAAAGGAATATAACAACGGATGCTGGACAAGCCAAAAGCCAGAATTTCAGACCTCAATATGTGTCTGGTAAGATGGTGGCAAGGACCTTGAGCCACCAACCGCTACAAGGCGAACGTTAGCAGGAAATTAGAATTGGGAGCAGAACTGAGATTCCAACACAGACAGGCAGCTACAGGAATTAACTGCTGTGCCAACACCCATTCAAAGAGCCCATTTCTTGAAGGTTGCCTACCATCTACCAAAACCACCACACTGGGAACCGGTCTGCAAGAGATGGATTCTTGAGGGCATAAACCACATCCAAACTACAGGGCATATTATTCTTTTTTCCACCTTGCAATCTTTAACAGACAGGAAAATCAATGCCATTTCCTCAACAGCAAATTATGTTCCACTTCTGTACATTGCAGCACTTTTTTTAGATTTGATAAATAAGGAGAAAATACTGATGGCCATTTAACTTAGTGGAGCTTACTTAAATAAACGGACATAAATAACTTAGCTCTTAAAACAATTGATTTTTCCCTACATCAGATGAAAAACATACAATGAATTAGATGAAAATCTTGTAAACAAAAGCAATTTTCTGTTCATCAAAGGCAACAGAAAATACACAACTAGATTGAATTACCCAAGACTTATAAACATGACTTGCAGATTATTAACCTATTTTGAAACTAAGATGCTTTAAATAATGTTTTGAGAATTTTCCCAGTGAAGAATTTTTTAAAAACAATTGATTACTACTGCTCCAATATTTGCCACATCCCAATGCTGCGAGTTCGCCACATGTATATAAGTAATTTGAAAATGACAACTCTGATGACAGGCAACGATTGCAGGGAGACCTAGAAAAATCCATACTAACCTCGCCACTGTTCAACTCCTGTCGGCAGTTGTCACTCAAAAGGTGATATCACATAAAAGCTTTCCGAGCTGCAGCTTAAGTTTCCATGGTAGGGTAAAATCCTATTACCTTCGAACCCACTGCTCAGATGTCTGTTCTCTTTATGTCTGCTGACAGCTTCTCCTAAGCAAAATGTGTTTACTTAGGTAGGTTCACATTACCGCTGTGTCCCTAAGTCTTCATAAAAGGAATCACTTATGCAAAATAATGCACACACTGCATTTGTCTTAAATCATGTGGCACCAAACTATTTAATTTTTTACAGGTTCTACAATCAGTGGATTCACAAAATTTTGTCAGAACTGCAGCCTTCGTGGGATTCACGTTTTTATTTAATTTTAATGTATTTTAAACAAACTGCTTATTTAATTTTTAAAATTAGATAACAGAGACTAATTGTTTCTTCTGTAACTATTAGGCATAATTTAGAAGGTATGTAGAATTTATAGACATGCATCTTCTGCGCCAAAGTTGTTGGAAAGTACTAAAACATTGAACTTTATTTAGTTGATTTGTATGACATGGGATGGCTAGCATATGTTCCATATTTTACTAGACATTGTGGCTGTATTTTGCAGACACAGGCTAGGAATAAAGAAATAGTAATACATTCCTCTAGGAGTTCATAAGATTACTTTGGTTTGATTTAGAGAAAAATACTTTAAGGTTTTAATATCAGAGAAAATGAATAAAATTATACCTTGTGATTGTGTAATCTGCCAATGCATATTGGTCTCCATTCAGTTTAATCTCATTGTTCGAGAATGGCTCCATCTTGGCACTTGGTGGACATGCTCTTGTCACATCAAATATTTCTCCCAAAGTAAGAATTTGTTCAAAAATATTTATTCAGTATCTGCTAGATACTTGTGTTCTCTCTTGTTCTTACGTCTTTTTCTTTAATTTTATTTTTTCAATGATATTTGCATAGTTGATCAGAGTAGGAAAGGTTGAGGACTAGGGGAGTATGGATGAGTCCATGTTTTCAAATCCTCTCCCTCTTCCTCCTGTATCTGGGGTAAGGAGAAAATTATGGGAGAAGCTGCACCCAGCCTCCCTGCCATCCCCATTCTACGGGATGGGAAATGGCTGCCCAATGCCATCCAGGGTCCCTGATGTGAGGCCTGCTCAGAGGGTTTCACTTGAGTGGTTTTCATAGTTCTGAGTGCTGTCAGTCTTGCCGATCCAAGCATGGGGAAATCCTTCCAAGGTCCATCTGTTATCACAGTCCACTTCAGAGTCTCCATTGGCCCAGATATTGGCTGTCAATGCATGGCTCGGGCAGTTGAGCGTTTTGTGCTGCTCTCCTTCCTCTGATATGATGCTAGATGTCCTCTACAGGCCTCAGTGGACTGCCATATCCTCCATGTACATCTGGGTATGCCATCTGCTGTCCCATGTAAGACACTGAGGAGGCCCAGTTCTGTCACATGCACTCCACAGTCAGGCCACAACTCCTAGGATTTTCCCCATGGTTGGAGTTCTGAGTGAAGCAATGCAGTTGGAGGGATCCCCACCAAAACCTCATCTGAGGCAATCCTAGATTGGACTCTTGTTAGTATGGGGTCCTGCTCAGTCTGTCAACCATGTCAACCTACATACACACTGGTAGTTGCAATTACTGGGTAGGTTATATCTCCAACTTCATCTATAATGTAAACCAATGGATGTTGTGGCCCAACCCAACTCTGCCCACCACACACTCAGCCCTCACGTTCACCAACTGCAACTACAGTCTAGTCAGGGTGATCTGCAATAACATCCACCAGGCCCTCTCCCAGCTCGAGTTCCTGTGCTTGCCAGTATGTACAGCAGACTGATCCAGGGCATCCCACATCCCCTTCAGCTCTTGTACACATCAATGGGCATTGAAACCTGGCTCAACCCAAACTACTCCACTATCCAGCCCATACCCATACCAATGGGTACCACCCCCTGTCTGCCTAGGCCTGTTGCCCCCAGCCCTGTTCACTCCCTCCTAAGCTTTTATCCAACTCATTACAGAACATGACAGATGTTAGTCCCATCATAAAGTTCTTTCCCACCTGTTTTAAAATTTACCTTGCTGTTGGCATGAATCACATGACTCTGGGAATTTCTTTATCTTAACAGCAACTTAGATATAATTCACATTTTACACATTTCACTCTTGAAGAATTCTATAGTCTTAGCATATTCATAATATTGTACATTTACTACTGCATGAAATACTGTATAAAGACTGTTTTTTAATCACTCCAAAAAGAAACCCTATTTCATTATCATTTACTCTACCACTTCCCTAACTCCTGCTCCTGGCCACCACTCATTTCTTTGCTGTCTTTGTATATCTGACTGGTCTAGGTGTTTCCTATAGTCGAATAAAAATGAATACCTTTTACACTTGTCATATTTCACTTGGCATGACATATTTTTTTAGAATTATCTATTATAAAAGTTTGTTCCTTTTTTTTAGAATTATCTGTTATAAAAGTTTGTTCCTTTTGGTTGACAATATTCTTTTGTGTAGACAGATCATATCTTGTTTAATCACTCATCAGTTGATAGTCATTTGGGTTGTTTCCACTCTGGCTGCTATGAATAGTGCTGTCTTAAGCATTCATGTGCAAGTTTTATGCAGATGTACTTTTTCAGTTTCTTTGAGTACCTACTTAAAGTTGAATCCCTGGGTCAAATGGCAACTCCATATTTAACACTTTGAGGAACTACCAATTAGAGTGATTCACTGATATTTACAGGAGCAATGATTGCATATTTAATTTGCAACAGTGCTATCTTTAAATTCATCAGACAAAATGCAG
This sequence comes from Ochotona curzoniae, assembly GCF_017591425.1. NCBI lineage: Eukaryota > Metazoa > Chordata > Mammalia > Lagomorpha > Ochotonidae > Ochotona > Ochotona curzoniae. The sequence goes on from NW_024466219.1 coordinate 24,476,357, forward strand.
CTAATGCAGATACTAACTATTATAAACATTCTCTTTAAATAATTCAAAAATATCAGCAGGTACAAATGAATGCAAAAGTAGATTCTTCCAACACACCTTATTTAACTAGCCAAAATATCTGTTAAACAATAGTTAATTTACCTACATTTTTCTTCTTGGAAAGCAATTTTTTCTTTTAACAAAACTGGGTTGTAGCTGGGTTTCAGCCAAGTCGATTATAGGGCCCGGAACATAAATCTTGATGTCTGTGGAAGGCAAAGGCTGATATGGATCTAGCATGAGGACTTGTTCCCTGAAATTACAGATGGATGAGAGATATGGATTTATTTTTTAGGATATGATCCTTCCTGGATGTCACTGCCATTTGTCACACCACAGATTTTGCTGTCTATCAGAATCTGGGTAAAGGAGTTTCTTTCCATATAGGCATTTTACTCAAAAAGGTAATCTTAGGTCCTCCAGGAAATTTAGAAAGCTAGAGAAAAGCACAGGGATGTGTGCACCAAGATACTAGGTTGTCGAGTTCACATTTTTTTTTCAGCTATTTCCTAGCTTTAGAATTGATTCAATTATGCTTCCAGCACAATTTCAGTAAATCCCTGTGTCTATGGTCTAAGCATGAGCAAGAGAGCTGTAAAAAGTTTCTATTGGTGGTAAATGTACCACTGATGAGTAAAGAGAAACTAGGAGAATCAATTCATTAGAAGCTACAGAAAAGAGTATAGCTTTACAACATACTTTTTAAGAAAAATCCTGGCACCGTAGCCTAGTGGCTAAAATCCTCACCTTGAACACGCTGCTATCCCATATGGGCGCCGATTCTAATCCCAGCAGCTCCACTTCCCATCCAGCTCCCTGCTTGTGGCCTGGGAAGGCAGTCGAGGACAGCCCAAAGCCTTGGGACCATGCACCCATGTGGGAGACCTGGAGGAAGTTCCTGGCTCCTGGCTTCAGATCAGCGCAGCATCGGCCCTTGTGCTCACTTAGGGAGTGAATCATCGGAGAGAAAATCTTCCTCTCTGTCTCTCCTCCTCTCTGTATATCTGACTTTGTAATAAAAATAAAATAAATCTTTAAAGAAAAAATGGGCCCAGTGCAATAGTGTAGTGGTTAAAGTCCTTGCCTTGCATGTGCCAGGATATAAGCACCAGTTCTAATCCCAGCAGCCCTGCTTCCCATCCAGCTCCGTGCTTGTGACCTGCGAAAGCAGTCGAGGACGGCCCAAAGCCTTAGGGCCCTGCACTCGCGTGGGAGACCTGGAAGAAGTTCCTGGCTCCTGGCTTCAGATTGGCTCAGCTCTGGCTGTTGTGGTCACTTGGGGAGTGAATCATCGGATGTAAGATCTTCCTCTCTGTCTCTCCTCCTCTTTGTATATCCACCTTTCCAATAAAATCTTTAAAAATAAATAAAAATTAGCACACCCATACGTAGTAATACACAAAGTTTATTTTCAGTGTTTCAGTGTTAGAAAATAATTATATGATTGTATTAATCTTTATGAACATAGATGTTTCTTAGAGAGTTATTTATGACTGAGAGAATCTTATAAACACCTAAAAGTCCAGCAACAGGAAGTTGACTTAATGTATTATGATACATACACATCAACATATGATAAGCCATAATGCAGACACTAAAGATCATACTGTAGAAGACAAAGATACGGGAAATTTTCAAGATACTTGATTTAAAAAATTGTATCATAAAAATATATGGAGATTATAATCATCTTTTAAAATGGCTACGTATATACACGCATATAGTAAAATACTGAACTCTTAGTGGCTCTTGCATTCTTTTTGTGCTTTCTTGTATTTTCCACATTTTATGATTAATAATTATTAAATGATACATTATTTAAAAGTAAAGCAAACTCAACAGAAACCAGAATTCCTAGTGTTGTCCCATGAACATAAGAGGCTCAAACCTTAGGAGACACTATTTGAAATAGGATAGTATGAATAGGAAACCCAGAAACAGATATGCAAAAATGCACCGTATCTTTGAAAAGGAACAAAAGTGACACCATAGAAGAAAGAGGGTCTTTGCAACTAATGATGCTGGAACAACTGGGCATCACCATGCAAATGTGACTCTAGACCCAGAACTGACGCTCAAAATGAGGGGCTAGTTTTACAAAGAGGAAGTAAGGATACCATATGAACAATTCTGGAATCCCATATAAGCAATAGTTCCTGTCCTGGTTGCTCTACTTCTGATTCAGCTCCCTGCTCATGGCCTAGGAAAAGCAGAAGATAGCTCAAGTGTTTGGTCTGCTTCTACCCATGTGGGAGACTCAAAGCTCCTGCCTTCTGGCTTTCTTCTGGACCAGTCCTGGACATTTTGATCATCTGGGGAGTGAGCAAGTGGATGGAAGCTTCTCTCCCTGATTTTCAAATATAATAAAATGAATATATATTTTAAAACCTCTCAAAATCAAATTGTAAAATGAAGAATTGTAGAAGTACAGGATAATATAGGAAAAAAAATCTAGGTGACCTTGGCTATGACAATGATTTTTTAAAACTCCAGAAGCTGGGTATCCAAAAGAAAACAAATTGGATAGCATTAATTAAAAACATCTTCTCTGTAAGAGACAGTAGTAAGAAAAGGAGAAACAAGCCCCCAAACTGCAAAAGGAAAGTATTTGAAAGGCATACATGTGATTAAGGACTGAGATTAAAAATTATATACAAAAACTCCTGAAACTTAACAACTCAGTTGAAATCTATATCTGTCTTCCCTATCTGGATGACAATTGATTACAGACTTGGAAGAATAACAAGCATATATTGTCTACAACCATCTTCCAAAAAGGTTACTAATGGAACTTTACGAAGGAATGATGAGGACGAAATATACTTCTCAGGACATTCAGGAGCAGTCTATAACGAGTCAAACCTGAGTGAGATGCTTACTGGAAAGAGATGGGACATACTGACAAGAATGTACTCATTTGTTCCCATGGGATACACTGAAGAAGTAGAGACAGACTCTCCATGGAGGAAAACAAACAGGGTTGGTGTTGCTTTGTTTGGTTAGAGAAAGAGACCAGACAAAAGTCTGCAAACTCAAGCTTAAAAGGCAAAATCCCCTGTGAGATCTTTTGCCCTGTCCTATACAAGCTGTGTGAACTTGGACAAGTCAGTTTTGCTTTTAGTAAAAATGAGACATATAATATTCTTACATGTTTTACAAGTTTAGCTAGTAAAACAAAGAGATTACACAGGTAAGTAGGCCAGGTTCTTGGGCTTCGTTCCTTATTGCTCAAGCTCCAGAGTTAGAGCTGTTGACTAATTCTTAGGGCTCAAACTGTTTTTCTTAACTGCAAAAAGAGGAATAAATTCAACAATGGTTCAGCTGGATTAAGGCAGAAGACTAAGTAGAAGAAAAAGAAAGACAGTGTAGAAAAGCGCCCGATGAATCAGGCTAAATCATTGAAAAGGAAGTAACCCTACCTGTTCAGAACCCCCTTCAAGGGATGGAGAAGCCAAACCAACAAATCCTCTTCCTTGGACCACTGGGGACAGCCTTATTTCTGTTAAGTTCACCAAACTTGGCATTCTGAGCTCCATACAAAGAAAAACCTGGCTGTGATGTAGAAGATTGTGTAAAGCTAGGATTTGTGCCCAGGTCACCTGACCCATTTTATATATACATTTCCACATCCATCAAAATGACTGACAGATATCATACTGAAAGGCAACAAAATACTATTATAGCTCAAGAAGTGCAGTTGTTATGCTTGGTGTTATCCTGATTCATATTTTTAAAGTGGCTAAATGCTTGTTCACACAGCAAGGAAGTGAGAAGCCAATATTAAAATGAGGACTGTCTGTCATCCAAACCTAGACATTTGAACTGCATCTACTGTAGAGCAAATTCAAATTCTTGTCATAGAGCTGGAGCCAAACGTACTAGTTAGGTGAATGACTAATTTGGAATATTTTAAAATCAGCATTGGAGCATATTTAAATTAGGCATCTGTCTTTGGAGTTCACGTTACTCAAAGTAAGCCAACAAAATATTCTTAAATGAGATCTGCCAATTGCAGTTTTGAATATACAAAAATCATTTACAATTTGCACATCAATTGTGGTATGTGGATAGGCTATGGTAAATTATTCAGAAATAATTTGTTCCCATTTATGAGTAAATCAATCCCCATAGCATCAACTTCCTAATATTTTATTGCAGAACAAACTTTGCTTCTAAGACCATGTGAAATTAAATGCACAGCCTCCTCAAATTTTTAATTTAATTAAAATCTATGTTAAGGTACTTCTGAAGAAATATAAACACAGAATGTGAGCTGAATAATTCCAAGTTTCTGTGAAACTTCTGATCCCTGCTTGACAAAGTATAAATAATCCCATTGTCTACTACCCGCACCTTCCACAGAGTGCTGGGACCGCAGTTGGGCACAGGACACTTTAATTTGGAGATGAAGAAGGCTTTTTTCCCTCCTTTTCCTAAGTAGAAAGTGTACCATTGTGAATATGAATCACTGAGGGTGACATTAAATCTTGCAAAGAGATAATATATGTCCCTGTGGTGGCTCAAGAGACTAACAATAAATGTTAAATATTAATAAGATTGTGGAAACCCTCATGGATACTGTCATAAAGTAGGGGCAGAAAAAGAGGAAAGACAGAAAATAAGAAGCCAAGACCTATGTCACAATCTTTTCTGTAGTGCAGTGTGCATTTTATGTTTCAGGGAAGTAAATACAGAAGTGACAATGGAACCCTCAGGAGGGTATATACAATCTAAGAATAGATACCCTTCAGAGACAAAAGGCAGGAGGCTCTCTGCTTGTGCTGTGAAAGGCACAGAAAAATTAGTCCCCATGATGAGGAAGAATGTCCTGATGGAATTTCAAGAATGGATGCTTTTGCCTTCCAGTGTGTGGTTTTCTTAGCTTTGGCAATTGGTTTTGTCCCTTAGGATGACAGAAACTATAGTGCTGACAGAGGACGGCTGTGTCAACCCATCACTCCAAGAGTGGCAGCTGGCTGGGCCACAATACTTTACCTCATGGCTCCTCTTCAAGCCCGAGGTCTTCCAAGTCTCCAAGTATATCTGCAGACCCATTAGGAAGGAGAGAGTGTACGTCAATAACACTGGCTCACCCTGCATTTAACTCTGCAAGGAGCCTGACTTTCAGATTTCCTTTCTTATGCCTTGGCTACAGCCAGCCTGATGGATGGGGGCACACTGGCTCATGGTCTCTGGTTGAGGAGAAAATGCAAATCAAAAGAAAAAATGGCAAGAAATCACCCTGCTAACATCCTCTGGAGGGTTCAGCCCCTTGTCTAGTGTGGATGGCAACATTTAAAAACAGCATGGATATCCTGGAGACAGCAAGCAGAATTGCAAAGCAGTAAAAGGAATGCAGCCAAACCTAGTTAATAGCTAAATGTGGCAGCCCACAGGGAATATTGGGAAGGCCTTTGTGAAGCACACATCCTTCCTCTCAAACATTCAGGGAACCAGGGCTATGGGTGAAGATGAGGACGGGGGTGGGAATTGCTGGGAAAGGTAAGTGTGTATGCCTGTACGCGTGTATGTCTGTGTGTGGTCTGAAAATACATTAAGCACATACTGAAATCTCTTCTCTAGATTTGATCTTTTTGATCACTATTTTATCACACTTTTTACCATTTTCTCCCACTATGAAAAAGTATCCCTAGCTAATAGAAACTTCTTATTGACTTAAGATTAACATTGAAATAATAAAAAGTCTGAGTACTGTCTAATTGAAGTGAAGCCAATACCTGTATTGGTGTGTTCAATTGTCCTTGTGGTCTCATTTGCCAGTCTTCTGTTTTTTTGAGATTTGACCACCAATACACAAACTTTGGCTGGCTATTTAGTCACGGCAAATCGATCTTTTCATTGATAAGATGGGTGAATAATCCCAAGATTATTATGTGAATTAAATGAAACATGCAATATGACCAACCTTGTGCCCAGTATAAAGTGAATTCAGTCAACACTGAATTTCAGTGCTCACTAAACACCTACTACACTTGAACCACAATGAAAGTGTCACATAGGGAAGGCTACAGGAGCATACAACCAAATACTAAGTAAGGGATTATGTTCTAACAAACTTAAATAAAACAAGCATTGATTTCTCTCTCCCTCACTCACACACACACACACACCAATAGTGGGATTCAAATGACACGATACATTGGGTCAGTGCCAAAGAATATGGTAAACAGCAAAGTATGAAATCAGTAGGAGAAACTTGGAAGACTGAAGATTTGATAGTCTGTTGTTAGCATCTAAAAGGTTGTGGGTGAGGGGTTCCCTCAAAGACATTGTTTCCCAATGAATAAAACATGAAAACAACTACATCTTCATCTAAAGAAGCCATGACTATCTTATATTTACTATTGACCCTGAATGAATAATTCCTTAATAATTGTAGCTAATAACTGATAAGAAAGAATTCTATGAGGAGAGAATGATGAAGACTAGCAGTGTTGGAATTCAATCTTTTATCTCTCTGAGTTTTCTGGAATGGAACAAGATCCCCAGAGTTCCTGCTAACCCAACAGTCTCTCATTTCTGCCTCTCTGTAATGTTGCAGGACAGGGATGGGGGAAAAGCTTGGTTTCTGCCCTTATTCCAACTCAAAGAGGACCTGCTGGGTCCTTCCCTCTTCAGGGTGTTTCACCACACATGTGCAACATGAACTTTTGAGTATTGTGAAGTCAGAGAAACTGATGCTTGAATTTTACGCTTGTGCAAATCTACCAGTCTGTATGGGAATGTAACTGAATTTCCAATTGCTGGGTTATCACGAGAAACAAAGAATAAATCTTGGGACAAGAAAAATGGCATTCAATAAACAACAGCAACTTTGTTGTTATAGCAAAATATATGATTACACTAATATTATTTCTAGATCTAAGCAAAATGGGAAAGAGGGATTTGTTCTCCAGTTCTTTCCTTCTCTCAAGCATTACTCTGTTCTCTGCATATAAGTCTATTTCTCTTTGATTTCCTTCACTTGCATCTTGCTTTTATGGGCAACCACACACAGTCCCAAAACTATTCATCTCCATCTTCACTCAATATTATCTTGACTCCCTTAATAACGTTGAAATGACCTCTGCATATTTCTTAACCCTGCAGATTTTCTTCCTCTTCATGTCCTCAAGCTACTGCTACTAGATTAAAGATGTGCTATTATGCTTTATGTGTTTCTATCAAGATCATTTGGGGCATAACCCTCATTCATTTCACTGAAATTATGCTTTGCATTCATTTCTTCACCTCTCCTTAATATACATCATTAATAAACATTCAATTAAGTGGTAAAATTAGAAAACTTCCAAATTTTCTTGAATTCTGAAAATGCTTGAATTCTGAATTTTTGTACTGTAATTGACTTATCTTTTAATTCCACTCCCATCAAATTTTCGAAACACCTTCATAATATGTCTATGTGTTGAATTAAAAACTATTGTGTACACATGTATAAACAGGGCAGGGAATACCTCTTTTACCCACGCTTTTCAGGTCTCGTATGACTACAACTTGACAGTATAGTTTTTCAACGTACAAACAGAATAAAACTGTAGAGAAAGGCAGAAAGTGGTATTGATGCCCTGATGCAGTCATTTTCCCTTTAATTTTATGACTTTTATTGGTTTCTGTCATGAGTGTTTTTTTCTATTTCTTCTTTATTTTTTTTCTGGCTTACATTGGATCTTTCAGCATTTAATTATTTTGAAGTTAGAGTGAATAGAGAGGGAGGGAAGGAGGGAGGGAGAGAAAAAGGAGAAGGAGCAAGAGGGAGAGACAGAGAGAAGGAGAGAAAGGGAGAGAGAGAGAACTTTGGTCTGCTGGTTCACTTCCAGATACCCACACGATGGGGGGTGGGCGAGCCAGGCTGGACCCGGGAACACCATAGTGCTGTGTTACATGAATGGTAGGTATCTGGTAGGTAGCTGACCTATCTTGTCTCCATTTCTAATTGAAATCAGTGCTTGAGTAAAAACAAATACACAAAAGGAACTTAATAATGTACTAATTTCTGGAAATAATACTAACAAGAACAAAAATCAGCAAGTGCACATCTTAACCTGGAGAGCACACACATTGCAAAGGAACATTTCTAATCAATTGATTCAGCTTTGCAAATAAGTTTGGTTCACCCTCTCATCCACACAGTCAGCCTTAGCCCAGGAGGCACAGAAATCAGAAGCCAAAAGGAAGTGAGCAGAGAGGAGAGTTTCCTAAGAGGCTCAGTTAGCTGCTGAGATGAGAGGCTGACATTTTTCAAAGACAGAGGGGAAAAGGTGAGCTGCCAGCCTACCAGGGAGCTATCAGCAGAGCTCAACCTATGATTTCAACTTAGATATGCAACTTACTTGCCAAGAGAGATGTGTCTGGGGTATCTTGGGAAGAAATGGCATCCTGGATTGATGGGTTAGACCTGGGGGAGTTTGTGGATTTAAAAACAGCCCATCCTGCCTGTCTGTCCCAGACTTCGGTAAATATCTGTCGTTAAACTGCACCACTCAGACAGGAGCTAAAAGGAGGCCCTTGCTAGTGCAAAGATGTTCCAATTTGGAAGGTGGTGGCTCACGACATTCTTACTCAGCACTTTATTCCCCTGTCCACATCTAACTTTGTACCATATTTTGATTTTAAAAGATGTTTTGTTCTTACTCACTTTGATTTCCATTTTGTTTGAAAGACAGAGAGCAATACAGAGAGAGGGGGAGAGAGAGATAGACAGTCAGACAAAAATTTTCCACTGCTGATATAGTTCTCAAATGCCTATTGCAGGGAAGGCTTGGTCAGGAACGTCTTTTGGGTCCCAATAAGTGTGACAGCAGGCCTATTACTTTGGTCATTGCCTGCTGGCTCCCAGGCTGCACAGCAGCAGGGAGGTTGACTTGGAAGTAGACCAGGGACTCGAACCCAGGCATTCTAGTCTGGGATGCAGTAGTTCCACATGGTGTTTTAACTGTGGCATCAAGCAATTGTCTCATGATTTCATTTTAGACTTTTCATTTTTCAGTTAATTACTTTGAAGACAAATTCAGAATTTGATTATTGTTCAATTCCCTAATATGGCAAGCATGGTTCTTCCTACAATATAATTCACTTTAAATGTTTCTTAAGTTGGTTAGTAAAAAAAAAAAAAAAAAAAAGAATTTCTTAGGGATTTAAGAAACCAGAACTCATGAATGAAATCATTCCATGCTAAATATATGGGAGCCATCTTAGATTGTGGGAAGGACATGACTTTTTTGGTCGGGCTGACCTGGATTTATGCGACCACCTTATCTCTCTGTATATGACATTCACAAGTTTTTTTTTTTTCCATGTGTGTTCATCTTAGCACTCATTCTTGAGTTGTCTATCTCCAACCCTCAGTTTTTCATCTTGAAAATAGGAATCACCATAGTATCTACAACCTAAAATAGTAATGGTATCTACCTCAAACAAAAATAAGGGCATATGGGACTGTATCATAAATTAATAATAATATTAGAAGAAGAAGTAAAAAATAAGTTCCCTATGATCACTGGCAGAATTAAACGGCAGTTGTGATATCATAGCTCTTAGCCCAGTTTCTAGTATGTTCTAAGTCTTCATTAAGTAAAAAACTACTAATGACAATAACAGTCATAGTACCACGTTGGATTACCACTTCAATTATGCATTTGTGGGAGTGGCAATTTCACTGTCATATTGCCAAGATAATCGCAAAATGCCCACAAATGTGCCATAGGTTTCCTTAGACACCAGTGTCATTGTTCCTGCTATGTTTGAGTGGAATTGACCTCTGGCCATTTACTCAAGGTCTTTCCAATTCTTTAAAATTACAAAGAGTAAGATGCTGTATTTAACCAATGTTGGGAATCTCTGCTGTCTCATAAAATGTGTTGGAGTGCTTGTCCATGCTTTGCTTTGATCAGGCATCATGTACCTTACCCTGTGCTGGGTGGATCACATCTGTTACTGTGTATGATCCTCATCCAGAACTTTAGCTACATTTTGCAGAAGAAGGAATTAAGACTCAAGGAGACTAAGGAACATGCTACGGTTTCACAGTCAGAAACATGGTTACAGCAGAAGCATAAAGTGGTCCCCAACTTCAAAGTCTATATTTTTGCCAGGACTCCTGATGTCTAGAACTGGTGTGGCTGAGCTATCCATCAGGTAACTGGTCCAGGTTTCATAGTAATAATGTACTTTCTAACTTCATTTCAGAGACCTGGATGCCATTCTGTGTCCTGTTTGCCCCTACTCAGCTTTAAACCCCTGCAGAAACACAAGTGAAAAGTATTTTGGTAGTTGGATTTTGCACGTGATTCAGCCAAGTTTTATGAAAAGTAATGAGTATAGCAGTGCAGAGTAGGTGCTCCATGCCAGGGAATAGGCTCATTTCTCTTCATATCCCTACTTCTCTGCTCAGGCTTTTCTTGTTCCTTCAGCCTTTGTTCATACTGTTCCCTTCTTCACTGAACCTACATGACAGGCAGTTATGACATATCAGAACAAGTGCTTCTGCAAGCAGTCTCCATGATATTACTTATTCTAAGTTCTTCTCTAGAGTCATCTGAGTTTGTAATGTCAAGGTATCAAAAAACTGTACCCTTGGCACATAGCTTTGAAGGCATCTGACAGTAAGTGTTCACAACTACGTCTGTTCTTCTCCACTAACAAATATTTAAAGAGGCCTATTGAATAGAAGGCCCTGTGCTGAGAATCCTACCAGAGAACATGATGCTTTATTTCAAAGTGCTTAGTGCCCTGGGGTTGGGGGAGAGATTGGCAGGTAGAACAATATAAGTGGTGTAGCAGAAATGTTTACACTGTGACTAAGGAAAGGTCATGTGAAATGTCTGTAAAGGCAAAGAAAACCAATGTTTTGGTCTTCTTTACGAGGTGCTGGTTAAGGAAAAACTTGGTATCACCAGCTTAGTAGATCATGAACTGAAGTCTCTAGGATTATCCTGATACTTACCACGTACTGGGAACTAGCTGAACCCTGGAAGCAGAGAGAAAAATAAAACACAAAGGATAAGAATAAACTTTCATAAGCACACACTCTCTGCTGTTAATGTGCTGAATATGATAATAAATACTTTGGACTCAATTTCTTTATATGCAAGTGAGAGGCATTGCAGATATTACTGATAAAGTTATTTTATTGGTGATACTCCTTAAGATTCTATAAAATAAATGTTCCTGAAGAGTTGGATTTTTTTGGTCACCCAGTGTGGTGAAGTACAACAAAACCATGTTTTGTAAATCTACTCAAACTTGGGAGTTCAGTAAAGACAAAATAAGTATTGTCCTTGTTCTCCTGCAATTGACTGGCTATGTGGAAAGCCATCTTAAGTAAGATGTGTAAATATATAACACCAGTAGTGATTTGAAGGAACATGGAAAGCCATTTAATTGTCTTAGGCAGTTTCAAAAATTATTTTCTTGTTTTTGTTTTGTTTGGAAGGTAGAGAAACAAAAAGATCTTCCATCTACTGGTTTACTCCCTAAATGGTCACAACGATTAAATCCATGCTAGAAACCAGAAACCTTGATCCAGGTCCCCAAGTACTGTAGTATCATCTGCTGCATGCCAGATACATATCTACATGAAACAGGACTGAGAGTGGAGACACGGGACTTGAACTAGGCACTCTGATAGGGATGGATGCATTCTGGGTGGCAGATTAACTGATGCACCAAACATCTGCCCCTTTGGTTGTTTGAAATATCTGTGAATTTTAAGCATTTGGGCTGATCATTAATTTGCTTGGTTAGCAGTCCTGTGTCTTTTTGATGGAACACATTCTGGAGGACATTTGTCTGAGTGTCACCAAGGGCCACGCACAGGCACAGGCAACAGAGGGAGCAGTGTTGCTGAGTCAGTGAACCCTAATCCTTCTTGCTCCCTCTTGGGGCCTGCAGAGAGTTCGATACACCGATACACGTGGCTAACTGCAAAAGGGCAGCAAAGATAAATAAAGTGCTCACGTCCAGGCTTGGGAAGAGACAGAATCCCAAAGTGTCAGGTCTGAGGGTACCGTGGTACTGAGAGGGAAAACTGTGAGCTGACACAAAATGTTCAATGCTCAGGGTGCCGGCAGACACCAGTGAGAGGATCAAGACTCCTCTGCGCAGCAGACAGCTGTCCCCAAAGTAGTTCATCCCAGTCAATGAGCTTTGGCAAAGAAGAGCTCACTGGGGAGAGTTGGATTTGACTCTGCGCAATTGTTTAAATCCAGGCTTAAAGACGCCAAGTGCTTCCTCCTGCCATAGGGCAGTTTGATGAAGCTACTATGCAGTGAAAACAAGGGGAAAGTACAATTCAGATTTCAGCTCCTACACAGGAGAACACTTGAGAAATTTCAGGGCAAAAGTGGAATTAAGAGACAAATTTATTTTGGTGCAAAAAAAAAATTCATGTGTAGTTACTTGAGCTTTTTGGAGATGTCCTGTATTTCCGGCTGAGAATTCCCAGTTACCTTGTGCTTGGTCCAGTGCTGAGAGTGATGACAGTCAGATTTTCTCTTGTACATTTTCCTCAAAAGTTTTCTAGAAAGGTTGCCATATTTTTGCCACCATGACCTTAAAATTATCCACACAGGTCATCTGGTTTAAAAAACACATTAAAAAGACATAACCTGCTTAAATGACCCATTCAAGGTCAAGTAGCGAGTACATATCAGGAGCAGAAATGGAACCAGATATTCTGATTTTTTTTTAGTGTTCAGGATGGGCCAAGCTAAGTTATTATTTTACTTTGACATTTTTAGGAACTGAAAATTGACCTCCAGTACGTCTCTTTCTTGAGGAGAAGATATAATTGGACAATTCATACACTGGATAATTTCGAGCAAGAGGACAGAGGGTCCCAACAAAAGAGGACAGGAAGGAAAACTCCTGGACTGAATCCCCAGGTCACGTTCTCAGGCAGGCAGTGGCCTTCACCCTTTCAGGCCTGGCTTGATGCCCAACTCCAGTACTAGCTGTCTTCCTGGGTTGTCTTCAGGACAAAGAACTTGGAAGTGAAACAGAATGAAAGTATCCAGTTTATAGTTCACAGAGGAGGGAGCCCAGGGAGATCTCCATTTCCAGGGAAATCTCCAGCTCCTCCCCAAACCTGGTTAGCTGTGTGTTCTGCCAGCTATTAGTGTGAGAGCCCTTCAAGGTCTTTTACTCACAGTTCTACTGGGCAGTGAGAGTGACATCAAGTGGATGCAGCAGTGAATAAAACTACCATCCCGGTCCATGCTGGAAGACTGTGATTCTGTGAAACATGCTTCTGATTTATATACAGAATCTGGGTATTCTGTTTTATCCCAGGCCTTTTTTCTCTCACCTACAGGGTGACCTTCCTGCCTGAAAGTTTTGGTTCTCTTTGCATCAGGTAAGTCATACTCTAAGCTTATTTATTCTGCTGCTTCTCTGGGGGGTAGGGTGCATTGAAAGAAATCATTGTGAAGTTCAACAAACTTCTTGGAGCACTAACAATGTGTGAAGCATTGTCTTCCCTATTAAGGGCTTAAAGACAGCAGGTACACTGTCTAACGGAGCCAGGGACACAACCAGCACAGGTGAGTCTAGGGGACAGGTTCTGATGTTTCTTTCCAGGAGAGGGTGACCCAGGAGTTAAGTCCTGAGCAGGAGAGTCAGCCATAAAAGAACCAGATGTGGTTAGGTGTGACAGCATGAATGGGGATGGAATGGAGGATCCTAGAAATGAGGGTTTTGGGGTGTGTGGGAACAGTGACCTGAGATTTAGATAGATTCTCTCATTGATCTCACTTCTATCCTCTGTGAGATAAACAAACCCCGATGTTTACTTTCTCTGAGCACACTGCCTGGGAAGAGAGTGAATTTGGAGGTTTTCCTAGATCCATGTGCCCCTATTGACAATTGTTTGCTTTTCTAAAAGTGATATCATTTTTTTTAAAGATCCAAAATCATAAACAACAAAAATTGACATCATTGAAATCTGTTGTGATACATGGTAAATAATTTTTTTCACTATGGCTAAATAAACATAACATTTATCATTTTGCCCACTTTTAAGTATACAGTTAGTGGCACTAACCACATTTACTTTTTTTTAGGCAACTATAGACAATGTTCATCTCCCGGATTTTGTGTCATCCCATACTGAAACTCAATGTTACTAAATATTAACACCTATTTGTCCATCGTCCCTTAAGCCCTGCCCCCCCACCCCCCACACACAGTATCATGCTCCCTGCTTCTCATCATTAAACTGTTTTGCCTTTTATTTAAGAAACCCCAGACTGCTTTGCCACAGCGTGGCATAAATGGACCTCTCCAAGAGAGTAGCTCAAGCAGCTTGTGACACGGGGCTGGCAGTCAGCTCTTCCAATCCTTGCCCACTGTGCGCAACAACTTGAGCAGGAGCATTAGAAGTGCAATCAAGAATTCCTCTTCCCAATCTAGAGCAAGGGACCCACCAAGGAAGCCGGAGCTCCCCCTAGAGTCTTCTGTGTCCAATGCAATACTACAGGAAAAAATATGGACCTGCGGTGAGACAAAGGGAAAAAGGAGAGACAGGATTTGAGAGTCACTTGAGGGTTACTAAGTACAAGCTGTCCATGCCCCTGAAATAACACTGCTTCCTTTCCTCTCGCCCTCTCACAAACCGGATTGTGTTTCATAATCCTGCCAACACTTAAATCCCTTTTGCTCCGCAGACTGTCCAGAGTAATTGATAATGCTGATGCTTTAGTAAGCAAGGCTGTTCTTCAAGTCGGCCTGGAACTAATGTTTCAGCAAGAGGCCAGTGTGTTCCCAGGGATGGCAGAAATCAAATGAAAGGTAAGACTCAAAGCCCGACCACCTCTAGTCCCAAAGGTTGCATGCAACTTCTCACCGGATGGAAGGCTTCCTTTTCCTGAATTAATAATTTTCATTTGCTGGACAAGTTCCAACTCAGGTAATTACATTCTTCCTTACCCAAATGCCCCTGGCAAATTTAGTCCTTTCGATGTCTTCTTGCAGTCTTTAGTTTCTGTGGCATTTTTTGCTTTGGACACAGCTTTTTTTCCAAAGAGATTTTTTTTTTTTTTTTGCCTTAAATGAGAGGGCACAGATGGGTAGCTACTCATATTGTGTATTATCTGCAGAGGAATTACAGGATGAAATAAAAGGGGTGAATACTTGCTGTCCAGAATAGAGCCCCAGAGAATGAAAGGCCACATGAGTTTCACTGATCCAGTCTCTGCCACCATCACCAAGGTAGATGCATAATTAAGCCACTGGTGCTGCTTATGTATTTGCTTTTCTAGAGCCTCCTCCATAGCTTTTAGTGTTATCTGGCTGGTGTTATAACTCTCCTGGCAAGTAATTGTAGCCTATTATCAAATGAAACCCCTACTGCTTGGGTAGTGCTAATCCGTGTTTCTTATGTTGTCTTACCAAGTGGTTTATTGTTCAGTTTCCCAGCAGTAAGATTTAGGTTTTAATTTGGGGCAAAGGAACTTTTGAAATGTTTATTTCATTGTGTGATTTTGGTTTAAAAATCTATAGAATATGCCAAAATGTTCTCAGTAATTCTGTGTTATATATCACCTGGTCCTCAAAATAGGATCAATTATAGGAAGTACTTGGACTCAAGAGGTATTTATTGAATATCTGTGCCACCTTGGAAAAGTTAATCAATGATTTCAGCCTTCAATTTCCCATCTGTAAATTGAAGATAATAGAATAAATATTTCTTAGGATTATTGTGATCATTACATAAGAGTGCCTGGAAAATAATCATAGCAATATGATTATCACTAGCATAAAATGTTCTTTAAAATATTATTTTAAGAAAATCTGTTTTGGTAGCCTAGTGGCTAAAGTCCTCATCTTGCAAGTGCCAGGATCCCATATGGGTGTGGGTTCGTGTCCTGGCTGCTCCACTTCCCATCCAGCTCTCTGCTTGGGTCCTGGGAAAGCAGCTGAGGACAGCCCAAGGCCTTGGGACCCTGCACCCAGGTGAGAGACCCAGCAGAAGAAGCTCCTGGCTCCTGGATTCAGATCAGCTCAGCTCTGACTATTATGGCTCCTTGGGGAGTGAACCAGATCTTCCAGAAAGATGGACAATCTTTCTGTCTCTCCTTTGCTGTAAATCTGATTTCAATTTAAAAAAAAAACAACAACTTTTTTTTAAAAAAAAGAAAAATCTTTTGTGTGCTAATCTATTAGGTAATAAATTATGCAAGAAATATTAAAGATGACTGAGCTATGGTCTCTGCCCTCAGTATGCTAATGGTCTAATGAAGGAATCATATTCTGTTTTGCTATGATAAACTTAATACCCAAATCCATGCCTAGAACTTATAGTTGGTGACCAATAAATATAGATTAATATGTAATTAAATAAAGGAGGGAAAATAAAGAAGGAAAAGAACCAATGAAGGGCATTGAGGACAGATTCAAAAGAAGTTTACATATGATCTACATCTTGAAAATTAGATATGATTCTGATAAATCATGAGGGAATTAAATGATATTAAGACCAATTAATAGAACTATGGGGGTTGTGTACTTAAAGAAAAAGCTAACATTTATGGAAAATAGTGGTTCCTGGCAATTGGCCAGAGACCCCAACTATTGCTAAGCTAACTCAGCTGCTCTGAAGACTGAAGAAATTAATGTCTGGGATATGCAATGATCTATTTGCAACTTTCCTTTTGGAACATTCTACACCGAAATACAATCTCCCTGAGAATAGACACCATGCATATCTTGATCAACTTCTACCCCTATGCTTAAAAGTATCCCTGGCATGCGTTAGTTGCGTGGGAACAGAGGAGCAAGACATGACTGAACCCTTAAATCGGGTTTATAAAATACGTGATTGGCCATTGAAGTCCAAGATAATTAAGAACATACAGAAGGAGACTAGAAAGGCAGTTTGGAAGCAGACTTAAGAAACTTTTGAAAATTGTGCCAATTATTCTGTATTCATTTGGGCATGGCATCTAACAAGGATTTGAGAATAGGGGGTTATTTATAAGGAAGTTGCTGTGGCATTTTGGTACCCATGTGATAGAGTAAAAGGAAGGAGGCAAAAAACATCAAAAAAGAAAAGTATTTTAATTGGTTGGCATGAAGGAGGAACTAAAGTAGGTCAGAAGGAATGTGAAGGAAGAAGTTGAATCCGACACAAATTAAGAAAATATTCAGAACATCATTGGATAAACTGGGAAAGGCAAGGTAAGAATTCTATTTCCTGATGGGCTATACTATCTTAGGGAGTATACTGAATCTTTCTTTGCCTGTTCCATAATCTATAGAATGAAAGAACTGAACTATTGCTTACTCTTATTAATTTCAAATATAATCTCAAACTTCTAATGGATTAACAAAGTCTCATCCCTACCTCTCCTTCACTTTCATTTTTTGGTGACATTTCACCTTAAACTTTGGACTTGCTTCATCTTTGTAGGTTTGCAGGTTAATGTCCCATGGAATATAAGTCCTCAGGGTACAAAGTAGCATACTTACTTTACTACATCTGAAGAATATTCAATCATTTTTTTTTCACTCTGTTTTCTTATTCATCGGGTCCTTCAGGGAAGAATCTGATATTTGCAGTGTTGGGAACATTAACTAACAGATATCTGTCTCTCAAATTTAATGCTCATACATATATGTATACATACACATGTACTTATGTGAATGAATGAATGAGTGAGGTGGTGATGGGCCAGCATTTCGTGGATTATGTATTACTAATAACTGGGGACTGCTAACACTCTTGTTTTGTTCCTATATTTCCTCAAAAACTCTCCAGAATCTAAATGATTTTCTTAACCTTTGTTCTCCTGTGGCTGTTGCTGCTATTTGCTACTCAGCCTTTCCCATTCGCTAGTGGTTAGCTGTCTAAGCTCATTTGAAGGCTGGGGAATCAATTGTGGCAATCCTTTTCTCTTAGGATTAGAACACCTCCAGTTATGTGCACAGAAATTTCAGCAGCTGAGCTTTCCTGGACTTTGTAAGCCAGAGACCTAGCATGAGTTAACAAGAACCAACACATTTGCAAAGCTTAAAAGAATACTCTATTATTGTGTGGCAATTGGTAAAGAACTTATTAATTAAGGATATAAGATAGAAAGAAATCTCCCAGGAGGCAAAAAGCCATTACAAAGACATTGTGGAACCAATCTAGCAGTTAATGGAATACTTAGAAGTCCTTAAAAAGGGAGAGAGAGGGTCACTTTAAAAAATAGGTATTGCAAATTAATGATATTAAAGACTGGGAGAAATTTCACTACAACACAGGTAAAAATTTGAAACAACAACTTTTTAAAAACTCACTTCATAAACACTTGATTTAATAAAATCTCACACTTTTATCATAACATCTCTAGAAACTTAGCATATACTCAAACCACACAAAGCATAAAAGTAAATTCAGATGGAAATGGAAGTTAAGCTAGTGTTGCAAATGAGAATTAATAGTACACTTGCTCTGATTCTGAGATAGGAGCACCAGACTAAATAAATAACTCATTTCAAATGCCTGTGAGCTGCTTGTTTAAGAGATAGCTACCATATTAGCAAGAAATTCCTGACTCTGCCTCCATTTTCCTTCTTAAGTTGTGAGTTTTCCACTGTGTGGGTCAGGGTTTGGAGGAGTGGAGTCAAACAGTGAAGATAACTCAGGAACTGGTTTGTCTGGAGTAACGACAGAGCTCCAGCGATCCAGGTGTGGGGTCCCACTGAGCCTTTCACCACTGAGGCAAAGCCAGCCTGGAGAAGGATGTGCATCAGCCACAGAACATACACATTAAGAAAATGAGAAAAATGAGACATTAGCTTTCTGACCGAAATTCGAAACTGGCCTCACCGAGTCTTTTGTACACTGATGGTATCTTCATAGGTTAACATTTGTGAATAATTCATTCTGTATTTCGGAAAGATGCACTTAAATTAATCTATATATGGGTTTTTATTACTTTAAAATACCTGAAAACAGCTTCTTTAGAAGGAAGAATATTTAGTTTGGCTTACAGTTTTAAAAGTTCCCCTCCAAAGGCTCACAGTCAAATCCTCACCAAGTTCGCAGAGGGGATAGTAGAATGTGATTGAGGGAGGGTCCCATGAGGAGCCAGGCGTGAGTGACACTGGGATCAGGTCATGATTCAATCTGACAGCCCCACTCCAGCAGCTAATCCAATCTACTCACTTCCCAAAGGCTCCATCTTCAGACGCCATCTCAACCCTTAACCCATCAACCACTGATCAGTTAGTTAGGACTTTGGGATTTAAGTGCCTGAATAATTTAGGGAATCCAGATCAACACATAACAGTGGTTGAGTGCAAAAAGCACTGGAAATAAGACCCAAGGATATGGTTTTGAGCATGCATCTGCCACATTCCAGCTCTGGTATTATGGCATTCTATGGAGACTTTCTGAATCTCCTCTTTCCAAAGGTGAAAATGGGGTAAAATTATACTTGTTCAGCTTGTCTCAGAAAATAGATACAAATATCAAATAGAAAAGGTATGCCTCAGTACTACATAATCTGTAAAAATGGGACCTGTGCTGTGGCTTAATGGCACCAGCATGCTATAAGATCACAGTTTGAGTTCCAGATGCTCACTTCCCATTTATCTGCCTGCTAATCACACCTGAGAAGGCACTTTGAGATGGCCCATATGTTTGGGCTATGGATGAAGCTCCTGCTTTTAGACAGGCCCAACTATGGCCTTTGCAGACATTTGGGGAATGAAATAGCAAGTGAAGGATCTCTCTCTCTCTTCTCCTTCTCTCTTTTTTTTCCGCTCTCCCTTCTTCTCTCTGCATGTATGTAACTCTGCTTTCAAATAAATAATTTCTTAAAAAAAATTTTTGCATGTGTTAAAGGTAATGATGATGATGAGTTATTATCAACCTTAGCCTCTCTTTAAACAAAATAGGTAACTTTTCTGATAAAATATGGCAGAAATGAGTAGACTTTTTAATGAAATAAGTGACATGAGAATATAATCAGCTCTCACAATAGAAATGGTTCAATTATATCAATAAATACTGAAAGACAGAATGTATCTTTTTGTCCTTTAAACAAAACTAAAACTGCAACAATATGAGCTCATGACATGAACCAGGATACATTACCAACAATTAGAAGTTGAGTGCAATGTCAGACCTTCATAGGCAAGTGTTTGCCAACTTCAACTTGGTATGTTTCATATGCCTTATTGATCTGCACAATTTTTCCAACACTGTTGCCTGTCCTGAAGTCCACTGTCTTTCAACTTTCTACATGTTACTTTCGAATGTCATTCAACTTGCTAAAGAAGTGTATGTGGGCCTCTGGTAACTCAGCTTTCTTTCTATAACATGTCTGCTAAATATTATAGAACCACACACTAGGTAAGTGTCTGTTTCATTGTTGTCCTCCCATTCACAAATATAGTTAATTTTTCTTTTAGTTTTTAAAAATATTTTTATTTATTCACTTGTTTAAGAGGCAGAGTGAATGAGAAGGATAAAAAGAGAGCAGAGGAAGAGACAGAAATTTTCCATCTGTTACTTCACACCCCAAAGTGTCCTCAACAACCAGGGCTGGGTCAGACCAAAGTTAGGAGCATTCGAGTCCCTTACATAGTTGATAACAATCTAAAGACTTGAGCAGCCCCTGGTATATTCAAAAGAGTCTGGATTGGAAGCAAAACATCGTCTCAATTCCAGATAATTGGATATGGATGTGGTGCCTTAATCCTCTGCATTACAAAGCCTGTGCCAAAATTTTCATTGTTCTTTCCAGTTGAATTGTTTGACCATTGCTGGCCTTACTCTGTGCATTCTATTGCAGCTAGCAATGTGATCCTAGCTTTTATAATTCTGTTCCTCTTCCTGGCACATCATTCTATGTTTTTTCTTCATAAGCAAGGTCCTTCTGTTTCAGTTTAAATATTAATGTGTGTATAGGCATGCACTCATGTGCATGTATGCACACCCAATCTAGTCACACATTTTATAAATGATTTGATATGATTGGTAATTATCATGTCAACCAACTCTTGTAGCTCTTAGCTATTCTCCAACGCTAATCCACACTTGATTTTTGTCCACAGTGATCACTGGTGTTTCCCATTTCTGAACACAAGATCAAACACACAGTAAATATGAGTTGGAGGAATTAATGGTTTATATCCATATTGTTTTATGAGATGTAGAAAGGTAGAATCTAAGTGCATTAAATGCATGAAAATGTATTAAAGGTAAAATCAATATTTAGAGTGCAAGTAGAATTGAAACTATTAATGCCATTATTTCCATTTTATAGGTAAGTGTTGAAGAAAGCAATTTTTACAAGATTTTGTTTCTTGGTGAATGATAATTCATGGAGTATAATTTGTAATTTATAACTTCCAGAGATGTCAATATTGATCAAAATGTCCTCATCCCTCTGGTTCTAATCGGGTTCACTGTGAAACATTACAATATTCCACTAACTTGAACTCTCCATCTCAGCCAAACCAATGCTTTGTTTTTCTTCTCTATCACAATACTCAAATCCCAGTTATCCCTACTGCACTGAGCAGGTTCTTCCCCTGCCACCCTTCCTCATAGAACTGCTTAAAGATCTTATTTGGAAGTTTTCCTAATCAACTCTTGTCTTATCAGTCTATCAATTCTTTAGTTCTTTATAGCCTGCTTTGCCCAACAGTGTATCTAAGATCCTATTTCAGGCACATTTTCTAAACCATGGTACGTTAAAAAAAAAGAGGGGGGGGCACCATATTTTGTTCTTTCTATGGCGATGCAGAATCTGTTCCTCAGGCCTTAAAATCCAGGTTTAACCTTGTGACTTATTTCAGCCAAAGGAACATTAATAAACATGATATAAATGCAGGCTCAAAAAGATTTGTGACATTGAATCTTTGCTTCTCTTGCTGAGGCCACCATATGGAAAAACAAAAGTTAGCCCTTGGGAGAAAACACACAAAGGCAAACCAAGATACCTTGACTGGTGGCTAGGCCAGTGCCTGACATGAGAGTGGGGCCAACCAAGAATATGTGGCCCTCAGCCTGTGACATGACTACTGATGTATGAGTGAGCCCAAGAAGGACCACTAACATGTTTCCTCTAATGAACACAGCCCCACATGTCACCTTATAGCCTTGTGAGCTAATAAAGATTACAGTTTAATGTCACTTCATTTTTGGGTGATTTGTTACAAGGCAAAGGCCGATTGATGCATTCATCCTCTATCCTACATAGCTTTCCAGGATTGTTTGCTTCTACTCAGATGTACTTCTCTAGTGAATGATCCATTGGGCTCCATTTCACAGAGGGAAGTCAATGCAAGAAGGCTTTCCTAGTATCAATGCTCCAATTAGATATAGGAGCATTAGATATAGGTACTTCCCATTAGATATAGGTACTTCATGCACTTTTTTTTCCCACTGGAGTTACCACTAAAAATGTATAGAAAAAAAATTAGGAAGTTAAGCAGACAATTCTTGAAATCTGATTCCAAAACAGTAAGCTTGAACTTATGTATGGCTTACACAATTGAGACCAGCACTGAATGCTTTCATCCACTTGTTGTCTTTAAAACAGCCCCTATCCACTATTCACAAATGCCTATTCCAAAGCTGCGGATCCCAGAACCCACACAATAGTCATCACAACAATCAATGATATCTACTGATTCTCTTCTGAGTGTTACTTGCTTCTCTCCCATGCTTTATCTTTATGGCATAATAATTCCATGCGTAGGTATAACTTATTTTCCACTTTACAGAAAATCTCTAGAGAAATAAGATCCAAAATACCCTAGAGCTATGTGGCTAGGAAGGCAGAGAATGAAACTCAAGCCAGGGCTAGCTCACACATTTTCTCCTTTGCTGCTCATCTCCTTTGGGTTAAGAACAATACAAAGCTTGTTTCCTTTTCTGTATGAAGGATGCATGAGATAAATCATCATTCAAAGATACTTGAAGAGATGCTCCTCAATAAGAGCACAGAATCTCTGGTACCCAAACACAAGCAATGTGACTTTCAAGTAGCATTAAGTGTGTTATGCCTTGGCTGCTCCCAGAACACCCTCTTACTTGTCTATAGCATTCACTTTTTAAGCTTTTTGAATGAGCAAAGGGGAACATATCAAGTCATGAATTAGACACATTTTTCCTAATTCAGAGCCAAGCAGAGTACAACCATACATACCGTCCTAAACTTCTGAATTATCTTCATAAAAATGCCACAAAGGAGACTTCAAAATTTAAAACATTAAGAGAAGTCAGTTGGGAAGCCAGGAACAGTCTTTATAACTGCTTTTATGTTCCCAATAATAAAACAGTTCCCAGCACCTCATCTCCATTAAGGAAATCTTGTACATCTTAAGGTAGCAAAATTGGACACTGGGCATTTAGTTTCATTTAAATGATTTTCTCTCACCTGCTACTTACCTTTCTGTAGTTCCCTTCCACCTCAGTTTCAGGTGTATAAAATTACTTCACTTCGTTTCAGAAGTCAGAGATTTCTCTGTTCTAAATCCAGATGTTCTTATAATTTGCCAATTCAGTTTGTCAGAATCTCATGTTGTGGACTCTTTGGGTCTGCATATGTGCACTTGCACTGAGATATGTTTGTACTTGCTCTTTAACTCCTGGTACCTGGTATTAGTCCTCGTTTTTATTTTTTAATGAAATTTTATTTATTTTTATTGGAAAGGCAGATTTAAGAAAGAAGAAGAGACAAAGAGAGGAAGATCTTCCATCAGCTGGTTTGCTTTCTGAATGACCTATATGGCCAGAGCTGAGTCAATACGAAGCCAGGAGCTTCTTCCCAGGTCTCCCAGCACAAGTGCAAGGTTCCAAGGTTTTGAGCTATCCTCCTCTGCTCTCCCAGGTTACAAGCAGGGCTCTAGCTAGGAAGTGGAGCAGCGAGGACATGAGGCAGCACTCACATGAGGTACTGGCAACTGCAGGTGAAAGGTCAGCCAGTTGAGCTATCAGACCAGCCCCCTCAGTCTTCACTCTACCCCAATTCTGGGACAAGACCTCACACACATGAAGACTCAGTAAGTGTCATATTAAATTATATCTTTTGGGATCCAGCAGTGTGATATAGCACTTTAAACCATACCCTGCAATGCCATCATCCATTTGGGCAACAGTTTAAACCCCAGCTGCTCCTCTTCTTATCCAGCTCCATGCTAATGTGCCAGGGAAAGCAATGAAATGGTTCAAGTGCTTGGGCCCCTGTATCAACATAAGAAAGTCAGGTGGAGTTCCAGCTTTATGCCTCTGAACTGGTTCAGCCCTGGCTATTGTATCAATTTGGTAAATGAACCAACAAATGAAAGATCTCTCTCTTCCTCTCTCCCTCTTGCTGATACTGTGCCTTTCAAATAAGTAATAAATTATTCCTTTGTATCCTCAGTTTACCCATTACTTTGCACATAGAAGGGATTTTTCTAAATATTTTGGTTACTAATTAATGGAGAAAGGATTGAAAGGAGCAGAATTCACACTGATCATAGAAATTTCTTAAAGGCAGACAATGAGGGATGTTTCCCTGCTCTCTCTTCATTCATCTTTAGAGAGACAGCATGACTTTTCTTCACTAGTTTCTTTCCTCCAGACCTCAAACTAGACACCTAACCCTGTTAGAAATGAGTCAGATTCTTTTCCCTGCAACACCAATTTCCCCTGCAACAGAATTCTGCAACCTACACACCAGCCATTTGAAGAATCACAGGAACCTGAAGCAACTCAAACTGTGCAACTTAAGTGACTAAAGACACTTGCAAAACACAATTTAGTATTTCTTCTGTTCCCATGAAAATGACCGCGGTCTAAATAAATAGATTGCACAACCCAATCTAGGCTGTAAATGATCACACAAATCAGGGAAGCATGGTGGTTTATACCTACTAAGCTAAAATGCATGCATCTGGAAAAGAGAACAGCATTTCAAAAACGTGTTTCCTCTTAATTAAGACCCCTTCTGATTTGGCTCTTCCCACAACCATTTCGTCCAAACTCTTGCAGAAATAAAGCCATCCAATTGCCTCTGTTGGGCGATTGGGAGGCACTGGGACAGCACAAAGGAGATGTGAAAAGAGCAAGGGAAAGGGAATATGTCACATCCTGACTACAGGGAACAGTGCAAAACATCTAATCACAGCAGTGCCAGGGAACTTGAACCTGTCCAAAAAGATCCTGCGCTCTCTATGTTTAATTGCCATTGATGGCTGCTGGCCAGTCATGCATGACAATGTGTGCGTGTCTCGCCGCTCTCTGCCTTTGTGCATTCCTGTCAGCTTTCACTCCAGGTGATGAACAGGGCCTAGGACCGGGGGGTTGGGGGGGCAGAGATTTGGATGGTTTGGGCTATAGAAACCCCTAATTAGTACAAAGCAGCTCATACTCGAAAAACCCACAGGTCTTTAGAATTATCAGCATTATAACCAGATTCATCCTCTTGCTGCCTTTCTCAAAGCCCATATGCAGCCTATTTATATTCCTTGAGAGGAAAACAAAACTAGGCCACACCATGCAAATGGGTAGGACATCCATGACCTGAGGTATGTTTATTGGCAGTATGAACGTCTCCTGTACAATTATATTTGAGTACATGCTTCAGGCTGGATGGAAACATCTGAATTACTCCTGAGAGGCAAAGAACCTTATCTTCCATGGTGACTCAAGCTTTGAAATCTCTTATTTCTGCCCATACAGGAGATAAAATGTTTCTGAGTCCAATGACGAGAAAAAAAAATCTGCTAACCTTTGGGGAAAAGATGGTTCCTTAAGTCTAGTGGGGTGTTGATAACTTCTTACAGCTTCTTTGTCCATCATAGGATGTTTCTGGAACACATCTGCAGATGCAGATCCAAAACAGCCAGCTTCACTGAGGGCTACCCTGTGAAACTTCACGGCACGAAAGGGACAGGTAGCAAGTTACCCTGAATTGGTCACTTCTCATTGTGGATACATCTTGGATCATATTTTGCTGCACAAATAGGCAAACGTTGTATGAAGTGTCAAATTCAAGATGGAATTTGAAGAGTTTGGGGCAGAATGAAACAGTGTCGCAAATGTTCTGCAAATGTTCTGTCCCTAGTCTGTACCTAAGAAGAGCTGGAAAGAACTTAACTTCTTTCTGGGCTTTAATCACCTCATCTCTAAAAATAGACATTCTACCCCATGGGGATGTGGTCCAGAATAAATGAACTGACATCTACTCGTGTTCTGCTATTTCTTAAATGTCTACTATTTCCTTAGCAGATAATCAGGCAAAACTCATGCATACAAACACCAGGAAATGTGATCTGCTTGTTTTTGTAAACTCAGTGATAGAGCACAATGGTGAAATGGCACCAGCTCTCTTGAATTAGGCCTGGATTTGAATATCCACTCTTTTAATAGTTAATATTGTGTTGATATTCTCACCTTAAAAATGGAGATAATAAAGGCAAAAAGTTTATCCTGACTGTCAGGACATCACTTGGAACCACATCTTACATTAGAGTGCCTGCATTCTGGCCCTGGTTTGATTTCCTGAGAGGTGGAAGGTGATGGGTGACCTTAGTATTTCGATCCTTGCCACACAAATGCGAGACCACGATAGGACTCCAGTCTCATGGCTTTGGTCAAGTACAGCTCTGGGTGTTCTAGACATTTGGGGAGAGAAAGAACAGGTGAAAGACCTTTCTCTGCCTGTTTCTGTCTCAGACACTCCGTTTCTCTGTGTCTGCCTTTCAAGTCAGTCAATCTATCAATTAATGAACAATGGAGATCATTTCTACCTGATGGGGTTGAGAAATAATTGAGGTATATTCATAAGAGATCTGGCAAACCGGTTCCGTAAATGGGGTGTACCTTCTAGTGCCCAGCTCCAACCAAGTGTGAATGTTTTCCATGCCAGGCCCACAAAATCTTCCTGAGTGATATTTCTTTGCTCTCTCTTCCTTGCTCTCTTTGGGTCTGATGCTAATGAGTACATCCACTTACGTTATAGACAGTAGAATGCAAATGACAAAAGGAAATTCCTGGACCCTTCCCTGTAATGCATCCACCTGCTTATTGGGAATCCCTTGCTTTATACTTTACAGGGGTGGCTATTGAACCTCTACAGTGCTAAACCCCTGGAATCTCAAGGTTTAACATCAACTTTGTTAATTCTAATATTGTGCTTTCCTCCTCCTTCTCTTCAATGTGACAGGTGTTTCATTGTTTATCCTACTCTCAATCTTTTTAAGTCATTTTATAAATCTGTAAAGAGTACAACTGAGTTACACTGTCTGACCCAAAATAATGTTGCCTTTCCTTAGAAGAATTCAGCCATTTCAATCTTTAGTGTAACAACTGATATTTTTATTTTGTTCTTTCCATGTTTCTCTTTAGCATTTCTTTATTTTCTTTGTTCTTATTATTGTGTAATTGATCAAATCATTATCCATCACGGTTTGCATCATCTTTGATTTGGAATTTCTAGTTTTATTTTTTCTAATTCCAGCAGTGGTTACCTTTTTATTCCTAATAGTCAAAATTAACATGTGCTTCTATGCTACTCATTTTGTGAAAAATAGGTTATCTCCAAATGTAACACTTTGAGGTATCACCTAATTCCAGTGAAACTGGCCTACATTCAGAACTCAACTAACAATACCTGCTTCATGGATGTGGGGAGAAAGGTAGCCTCCTTCACTGCTGGTGGGAGTGTAGGCTAGTACAACCATTGAGGAAATCAGCACGGAGAGTGCTTGGAGAATTGCAAATGAATCTGCCATATGACCCAGCTATCCTACTCCTAGGAACATACCTAATAGAAATGAAATCTGCATATGAGAAGGTGATCTGTAATCCTATATTTGCAACAGCACAATCTACAATAGCAAAGACATGGAAACAATCCAGATGTGTGTCCAAAGAAGAGCGGTTAAAGAAACTGTGGTACATCTACTGCATGGTATATTATTCAGCTATTAAGAAGAATGAAATTTTATGATTTACAACTAGGTGGTCCCAACCAGGGACCATTATGCTCAGTGAAATGAGTCGATCACAAAAGAATACTATATGTTCTGTCTTACATAAGGAAACCAGCATGCAAAGCGTAACTTCAATAACCTGATCCATACTTTTTTTTTCTTTTGGCTGTATCCCATGTGTTTTGGTGTTTTTTATTCCATTTTCATCTATTCCAAATCTTTTCTTTGCTCTTGTTGAATTCACCACTGGCTTATGGATTACAAGGTAGCATCCTTTTCCCCCAAGAGACTTTTGCGTTTCCTTTTTGTCACCCAGGTGTTGGTTACTCAGTGGTGTGTTTTTGCATGGTGCTGTAATTTGTTGTTTTTGTGGCTGTAGTTCTAATTTATGACAGTTGTTGATCTTGTTTCATGGCTTATTTACGGAAATGTATAGTGATGGAGTACTGGGGACTACCATATCCAGATGTGGGGGTACAATGCAACACGCATCCCTGCGTCCAAACAAAAGATGGACTCCTGATGAAACTGTTGGAAATGTGTAGACAATGGGATGCTGGATTGTCTGACATTGCCTGTACCAGCAATGTCAAGGCACACTTACATAAGAGACTGATGGAATTATGACTCCTTATGAAGGATTATATTATTGTAACAAAATGGGAAAAATCTGACGGGTGGTGGGAGTTTGAGGGGAAATCCCAGTCTATACAAAATTGTACCACAAAATTCAAAATTTCAAAATAAAATATAATAAAAGAAACTAATGCAAGCATGTAGACAATGAAATATTTTAAATATAGTACAGCAAAAATGAGTTTTCTTTCTTTAATTCTATGCCTAGTAAGCATCTTTTAAAAATAAAAGAAAAATAGGTATCTCTCATTGTGCTCTGTGCTTTTGCTCCCGCTGCTCCTGCCCATCCCAATGAAACATTCACAATGTTTTGTTGACATATTCCTGAGCACACATACCAGCTCCAGCAAAGACTTGGGGTGTTTTATTCCTCAACTCCTCTGCTACCAATTCTCATTTTGCTTGGTCAGCTTTTATTTTATATTATTGTGTGTTTCCTTATAGAATGTCTGCTACATCTTAAGAATTTTGATGTAGCCCTTATATCACACATTCTTATCTTTGCTGTCATGATTTGTTTCTATGCAGTTGTCTGTACACTGAGGTCCGTCGTTCACCATCTGTTTCTCTTCCCTTCATATTTTATCTTCAGTCTCTGTTCTAATTTACTATTTACCTTAAAAATTTTTGATAAGTTATGTCTTCAGATAGATGACATGAAGAAAAAATTCTGAGTATTCATTTATTTAATGCTATGGTTTGAGCACAGTGGTCACCCAACCTCATGTGGGAATTCCTGAAGTGCTATATAGAAGGTGAAAGGTTAATCTAATGATGGTGACTATTCTAGAAGTCAGTAGGTGAGATAAGAGCCTTGAAGAGGCACTACCATTACTGAATCCTGGTGGTTTTAGAAAAGACACAGAAACACGTGCCCTTCTTGTCTCCTGTCATGTGAGGCTCTATCAGCAAGGCCATCCGACATCAACTGAGGCAGGGCAAAGGGCCCTCATGAGAGCCAACATGAAGCTGTTTGGAATCTTAGCCTTCACAACTCTGAGCGAAATACGCCTCTTGTCTTTAGACAGTAACTTGGCTTTTGTTGTAGGAATGAAAAAGCAGGCATGCATCTATTCATTCATTTCATTCTTTTCTGTAAATATACCCTCAACTGGGAATAATTTTTTTTATTGCAATCTTCACTATCAGTAATCCATAGATTCTGTAGTTGTTGACCCAAAATTTTATTTTCCATGTTGCAGGTAAGATGTCCTCCTTTCATCTAATTTCTATCCTTTTTTAAGATACCTTTTATTCAGTTCAAAACATATTTTTTTAAGATTTATTTATTTTTATTGGAAAGTCAGATAATATGGAGAAGAGACAAGACAGAAAGAAAGATCTTCCGTCTGCTGATTCACTCCCCAAGTAACCATAATGGCTAGTGCTGAGCTGACCCAAAGCCAGAAGCCAGGAGCCTCTTCTGAGTCTCCCACATAGGTGCAGGGTCCCAAGGCTTTGGGCCATCCTTGACTGCTTTCCCAGGCCACAAGCAGGGAGCTGGATGGGAAGTGGTGCTGCTGGGATTAGAACTGGTACCTATATGGGATCCGCATGCATTCAAGGGTAGGCTACTGCTAGGCTAGGCTACTAGTGCTGCTAGGCTACTGCTCCAGGCCTTATTCAGTTCAAAATCTTTAAAAGTTTCTCTTAGAGTTTTGTAATTTTAACAAACACCAGACGTGTTCTATCATCAAATGCACCTTGAACTTTAGGAATACATTCAAGATGCTGACTGAAGTCTTTTTGCTCTTCTTCTATGTGCCTGGCATTTGTCTTTCCTTAATGCACTCCCCATTTTCCTCTTTTGAAAAGCCTATTATTTAAGTCTTAGTGATCTTAGATTACTGTTTTTCTAGGAGGAATTGTAATGCTTTGTTTTTGTAGACACTCAAGCTGCCATGAATCTTTTTCGGAAGTTCTAGCTCACATGTTGGATGTTTGCTTGCTCATACTCACTATGGCTACTAATCCTCTTCACAAAGCTGTATTTCCCTTCGCTTTGCCATGTGTCAGTTCACCTGTGGGGCTCAGTCACTGCCTCTGCTAAACCTGAAGCATTCACACAATTCTATAGAAATTTGGAGAAGTAACAGCCACCATTTTGTAGGTGATAAACAACAGCAAGAGGACAATTCTTTTTTGAGAAATGACTTCCACTTCTGTAGCCCCAGAGCTGGTGTTTTCCTAGCTTTAGGATTGAAAGAACTCCAACTAATTGGCCAGCAACCCTCTCCCTGCTTCCTCTAGGACTCCCCTGCAGTCCAGCACTACTCTCCTCTCTGGTACAAAGATTTCTACAGACAAAATATGACTTGCACCAACTATTTCTACCCTCTAGGCCTTGTCTGTTCGTGAATGTCAGGAGCTGTCAGTTGAGAAGTGACGTTTGAGCTAGAGCTGGCTGAGGAGGGTGGATGTATGAATTACCCATAAAAATATTCTAGGTCAAATTAGATCTTGCTGCAAGTGCTTACTCTGCAGCCATTGGTAATGAAAATCATTATAAGCAATGTTTATATGGTACCTAAAAGGTTAGGAACCCAGATTTGAAACAGTGCTGGGAACTCATTTATCTTTGTGTACTTTTTACTATCATTTTCAACTCATTGTTTTATGTTGGGTTAAAATTTTATAAAATTCTGTAACTCTTGGTAATATTTTCTTATTTGTTCTTTCACAGGGTTGGTAAATTTTTCAAGATAGTTTTTAGACTATTAATCTAACTTTTTAACTCATTGTGAAATACAGTCAGTGGTTATGTGTCATTCAGTAAGGCATATACATGGATCTAACCATTGTACTGCATTGATGAAATGTATACTGATTCCTTAAAATGTTAAGACATTCATGTCAGGGATCTGCTGATCTGTGGTTGAAGACTTACCCTCCCTTGACTTTTTGCTGGTAGACAGCTAGCAACTTGAACTATTTCTGAGCACTGAATCATACCACTGCCCTCCAGACTGGTGAGAGGAGAGCACTGTGTGCTCATTTGGTTTGGGGACAAGAATCTGACAGCTCTGTCAATGATGTGAACATTTGCCAGCAAGTTACCAATTCTGACAAGGTAGACTTCATCAACATCTGCAGCCTTAGGTGAACACGTGGCCTGTAGTGAGAATGGAGAAAGGGGACATTGTGGAAGGCAAGACAGTCTGGCAATAACCACAGCATATGTGTAAATACACACACACGCACACACACCCCCTTATAAAGCTGCATGTGATATAGAAAATGGACTTTGGGGCACCTTCAAATAGATTTATCAAAGAAACTCAAAGTCAGATGCTTTTCCTTTATAACCAGACCAATAGACTTAATTTTCTATGAAGAAAACAGGCATTTATTTTCTAATAAAGGTATGTTTGTACAGTCTACTTCAAAACATTGGAAAATACCCAGAACAGTATTATATTCATTGTCCTCAGAGGTTCATACTGTTAAACATGTTAATAGAGGAGTCTGTTAGGCCACACATCATAAGATGAGGATATAAATATTGTGAGAATTCAAAGACAGGATTTTTTTTAAAAAAATCCTGAAGTAATAAAAAAAAAAGTCATGAAAAGTCCTGGCATGGTGGCCTAGAGGCTAAAGTCTTCTCCTTGCATTCATCTGGATCTCATATAGGCACCGGTTCTAATCCCAGCTACCCTTCTTCCCACCTAGCTCCCTGCTTGTGGCCTGGGAAAGCAGTAGAGGATGGCCCAAAGTCTTGGGACCCTGTACCTACATGGGAGATCCAGAAGAGGCTCCTGGCTGCTGGCTTTGGATCAGCTCAGCACTAGCCATTAGGGCTACTTGGGGAGTGAATCAGCAGATGGAAGATCTTTCTCTCTGTCTTGTCTTTCCTCTTCTCTGTATTATCTTTCCAGTAAAAGTAAAATAAACCTTTAAAAAATGTTACTAGAAAAGTGCATTTGTGGAAAGGAAAAAGGAAATGTATAGTCATGAAGTACATGGAATTTGTTCTCTGTATTATTGGCACATTAGCATAAGAAGTGATGAGAACTGTTTTGCAGGTACATTAGTTGTACCTCTGAGACTCTACTAATAAACTTCTTTTAAAAAATAAAATTACAAAAGTAGACATAAACCTATTGCATACTGTTAATGGTGGTGACATCTTCTTAGAGTTAACAGAAAAGTTCCTGAAAGAGATTGTAAATTCTTCCTCTCAGAAGGTTATGCATTTTCCAAACCCTGCATGATTACGTTGTGGGAAGAACAGATCCTGGCAATTTCAGTGACTCAAAAAGGTGACACATGGAGAAACCAGAGCTTAGCATGTTTGGAACGGGCACTTGGGAAGCCCGAATACCAGGTGATGGTAAGAATAGATGTGTCCCCAAAGGCACACTTCCTGTGGAATTTATTATTTCTCTTGAAAGTTCACTTTTATGTCATCAGCAGAGTGTGAAATTCTGTGACTTTGGAAATTTCCGTTGCACTGATGTGAAGGGAAGAAGGGAGACAGATTGAAAACAGTCAGTGATTCTGGAGTGGGAGGTGGCATGAATTGAGAGCTGAGTGTTAGGTGAGGGCTCAGGACAGCAGTCGGGACACCTTCTCTGAGGATGTGGATTTGAGTGCCAGCTCTGCTCCCAGCTTTAGCTTCCTACTAATCACAGCCAACATGGATTGGCTCAGCTAGTTCCTACCACCCATTTGGAAGACTCAAATTGAGGCTTGCCCAGCTCTGGTCATTTTGGGTATTTTTCAATAAACTAGTTAATCGATTTCTCTCTCTCTCTGGTTCCCTCCCTCTGTTTCTACACCTTATAACTAATTAGTAAATGAATGTTTGTATATAGGTATGTATGAGTCATAGCAATCATATTCTAGCCCATATGTTCCTGCATCTGCTGCCTGTACATATTTTAGCATCTATATTGTCCCAGGAACAGGGCAGAAATAGAAACAATAAGATTCTAACCCCTATACAACTCACATGTCCCTAAGCATCTGATGGGCCCTGGAGTTAGCCAAACACAAGTCCTTCCCCTTCAATATTTAGTCACTGCTCAGACATGTTCAGTTATAAAGGGGGCTTACTTCCCCCACATGGCAGAATATATTTCAATGTCTGTTCTGGAATAGCTGCATTTGTTAGAAAATCAGTTTTTATATGAAAGGAAAAATTGGTCTCTGCAGAAACATTCTTAGACCAAACGGAGCTTGATTCTCCTAAAATACTTTCAAAACGACAGTTTACAGGGCTGTATCTAAGAATCAATACGAATGGGACCCAGGAATTTTAAAAAACTCCACAGGTGATTCTGAGAGCCACCGGGGTGAAGAATCACAGTCATGAAACATCGTATTATTTAGCTCTAACATCTACAATCAAATCTTTTATTCACTAGTCCTTCAAATATTTTGACAATTCTCACACTCCAGCTTCTTCAAACTCCCCACCTATATTGCCACTTCTTTCATGGGCTGAAGACGCCTGTTGCCTGCACCGATTCCTCACACATTATGACTTCTTGCTCTCTTTGCTGTCATCACCAGGGTTTATTAACTGGTTTCCATCAAGCAGGTGTTTAGCCTAATACCTAAGATGCTCATATACCAAATAAAAATGTTTGGAATTCACTTTCAGCTCCATGTGCAACTCCAATTTTCTGCGAAGACCTATAGCGCAATCAGTGATGGCCCCTGTTGGGTCCCTGTCATCTCTGTGGAAGACCCATGTGGGCAATCGCTCCTGAGTCGGGCTGTTACCTGCTGGGCATGGCTTAAAGCTTACCTCCCCGTGGCTTGAGACACAGCTTCCAGGCCTACATGTGGAGTGTGAACTCCGACATGGCTAGTAGGTCAGGGGGAATACAAGTGGAATATGACCTCTGACATGACCAGAATCAAGCAAATAGACGTGTCATATAGCCAATTACAGTGTCTTTGGTGGAGGTCGGGGTAGAGGAAGGGAATGCTGGAAGATGCCCTCCTGCTTTCTCCTTTCTTAACCTTTAAAAGCTGTGGCTTGTGCATAATAAACTAGACATTCCTCACCAGTTTGTCTCTGGTGGTTCTTAATGGCCAAAGAACACTGTTGCCTCAGCCTGGTGACCTCGGGCCCTGCTGGCAGGCTTAAACCCCTAGACACCCAGATAAGTCTTTAAAATCTGAAGTCAACACAGTTCAGTCCCAGCCATTAGAGGCACTTGGGAAGTATAGCAGTAATTGGGAATACATGTTTCCCTACCTATCTTTGTGTGTGCATGAGTGCCTCAAGTACAAAATGAAATATTTTTAAGCTCTGTTTTGTCAATATATTTGTAGTATCAATTTGTATACAAAAGCTATATGTGTGTCTGGTAAAAGAGACAAGAAGCTCCTTGATCTGGACACTGTGTTTGTTTCCATTTGTGAAGCTTAATTCCTGTTGCGGCCCTTGGAGAGCTTAGGCCAACTGACCTCCTCTACCCATTGGCTTCACTCATGCCTTTGATATTTGAATCCTAGTGTAGGATTTTATATATATTTTCCATAAATGTTAACCTCAATTTGTATTGCCCTCTATCTTGTCTCCTTCCGCAGTGTATTTGTTTTGTACAGCTATTTAGGTCAAGTATGAAAGCAAATAGCTTAGGAAATAAATTGGAATTTCACATAGTTGTTGTTTTCTGAAATTCCCTTTTAGCTATAAAATATGAAACAACTTAATATAACCAATGCCAACAAAAGGGACAGAGAAGGAGGAGGAGAAGAAAGAAGCAGAGAAAAAAGAAGAGAGGAATTGGAGGAAGCAGTGAAAGATCCTGGACATTTTGGAAAACAAGTAAATTTCTACTTTACAGGTCTCATATAAAAAACTGACTGCCAATCCCAAGTTTCTAATCAGGCCATTCAGATGTATGCACTCAAATGTGGAAGACATAGAAAAGTAAACCTAATGAGAATTTCATGGGCAGGCAGTTCCATGAATGCCAAAAATTTCCTAAGTATCTTCACACAAAGTAGAGTGGTGCACACTTGATAATAAAGGCAGTGATAATCAGCATGATTTAGAGACTTTGGTCAGGGACTCTACTGGCACATGGGTCCCAGAGGTAAGGAGCAAGTTAATAGTTCAGTGCGCCACCCGATCCCTAGACATGCTTAGCTCAACTCACACTGAAGGATTTTAGCATCGCAGTAAGAAAATCCCCTTCTGAAATTATGTGGCTTAGAAGGAGTTGGAATGATCCAGTAAAAAGAAGAAATACAAACAAACTTGAAGTGGGAAAAAAAACCAAAAACAGTTGGAAAATGAACTGGAAATAAATAAATGTACCTGAAAATATGGATTAAAGGAAATCTCGATGCCTTGAAATTATTCAGCTGCTTAGTTATATCTAAGTCTCTCTAGCACACTTAGAAATATGCATTAGCAAACAAGTAAATAGCGAATGTATTTTTTAAAGTATGAGTTAGGAGACTTCAAAAACATTTGGAAATCATGGCTGATAAATTCTAAGTTTATAGCTCCATGCTTGACTTTGATAAATGAGCATCAGATTTAATTATTAAACTCTCCACTTGACTGTCCCATTTGGATATCTAAATGGCAAGTCAAGCTTATTATGTCTTACAGAAAATTCTTGAGTTTTCTGTCATGTCACAATTTCTATACTCATTTTGCCATGTTTAGCATTATCCTGTGGGTTCTTTTCTTTTTCTTTAGGTTTAAACCTAGGAGTAAACCTGGATCTCTAAGTTGTCATCTTATTCCCCATCAGATCTATCATTACGCCTCATTTTCCCAGTAATCATGCTTTAGCCCAAGTCTGTAGCTACATTTTCATGTGCGACTGTAGATCTCTCTTAACAAGTCTCCATCTCCTCCACTGGTTCTGGTTCATTTCCCATGCACGACCAGTGATTCTACAATTGGAAGTGCAGTCAAGACATAAACTTAGCCAAGTGTCCAGAACAGCATCTTAACTGCTTCCTGAGTGATATTGATGCACAGCCAAGGTGGAGAATTACAGGTCTACGAGGCAAGAGTTAAATACACAAAGCCAGACTTCTAGTTGCAGGGTAGAGTTGGAATCTTTACTCCATTGATGGTCAGCTTGGTTTGGGGATTTGTTTCCACTATAGTCTTGGTAAATTATTACTACTCAGAATGCTGTGCTCAAAGATCTTCCTGAGCATGAAGGTTAGAGCAAGAACTCTATAGCCAGTGAACCAGGCTCTTGGTCCTGGCTCCACTGCCTGAGCATATGATCTTTCTCTGTGCTTTACTGTCCATATCTATGAAATGCCAGCAACATCAAAACCCATGATAGGGTTGTTGGGGATTAGGTGAATTCCATGTAAAGGACTTGCAATGGTACAGACAAAAAACAAAAAAACTCCAAAAATGCTAGCTGTTTGATTTGAGGGAATGGCTCTCAGCAGAAATTGCCTGTGGAAAATTCCATTGGCCCATGATTTTGAAAGTAGCTAGGGGGATTGAGAAAGACCATTTTCTTTAATACTCCAACTCCAGTCAAGAACAGAGTTGGTTAATGATTACATCCTATAACATTTTCCATGTCATGTGCCTTTTCCCCACCAGGCAATACAAAGTAATTAAGAATTATGGGAGGCAGATTCAGTGAGGGGGAAGGCATGCCTTTCTAGGGACAAGCTCCAAACCTTAACAAGGTTATTGGCACAGGTGTCTCCTGCAAATAAATTAATGGGGAGGCCGATCCAATCATTAATCTGTCATCCAAACTTGGTGCTTAGGGTCGTTTGGGGATAAGGGGCTTCCTTTGCCCAACCTTGATGGTGTCTGGAGCAAAGATTAGGAAGCAGAGTGATTTGGTTAGGATAACAAGGCTGTTAAAGAACAATCTGGCTCTTTAGATGGTATTTATAAAGCATTTCAAAAAAACTGTGTTCTGACAGCTGCTGTCAGTCTCTCGCCCAGAAACTATGGTGATTTATTGATACAGCAGGGGAAATGGGATCATTTTTATTTGTAAAAGTTTTACACACAAGAAGTCTGACTTGTCTTAGTTATTACTTCCCAAAGACAAATGCACTTGACTGAATGTTTAAGGTATGTTGGCATGAGGTTGTGATTTAACAAAATTTTTGTTGGAAGTCAGATATACACAGAGGAGATCTTCCTCTGATGATTCACTCGCCAAGCGGCTGCAACAGCCGGAACTGAACTGACCCGAAATCAGGAGCCTGGAGCCTCTTCCACTTCTCCCACACGGGTGCAGGGTTCCAAGGCTTTGGGCCATCCATCCTTGACTGCTTTCCCAGGCTACAAGCAGGGAGCTGGATGGGATGCAGGGCCATCAGGATTAGAACTGGCACCCATATGGGATCCCAATGCTTTCAAGGCAAGGACTTTAGCCACTAGGCTACTGTGTTGGGACCAAAATTATATTTTCAATGATCTGTTTGTGGATTACTCATTATCATTTCTTGGTTGGTTTTCTTGAGTATGAACTATGGAGTAATAAGTTAAGTATGAGTCATCAGAAAATATAGAAGTTGTTTTTTTGAGACAGGGAAATATGTCATATGTGTAAGTAAATGCTTCAAAGAATGTGTAATAATGCCAAAACAGAATATGCATAAATTT
Source organism: Ochotona curzoniae (assembly GCF_017591425.1). Taxonomy (NCBI): domain Eukaryota; kingdom Metazoa; phylum Chordata; class Mammalia; order Lagomorpha; family Ochotonidae; genus Ochotona; species Ochotona curzoniae. The sequence goes on from NW_024466219.1 coordinate 24,514,548, forward strand.
TAATTATTTTAATCTCTACTTATTCATACCATTATATGTCCCTGGTCTGCCTGATTAAGTCAAAAGATGGAGTCATTCTGTTTCACTCTTGAATAGTATAGAAAATGTGTACCTTTCAGGCTGTGAGATGACTAAGGACGTTGAGTGACCATTCAAACTAAGCCAAGAGCAGAAGAAGTCTTTGTGTCATTTTCAGGAATAGGCACATCTATTCACACTGCGTGTGGTAATAAGAACGGATTCTCCAAAAGCATTTTTATCAGATCATATGCCAGTAGAGTCGCAGGATCAATGACTTTTCTGACTTTTTCTGGGCTTGAAGAGATCTTTGAAACCATCTAGACCAAGCTCATTCATTTTACAATTGAGTTAACTGAAGCCCAGAGAGATAAAATGTCACATAGTTCCAGCTGAGCCAAGACAAGAAAAATTAGTGTTCAGCCTTGAATGTTTATATTCAACCAGATATGCTATTACCGATAGTGTCTGTGATAGACAGGGCATTGTCAGTGAGAGAAAATGTGGAAAGAATCATTGCTGATGAAGCCAAGGCCTGGCATGGGGGGTGTGAGTTTTCACAGGCAAGAGGATGCTCTGCTCCTTTAGGAAAACAAATGCAGGTGTCAAGCAGGAGTAGGTGGCATGCTGGGGAGAGGAGGCAGCATGACTTTTTCTTATCAGAGAGAAGCCCAGACCCTTCTTGGTTCAGCCTAGAACACCTGAGCAGCTCAAAGGACAACCACCTGAAGCCTGGTGGAATAATTTGCACCGACAAAGGAAGTATTCATATATATTGTAAATAATGAATTCTTCACCACACAAAGATATAGGTCCTGTCCAAAATAAACATCAGATCAGGAAAAACTTTTTTTAAACTTATTGTCTATTGTACAAGACAGTTCAGATTATGATGTAGAAGCTAAACTAACTGGGGAGAATCTTTATTTAGAATAGTTAGAACAGAGTTTATGAAGCAGAAAGAGTATTTTGACCTTTTCATGAATGGCTGTCACATATTTTGGTTTTTAAGCCAAACAAAACTGTTTAAGATGATTTGCCTGGAACTGATTTGCTTTCTTTCACCAAATCAGGCTGACCAGGACATGAGGTTTTCCTTTGTGTTTATGTTTAGAAGACAGTGTTGCAGGAGTAACTTCCATTTGAATTACACAGATATGGCTGGCTGGCTGTGAGAATTACCTAACTTCTGGTTTCCATTTTTGTCTTTAACAGTTCAAGCCCACCTTCCACAAATTCGAGGGTGCCCAGACCATGTAGATTCATCCTCAAAGCTAGAATGTGTGGGATACATATTTCTCAAGTTTTTTACAGGACATGATTCCTCTCTTTGACAAACACCCCTTATTGTCACAAAGTGTCCACAATTACGGAGCTGGCCACACACTGCTCTTCTTACGGCATGAAAAAAAAAATTTAACTCTGCATTTTCCAGTAGCGGCAGCTTTTACATGCATAAAGTTTTACATGCATAAAGTTTTCATTCTCGTTCAGTTCATTCGGGAGTTGATGAGTACACTATTTCAAACACCTGATCTCCAATGCTTTGACCACTTTATTTAATATTATTTTTGCTTACCTCTAAAGATCGAAAGTCGCTACATGTCTGAGGTTGACACTCCCCGTTGCAACCAAAGACATACCCTCAATTTCTTTCTCAAATTAACAAAACCTTTACTTACAAGAGGACTCCCTGGCATCAACCTTTAAAACTACATTTCCCATCAGTCCACAAGATTATTTCATCTCACTATGGCATAAGCAGCAGGGTCCAGCAAGTTTCTTTGAAAGGGAGAGAGGGGCAGTTGTGTGCACAGTGACCTGCATTTCATGATGGCCTGAGTTTAAGTCCTGGTTTCCCTTCGGATTCCAGCTTCCTGCAAATCTGCAGCCTGAGAGGCAGTAGTTGATGACTGTTGTGTCTGTGTCCCTGATATGTGTATGGGAGAGCTGCATTGAGCTCTGGGCTCACTGTTTTGTCATGATGCTGTTCTAGCTGCTGCAGAAACTTGGGGAGCAAACCAGCAGGTAGCAGATCTCTCTTTCAAATAATTTTTCTTAAAAATGAAAGATAAGGTTCATTTCCATCTTCGTTCTATCCTAGGGCTTAAAATAGCCCACGATGGTTGCTTCCCACGGCTCTCTTGGATGGCAGCACCAACGCTACCTCCTACGGATGTCACGGCACAGCCTCTGAAAGAAATTGACCGCTGATGACTCAGAGCTATAGTCTCACTCTTGAGCAGCCTGCGTCCAAGTTATTTTTTTATATGACAGAAAAATCAGTCACTAGTCATTTAATGACCAACCTGAATCTAGCTGAGAAATTCATTGCTAGATGATTTCATCATTGTACAAACGTCAGAAACAAACTTGCTCAAACTAGATCGTGCAATCTTATGGCTCCAATATTTTATATATATGCTTATCACTGACTGAAACATTGTAATGTGACATGACTATAATTGTTCAATTCCCCATTTTTGGATTATCATTTACCAAAGTTGAATTCAATCCCACCAATATTTAATCTTGCCTCATTAAAAAATTATTTATTTGAAAAGAGAGTTATGGCTAGAGAAGGAGAGGGGGTGAGAGTAAGGCATGGGAGGAGAGAGAGAATCTTCCATCAGCTGGTTCATGCCCCAGATGGTTGTAATAGCTAGGGCTGGACCAGGACAAAACCAGGACCCAAGAGCTTCATCAAATTCTTCCCTGAGGATGGCTGGGGCCCAAACACCTAGGCCATCCTCCAATGACTTTTTTCCAGACCACTAACTGGGAGCTGGATCGGAAGTGGAGCAGATAGGGCAAAATCAAGCATCCAAAGGCAGCCGCTTTACCCACTACATCTCAATGCCAGCCCCATTCTACTACCCCTTGCAAGTGAAACTCTAAAACAATTAGATGGCTTTGAAAAAAATTATTGAGAGTAATACTTAAAATGCAAAAGTAGGATTCATTACAAGCCTCAGATATACCACAATTCCTGCCCTCTATTATCTTAGTTAGTCAAGAAATAGCTGTATTTTCTTGTTCCCAGCCATGACTGGTTTCAATCCTAGAGAACACCTCATCCTTGAATACTAATCTTGTAGTTCTAATGGCAGGCAATTTGGGTAAGGAAATTGGCAGACTATTTGAAATTTAAAATAGAAGTTTCTACTGCCTTCCTGAGAAACAATAAGGCCTTTGAAAGTACCCTCTTGGAATATGAATGAAGAGTCCATGTCATCAGAAATAATTTATCCCATATAAATAGTGGCAAACTTGCTTTAAAATGTGGTGACACATTTCTACCAATGTTTACAGACAACAGAAAGAGTTTGGAATCAGAAGAATAAATTCCAATCTTGGCTCTATGAAGTGCTAGCTATATAACCTTGGGCAAATCATTTAATCCACTTAAGTTTATCTGATGAATCTTTTAAAAAAAAGCAGTGACAATAATTCATAGGATTGTATAAGCATCAAATAGTAGAGATGAGAATATTTTACTCAGTGCTTTCTGCATACATAGTAGTCGCTTTATCAATGTCATTTAAACAGTGTGGCATCCATGACAGTTCAAAGATGTGTTTTAGAACTCAAGTCCTGATTAAAAATGCATGTAGTATCTTTTGTCTGTAATTCTAAAGGGGCATTGGGGCTGACTCCCATTCTTCTTGAAAAATCAGCTTAAGAAAAAAATCAATGATCATAAGCTGCCCAAGGATACATTACAGCTTAATCTCTTAACACGTGGAGTGTGGGAAACCATCCAACGCCAGTGCTATTCTCATTTCTAGATAAGCTGCAGAATGAAATTCATTTTCATCCAAAGTTTGGTTGAGAGGCCTGGGGATGGAATACAGAAGGTATGGGGATGGAATACAGAAATTACTCTCTGCATTATTGAATGCCTCCCCTTTTGGTATTCTGACAACCAAGACTTTGGGATCATTTATGGTGCTGGATGTAATAAAACTGCACCATGAAAAATGGGATTTTATGGACTCAGTAAGGACCATAAGACGTGAATTTAGGATATGAATATTTGGGAGTACAGATGGGAGGAGTATGGGATGGGTAAGACATGTGTTTCTATGTCTGCTGTAGTGGTATTCAGTGCATAGGATTTAATTCAGAGATATACAGGGGCAAGGAGAGACAAAAACAAACTCAGATTAAGAGTAATTTCCCACCCCATACTCCTTTCTTAAGGAGTTACATAAGCAGTAACTCCTTATCCACAATTCCCTTGATCATGGTTCAGTTTCTGATCCATCTAGTTTGGACCAGGGCGCTATGTGTAGGAGGTTTTAAGTAAAGAAATGAAAGCTTCTCACCAATAAGTTGTGGAATATATTTACAGATTTGATCTTAGCATGAACAATGGTGACAGTCTGATTTTCCCAACTAAATGAAAAAAATTCTTTTAAGGATAATACCAACATTTCTGTCCACTGAATTTGTACAACTGGATTGAATAGGTCAAGAAATAAGTCCAGTTAAACATCAATTACACATTAGGCATATGGACACATTTATTATATTGTATCATGTCTCATTTCATAGATAATAGGTACACTAAATATGGTACATATTTCAATTTATGTGTTAGGTACATTTAAACTAATTATTTTGATCTGGGATGAGTCTATGGATTAGGTTATTGTATCCTAGTCTGACAAATAAAAACTGAAGATCAATGATATTAAGAAACGTGAACAAATCAGAGCTGCTTAGTGATAAAGCTGGCATTGAATACATCTAGTTAAGTCAGACACTGAATTTAAAGACTGGAATGCTTTGGTTCTGAGACTAAGGTTCAGCAGCATGAATGCATTCAACTTTAGCAAGAACAGAACTCATGTCTGGCCCACTAAGGGGTCAGCGATGGGCCATGACATGGATGCAGAGAAGAAAGCCATGGAGAACAAAACAGAATGCTGATGCAAATCTCTTCTATATTGCTATCTGGGTTCTTACACAAGGGTTTCTGTTAATCTTAGTTGTCTTTTCTCTAAATCCCATAAGGAATATGGTTCCAGCATCACCCTTTCGCCTCAGTGTAGTGAACAGCCTTGAAGATGATCCTGAAACATCCCTCATTCCTGGTTTCAACTTGTGGATAACCATCCCCACCCCCACCTTGAGTGTGATGGACCTAGTGATTCACATTAAGTTTATTCAGCTATTTATTTGAAATAAATAGAGTGACCAAGGAAACGCAGAGAAATGTTTCATCTGCTGGTTCATTTTTCAAATTCATGTAGCAATTGGCAGTGATCCAGGCTGAAGAGAGATGGAGAGGGGCTTTTCATCCACTGGTTCACTCTCCAAATTGCTGCAATGGGCAGAGCTGAGCTGAGCTGAAGCTAAGAGCTTGGAGCTTCTTTCCGGTCTCCCACATGGGTTAAGGGTGCAAGGACTTGGGCCATCCTTCATTGCTTTCCTAGGCTATAAGCAGGTGGCTAGATTGGAAGTGGAGAAGCCAGCATGTAAACTGGAGTCCATATGGAATGCCAGTGTTAGCAGGCTGAGGATTAGCTGTGGTGCCACAGCACCAGCCTTGCCAAAACCCAGTTGCTCTTTTGTGAGCTACAGACGCAGAGGCCCATGTGGCAAGGAACTGGGGGCTTCAGGGCACAGGCAGGAAGGCTCAGGGCTACCAATGTCTGTGAGGTTGAACTGGAAGCAGATCCTCCCACAAGGGGAGCCATGAAAAAAATGCAGCCTTAGCTTCTGTGTTGAGCTCAGCTTTGGGAGAGGTGCCATCCTGACCATGACATTCTGCGAAACCCAGAGCCAGAAGCATCCGGCAAGCTACACCAAGATTCCTGATCACAACAACTGGTGGGCAAGAAACGATTTTTTTGTTGTTGTTAATAGTTGTATAAAATCAACTCTACAATAATAAATATCTCACACACCTTGGGGTAAAAATCAACGTGGCATAGAAAACATCCAACACAATTGAGTATTCTCATCCAAAAAGTCTGATAATTTTCATTATTTCAAAAATAGTGTTACAAAGAAAATGGTGAAGGAAGCAAACTTAAGTACTAAAAGACAACCTGCGTCTACATCAAAAAATCTTCCACAGCTTTCCATGACATTAGGCAACCATATCTTCCCTTTTGACAGCCACTAACCTACAGCCCCATAACTGGGGAAAAGAAAATTGACTCAACAATAATTATAATAATAAATGGCAAAATTCACTTGAGCTTTTGCCTATCAGTCACATGTCACATTTGTCACTGGGCTCCTAGACATTGATGCGACCAGTGTCTTGGATCAATGGGCAGATGATGAGACTATGAATGATCATAACCACAAATGTCAACTTTATCCCTCTAAATGCACTCAGTGTGCTGTAGATAACCTGAAAGGTTGCATCAATAGTTGCCACCTGTTAGGTCTGTAGCTCTAAACACTGTCAGACAACATAGTGTTTCTGGAGCAGGGAAGGGAGCTGAATGCAATGGCAGCCTGACATTTGATGATAGATCAGGGCACATCACTGCCCTATTAAGTAACGGTGATTCTTCCCTGCCTTTAAAAGAGACCAATGCAGTCTCCCTCGGCGAGGAGGCCACCAGACTCTACCTGTAGGCAGGCTGCTTTGTTTTTATCTTTCCATTACAAGGAAGTTTTTGTTGAAACACCTGTGATCCTTTATTGTAGATGTTCCCTAGCCATGCGACCTCCTGGTAACCACCAGAGGCAGAAGTCTAAACTTATGATTTCATACTGTGCAACAAGATGATCTGAATCGGTTACAAGCCGAAATTTACGGTATCCCCCCAAATAAAGAGCGCTTGGTACTTTCTGATACTCAACTTCAACTAATTGTCAAAATAAAGTTTGCTCCCTCTGGCTTTAATGAACAGATTAGTAGCACTTGCATTAGCAATTCTATTTGCATAAAATTAATTTGGGAAAGCCCTTAAAAATAGCGTTCAGAGTGGCTTAAACATGCACACTGCCTATTTATACTATTAATTTGCTAAAGAAACTTTGCTTTTTAAGTAGGGCAAAAGTGAATCATTAGTCCAGCTAATGTAGAAAGTATTACAAAATTCTAAAATAAGTAAAGTGCAAATGGATATGTCTTTTCTACGCAAGAGTCACAAAAGCATTTGTATTAAGCTTACTCCAAGAAAACTGGTACTACATAGATTCTGTTCATTAATGTGCTAAGGCTTAGTAGGGCAGTGTTGAACTTGATTCAGAACTCACCTAGCAGAAAAAAAGCTATGTACAGATTTCAAAAAAATGTTGGGGGCACCAAAATGATATATCAATTTAATTCCATTTTCCAAAGGCTTTTTAAAATTTTTTCATTATTTTTATTGGAAAGTCAGATATACAGAGAGAAGGCGAGTCAGAGAGGAAGATCTTCCATCCATTGATTCACTCCCCAAGTGGCTGCAACAGCCGGAGCTGTGCTGATCCAAAGCCAGGAGCCCAGAGCCTCTTCTAGGTCTCCCATGTGGGTGCAAGATCCTAAGGCTTTGGGCTGTCTTCGATTGCTTTCCCTGGCCCAAAACAGGGAGCTGAATGGGAAGCAGGGCCATCGGGATTAGAACTGATGCCCATATGAAACCCTGGCACATGCAGGTTGAGGACCTTAGCCACTGCGCTACCGCGCTGGACCCTTGCACAAGCTTTTTAAAGTCCTCACATACTAAGGGGTATCAAATGTGTGTATGTAATTGTTCATTCATAGATTGTCTTTGGAATTCTACATAAAGAACTAACATGGCAGAACATAGGTAGTTGGAGATGTGCAGGAAGGGAGACTTATTTCTGTCATAATTTTCTGCACTATTTAAATTTTTCTTATATTTATATATTAATTTTCAAATAAAACTAACCATTTATAAACAAAACCTATACTACCATCTATATGATATGAAACTACATATAGTTAAGAAAGTCAGAAACTTGGGGCTGGCTCTGTGGCATAGCACATAAAGCCACCAGCTGCAGCAGCAGCATTCCTTACAGCTGCCAATTCATGTCCTAGCAGCGGCTTCACTTCTGATCCAGCTGCCTGCTGCTGGCCCGGAGACAAGCAGCAGAAGACATGGTCCAGGTGTTTGGGCCCCTGCCACACACATGAAAGACCCAGATGAAGCTCCTGGGTCCTGCCTTTAGACTGACCCAGCCTTGACAGCGCAGCCATCTGGGTGGGGTGGTGGGAGGTGGGGGAAAGGTGAACCAGAAGATTGAATTTGTCTCTCTCTCTCTCCAGTTCTAGAAATCTTTCAAAATAAATAAATAATCTTTTACTTAAAAATAGAGGGAAACTTTCGATAGTAGCAGAAATATATTCATGATACGGAATTATCAGTTAAAGTTTATGGGGTAGCAACTTTACTGATTCAGTAAATTTACTAATTTACAGATATGATGTGCTATTTACTCTTCAACATCTAGGTGTATTCACTTCAATGGGTGTGCGTGTATATACATGCAGAATAAAATTTTCAGGTGCACACTATTGTGTGGATTTGCTAGAGATGACACATCTCTTGGGCAAATGAATAGGACAACGAGATGCTACTCAAATCCACGCACAATTCAAAACTTGCTGTTTCTTTCTGAACTTTTTCATTTAATTCCTTTAGAATGTGGCTGACTGTGTTTAACGGAAATCATGGAGAGCACAAGAGCTGACAACGTAAACTGTTACATCTAATAGAAGTGCACAGACATAAGTTTGAAATATGTTGAGGCAATCTGGATGAAAGTTATACAGTAACTTACCCCCAGTGAGGGCGTCTGCAGATGAATCCCATTGAAGTAGTGAGGTTAAGAGCACCGAGCCCTATGACTTGGCATTATTTTTTGTTTTGCAAAGATAATATATGCAGCATTACTTTTAGTCTTTTCAAAGTTTAAATAAGATAAAATACTAGTATTTAATTATTTAGTATAAATAAATAAATTACTCAACATTCGATTGCTCAGATCTAGCCCTCCCATGAGCTCCAGAAGTTAAAAACTTTGCAGGTTTTTTTTTTTTCTCTTTCTCTCTCTTTAATATCTAGGCCCATTCATTTATTCTTTAAGGAAAAAAACTAAAACTATTCCACACCAGGGTTACCCTTTGGCTAATAGCCCATCCAGCCTTCCATTTTATCAACCTGGTGCATTCTCCATATGACTTAGAGGCTCCTGAAAGACTCTTTAATGAGGGGAATGTAAAGTTCAGTATTAAGTGTTACTTTATTCACAGATGAAAGTGAAGCAGAAAACTTGCTGAGATTATTGGAGTAGCAATTCAAAGGCAAGCGCGCGCGCACACACACACACACACACACACACACACACACACACATCCCTTCCTCTCTCTCTTCCTCTCTTGCTACTGAAGCTCAGGTAGCCACTTAGCTCATTTCTGTCTTAATATTTGCACTTTTGCTAGAAGGAAATATATGAAGTCACTTCAGAGTTAATGTAGAATAAAATTGAAAGTCACATTTATTCTGGTAAAAAATAAAATTATGCATAAATATTTCTTATTACACATTTCACATGATCTTTTTTTTGCACAGTCTTCATAATTCTCACTATATGTAGCTTGAAATTTAGCTTTTCCTGTTTGGAATAATTTACTTAAGACTCAGGTGTCATTAGTTCTTTTCTTTCTGCAATAGAATACTATTCTATTGCATGGGCATACCATAGGGTTTTTTTTAATTCTAAAGATGAACAACTGTGTTGAATTTTGTCTGCAAGGAGTGAAGTCATTTCTAATACTCAAATACAGGTTTTCACATAGACTTATGATTTTATTTCTTTTGGCAAAATACATAGAATGGAATTACTGAATTATAGGTTAAGTATGTAGTAGACATAAAGAAAAAATGTTTTATCGATGCCAAATTGTGCTCCCAAACAGCTATCCCACCTTGCATTTCTAACACCTATGAGATTTCTAGCAGTTACACGTCCTCACCTACAGTTGATTTTCATAAAGTTTTTGATTTTTTTTTTATTGTAACTACCTTAATATGTATGTGCTGGTATCTCATTGGGTTTTCCTTTGATTTTTCATAGTGATTAATGAGGCTGAGAATTTGCTCACGTGTTTCCAATTTTCTTCTTGAAATCAAACATTCTTCGGAGAGGTTCACACATTCATTGCTATTCATAAGAATGAGTGAACTGAGGGGTCCGAATTTGGCTAAAGTGTCAACTCTCAGTGTGAGCTGAACAGTGCCTGAGTCTCAGGCTTCTTTACATCCCTACATCTAACACAGGAACTAGCCTAGTTCAGTGGCCACTTTAATGGATTGCCTCCTGCCCGCCACCCCGCCACCCCCGTCCCCCGTAAGCATGCCAACTGTTGTCTCTTGTACAAGGCGACTTCAAATAACAGAGCTACTGTCTAATGCAACTGAACATTTCTGAGCAAGGTTGTGGGCTCACCAAGTGAATTGTGCACTTGCTAACACAAATGCAGCTTTAAGCAGGATTTTTAGAGCACGTATAAGTAGGAAGAAAAAAAGGAGTTGTTTCTGAAAAAATTAAGAATGTAGGAACTAAAATCTAATGCAGCACGAAAATAAGGTGAAGTCAAAAGAGAATAAAAGTACAAAACCTAGAATTAGGCTTATCTTATGAGAAAATTTATTATTATTTTCCATTTATACCATCAGTACCTTTACATGTTTAGAGTTTCAATGACAACTTAAGAACAAGAAAGACAAGGCCAACAATAAAGCAATATTCACTGAAAAAATTTAAGACAAATAAATTTTACCAAACTGTTTACTTATTAATTTATTAAGTAATAATGTTTATATGATTATGTAATATAAATCAGGTAATTATAAGCTATAAACATAAATGCAAAAATGTAAGCATTTGATTTATTTAAATATGTATTAACCAATCTGTAATAAGATCATAACCGACTTATTATTTCTATCAATGAAGTATTTATATAATTATTAATATGAAATTACATACAATAATGTATGAATATAATTATGTGGCTACATTTTATGATTTAAATATGTTAATACATTTAATAAGTATAAATGCTAAGTGTGCTTGTTATGGTATACTGAAAAAATAAGGAAAATGTAATAGAAAAAAAGAGCAAATTGATAGTATTATTCAAAGAAGGAAACAGATTTTGGAGCGTTTGCGATAGGAATGAACACTTACACTATGTGTACAATATTATACAGTAACTTTTAGGTACACATCAATACATATTTTTATGTTAAAATTTCATCAAATTCAAGTTATTGTCTTCTGAATTTTTTCTATTACAGCTTTATTATTTTATCTGTCAACCGTTCCTAGTTAATTTTTGATTCAGGCATTTAAAAAGTTTCTATTTTCTCACTCTAGCAAATAATATAATTAATATTTATTATAAGTATCTTTAAAACATTTTGACTACAATATTGATAGATTCTTTGAAGTATAATAAAGAGATTAGTGGAAAACAACTTTTCTGAATTAAGTTATTTCCTAACCTAAAAATACATGTACAAAACCTGAAAAAATAACAAAAAGATGAAAATAGAAAACTTATAATAATAGGCATATTTTTGATAATATTTATTATTTCAAAACACAATTTTGATTATAATGCATATATAGAAAGGTGCTTCATAGGATGAAATTATGAGATAAGCTTTTTGGTTGCAAAATAACCTTGAACTCAGGCAATTTTTTTTGTAATATGCATTCTCCATGAACTTTTTGAAGATCGTTCATAATTATAGTCTTGGAGTCTTTTATTAAATCTCCCGTTTAAATTCCAAGCATTTTAGCATATCATTGACTTTTCTTGGCACTATACCTTCTTATACACATATTAATCTTTTTGTAAATGTGCCATTGTCAATTTAAGCACTCTCCTGCCATTATATATTAAGGGAAGATATTTTATTTTTTTGCCATTATTATAAATAACACTGAAATGAACATCTTTTGTCACTATCACAGTGTTTTCTTAGGCTAGCATCCCGTAAAAGGGCTATATTCCCACATTATATTTCAGAAAGTGGGGATTACTACACACACTCGCCGACAGCCATTGCCTGATTGCACATCTGTAAAATGCTAATGGTAAGCAGTCTAATTAGACTAGTCACACCTGAAACCATTTATGCAAATGAGCTAATTCCTTGGAGATTCTCCCCAGGTGTCTAGCTTCACAAGAACCCCTGATGAAATGGGTCTTTAGTTTAAAGGAGTCGATTTATGCCCCGTTTTGTGAAGGGTGATTTGGAGAAAGAGCCAACAACCCTGATGTCCTGCACTGAGTTATTTATTATTTTAGTTCATTCATCAATAGAGACTATTGGCTCCAGTTCCTGGCTGAGGTTGAAACAGCCCAATGGGTCATTGTCAGATACCTGTAGGATTCTGGCCGCTTTGATATTGATTTATCCATTTTGGAATTCTTTTCCATTGACTTATTAAGCCTATACATCTTCTAGAGAACAGCCTCTGTCTATAAACAGTGACTTAAGGACTGCTTCACTATCAGGTACTTTTATAGCTCACTGACAGTCATTTATGGACTTTCCTATTTGTCTAATGCTGGTATGACTGCTAATCAGCATTACAATTGTTCAAATACTTCTAGCACTGTTAAGGACAAATTATAAATTACAGTGAAATGTAATCATCAAACTTATGTTAGAAGGGTGATTTTGAGCAATGCAAGTTCTACTGTCACTTGAAGTAGAAAATCCAGAACAATAAAGTTTGTCCAAAAGAGGCATGGAAAGTGACTTCCTCTCAGGAAGTATGTTTTCTAAGACCATGGGAAATTCAGGGAAGAGTTCGACACAGGGGTGATGGAAGAATGAGTTGAAGCAGAACAGCCATATTCATAAGCATGACACATTTGTGGGCAAATCAAATCACTGACAAAGTTCCAACCCTGCTTTGCTCAGGCACAAAAACCAGAGCAGTTGTTCAGAAAAAAGACAACGGGATCTTACCAGTTGTCGTCCAGGTTCCCTGCTGTCCAATCTGTGCAGTCAGATCCTTGAACATAGTTGGTGTTTCATGTTTGATCACAGGAATCAAGCAGTGGAAGCCACATGACCTGAATTAAAAGTTAGCATTTATAAACTCTGTCTTTGAGTTACTAATTCAACCTCTTAGTCTCCAGCTCTCTTAACTGGACAAAACTGTCTCAGCATACTGCACAAAGCGTTGTTTATTGGCTCAATTATGGTCCTCCAAAACTCAGGCACTGGTGTTCCAACTCCAGGGCTTCTGAGTGACCGTTTGCAGATAGTTTTTTTTAAGAGGTAATTAAAGGTACCTGGGCCCATTCTGAGCCAATATGACTGGTGTTCAGATGAAGATTTTGGGACCCAGAGGCTAAAGCATGTGAGGACATGATCATGTGAAAGCCAAGACAAGAGACCTCAGAAGATGCATAGCGCACATGCCAGACCTCTCGAATTATGAGAACATAACTTCTGGTGTTTGTACTGGTGACTCTAGAAAACTTTAACAAACCTGAAGCCAACAGGTGCTAAAGAAATGTGAAGTGTGTAGTGACAACCGGGAGAGCTACCTTGGAGAGGAAGCAGGTGGCTATCCATTGGCTTCCAAGGCACTGGCCTGTGGATTGAGTCCAACCGAGCAATCATAATCAGCCCCAACTAATCAAAGCTGGCCCACTTGCTCTTTTCTGTAAAGCTTTTGCTTGTTTTTCTTTTCACCAGAACTATTTATCAGGCCATCAGGCAACTTCATTTCTGTATCAGTTTCCATCCCCACCAGCTTTCAGCCTGATGACCTGCCTGGCCCTCCACACCAGCGCTGCCCAGGAGAACAGACCACAATACAAGCTTCCATTTCACATACTTCTTTCTTTCTTCCCAGTGATGCTAGGAGCTCTGAGAGACAAGTGGAAGTTATGGGAGATAAGTGTTGCTATCCCCTTTTTTATCTTAAAAATAATGCCTCTGAGGCCAATGCTGTAGCAGTGCAGATAAAGCTGCTGCCTTCAAATGCCATCATCAATAGGACATTGGCTAGTATCCCAGCAGTTTCATTTCCCATCCAGGTTCCTGATAATGTCCTGAGACAATAATAGAAGACACCAAAGTGCTTGGGTCCCTGCCAACTACATGGGAGCTCCAGATGAAACTCTTGGCCTCTGGCTTCAGCCTGACTCAGTCCTTGAAGTATCAGCCACTTGGGAAGTAAACCAGTGCATGGAAGACCTCCCTCTCTGTACCTCCTTCAAATAAATCATTTTTAAAAACAGACTCATAGAATGGGTACATGGCACAGCACATACAATAACATAGAACACCGCTGAGGGTGCTCTCCTTCACAGTGCTTGCTTCTAGTTCCAGTTCCCAGCTTCCTGCTACTGCACATCTTCAGACGTACCCAATGGCATCTCCAACAGCTGGGTCCCTGCCACTCATGGTAGAGGCCTGGATTCCATTGTAGGCACTTGGCTTTGGCCTAGTCCTGGCTGTTGCTGGCCTTCGGGTTGCGAATCAGAAAATGAAAATTCTTTCTCTATCTGGCTGTCTGTCTAAATCCTTTTCTCTCCTTAGCTCTCTCTTTCAAATAAAGTGGAAAATAAATACTAGAAAGTTTAAGTGACCTTCTGCCATGCTATGGATGCCACGTATGCATGGACGGAACCAAGTCATCAGATTCTGAGTCCTGTGCTCCATTACAGAGTAAATCACCACCTAATTCACCATCTTTCATTCAATATTCATTCATAAATAATATTGAACTGCTCAAAAAGACCCATGTGCTATCTGAGCCAGACTTAAGAACCATGACTCAAATGAAAGGGATTTCATATTATGATTCAGTTGGTCTTTTCACTATAATGAAGCTTGCAATCAACAATAATAACTGTACCCCTAAAATATTCAAGATACTGCACTATGAGGGTTACAGAGATACAAATAATACTACCATTATAGAGCTTGAGGTAAAACTCAGATAAAAGGGGACATTTTGGGGATGTTTACCATATGTCAATGGCTTCAGTTACTTTTATATATTCATTTGTTCAACAAATATTTATTGAGCACTTACTGTGCACTAATTAGTGTTCTAAATGCTGGGATTAAGAGTAGTTACAAAGAGAAGAAAATCCCTTCTGTCAGAAAGCCCAATTATTTTCTTGCTTAGTATTCAACCACCCCGCCACAACCACCCCACCACAAAGGTGTTCTACAAAGATCTGACTTTCTAAAGGAAAGAGAAGCTTTTTGAGTTTGGGAATTTCTCCCAAGGCATTCAGCTACTGTGGAGATTTCAGATTGGATCCTGGCCATAGATTTCAGATTGGATCCTGGCCATACAGACTCAAAAGTCCTCAATAATGCTCCCCTGTTGCTTCTGCCATGAAGCCCAGACATCTTGCTTAACCCCAATGTAGATTCTTGGTCTTTAGGAAACACCTGCTCAGGCCCTTGGTGACTGTAGCCCTGTGTATCTCCACTGCCCTCGCCCACACTGCCACATACCATCTTGGTTTGGTTTGGTTAGCTGTTTTCCCTTTGCTTCACCTGAATTGCCGCCTGTTAAGACAAGTACAAAAAGACTGCAGCTGAGATCAAACTCGGGTACAAAGTTTGAACAGACTCTATTGTACCAGGCCCCTTGCAGGAGCCGAGTTGCCCAATAACAGAAGCCTTGCTTTTCCCCTAGACCCAGGCACATCTATGGGATCCAGAGGCCCCAGCACATGTCTGCTGGTCATTGACCAGGTCACCAGCAGGCAGAATTTTATAATCCTTCTATTAGAATCCCTGGATCCCCCAGGCTTGTCTAATCCTTCTTTAACCACAGGTGGCAAGACTTACTAAATGCTTCCTCTGGCTGCTGCAGAAATGGAAGAAAGCTGAACTCAGTCTAAAAAAAAAAATCCACGTTCCCAGAGAGGCCAGGTGGTCTGAAATGAATCCTCATGCAAGATGCCTGCAGGTGTGTTCCCTTTCAGACATTGTTCACCTGGTCCAGGAATCATTGGACCTTCCCCAGGAGTCAGAGTCTCAGTTTTCTTTACAGCAACCTGAGCTGCCTGGCTGCTCTGACATACTAAGGACAGAAAAGAGGGATCGTCAAGTTTCGCCTTGTGTTAAGCCACTATTTGGGACATCTACATCCCAAAGTGCTTGGGTCACTGCAGATGATCCAGTTTTCTGCTGATGTGCACAGCAGGTGGCAAAACTGGTGACTCACGCGCGTGGGGTTTCTGTTACCCACACGAGAGAGCAAGACAGAATTTCTGGCTCTGCTTTGGGCCTTGCCTAACTCTGGCCGTTGTGAGCATTTGGGTAATAAAAAGTGGAAGTGTTCTCTCTTCTCTTCACTCTCTCTTGTTCTCTCTCTCTTGTTCTCTCTCTCGCTTTTGCTGCCGCTGCTTTTAAAATAGATAAATGAATGCAACATTAGAGAACAAACGCGCCAGAAAGCGCTGTTGTAAACGTGCCTGGATGAGGTGCAGCAGGTACTTCTACGAAGAGATGAAAACAGCAGTGCTCCTCACTGAGGCTCATAACTACAGTACTTCGAAGATCATTTAGCAGGTAAAACACACCACATTCTATCTCATTTCTGCTGTATCCTGTTAAATGCTCGTTACCCTCATACCCTGTCCTGGGCAGGGTGAGTAACACTAACCTGAGACTTAGGGAAAGTTTCTTCTGCCATGCCTAAGCTAATGGGACTTGAGCCCTTCCCTCTAGACCACACTACAAGTACTGAGGACCCTGGAATTTCCGGCCTACATGGCACTGAGTACACTTTCGGAACCTTTACTTACCTCTCTGTAAGGTCCAATGTTCTGAGTCACTAATGATTGCACCTCCGGACCAAAAAAGTACTGGGAGAGCTGTGTGTGGAGTCTGGCTGTGAGGGTTGAAGGTCCAACCATTGTCTCCCTGAGGTTGCTCATGAAAAGATGAACTGAGCAATGAAAAGAGAAGGGGCTAGAGTGTGGGGTCAGCTGTCACCCCTTGCTCTACTTGGAGCTTCAAGGTGAAAGGCTCAGTTTCAGACTTTACCATACACGAAATCACCTGGGGTGCTTGTTAAAAGGTCCTTCTTGGACCAAACCTTTCCAGATAAATTTGGAGTCCGTCAGCCTGGTGTGGGGCTCAGGAAAGCACAGTTGCACTGATTTCACAAGTGATTTTGATGAAAGCAATTGAGCAACCAGCGTTGGAGAGTCAGTGTTCCCTGGTGAACAGAATGATTCCACTGACAACCCCCATCCCACACACAAGGGAAACGGCTAATGGGCAATGGGGAGATATCGTCTGACAACTTAAAAAATGGCTTTTATACAAAACTAGAATTAAAATACCTTAAGTATAGTGTCCCCTACCAAATAGTCCCCTTGGAGGGCAGACTTTTATCCAAGCAGGCAGCTATTGCTCAATGCATTGTGACACTGATTTTTTAAAATTGCCTTTGGAGGTGGATTATGAGCCACATCAGAAAGCCAATCTCATTATTTCACATCACAGTTTGCATTTGACAAAAAACAGCATTACCCAGAAGGATGATGCATATTACTTAGCAGATTTAGTTCCTATGTTTTCCAAGTCAAATATGTAATAAAAGAAGATCTATTATATAAACACACCTGTTTATTTCAGCATCCTTGTAAAACTATACTAAAGTGACAACAAAGGGGAATAAAAAAGCATCAATCCGAAGAGACAAAGAAAGTGAGACAGAAGATTTGGGAGGAGCCAGGAGTTTATATTTTAGAAACTGGAAAATGGATGAAGTGACTATGGACTTGGCAAACCCAAAAAAGCTGACACGGAGCTTGTCATGAGAAAAGTTCTGAGATGGACTGGTTTTTACCATGGAGTCTTGACTTGAGAAACGGAGCAGCAAGGAACTCAAGGAGGCAGCCATGCAGAATCGGGCTGTAGACAACATGGTCAGTGGAAAGTTCCAGAAGGAGCAGTTGTATTCCCAGGCTCTTTCCCCTAGCCAGGCCAGAAGTGAAAGTCATTCTCTGAGCCCTGTTACCCAGAGAGGACAAAATGAGGCAAGAATGGAAATCCTCTCTACAAATAGGCCACTAGGTCAAATTCCGCTACATACTGAGTGGCCAAACTTGATTATCAAAATGCAAGGTTTGTACTCGTCAGGCAGGAGTCAGAAGATTATCGGAATTCCAAAATGAAAGAAAAACCTCGGTGCTGAAGGCTGCCAATGAAATTGCCTCATCTTCCCTGGATCACCTACAGGCAGACAGCCCCAGGAAAGCCACAACAGGCTCCCATCACTTTCTAGTAGTCTTCTTGGAAATGTCAAGAATGCGAGATACTAAGTCAAGGACCAACCGACAAAGGAGGGGAATTTCCAGTAGGAAAGACACATACTAGTAGTAAGTCAAGTGCAGAGAAGACAGGCAAATCACAAGAGAGGGAACTCACAAACTCCATAAGACAGATGAAAGTGTTAAGCATACACACACCCCTTTGGTTCTTACTTTCAGAAAGATAACATTAAAACCCTCACAGAAGAGCAGGCTGCTATCAAATAAAGGAAAACAAGCTCCTGTAAATGTATCAGAGAAACAACTTGACAGAACAAAATAAGCTGACGTTAAATAACTCTCACAGAAGTCAAGGCCCCCAAACAAGAGAAGACCTGGAAGGAAGGAAATGGCAAACACAAAGACACAATTGCTAGAAATAATATAACATATAGGATGTATGATTATAGTGAAAGAAAAGGAAGCACTTTACAGAATTTGAATATATAGATGATTTTCTTGCTCAGTGCTGTACTTTCCATATGAATGCTGAATTTTCTATGAGATCTTAGAAATACCATGTATTTTGATGTAGAGAAATGAAAATTTTGAATGCAACTACCAGCAAACACTGACTCTAATTGGCTTAGCCAGAAAAAGATGTAAGAAGTCCATGGTTAGAGCAACATCCTGGAATGGGCCACCCTGATGTCATGCTTTTATTTTTAAAAAAGATTTACTTATTTTTATTGCAAAGTCAGATATACAGAGAGGAGGAGAGACACAAAGGAAGATCTTGCATCCAATGATTCACCTCCGAAGCAGTTGCAACAGCTGGAGCTGAGCCAATCCGAAGCCAGGAGCCAGGAATTTCTTCCAGGTCTCCCACACAGATGCAGGATCTCAAGGCTTTGAGTCATCCTCCACTGCTTTCCCAGGCCACAAGTAGGTAGCTGGAGAGGAAGCAGGGCTGCCAGGATTAGAACCAGTGCCCATATGGGATCCCAGGTGTTCAAGGCAAGGACTTTAGCCACTAGGACACCACACCAGCCTGACTGCATGCTTTTGAAATTGAGGAAGAATTTTCTGGAAACTTCCTACTCAGCTTTCCCCTATAGCATATTGGCCAGAATTGTGCCACACATATCCATGTCTACAGTGCAATTTAGGCCATCCAAGACTTACCTGCTGGAGTTAGAGCTAGTCCAGCATAGGGTCAGGTAAAAAACAGTGTATATCCATGAACAACTGAATAATGGGGGCTGCTAACACAGGGCATCAATGATGAATACAGTTGTGGAACCCATATTGTTCCCCCATGGTGAGGCTGATGCTATATATCAAAACCCAGTGATTAGTTCAGTTTTGGATTTGATGGTAACTTTAGAATGCTCTGTGTATTTTGCTAGAATTTAAAGAGCTCCACCATTATGCAATTTCAATTTCAATAATATCTAGGGTGTTGTTTCTCAGTCACCATACAATTCCTTTGCAGCTTTTATTCTCTTCTGTTTCTAACCTCATTTACTAAAGCTTATTAAAAATTACATGTGGCATAGAGGATAAACTCTTTTGGATTCCTACTTTGTCCACCACAATTTCCACCAAAGCCAGTGATTTGTGGGCGTGTGGCCAGCATTGACAATGGAGACTTAGGTCAGTAGTAATTAAAAAATGTCAGTGGTCAGGGGGTGGAAATCAGTTCAAGCCTTGCTATTTTACTGCTGCATCCTTTTAGGCCTCTTTTGGCTTATAAATATTAATTTAAAGACTACCAACAAGGACAGTAAACGGATTTAGGCATAAAACTTCCTGTCGGAGTGATTTATATCCAATAAAAGGACAGCAGGATAGAGAAAGGCTGCTTTGCTAAGTTTATGATAGACAGCGAAATGGCACCATCCAAATAGAAAGGCTTTCAGTCTGTCGGCCAGCTTTGTGGGTGTCTCCCTCTTAATAACCAGCATGCTAGAAATGTATTGTTTGCTTTTATCAATGGCTTGCACTGGTTGAGGGAAAGTCCTCCTGCATTGCTAATTGAACTTGTACAGATTTATAGGCTCATGGCCTGAGCATGAGAGAGATTATTAGGACTTAAAAGATAATAGCTCCAGCAAGAAAATTAAAACTGCCTCCACCACTTATATTTCAATAGTGCATAACTCCTACCCTTTATACATCCTGCAGTGGCATAAGGATTTGTCTGAAAGATCAGTCTTACAGGGTCCTTGCACCTCTGGTTTGACAGCAGAACTCTGCTGTCATTTTGCTACAAGAGGGCCTGCCACGTAAGTCTGAAATTGACCTCAATAAAACAATTTTCTAACTAAAAGATTAATGTGAAACTTGTAGGAAATCAAGACTGGGAGGCAATTCTGCATATGTATTGCACCTATCTACATGTCATATCAGCAGAGATCATCTCTGGCTTTGCTGCAGATGATCTTCTGCTAAGTGTTTTGTGCACTGAAGAGTCTGGCAAGAGGGAGCTGAATCTCTCTCTTTGGAAAGTGGGCAGGGTTGGGACTCAGTGGTCCTGCCCCATGATGTAGTCCACTGTTTGTGTGGGTGCACGTGCCACTTGCCTCTCCTCATGTTTCTTTATGAGAACTGGGGCTTGAAGCATTGATACAAATGATGCTTCACTAGTTCTTTCTTTTGACATAAGCAATAAAATCCTCTGTCTGATCCAGGCATCTCATGCCTTCTGCTGTCATTCAGGAGCAGCCGGATTTCTTTGTTTACAAACTGGTAATAGCCCAGACCATTAACAATTCATAACAAATCATCAGTAAGTTAATATTTTTAAATAAAAAATGTCCTATTCTTCCAAATTTCCACATCTCTAAAAATACAGTCTCTTCTTGGTCATAACCAGTGGGAAGATAGATTAATGATGGTTGCTGAGAATTATTGAGAAAATTCCTTTCATTGAGTCTGCAGGCGAAAAAAGTCCTGTCTTTTCACAAAAATAAATAAATACACAAAAACTAAAACATGGAATACTTGACAAAGTGACAACTTCAGAGCTCCGGTCATAAGTTGCTGAAATATTAAGAAATAATTATGGCAAAGAATTAAATTTTTTAAATGAACCAGTGACTTTAAATAAACACCACCAAAGAAGTGACACAACAGCAAATGAACATAGGAATACATGTTTCATATCACCTATTATCAGGGAAATGAAAATTAAAACCATGAGATGCTACCACTTACTGAATGGAATGGCCCAAATCCAGAACACTGCCTGTTCCGGAAGGCATGGAGCAATAGAAACTGTCATTCACGGCTGACAGTAACACAAAATGAGATATCCACTTTGGAAAGTGATTTTGCAAGCTTCTTACATAACTGAATATATTTTATCATTTAGCAATCAAGCTCCTTGGTGTTTACTCAAGGAATTTTAAAATAGTGAAACCTGCACATGGATATTTATAGTGACTTTATCCATAATTTCTAAACCTGGGAACAATCAAGATACTCCATGGTAGAGGAAGGATTAATTAAACTGTAGTGTATCTATGTAATCAAATATTATTCAGCACTAAAAAATAAGTGAGTTCTTAAGTTGCAGACATGTCTGGAGAATGCCAGGATAGGGCTCACCTGGGCACAACTATGAAGTCGGATCATTTATATGCTGCATATCTCTTGCACATTATACTCCAGTGTATGGTCAATGTCCTACTGTTGTAAAGTGAAGTCCATGATGAAACTGTGTCTGTGTCTGGATGACTGAAAAGTGTATGGCCATTTTTGTATCTAGCGGAAGTTCAGTATTAATACGTTAGTAGAATCTGAATGTTGTAAGCACTGCTGACAATTGTATTATAAAAGTATGAAGCAATATGACCAGGTAAATAAAATGAACTCTCTCCTCCTTCATCACCTTCACTTCCAAATTATGCCTAGTGGAGGATAATGCTGCTAACCATTTTCTCCATTCCCATTTTCAGACAGCCCAGCACTGCTCCTTTCAGATCATCAAGAAAAAAAAAAAAAAGTAAGCTGAACAGCGCCTCTTTTAGATGGACATGGAGAGGATTCTTGTAAGAAGCAGCATTCTGTTGGTGCTCTTCATCAAAAATTTTGAGGTAGTCTGAAGTTCCACATGGAGATCGCATCAAGATTTTAAAATAATGGGGATGGATGTGCAGAAGAAACCCCTAAATAGGGATACAATTTCCTGAAAGGAGCAGTATGGTTGAACAAAGCTCTGATGATAGAATTAACATGAAACAAAGGCCCTCAGAGGAAGATCAGTCTGAGAAGAAATGAAGAATACATAAAACTTTGTCTAATTTGTGGAATTTATATGCTGCTGACCAGTAAGTATAAAGTTCCATTCCCTAGATCCTCACTATCACTCATGTATTACTTGTCAGTAAATGTGATGCACTCAGAACATAACAGCTACGGTAATATTTCTGTTCCCACTGCAGCTTTACTACACCCATGAAACTCTGTAATCTTTAAATTCCCTCACTGTTAACATCTGCTGAAACATTATTGGTCCCAGCATAGCCAAGCTGCTCTGAAATTACATTTAGCAGAGTAGTTAATGCTAACAGTATAATTCTAGACGCAACCGTGTTTGAAAAGAGCTTTATGACTGGCACAATGATCGTGCTTCTTTTGGTCTTTATTTCTTTTCATATCTGTTTTGTATCCCAACTCCATTGGCTTGGTGGGCGCCGTCTGAAAATAGTGTTATGTACAGATATAGCTATTTTAGTAAACACCGTATTACAATCTGATTTTTTAGATTCCATGGCTTTATTTTTAGCACTTTTTAATATAATGAAATGAAACTGTACTGCAAGATATGACTAGAAGCATTTGTGATTCAATGTGGAAGATTAATAAAATTTCTTTAAAATAAAGGTATTTTATTACCCATTAACATGCTTGGAATATTTTAAATCCAAATGGACCAATGTATAAGCAAAATAAATAGGTTGCTTATGGTTTTGGTTAATGAGTATGCATTCATTCTATTGTCATAAAGTTCATTTATTTTTTTAAAAAAGCTTTGTCTTGAAAAACTGTCAAATGCATTCAGGGAAACACTGCACTGTCATTACTTTACAATCGTGTCATCAAAATATTTCCTATTGACATATTTTATATTAACAATATTTAGCATGGGAATTCCCTAGATATGTTTTCCCAAATGTGAAACACTAAATTTGTATTGAATTTTATCATAATAAAGATATCTATTAGTAATTTAAGAGTAAGTAAAAACCAGATGAATTGATTGAACTGTAACCTGTTCGGGGCAGGAAGTATAGCTTACTAACAGTGTTCACGGACTGGTATTTTTAAACAAGCTAATACAACATCTTAATGTATGCAGGGAGAAATACTATTTTGGAGTGTTGATATTGTTAACAGGCTTCTAATAAGTTCCCTTCAATGCTCGGCTATTTTTCCAAAGTTGGGGCCATAAAATATATTATTGTCAAAGTCAGAGTTTGCCACTTAGTATGTGTTGCCTCTTGAGCATGTCTGTATTGGCTTTGTATACATAATCCGGTGTGGTCAGAGGGTGGATTATATTTAGTTATCCCTGCAGTATCTATGCTGTGATAAAAGGCAACACTAAGTCTTCCCTTATATAGAAATGGTATTAAGTTTCTCTTCTACTACTTCCTCCCATTGCTTTCATGAGTCCTCATTTCCCCGAAGGTCTCACACCTCCATACCATAAACAGTTATGTTCAGTCTCCTGAAAACCTCTGCTCAGAAATTCTTCGCTTTGCACTAGTGCCCTCTACTTGTTGGCCACACATTTTAGCCTGGGTTCTGCAGTCTTTCCCTTTTCAGTCTCTCTTGGTATAAATTGCCGAATCCCTGCTTCATATCAACTCATAGCCCAGACATGGGGTCGCAGAAGGTATCCCGTGATCAGGCAGCAAGTGTCCACCATGTTCCTGCTTGCTAGCTACTGAACTCCAGCATGCCTACCTGCTCAACAGGGCTCTGGGTCCAGATTCTGGCTCTGCTCTGATGACTGGCTTCTCTTACTCACCTGCTAGGCCCCCGTGCTGTTTTTTATTCCATAACGGTGTTTCTCCAAACCTAAATTTCTTTCTCAGTACTGACTTTCAGGTTGATGTGATGGAAATATTATTTCTTTGGTAGCAGCTGTGTTTTATACACGCAAATTTTAATAAAAGCTCTCGCGAAAAGAGCCCCCTCCTCCAAGATTTTCAAAATTTTCACAAAGTAACTCACCAAGCAATGCAAAACATTCTATTATCAAATAGCATTTACCTTTGCTAAGCTCATCTCCTAACTTACACAAGAATACGCATGTAGAACGTCGTATATTTGAGATCTGAGCAGTACCTGATTAGCAAACAGCAGTAAATTATACATTGCCAGCTGGTTTCCAACATAACGCTGTAATAATAATCTAGCTTCATGGCTCTTTTTTCTCATTTCTGTCCCCAATATTATTGTAAAACTAGCAGCATATGGAATAATATCTGTTAAGGCAAGGTTAAATCTATAGAACATAGGCAAAAGAGAGAGAGTGCTTAAATTACTCATCGGGTAAAGACGTGTGCATGTGCTCAAGTTTAAGAGGGAAAGAGGTAAACGGAGCCAAGGCAACACAGAGCATGTCTCCTTGCTTTTCCTTCATCCCTTGCAGGACTTGTCATTGCCAGTGTACGAAGGGGCTCTATGAAGCAACCTCCAGAGCTTTACTATAAACAATCATTAATGCCTTCAGCTGCTGCTCCTGTATTTCCTTTCCAGCCTATAAGCTCTACTATATGGGTGGGTCTAGGCAGCCCTGTGTATTCCTTATGATTCCTCCCCTTGGCTTTGTATGATTGGCTTAGACTCAGGTAGACACAGAACACCCACATCTAAACACACACCACCACCACCACCACCACCACCACCACCATCCCTCCTCCAGGGACTGAGCCAGCGGCACTTCTGCCGCTTCTTTGCTTTTCTTTCTCTCCAAATAAGACATGCAAAAACTGGAAGTGGAATACCATTTTGAGTTGAGGTCATCAACAGAACCACAGCAAACCAGAATAAAGGAAGTTCACTAGGTAGAACTGAAAGCCTTATTAGGAGAATGAAGTTAGTAAAGAAAATAGGGGTATAGGGCCCAGCGTGGTGGCCTAGCAGCCGAAGTCCTCGCCTTGAACGAGGCGCCAGTTCTAATCTCAGCAGCCCTGCTTCCCATCCAGTTCCCTGCTTTTGGCCTGGGAAAGCAGTCGAGGATGGCCCAAAGCTTTGGGACCCTGCACCCGTGTGGGGGACCCGGAAGGGGTTCCTGGCTTCGGATCGGCATAGCATTGGCCATTTCGCTCCCTTGGGGAGTGAATCATCAGACAAAAGATTTTGCTCTCTGTCTCTCCTCCTCTCAGCATATCTGACTTTCCAATAAATAAATAAATCTTAAAAAAAAAATAGTGGTATAAACAGCCAAAAAGAAGCAAAGATTCACTAACAAATCATGCAACTCTGGAAGAGAGGACCTATTGGGTAATTTTCTAGTTCCTGGAAGTATCATTCTGATCCTAACTCTCAGGTTTCTCCTTCTTTAAAATAGCCTCCTCCTAATCCTCGTGCTCGAGCTGTTTAAAATGATATTCTCTCCTCATAAGCAGATAAGCTCTGAGGGAGAGGGCAGCAGAGTCCCTTGCTTCAAGGAGCTCACAGTCTCAGGTGTATAAAGGCCATTGTCAACCAGTACATAGTGACAAAGGATTCTGCTATTACAGGGCACTTTTATTCCCATTCTAAGCTTTTACAACTCTGTTTATTAAACTTTATAATATTTTCCTTGAACTTATAAAAATACTTGGAAAATGTATCTATTGCCTCTATGAAAGTGGTTGAAAATATTACATTATTAGTACTTAATCTTCAAATCATTACTGCTCATGATATCGTACCAAATACACTTGAATCTGTGTGTATAAATGTTGTCACAGAATAAATATTGTAGCTAATAGGTGGGTAATCTCAAGCACAAAAAAAGAGACCTAATTTCACATGAATTTAAGCTTATTGTTACGTTTAGCAGGCTTCAGAGCAAAGACTTGGATAATTTTTAGTGCATTTTTTCTGCTTTTTGTATTTTAATATTATCTGTATTTTCTCTATCTTTTTCTCTCATCTTTATCCAGGGAAAAAGTACTTAGCTCATCTCCTGGGACATCAAACTTCAGTGTTAACTCACATATTTGGAAAAAAAATAGGATTTTTTTTGAGAACATAAACCATTTCAGTGTTATTAACATTGCATCTAGTGCCTGGAGTGGTGGCGCAGTGGTTAAGGTCCTCGCCTTGCACGCCCGGGATCCCATATGGGTGCCGGTTCTATCCCGGCAGCTCCGCTTCCCTTCCAGCTCCCTGCCTGTGGCCCGGGAAAGCAGTCGAGGATGGCCCAAAGCTTTGGGACCCTGCACCCGCGTGGGAGACCCGGAAGGGGTTCCTGGCTTTGGACCGGCATAGCATCGGCCATTGCACTCACTTGGGGAGCGAATCATCGGACGGAAGATCTTGCTCTCTGTCTCTCCTCTCTGTATATCTGCCTTTCCAATAAAAAAAATGATAAAAATAAATCTTAAAAAAAAAAACATTGCATCTAACATGTAAATTTGCAACATTGTGTAATCAGAATTCAACCCAAGGCGGTAAGTCCTTGATCCTGATACGGTTCTATTCTCTGCATTATAAGTGTTATATTCACCTCACTTTTATCATATATTTTTGAGATTTTTTTACATCCATTTAAAGGCTCAATAACACTCCTGGAGTAACTTTTACATAGCATAGCATAGAGAAAAATGTGTATTCCAGTTATTTCCTGTGGAAGGAGAGAGGTAAGGAAAAACACGTTAGTGAAACAGACATGGAAGAGCATTCCAAGGAGAAAGAAGATTTTTTTTTTGTATTAGAACTTATCATTTATTCTGCTTGTTAAGGAAATTCACATATAGTGCTTGGAAGGCAAGTAGATAAAATGTAGTGTGTAGTATACTTTCTCACAAAATGCTTCAAGAATTCTGACTATAGGTTTTTGTCCTGAGAATAAAGTCTCTGTGAACTTCAGTGTTGAAACGAATGCTGAAGGATGAGCAGGAATCTTTGTATACTGTGTAGTTATGCATGAATACACACACACACACACACACACACACACACACACACACACACACATATATTCCTTCCCAAACATATAGCATGTTCTGTGGAAGCAGACACCACCAGCTCTTCATATACAACTCTCAAAACATCTAACACTTCACTATGCACGACAATATTGTAAAACATTTTTCCCAATGTTTGAATTTTTGTGCTGATTGCATCTGAGGGTGAGGATTTAGAAATATTTGATCCCACTTTATCTAAGTATGTTCATATAACAAAAATGCAAAAATCTAGTTTTTTAAATTTAATTCTTAGATTAAAATCTGAGATAGCTTATGTGATATTTCTTTAAAAGCCCATAATTTAAAATGCAAATGATTTTAATCAAATTCTTTTCATGTGTTGAAAGTATATGAAAAACAGAAAAATTTAAATTCTGAGCCTTACTTTGTCGAATAGGAGGATAATTCCTACACTGTAAATCTGAGTAGGGTTAACCAAGACAATTTTTATTGAATGTCTATTTTTGATTGGAGTAGAATAATTAGCTACAATTATTACAAGTTAGAGTATTGGTGAATCCATGGCAACAGTGAAACCATCAGTGGGAGTGGCATTTGTCACAGAAGTGAAGATGTCACTTAAGATGCCTGCATCCTAAAACAGCAGAGAGTCTAAGTTCGAGTCAGTTATGCCTCTAATTCCAGCTTCCAGCTAACGCACATTCTGGGAGGTAGCAGGTGATTGTACTGAGTCCCTTGGCTTGAGTACCAGTCTCCCATCTTCAGATTAACACATTCTGGCTTGCTGTGGGCATTTAGGGAATGAAATAGCTGGTGCAGAACTAGCATTCTTTCCATTTGACCTCTCTCTTTGCCTTTCAGATAAATAAAGAAAAATAAAAGAAAAAAAGATACATAGTAGTCAGAGATTGTGGGGATACAGAGTAAACTAGTTGGAGCAGAGGAAGTTTTCAGGGCGTTGAAGCTGTGTGATCCTACCCAAGTCATTACACAATGGTCACAACCCATAGACAGTTCACAAATCAGGGTGACTCTGATGCAAACTGCAGATTTGGGTTCATCACGATGGGTTAGTGTTGCTTCTTCTGTTGTAATAAATGTACCACACAGAGGAGGGATGCTGATGGAGGCCCTGGGAGGGGATGAGATGTGGGAACTGCTGTAAGCCTCACACTGCTCTGAAAGGTAAAGCCTATTCAATCTGTTTTGAAAAGGATATTTCCAAAGTGCCAATGTAAACAGAACATTTGCTGTGTTGCAGATTCCAAGTGCTTTATAACATAGTGGTTTATTTAATTTTTAATATCAAGATTATGAAGAATTTAAATAACCTTGAATAACCTTGTAAGTGGTTAATGATGGGACCTGAGTTCAAATAACTACCTTATGCTTGTAATAAGTTAGAATACTTCATAAAGAAATTCATAAAATATTACATCCAAGAAGCCTGCTAATAATATAAGAAACTGAGTTCTATCCACAGAGTTATATCCACCCATTCAGAAATCTGCTAATTCCTCAATCCCAGTTATCTTCAAAGTAAGTTATTGGAATTTTTCTGAATAATATACCTACAATTAGAAATTCACATAGGGAAGCTATTCAGCTTTCTATTTTGGGGACCAATATTAAGAGGGTGATGAATTTGGAAAACCACCTCTCAACACAGTACAATAGCCTGCAAATTCTTACTGTTCTTTTTCCAACCCAGAAACATACAATTGAGGCTATGAAAGAGTACATAATTCACTTAGCTAACACCTTTTGTGAATGCAGATACTGTCTATAAGCTAGGTAAGCAGTTATCTGGGTTTCCCAGGTAGTTTTGGGTCTGTGCTTCATGTTCACATCTGTCTCTTAGTGCAGTCTCATCCGCAGACCGATGCTGCACGTTGCAAGTCCCAGCTTTCATACATGGAATGGTTGTCCCACCTGGGATGCTCCTCCCTGAGTGCATCAATGCTTATGTAAAATTCTAAAATATAAGGAAATTAACTGAAATTCACACAATAGTCACATAGGCATTTGTACATATAGCAGACTTTACTGAGTTTGGAAGATCTGGAGGGAATTGTTTTTCAGAAATACAATGAAAACGTAGATTATTGTCAAGTGCCTATTACTGGTGACAACCTTGCTACATCACTTGGTAAAATGGCATCCCTACTTAGTGCTTCCCCTTCTCTGTATCCCTTCTCAGAGCCTATCTATTTATTTAATCCCCACATTTTCCATATCCTAATAAAGTTATTTAGCATGCTTTATCTCCTATCCCCCAAATGCAGCTCAGCATTTTGGCAGCAAGAGCTTGGCTGACGCTTTGGAAATGTGTTCATAATCATCTCTTTTGACTGATCTCTAAACAAAAGTTTCTCACTTGCCTTCTATTCAATGGTGGATTTTATTTCTCTGGTTACATAGCCATTTCAATGTTTTTCAAACAATAGAGGAATAACTAATAAGCTTATTGCAAATGTATTTTATACAACATTTGTGAATTTTGTAGAAGATAGGATTTAGGCTGAGAAACACTTGCAAAATAAATATTTGGAGAAGAAAGAATAAAATTTAAAGGAATGTTAAAAAGTCATTTCATATATGTACTAAAGTTCACTCTGGGGTGTGTTTTAGGGCCAGTTAATACACGTAGCAAATGGTTGAATGTATCATGTTTTGATTCCAAAGGAAATATTACTGGGGCACCAAAATATGCCCTATTGGGTCGTTACACTGAATTTTGGCATGATTTTCCATGCAACAACACACATCAAAACTGGATTAGAAGCCCAAATTGGTTATTATCAAAGTTATAAAAGATTATAGTTGTTGGTTACATATATTAGATTCCATTGTTGAAGTCTACTGTTTCACATACATCAAAACAAATTCCCTCAACTTAAAGACATAATCTGGCAGCACCCATCCTAACAATGCCTTACTCCTAAATATCAACTAATCAAAATGAACACACGCCTGTGAAAGGAAACCCTCTCTAGGTTCTGAAGTCACTAGTTCAAGGTATTTGACTTCAGGGGCAGTACGGTGCCGTAGCAGGCTCAAGCCTGTAGTGCTGACATCACTCCTAATCCAGCTCCCTGCCTGTGGCTCGGGAGAGCAGCTGAGGCTCTCACAGTCCTTGGCCCTTGTGCCCTGCCAAGTTAGATGCAGCAGGAGTGACTCCACTGCTGCAGGAAGTTAAGGAGACACTTCTGGAATGTTTGGAATGCACTTGACCGATCTCATACTGAAGAGGTCATCAACACAGGTCATGAGTACCCTGAGCTATAGATCATACACATGTGCAGGACATGCATAGAGCAAGGGGCTTCTGCCTTCCCTCCTTTTCTTCAACAACCAGACCTAACATGGATAAAAGCCTAGTGCCATATAGCCTTCGTGGCCATTGTCCTCATGTCATCATCCCTGGGTGGAAGTGGGCCCAGGCTTTCTCCCTCGAAGGAATGGTATGTCAGATTCTCTTCCCTAATAAAACCCTTGCCTGGAATACAAGTTTATCTCATGGGAGTCCAAGCACTCCAAACCTAACACTCCCACGTGTGGAAGAATCTCCTGGGTCCTGGCTTTGCAATAGTTCAGCCCTGGCCGGTGTGGCCATTTGCAGAATGAATCAGCAGATGGAAGATTCTCATGTTGTCTTTTTCTCTGTCTAATCTTCCCTCCAAATAAATCTATTAAAAAATAGTCCTGAGGGGCCGAGGTTTGGAGGAGAAAGATTATCTGACTTTGTGTTGACTTTAAGCGGCTAAAAACGTACAAGACAAAAGCACACAAGCCAACATGAAGAAAAGCAGTTTTCATTAAAACTCCACATACCTATTTTTAAATTTTATCCTTAAAAGTAATAAATAATTGCTTTGTTTAATGATTAATAAATAGGATAAAATAAAATATAGATAAAACTATAAAACATAAAACAGAGCCAATGAAGCTGCCACCTGCATCCGTCTGGGCACTGGTTTGTAGACCAGCTGCTCCCATTCCATTCCAACTCCCTGCTTATGTGCCAGAAAAAAAGCAGCAGAACATGGCCCAGGTGTTTGGGCCCCTGCCACTCACATAGATAAAGTTCCTGGCTCGTGATTTCAGCCTTGGCTACTAAGGCCACTTAGAGAGTGAACCAGCAGGCGAAAGATTTCTCTGGTCCTTCCTCCCATCTTCCAAATAAAACTCTTTTTAAAAAGCATAAATATAAGATAGTAAAATATCTAATAAAGGTTCTCACAATTCAGCCTGCATCCATAAGAGACATTGTAGGCACCGAGTAAATACTTAGTGAATAGTTAGATGGATAAATGAATCTGGAAATCAAATGCCTTATTCATGAACAAGGACTTACAAAACCATATTTTTTGTCAACAGACATTGATTTTGTATTCCATATATTTAAGTACTATGTGCAGTTGGCAAGAAGAAATATGGAATTTGGTCCCTTTTCTCCAGGAGCTAAGAATCTCATGGTAAGAAAAAATGTAGCTATTTGATACTTCAGAGTATAAGTGAGCATAACAAATAGTTTGTAACAAATAGTTTGTGCCATTGCCTGATGTAATCTTAAATGTTAGTATTCTTCAGAGCATATCCATAGAGATATTCTGTGCTTTTTCTAAGAATCAGTCACTCCTGTAAGTTTTCAAGCTCTCATCTACTGATTCCCAAATCTCTGTTTCCAATATGGATCTCTCCCTTGGGCAGTAGGTCCAAAGAGTTCCTACACGGGTGCCCGTTGGACATTGCACAAACAACTTTAATTCTGTGTTCCTAATGCGGTGTGTTTAAGACATGGGCTTCCTTACTATCTTTTCCTACCAGTACAGTAGAGTGGAGAGGAATTACTAAATGGTAAAAAAGTATCTTTTTAGATGATGAAAATGTAATGGTTGTACCACTTTGTGAAAACTCCCCAGTCTGCATGCTTTAAGAGGATAGTTTTTATAGTATGTGAATTACAGATCAATTATAAAAGAGACCAATGTCACTCAAGTTGCTTCTGTCACAATCGCTATTGGGACGAAGGGTGTTCCTGCTAATCCACCCATATTTGAATCTTAGGTATCAAGCCTACTGCTTCATTGTATTTCCAGGGCCTGGCTGTTTGTCTAACTGAAGAATGATAATAATAATACCAAAATAGTAACACAGTTGAACTAGTAATGATCAGTTAAGCTTGTTAAATAGATAAACCTAGTGGGCAAATCATGAACAGATTTCATGTATCTCATATATACACTTTAAAGAACATAAGGATACTTCTCGCCCTCCCTCCTGTCTTATTTTGTTAAAAGAATTTTATGATAGCACACCCTCAATTCACTTTATAATCACAAGCTCAATCCTACACTAAAAATTCAACACCAAGTAGTAAATAGAAAGACTACTTTTCCTCAGATACTTAGACAGGGAAATAAACAATAATCAAACCACAGGATGTCAATTTCACTCATATACATTTACCTTTTTTATTCTCCCTATCTCAGTTACTACAAATCGGAGAAAACATAACGTTTGTCTTTTGGGGATCTAGTCATTTCACTAAGCATAGTGATCTCAAATTATATCTTGTTCTGCACACACAAAAATTAATCCTAAACCTTTCATTTTCATACTTTTCTCTTTACCCTCCTCACCTAAATAACTACAAATTTCTACAGCCACTGTATCTGCAAAAAATCTGATATTTCCTCATAACCATCACTGGTCATGTCACCCTATTTCTGAATCTTGCCCCCTTTCCTGTATGATTACACTCATTTTCTCTACATGCCTTTTCCAATTTCATACCATTAGAAATTTTAAACTAATTTATTACAAGTAGATAACCAATTGATTTCCCTACTTCAGGCTTTCATTCCTCTAGCTTTATCTCTACTGCATCTCAGGTGGTTCACATTGTCAATACAT
Organism: Ochotona curzoniae; assembly: GCF_017591425.1. Classification (NCBI taxonomy): domain Eukaryota; kingdom Metazoa; phylum Chordata; class Mammalia; order Lagomorpha; family Ochotonidae; genus Ochotona; species Ochotona curzoniae. Next base: position 24,547,890 of record NW_024466219.1, read on the forward strand.
CTCACTGAGTGTTAAATTCCTCAAGACGTTGACATGACACTTGCCTTGGCCATTCCTAACTGCATCTCGTTCGTTACTAAGAATCATCATACCCTCTTTATTTTCCCAGTGTCCCTTTAGCCAAAGTAGAATTGATCATTGTTTCCTTGTGATCTTACTCCATGCACTTATACACACTTGAAATGGTATCTGCATGACCCCACTGTATGTTACAGCTGTGCCTACAATGGCGTTAAGAGCTAGAATCAAGCCTCACATGGTATTTATAGGCTGGTATGGTGTCCTGTGAAAAATTAAATCTCATAACACTTTGCTTCCATTAATGCAGTCCTTTAGTTATTTTATACCCAGAAGGACATGTATTGGCTTATAGGCAACACGTGAGTAAATGCTTGGGTGAAGATACAGTGCTAATTATTCTTCTATGGCGTCTTCGTTGGTATTTTACTACGAACCTTCAGAAGAACTGCATCATGGGCAAAATCAGGACAGCATTCTGCAAGTCTCTCCAGCTTATTTCTAGTGATGGAATGTATCAGGGAAGACATTCTAAACTGATTCTTATTTGGGGCCATTTGTGAGTTTTTCGTACTATTTCCAAGTATGAATTACCTTTAATGATTTGAAGTTTGCTACACTCATTTATGTTTTATTCAACTCTTCAACATTAATAATTTAGTGAGATTGCCTTGGGATAAAATAGAAACTTCAACACAGATTAAAAATCAAGGGAAATTAAGGCAAACATAAGAATAAAATACTAGGTTTAGTAACAAGTTCTGCCAGTGATAACATTTAATGAGAGTTCCTGGTATTCAGAGTTATGATGAAGTCATTCAGAATTAGTGAAGGTTCCATGTGTGTTATAAAGTCCCTTGGGTGACCACATGGTGTGTATTTATCAGTATATTTTCCCAATCAGGATTTTGAATAGAATCAACAGGGGCATCCATTTTTAAGGCTGCTGATTGCTGATCAATTCACTGGTCAAATAAAAAGAGAGAAGAAACATGGCAAACTCTGCCTTCCACTGCAGATTTAAAATGATCCACCAACTTTTCAAGGGTTTCCCACACCGTCAAGATGGCCAGTGGCTCTGCTCAGCTCTCTTCCACTCACTCCAGGAAATAGGTTATTGGTTGATTCCCAAATAAAGCTTTCTGCTTTGATTCTTGGATTCATTCACTGTTGTAGTTCTGATTTGCTTTTCGGTAATCCCTCCATGTATAGGCCAGTCTCCATTCTGCTCTCATTGCCGGCCCTCCTACAATTCTGGTTCCCTTGGTTGCCTTCCGTTCTTTTTCCTATCCTTAACTTCAGCATAGCCAGGCTACCTACCAAATCTTCCTTGTTCTCACTGCCCTGTACCCCTGAATGTCCAGATCAGAACTCCTATTCTGAGTCTCCCTGGTCTGAAGGTATGAACAGGTAGGTGGTGCTTTAGTTGGAGAGAACAGACAAGATCCTACAAGTCTCTTGAAGGAGACCTCTGGTCTGGGTGGTTAATGGTGTTGCTGAGACTAGCCATTGGGTAGCATGGAGAGAGCCCTGGTTCTCTCTCTCTGGTAGGAATTTGCAGTACCTTGTATCCAGTTTTTAGTTTCCCACCAGTCTCTGCCTGTCTTGATTACCACCATCTTCCTGTCACTGTGTGTGCAGAAAGGAAATGGAGAGAAAAAATGCATGATAGGCAGCAAGAAATCCTCTGACAAAACTGAAGGCCACTTGCTTCTCCAGAGCAGCTTGAGACTGGATGCCTGGACTGCCAAGTGGAGAGAGTGATTAATGAAGAGACCTAAGAGAGCGATCATTCCTCAAGCCAGGAAGGATGGGGAAGGAATTTACAACAAACCAACACACAAGCATTAGAGGTTGGATGGAAGGGAAAGAACTCGCAAGAAGGAATGGTCATACCATAACCAGTAACCAACCAAAGCCGTCACCAACCTCACCTGCATCTTTCAGCACCTCCACCTCCAGCTCTTCCGGTGGAACAGCAAGCTACTACCCCTGTTATAAATAGCAGCACAGATGTTGACAGAAAAATGCTCCCTTAATTACCATACAAACTGCTTTACTTGAGTGAACCGTTTAAAACAGCCTCCAAAGGAAGTTCACTCAAGCAATTCCACAGATTACAGCTAATGAACAATATTTCCTCGCACCTATTTAGTGCTCATTAAAATGTAAAAGCCTTTCATTTTAAACAGACGCACAATAAATAATTCCCCTCTCCCTTTCTGTCTCTGAGCAGCTTGGATAAAAGCAGGGAGGAGAGGGAGGTAGAGGAGCGGGACTGGGCTGGGGGGGTGGAGGGCGGTGGGACCAGAAACCAGGGAAGGAGGCAGAGAAGGGGGTGGGGAAAGGGAAATCCAATAAACAGCCAGGGGCTCATTAATATCCCCAGAAGCCACCACTCGTCTGAGAGAGGGAATGACTGTATTTGGAGTTCAACAGTCAGAGCCTGGGCCCAGGCGTATCCTACCCAGTCATCCAGCGCAGGCAGTCAGCCATGAACAAGGACAGCAGACAAAAGCGACTCCAGGCAGTCCTGGAAGGCAGAGGGACCAACTCAGGATAGCGCTGGGGGTGGGAGAGCCTTCCCCAGCAATAAATTACTTATGCTGTGTGTTTTTTGATGTTCTGTTTCTTTTGTGTCCTCATTTACTTTTAGAGCTGAGGTTAAGAGAGGAATACCAGGTAAACCTTGTGTGCCTACTTGTTGCAAGTGGGAAATGCTTTCTTTGTACCTTGAGGACCTCATGTCCCCTCTGATCATTCTTTGATCAATACCACATGCACAGCACAGCACATGGAGCGATCCTCTTTGTCAGTTGCATGACTTGAAAGCAGGGAGGGGTGGCAAAACATGTAGATTTTTTTTAAAGGACTGTGTGTGTTCCTTTTTAAGATAAAGCAACAACGGAAAGTAGCCCAGGGACCCTGTGAAATAGATGGCTTCCATGAATCTGAGAAATTTCTACCTGCTATGGAAAAGTCTTGGTTTCGTTAACAGATGTGTTCATTCTATAGACTGGTGGGACCCAAGTCAGGAATTGGTCAGTGGTGATGCGCACATGGTGAGAGGGTATGTCCAAGGGGATCTCGATTTATCAGCTTGGCAGTGAGTGACAAAGGAAATGGGACGAGATTGCTGTTTAATCAACTACGTCAACCTTAGTCAGCTCTGGTCCTCTGTATGAAATTCAATTGCCAAGTGGTCAATTGAACTAAGAATTTTTTCTTCCCTTTCTATTGTCTTTTTGTCTTGGGTTTTTTTTTTTTTTTTGAGTAGTGGGCAAAAGATCTTGATACCATTATGGAACAGAATATTTTCTTTTTAATTAAAATAGGTAATACTTTTTTTACCTTAGTGAGTCAGCATGAAAATGCATAGAAGTAGTAATTTCAGGTACAATAGATGAAAAAAGCTTTCGTTGGCTTAATACATAGATACATAGAAAAGCAGCAATGTGCTACACGTGCTGTAAATGCATTATGGTAAATAGCTGCTGAGACAGATGTAAGGGTTAGGGTATCCCATGGACAGCCTCCCATCTTAGAGTGTAATTGGCAATACTGTTATGGCTGTATTCCAAAGGTTAGCAAACAACTTGTTGATTCTTTGCATTGTTTTATTTGTTGAAGTTAAGTGTTTATAAGAGAGTGTGAAGGGAGGATGGGGGAAGGAGAACTCAAACATGCACGGGACCCATTTCCTGTGAACATGGAGAAACACTAGTGATCAAGAACGAAGGCTGAACTTGGCTTTTAACAAAGGTCACCTAAAACGGTCTTCCACACCCATCTCATTTGCTTTTTTATGCTCGCCAATTTAGTGTTGCATTCAAAATGATTAATTAGTTTATAGTGAAGGCTTATTAGATAATCTTTGTGTCAATCAAAAATCACCAGGGTTTCAGGCCGATTGCAGAGTAACCGCACTTCCACAAGTGGGTGGGAATTTATGTCACTATTCTGTTCAAAATAAGCACAGTCTTAAAATGTGAGCGTCAATATGGATATGATCAAAATTCACAATGGCTGTTTTTACCCTTTTGAATATTTATGGCTCATTTTCTATTGGGACAAACCCCTCCGACGTGTGAATCAACCTTTCATATTGTTTCTGCAATATTGATTTAGACAGTGTTTCTTTCTTCTATTTAGAGCCGTAAAAATTTAAGAAACAAGACTAAAACACTTGCTCAAAGCTATGTTCTGCCTCTGACCAAGGCAATTCAAGAGAGCAAAAGTATTTCTAGGAATCAAAGATAATTCCTGTTTCACGTATGCTTAACTTAGATTTCTCCAGGCACCGATCCCGAGGTAGAGCCTTTGATTCCTAAATGACAGAACTCTACTTAAAATATATGTTTTCTCATATACGTAAAGATAAATATATCTTTATTTCCTTTAAATAAAAGTTGGCTTTTCTACAGAAATAATTTTGTTCAAAAAGGATTTTTGTGACATAAGATTGGATATGTTTATGGAGTACCACATGATGTTTCAATAGATGCATATATTGTACAGTATCCAGTGAGGCTAAACACACGGGTTTGCTCAAACATTTAACATGTTTTCATGGCATAAACATCCCATTACTGACCATTAATCAGTCTTTTATCCCTATGCACCCCTCCCCATTACTTTCGCCATTATGCAATCCTCATGTCTTCTAAGGAGTCTACCTGTGGTAGTACCTGTGTTTACACGGTTTGTGTTTAACCCAGGACTTACAACTCCAGTTCAGATGCCTGCATTCCATGCAGGAACGACTGGGTTCTTCCAGCTCTGCCTCCAGATTCAACTTCCCTGCTGATGCAGATTCTGAAGAGCAGCAGCGATGATTTAAGTTCTTGGCATGCAGACATCATGTGAGGGTGCTGCCATAAGTCCTGCTTGTTATCAGCAGTATGGGAGATGGCCACAAGTGGGAGTTCCTTCTTTTTCTCTCTGCCTGTAATAAGAAAATACGAAACAAGCAAGAGAATAAATATGAAATATAATTTTGTGAGTAGAATATATATTGTAGTTAGTGAACAAAAGATGGAAACTATTCTAAGTTTTATATAGATACATGTTTGTCAGTTGGCTTCCTGTTGTGGTATACTGGCAACTCTAAAGTTAATAATTTCATTTTCTTGACAGAAATGTTAATGCAGTAAAGTCTAACACATAGTCAGAATTCAATAAAAGCTAGCTGTTAGTATTATTGCTAGTTTTTCCTGGCAAGTATATTTTAGAAAAAGTTTTAGTATAGTTATACCTTGCAATGATGGATTGCTGCTAGTGTTGAGGATACGGGAAAAAAAAATTGAATACTAAAATGTTAACTTGATTGTACAGGTTATTTATACTTTTAACTTAAAATGTTATTTGGCCTCTTTAATTTAGTGCACACTTTTGTGGATCATATGGAGCCCATTACCTGAAATATTGACAGAATTGCTGCATTACATGAAGGAGCTAGTCAGCTAAGGGCATAAAAAAATTGATACCTATGAATCAAAACCACAAAGCATTCCACTAAATAATACCCAACAATCTTAATGTTGATAGGTTTATATAATCAGAAAAGGGGGAAAACAGCAGTCTCTATGTACACATTAGTAGAAACCAGGGCAAATCAATAGGCTTGAGCCAGAATTTTATTTTTTTGAAACACTCCGGGTAAGGACCAACAAACGATGAATGGCATCGTATCAGAAACTGCGGGATACAGACTCAATTGCCTTTAAATTCCCCCAAACGCCTGCATTTTTAAAGGAAAATATATTTCATTGATTTACAAAGGCCCATATAAATATAGATATGGTTTGTCTGGGGAATTGTAAATTTAGTCTCAGGCGGACTTTGCGTTTAGCCTGAAATGAATCTGCAGAGAGAGTGAGTGTCTGAGTGTTACAAATTCAGTGGCTCTAGGGGAAATTGGTTAGAGATCATTCTGAAAGTCAGTGCTGCCTGAAAAATAAAGAGAGGAGGGGAAAGAGAGAGAGAGAGACACAGAAGCTACTTCGCATTGCGCTCAAATAATTTCCCCCCTCAAACAAGGACATTTTAATTTAATAGCTCGTCTATTTGTCGTTTCTTGTGCCCGGTGGATTTTTAAAGAAAAGCTGTTTGGCGCCGTTTGGAGTTACGATTTCACGCATGGGAGGCGAAACGTTAACACCGGCCAACCTTGGTGTAGTAAATGAAGAAAGGAAAAGAAAAATCTAGCAGGTTATCTTTGCTGTTTCATTTGCCGGGCCCCATCATGAACAAGCAAATGAGTTATTTAGTTAAGATCCTTCTGAAGGATGCAATAATCGCGTTTGGTGCTCGGGCAGGCGGGGCCCGGGCCGGAGGGATCCCACCCCCCAGCGCAGCGCTAGATGGATGAGAGCGCGGAGAGCGAGCTCACAGACCCCGCCTGAATCTGAACAACAGATTTGTCAGTGTGTGACAGGCTGACAGCCCAGCTCCCAGCTGCTTGTCCACTGTTGTTAGATCAGTACCTTGTCTAAGTGTGCAGCGAAGAGGCAATCTGCTTCCTCCATTCGTGGGAGGCAGGTTGCCAGTTAAAAAACAAGTATTGGCTTCAGGCTGCAGTGCCAGAACACATTGAGAAGATGCAATTTAAACCCTCGCGTGCTCCTCGGGCAAGATATCACCGGCCTTAGAAGTCCAGTCGTCCAGATTAGGTTTGTAAAACAAAGAAGATAACGCCGAATGAGATCTATGCTGGCAAAATGTCGTAATTTAGCTTCCAAAAGTGTCTCTGCGGAACTTGGGTATGAAAGAAAAAAGACGCTTGACTTTGGCAGGGGGAGTGCTACGCGGCCAAATTCCCTCCATACTGCACTTATTGCAATGTCATTTGGGGCAGTTTAAAGTGTGTTAGTGACAACGTGCCCTAGCTCAAGAGGCTTCCAAAATTCCTGATGACAATTAAAATTCCTTTTCCCCCCCTTATTTGGGGTCATATTGATCATCATTAATAAAATGTTTTGTGATGTAGAACTTATGGATTTGCCACATTTTATTCTAATCGTGATGAAAGTATCCAACATCTTTTCCATACTCTAAATGGAATACACACTTCCATGGAGCATGGGCCCTTCACCTCGTAGGGAAGATGCCCACTGTCCACACTGGAGCTTGACCACTGCCTCCTTCTCATGCCACTTCCCGGCAGTGCAGGGATGGCTCTGCCCCCCACATCAGACATCCACCTCGTGCTGCAGCTCCCAGCTTCAGCCTCAGTCCAACGCAGGCAGCCATCTGGGTAGTGAGCCAGAAGAGCAGTATATTCTCTGTCATCCTTTTCAATACCTACATATTTTTTTTAAATCCAGAACTATAGAAATTGTTTAGAAAAATTAGAGGCAACTGAAGCAAGGGATTTGGTAAACTTTTTCAAAACGTTAAGTCAAAAATGAATTAAATGCATTATGTTAAGGGGAGAGAAGCAGTGTCATTGATAGACTGCAGCAGGAATTGCCAGTTTGCTTCAGTTTCCATGGATATATGAGTATTGTTAGGGTGTCACTAACTATTTGGAGCAGTGGTCTTCAGTACACATGTGCAGCAGTCTCTGACAGGTTGGGTCAAAGAAGTGAGAGCCCAAAAGGATTTACATCACAGCCTTTAATGGTCCTTTTACAGCAGTTACGACCTGCCAAGCCATTAATAAGCAGTATTTAAGAGTCCCTGAGTACACATTTGTACAACAGTCTCCATGGAGGAAGGGGAAACCATTATAGTTCATTGGATCAATAATTATGATCATTTCATTCAAGGCCATTGGAAATGAAGAAATGGCTTTGGGGTCTTCCAGCCTCCTTGCCCCAGAAATAGCATGGTAGTGCAGGTCTTGGTAAGATTGCAATGATGTTACTTTTAGCATCCCTGGAGTCCCAGGCCCAACATATCCTCTATATGCAGTCCTTAGTCAGCCATGACTTGGGCGGTATTGGCATCCTTGTTGTGTTTGAGGTGCTTAGCAGAATTTTGTTGACTAACCAAAATCTTTATGTAGAGCTAAAATCAACGGAAATAAAGAAGCAAAACAAAACTATGCTAAAAGGCATTTATAAATATTTGGGTAGAAATGCTGTATATATATTTCTGATAAAACTTAAAAAAAATAAAATATTGAATTATAGATAACTAGTTGAATAAGTTACTATGCCTCTATGTAATTAACCGGTTTCTGGGGCCACTAGTCTTAATATGGTAGCAAGCATAGGGACAAGAAAATGTACACATATGGATATGCATATGGGTGTATCGATATAATCACAAGGCATAATGTGGTGCTTCAATAAATATATGTCACATAGTGTTCACAGTGTAAACGTATTTATTTTAACATAACAGATTTACTCTTTTCTGCTTTTATTTTCATGGTCAAGACAACAAATAAATGTTCTCTGAAATTAAAAGCAGTGGCTAAGTTATAAAGTGCTCCATAAATATGACATAGAAACCATGTGAAAAGGAACAAACGTATTTTTAATTGTGTGATATTAGCCGAGATTTGAAGGAAAGATTATAAAAGCCATCTCTGATGTTACCTTGATCCATATGTAGATGTTTACTCAACTAAGAAGACTAAGCATTAGGATCTTAATATTTTATTTTTTTTATATCCTAGCTTTTAAGAAGATACTTTATAAGCTGATATGAATCCCATTCAAGTATATTTAAGATCTCTCATTTGGAGTTAAGTGGAAGAAAAAAAGGGAAAATTGTCCTTGCAGATGTTGAGGGAAAAAATCATTGCAGGCAATCATCATTTAATATTCAGTGCTGACTTTTTGAACAAGTGCTTTTTCTAAATGATAAATCGTATGTGTTGGCACTCACAATAATCTCTTAGAATATGAATGAGAAAAGCAAGAATATTAAAACAATAGAAACATTAACATAAAAAATCAGTCATTCCATCAAAGAAGAGCAAAAGAAATTGGGAAACTAATTTCAATTTTTTATGGTTGATGTTAATGTGGCCTGCAGTGGTGACTATTATGAAAACAGTTAAAACAAAGATTGAGCTGTAAATATTTACCTGTTTACATGTGTCATGTGGAATCGAAGCTGCTTTTATTGCTAGACCTTCTGTTTGTAATGGAAGGATGGGAAGCTTTGCAATTTAGAATGCAGACATCAAGATAGCTCTCTTAAATATCACAAGTCCCATGCTTAACAAACAAGACTACTTTCCAAATACTGAACAAGATGCATTCTTTTTTCTTACATTTTGATATTTAAATTTGCATATAACCTTTTGAGGGTACTCATCACCAGTGTTTTTGTGTGCAGCAACAAGGCATTGCAACGTGTTTTCCCCGTAGGATTACCTCATGTGGTTCTCATGGTCACCCCCATTGGAACAGCAGGAACAAACAGGATGAACCTGCTTCCCAAGACTCGGCCTGCTTAGAAAAGCCAGCAAGTGTAAGAAGAAGAGCCAGGACAGTGACGGTGCTGCTGCTGCTTGCTCTGGGTTTCCAGACAGGTCTCAAAACCATCCTCTCACTTTCCCTGGTTGGGCAAAAACGTAGCAACTAACTTTTCTTCCTCAGAATCTCCAAATGTTGATGCGTGACCTCTGAATGCTCCCTACAGAGTTTTTTTTAAGAGATTCAAAATTTACTTATTTGAATGAGAAAGAGATCTCTTCATATTCTGATTCATTTCCCAAATAATCTTAGGCAGGTTGAAACCAGAAGAGAGGAACTCCATGCAGGTGGAAGGAGGCCCAGATGCCAGAGCATTCACTGGCCATCTCCCGGTTTTATATCTGCAGGGTGCTCGGTTTGGAAGTGGAGCCAGTACTTGAACACTGGAACTCTGACAGGTGGGTAGATGGGTGTCCCAAGCAGAATCGGAACCCCTGTGTCAAATACCTGCCCTGCACGTAGATTCTAATTCCTTTAAAAAAAGATTTTGTTTGAAAGACAGTAATTTGCCAGGTTTGTGGAGAGCGGAGAGGTCTTCCGTCTGATGTTTCATTCCACAAATGGTTGCAGCAGCCAGGGCTGAGCTAGGTTGGAGCCAGGAGAAAGAAACTCTAGGAATCGCACTTGGGTGGCAGGACGCAAGAACTTGGCCTGTCTCCTGCTGCCTCCCCAGATGCATTATCAGGAACCTGGACAGGCAGCAGAGCAGCCAGGACTCACACTGGCACTCCAGTATGGGACATGGTCCTTGTAAGCATTGGCCTAACCCAACGGCCCCTCCAAACCATCTTCTTTTATCCTGAAATTTTATCAGTCATTGTTTATATTGGACATATATCCAAATTCTGTCATGTTCAACAAATATTCACAATAGTGAACCTCATAAGAGATCATCAAATGATAAAAGACTTATAAATACAGATAATAGAAAAGCATTCTCTCTCACCAACACTTAGTGAGGACTCAGCCACTAACCTGCCAGGGGGAACAGGCATGTACCTAAACTAAGACCTGGCTCATCAGTGTATTTTTGATATATGGGCATTCTAAAGTAAGAGGAAAATGGAGTAACTCTCTACGTATTCTAAAAGAGAATTTTTACTGAATCCTGTGCTATTTATCTGGTGGCTGTCAGGAGAGTTTCTGGTTATGACATTTCTTGCTTGTTCCTGCCTTTCCCTGCCAGAGTTGCATGATGCAAAAGTGTTTTCTTGATCCCCCTTTTTACGTTAATTCTTCCTACAGATATAAGCCGTTTTGCAGCAGCTTTGGTTTCATTTCTGCTCCTATGATTAAAGTGGTCTTTTGGCTACCAGCTGCTTCTTTTCAGCATTTATGAGGATTTGGTAGTTATTTATTTATTTATTTTTCTTTCAGTGGCAGGGAGTCCAGAGTTCAACTCTAGCAAGGGGTCTATCAACTGTATTTTGTGGGAGGATTATGCATGAGGCAGTCGCACACCTTGACTGTGATTTCAGCTTTGTGGGCCTCCTCTTGCCTCGGAGGCTGTGCAAAGTTGTCTTTCCTGCACCTCCCAGAGTGGGGGGTATGGAGCCGGAGACACAGGCTTGAGGCTAAATTGCCAAATCCTATATTTGTACACCAGCAGGCAATAAGTGAAGAAGCTTAAGCATTGCATTCCTACTGTCTGAAGCTGCAGACCCTACAATCAAGCACAGAGACCATATTCTGAAACAATTGCATCCGATGATAGTTTATTATGGAAAGAGTAAGTATCGCTAAGGATGCTTGCCAATAAAACAAAGTGCCAAATAGGATCTCGTCATAGTTTCTACTCCATGACCAACAATTTTGTACATGATTGCTGAGCTCTAAGTCAAATTTCAAAAACCACTCTGGGTACTTAGGGCCCACTTGTGCACACAGGCCCTGAGAACAGGGAATCCCGGAGAGGCTGCTAGTGGCCTCAGGCAGGCAGGGGACCTCAGGAAGGATGCCCAGAACCTGTTGGTGAATTCTCCCCCAGCTGCACTGACCACTTCTGAAGACTGAGTTAAACACAAGGGGCACACTATAGCCAGGGCTAATAGCTTGCCTCTTGTTTTGGTGAACAGTTTGGGATTTATCATCTTGCAGGATGATTTTACAGACACCTCTGAGTCAATCCTTTGTTTCAAAAACAGAATAACACAGGTGCCAGCAGGTTTGATACTGGGTAAAGTTCTGCAAAATGCCAGCTGGTCTCACTAAGAAATTACACTCACTGGAGGCCATGGGAGTTATAGTTTCTTGTCACCCCTGGCAGGTGTTTTGTTTACAGGCTTCTGTGAACTTTCCTCTTAGTTGAGAAATTTGGCCAGAGGCAGCCTGTGTGAAATATTTACATTCATTTTCACTGTATTTGCCCTTCAATAAAATTGTGCAAATAGCCACTCTGACTTTGAACATGAAAGCAATACTTTCATTGTCATTCTCAACAAGTTAAAGCACTTTTAGAGAATTCTGAATTTTTCATGGGCGTCTCTCTTTTCTTCTAATTTTGTATTATTTATGAATTTGAAAATCAGAGTGACACAGATAGAGATCCTCTGTCCTCTGGTTTACTGCTCAGATGTGTGCCACAGGTGGGGCTGGTCAGGCTGAAGCTAGAAGCCAAGAATCTAACCCAGATGCTTGACACATTGCATGGTGCTCCCTGGTGTGTGCATTAGCCGGAAGCTGAATGAGGAGCAGAGCCAGGTCTGAACACAAGAATTCCTGCATAGCATGGGGGTGCCACAGCAGGTCTTGACCACTGTGCAAAACATTCAGCCTAGATCCTTAATTTTTGCATAAAACCTTGCAGCCTGTAGGATTTCCTTTCTTCATTCTTTCATTTGCGCAGTTAAATGTCAGTACTAAAAGTGGATATTATGCCTGTTGTGCTAAGAAACTTAAAAGCTATAAGATGGGTGCAACATAAATGATAGAAGCACAATTGAGAAGCAATCGTTCCATTAAAGAAAAGCAAAATGTTATTTTCACTCTGTTGGCCATGGCTAGGAAGATCCCTGGCTGTTGCAGTGAAGGCTATGGTGAGGACACCCTTATCCCAGACCCGAGTGCCCGAGCATCTGAGTTCCTGAGTTTGAGTCCTGGCTTTGACTTCTCATTCTTATGAGGTTCTCCCAGGTCATCGATCTCAATTATTACAGACATTTAGCTGTTGAAGCAGATGGAAATTCTACCTCTCTACCTTCCTACCACTCTCTTTCACTCCTTCAAATCAAAGCATATTTTATAAGATTTTGTAAGATTGGTAGAAAGAGGTGAGATTTAATCTTATTAGAGGTTAGCATGGATTTTTTTTTTTTTTTGCTAGACCAGAGGAAAGCCACAGGCTGTACAGAAATGGAAAATCACGGGATATGCACATTTGAAAGAAAGGAAAGTCATGAGATGAGGGGATAAGCAAAGAGGGATTCCTAAGAAGAAAAGAAAGTATTATTGGTGAGATATGTATGGTTAGGTACCTTGATGTTTTTTGCCTTCTGGGATCAACACTTAGGGTATCCATATGAGATTGTAATTGATGTCATCCCAAGAGTTCTCTCTTCTCTCTGACCTCTTGAGAAAGGATTCCAAGACCCTATAGCCAGATTCATCATGAAGGAACTCCATTATCCACTGATAGTATCTGCTATGGACAGGAAAGGACAGGATATGCAGTGCTTAAATTCCATCATTTGTAGTTCATTTGATTACAATCAATATAAACTTCCTGTGGTGGGGAAGCTTTTTTCTGCCAAGGGCCATTTGGATATTAGCAACTGCATTCACTGGTCACATAAAATTATCAACTTGAAAAACTAATCTGCTATAGATTCATTGAATTTCATGTCCTGCCTGCAATCGCCTTGGGAGGGCCAGACCAAAGTATTTCATAGCCCTTCTACAATCTCTGAGAGTGACTCTTCCCACCCCTTGTTTGGACGCACCCGGCTGCTCTCTGACATCTTTAAAATGCCCTGTAAGTAGGGCTGGTATTAATGAGTACACATCATTACACCATAACAATCGTTTTCAGCTGACATCTGTTCAGATGATTTTTTGTTCTCACTGGCTCTAGTCTATGCTGGTCTGGTTATGGACTATCTGGAATATTATCCCTGAATGTATGTTAACTGTTTCCAGAAAGATGTGGCGTCCCTTATGGGCAGTGAGAATGACAACAATTTCTTAGGAACTCTTCATTGCAACAAACTCAGTGATGAGCATATGGTAGATGCCCCATAAATACTTGGCATTTAATTAGGTGATTGGAGGTAGGCACAATTCTGCATTGGCAGTATGCAACTATCATTGGTCTCATTTCACTCTGTAACAAGCCGTTTACCTAGCCTAATGACCTGTGAGATACTTTGATTATTTTCACAGCAGCAGAAGTCAGATTAGAGAATGGCCCCCAGGAAGGATCATGACTGAAGCCTAGGCTTCTTATCAAGAGAATGGAAGGAAGGCCCACACTCCGAAGGATCCCTTCCTGCCTCAACCTTAGCAGGGCTTAGAACTGGGCTGGATGCTCAGGACCCAAGTGTTTTACATTTCTACCCATCACTGCTGAGCTGGTCTGAATTGCTCTCTGTCATCAATTCCAAAGGACCAAGATTTTTAAATCATTCCTTCTTTTGTGTAATGTTTCCCCCTAACATACATGCCTCTTTATTCAGTATCCAGTTTCCATTTTTTTTCCTTAATTTTAAAACCAGCTAATAGATACTTTTACATTCCTTAATGGGAGGATCACTCTTGAACAAAGTCTATACCTCAGTGGTGTTTTTCTCTCCATTCTTGTGGTTACTGACCTTCTCTGTGGCCATTACTTCGCATATTCTACACCATTCTTTGGCTGTATTTTTCTTAAAGTCAGTCCCATAAGCATTTAATCATTTGTCTTAATTTTCTCTGAACCTGTTCCAATTTTTCAAATTGTATATGAGGATGAAGTTTGCTGGCCTTGGGCCTCACTTATGTAAAAGAAAATATTATCACTTTCTTTTTCATTGTCATTGGAAGTTGTGCCTTGGATCTTGTCTGATGTCATGCTGCCAAATAAGTGCCGTTGTGTATCTGGGACGTGGAGACCTAAGTATCATGAAATCTATATCAGAGGAAACTATCAAGTATTAGTTATGTGGGCACCAAAGATTTTGAATTTGTGGTAAATTGAAAATGTGTTAGGCTACTACTATGCCTGGGTACCATAATAATAGTTTTTTTCCAAGTAAATTCCTGGTAGTTGCTAATTGTAGGGAAAATAGGGTATTAAAAGTTTTTAAATCTTCAAAGTTCTTGATACTATATAACTTCTGTTTGTTTAACAATGTGGATTTGGATATTAGTAACAAAACTTAATCTGTATGTAACCTATAAATAATAACATTGTGCTTTCTTATGTATTAAATAACATGGATCTCCTGCTGACTTAGGAATGGAGTTTTTTCTACTTAGTCTGTGTTATGGAAGTGGCATCTAACCTTTATAAACTGAGTAGTCCCAGAAAGAGGAGTGATTTGAGAGTAGCCCAAAACATTCCTAGAATAACTAAGTGTTTGACAAAGAGAATGGGACACGTGCATTTGGTATCAAGTGACTGAGTTCAAGTCCAGGTTCCACTTATGTTTCAAGTTTCCTGCTAATTTGAAGCCTGAGAGATAGCAGGCTCCAACAGTGGAATCCCTGACGCATACGTAGGAGACGTGAATCAAATTCTCAGCACCTTGGCTCTGGCCTAATCCACCTGAGCCATTGCATCTGCAAAGTGAATCAGCAGATGAAAGATTCTGTTCAGTGTGCCTGCTTCTGTCCCTCTGTTGCACTATTTGCTAATAATTTTTTTTAATTTAACAGTTTGTAGGAAAAACAAAAGTAGAATATATTTTTGGTGCAAAAATTGAAATTCACATATGGGTTTTATTTTTTAGTATCTGATTTTCCATGAACCATTATGAAGTTCATCTACATAAATAGTTTTAACATTTCATGGGCACCAAAATGAACTTTCTGGAAAACCTTCATACTTCATCATGGAGTTGAAATGATGTATAGAGCCTGTAGTACACTGGAGACATTCAAGAATATTAATTCTTCTTCTTGTCCAACCTCATTTTGCGACTGTATATCCAGATAAATCAGAAAAGTCAGGTGAGTCTCCTGAACTGGCCAGGGATGGGAATGACTTGATTCTAGGTCCTCCAGCTCCTGTTCTATAACTCATTGCTTCTTGGTGTCAGAAAAACAAACGATCTGCCTCTTCTGCTTTCAGTAGCTTCTTTTCCTGCAAAGGGATCCTTTGAACAACTGTCTGCTGGGCAGGAGGCATTTGGGCAGCTGGACGGGAGAGCAAAGGAAATTATTGATTTCAAGGGAAAGTGACTGTAGCAGCACCCATTTTCCTTCAGCAAATCAGCTGCAGCAACCCCAAGACGGGACGGGAAAGAAGACAACGAAGTGGGTTTTCATTGTCTGCAACACTGTGTCCTCCTTTACTCTGTAACACATAAGCTAGTGAAAATTGTAAAATTGCTAGTGAAGAAATTGTTATGTATACACTAGCAGAGGTAAATATTGAAATAACACTTAGGACTCTTTGCCAATTTTGTGAGATTCTGTTTAGGTCCCTCTTCTGTATCTAACGATTATTGGGTTAGAATGTAGTGGAGTTGGGCTCATTTTTGGGGGAAAAGATTTATTTATTTGAATCCAGAGTGGAACAGCTGGGACTAGAATTGGTGATCTGTTAGGGGATGCCAGTGTTGCAGCTTAACCTGCTGAGAACAATGCTGGCTCTGGGCTCCATGATAAAAGAAGAAAAAATGTGGACAAGTCATTTAAAAGTCTCTCTTGCCTCAAAGCAGCATTTCATGAAAGTGATAACAGATGTAGCAGCTCCTCTCACTACAAATCATTCGAGAAATACCAGTTGATTTAGTAGTACTTCTTGGTGTTTTACAATGGTTTTAAGTATTAGTCCACATCTAGTAAAGCATTAGTATTATATGTATGAGAAAGGAACATTTATTGTAAGACAGTGGGGTGTCTTATGGGAATGAGGATAAGGGCTCAGAAAAAAAGGTTTAATCATGGTAGAATCCTCAGGAGTCTTGTATGAACCTGGACAGGTTGTTATTTAGCTTATTGTGTGCCAACATAAAATCTAAAAACAGAACAATTAACTGTCATTATAATTTCAGATTTATCTAAGCCCACAATGAATATTTAATAAACACTAGCTTAGGCATGTCAGGTTTTGCTTTTTCCCTTTTGTTAAGTATTTAACCGTCTGTAAATAAGCACTTGAGAAAATGCTACCTAAAGGGACCTGTTTTAAACACGAAAAATCCTGTGTAACAAGAGTGAGTCACCCTCTGATTTATATGTTGGCTAATAAGGTGCTTAGATCTGGGATGGCCATTTGGTGGAACGACTGAAGATGCTTCTTGGGATGCTGGTATCCTGCGGCCAGGCTCCAGCTCCATTTCCACTTCCGATCCCAGGCTGGCAATGTACATCCTTCAGGTAGCAGGTGATGGCTAAAGTGATTGAGATGCCTGCACAGAGTTCCCATGTCTTGGCTTCAGCCCTGGCTACTGGAAGGATTTGGGAGAGAGCAGGCTGTCTTTTGGTCTGCTTCTCTTTTACTCTGATTTTGTCTGTATTTTGACCTTTCAAATAAATCTGAAGAAATAGTACAGGCCCACATAATATGTATTCTATCTACTTGGGTAAAGGCCAATCCAACGGCAAAAGTCACACCGTCACTCAGAACAAGGCTGCTTCCTGCACATCCCCAATGAGATGTCTTGATATAACAACATGCAATGATCTTAAGGCAGCTCTGTAGGTCTATACACATTTCTTTCCCCATCTTCATCTTCTCTGTCTGCTTCATTCTTTTTTCCCCAATTGCAGAATTCTTCTCTGCTTCTGTTTTTCAATGGCCCTTCCCTTCAAGAAGCCAATGTGAGAATGAAGAGTTTTTATTATTAATTGTAAATTTCCAGCAATTATCTAGGCAGAAGCTTGGTGCATGCTAATGACCACACTTGTTAGAAAACATTTGGGGCAGATGATCCATTAGGTTCTGCCATGGGACACCGAGCTTGGATATGGTAAAGGTCTTTTTAGGACAGCTTTTTCAAATGCATTTGCACTCTCTAAGGCCTCTTGAGTACAGCCGTTAAGCACAAAATTTTAAGTACACATATTCTTCTGGTGATTTTTATACAATCCTGAGTTTGGCAGTCACTTTTTTTTTTAGATTTATTTTTATTTGAAAGGCAGATTTATAGAGAAGGTAAACACACACACACACACACACACACACACACACACACACACACATCTTTCATTTAGCAGTTCATTACCCAAATGGCTGCTGCTGCACTGGTCCAGGGCCAGGAGCCAGGAGCTTCTGGGGTCCTGGTGACCCAGTGTCCCAAGTGAATACAGGGGCCCAAGCACTTATAAAGTCTCACATTGCTTTCCCAGGCACATTACCAGGGTTCTGGATTGGAAGTGGAGCAGCCAGAATATTTATCAGTGCTCAGATCGAATGCTGGCACCATAGATAGAAGCTTAGTCTAGCACAGCACAGCACTGGCCCCTTTTCTAAAATGATATCTAAAAAGACCTCATGAAAAAACCAAAACTTCAGCCTAAGTATTTTTAACAAGTAGCCTGTTGGGGAAATTGTTCAGACATTGGCTTTTCTTAAGAGTTGCATCATCGCATTCTGCAGCAGAGCTGAGATGTCTCAATCTCCTGCTTCTATCAGCAGCAGAATCAAGGGTGAGCCCTAATAGGTCCTAGAATCCACACAGGGAACAGCTGATGGTTCTTGGGTATTTGACATTCTGCATGTAAGAAATCATTCACTGAGTGTAAGTGATTGAATTTTGAACTTTGAGTTTAAAGGTTTTAGCTGGGTATATTTAAAAAAATTTTTTTTATCACTCAAAGTCAAGAAAGTCTCATTTATTAAAGATTTATTTGAAAGGCAGAATTACAAAGAGAGACAAAAAGAGACACAGAGAGATCTTCCATCTACTGCTTTACTCCCCAAATGGCTATAATAGCCAGGGTTGGGCCAAGCTGGATCCAGGAGCTAGGAGCCAGGAGCTTCTTTCAGGTAAGAAGAGCCCAAGGACCTGAGCCATCTCCCTTGCCTTTTCCAGACACATAAGCAAGGAGCTTGATTGGAAGTGGAGCATCTTGGATTCAAATGGGGAACTCACGTGGACCACAGCATCACTTCCAAAATTTCCCTTGTAAGAGTATGTTTATCTATCACTACCTGTAAAAAACAGGAAGATGGTTTATTATGACCTGTTTTTTTTGGGGGGGGGAGGGGACTTCTAGCAAAGCAAATGTGTTACCATTGCTTTCCAATATTTTCCTCCAACCTTTTAGGAAGAGAAAAAAGAAAAATTTTCACTTCGTTAGAAACAGGGAAGCATATGCAATTAAAAGCACCTATTGTGTGTGAGGTAGTGTGTTGGAGCATTTTACATGAAATACTTCAGTTAATTCTCATGAGGTGGTTAATATCAGGACATAGTTATGATTTGTGATTTCAGTAAAGGAACCTGAAATGTACTAGACTGGTCCCGAACTGGTGTTAGTGCTAACCTTGAGTCCAGCCAGGGCTAATACCAATGCCTCTGCCTTTTATGTCATGTTACATTAACATATTCCAAGTCAATTGCAGCTAATTTTCTTCAAGGGGCAACTCCCTTCCCACCCAGCCACACAGGCTTCCCTGACATTCCTTACAATTTTTTTTTCCCACTGCCCTTTTATTTTATACTCATAAACATATTTCATCATTCTAGAAATTAAGATACATATTGCTGTGTGTGGCAAAGAAGCAATGCAGCATTTTTTGTTTGTTTTTGGTTCTTAATACACAATGAAATGAATCTTTAAATTGATTATCCTTTGATTAAGTGAGATACAGTGTCTGCTGCTGCTGCTCAAATGGTGACCAGAGTGGATATGTCCTATTAAAAACACCTAGTGCTCCCCAAAGATCCTCATGCTCCCCTACTGGCTGCAGCATCGCGCCAACTCTCCTGAGCCTGTGTGGCCAGTGGATCACGAACATAGTGGCACACGTCCCCTCATTCCCAGGCAGCTAAGGGGTGAGGTGCCTCTTCCGTCCCCGTGTTCCTGTTACTGCAAAGTTGGGAGCCAATAGTTATTAAATACTCATTTATTTCACAGGCCTGCAGTGATATACACTCACCTGATAACTGGACCATGAAGATGCCTTCTGCCGGGTTCCTACTAAGCAAGACTCATTACTTTGCACACCTGACACTAAGTAGCGGCCCTGGGGATGCTCTCCCTTGTATCCTTTTCATGTCTCTGCTTTTTGTTATTTGTGCTATCAATGACACATACACAGAAGCATTCCTCTAGGATACATAGCTTGGAATGGGGTAGAAAGCATTTTAAAAGAGGAACACAAGAAAAGGCACCAGTTTTCTAGTCTTCACATGCTTATTGAGATGCAATGGTGACTTGGCAGGAATATGAGATTCAAATACTGAGTGATTTCTTCAAGCCAGGAATAATTCAGCACAGATCTGTGGGCCTTCCAGGAAGTCTAGGGGACACGCAGGTCCCGAGAACTTAGACTCCCTCAAACTTCGCTCATTCTTTTCAGAGAGAACTTCTGGATTTACTTTTTTGTATTGTCTCAGGAGATTCTCGTTTGTGAAAATGCCATGTGGCACTGCCCCGCATCTGAAAAAGTGAAAAGAAAGACGATTTGCTTTGATGTAATCAGATTCTCAGGAATTTAATCCTATATCCTATTTATGGCTGAGCTAGCCATTCAAAATTAAAATGAACCTTTCATCCATGTGTATCATAAATGGGCATTTATCAGGATTATATGATTTTGCAATCCATCTGAATACATAACCAGAATTTGTTTTCTTTCCTTTTCCCTCTGTAATTACCATGCAACAATAACAAAAGTGACATGTTTGAAGAACAGATAAAATGCTGTAAATTGGCCCGTAATGGTGATATTTCCTCATCTTCTGAAAAACCCATTTATTCTCTCTCAACAAATCAAGGCATTGTCAGCCCCTACTCATCTTGTGGCCAGAGGGGCTCCACCAATTTCTGGATGTAAGCGAGTCCTGGAATGCAGATGAGGCCCACTAACGAAGGCTTTCAGCACAAGCAGCTGGTCTTTGCTTGCCTCAATTTCTAAATCATCCATAATGGGGCCAAGACCTCCCAAGCACTAAAAAGAGCGAGCTGACATGCTGGACAAACTGTTAATTTTTTCCTGAAGAAGCTGCTATATTGCACATCTGTCACTGCAGCGCACACAATTACTCACTGAGTCGGGGGAAAAAAATCTGCTGTGTGTTTCTAGCTGAGTTGTTAAGGGACCTAATGGAGAAAGACAATGGCATGGGAATCAAAACAGGCTGGTTTCCTGTGTGCTCGGCAATTTTCCTTCATTGTGGAAGGCTTTCTTGTCATGTTAAAATAAGCAAGGTAGCCTAAGATGTGTTAAAAAAAAAAAAAAGCAGGAAAGGAATTACAAGTGGTGCAGTAAAAAGGTAGATGGAGGAAGATGTACAATTATGGACCACTGGACTTGCTGCTGACTTACAGACCTCCCTGTTGTTAGAAATACCATGGCTTTGTATTTTTAATTTCTCACCTTGTGTGTGCCATATAGATTTCCTGCATCATTTCCACAATGAACTGTAGCCATGAATGAGGAACTGTTAAATCGTAGGGTAGCCACAAACTCATATAATAGAACCTGTGCAAGCCCCCGGCCCTAGCCCCAACCTCACTTGCTTACCCTAACTATGAAATTTTGGCATCTAAAGAAATTCACTTTAATAATGGATAGCAGAATTTGCTTTTGGGAAGCATGTATTGAATGAGTTAACATTTCTCATTCTTTTTGCTTTTCATAAAGAATGCTGCTTTCTGGAAATTTACTAGAAACAGGAAATTGTTTTTTGACTATTTTCACCTTACTTGGAGACTGTTACAATATAGTCATACCTCTACTGTCTTATCTGAAAAATCAAGCATTATATACAGTTTTTAAATGCTGGCGGTTTATTTTGAGAGTTCAAATTTTGGAAACCAAAACTCAGTGTCTCAAAAATAGGCTTCACCCAACTTCTCACTTAAATAAATTAAGGTGCAAATGCAGGACACACTGACAATGCACTAAGAGTGAGGTCTGTCAATCTGGGAGTGATTTAAATTGTCTGACAATGCCAAGATAGGAGACAACTCCAATGTACAGATAAAACTAAAAGTGGCAATAGTAGATCACGCTCCTGCAGTGAGAGGCACTGACTCACTACTGTCAAATCTGGATCTACTTAAGATGTCAGGTGTGTAAAGTAATGAGTCGTTGCTTGGTAGGAACCCAGCAGAAGGAGTCTTCATGGTCCACTTGTCAGTTGAGTATATATTACTGCAGGCCTGTGAAATAAATGAGTATTTAATACTTATTACATTAAAAAAAAGAACATTTACTTTTATAATTCTACTCAATATTTGGGGAGAAAAGAAAAAGTTGAATCAACATAAAAAATGAGATGCTTCTTGTAGCAAAAACCAAACACAATTTTGCACATTAATTACAAAATATTTAAAATAGCCAAGTATCTTTCTTTATTAGAGGTTCAGCTTTCCAGCAGGAAATGGAATGAGTGTGACACATTTGAGTGTGATTGATACTTTAAGTTACTTGAGCAAAGAACCTGGAATTAGAATTATGAATTCTAGGATGGAAAGAAAACTTTAGCCAGCTGGCCAACTGTAATGTACAGACAAAATGAAAAGTGGCAATAGCAGATCATATTCCTGGTACCTAATATCAGTAACCAGTGTAGCCCACCTTCTATCTATCTATCTATCTATCTATCTATCTATCTATCTATCTATCTATCATCTATGGCAATGTGGCTTATAAGTGATTATGAATCAATTCATGAGTCAAATATATATGCACCAATTTTTTGAGATACTGAAAATTTCCAGGACATAACAGTAATAATGAATTAACTGCACTATTAAATGTTGTCAATAGGCAGTATAGCTTTTAAAAAATTAAAAAGTGCTTTCAAAAATATTTCTTTTCTTGTTTTTAACTTCATTTTTTAATTTAATAGTAACATTCAAGTATAAACACAATGACCACTCACAAATCATGCTCTCAAACATTATTTTATTCTTTTATTATTTGTTGTGCTGTTACTATTGTTTACTATCATCAGAAAAAAGAGAAAAATCCAAAATATTTCTTGCTAACAACTTCATGTAACTGTACCAAATTAGATCACATTTCTCTTTGAAAGACAAAATACAGGTGAAAGTGTTTTTAAAAAGCATGTCAACAGTGATTTTTCTCTTTGATATCTACTTGAAATGTACTGAAAAGAAGCAATTGTCAGGTCAATTAATTATAATAACAATTTGAAATGTTAAGCATTCATAAAATGCAGTATTTTGCAATCATTTCTGTACATGGTACACAGAAGTTACCCCATATGTACACAATATCTGTATTTTTAAACCACTGTCTTAAAATCCGCTTAAACCACAATGAGTTCAAATCACTGACACTATTAATTGGCAATTTTTAGTCACTATGGATCTCTTTCTAAAAAGAGCTGCCATATTATTTACAAATAAAAGCAAACAAACTTGAGGGGAATGTTGCCTTAAAAACTATATTTGGTAAGAAGGAAGGAAAGAAATTACTCAAGCAAATGGCCTGGTCAATATGGAGCATAAAAAATATATAAAGAAAAATGGCTGAAGTAGGCATGCTCAGCATCTTTTAGATATTTCAGGATTGGAAAATTTGGATATGAGACAAGAGAACTATGCACTCTGAAATTGTTAGCCTGACCAATGGACTTAATGGAGGAGATACTGACAATAGAAGGGGAGCGCTACAAGGGAGTAGAGTTGCTGTTTTACCACCTTCTTCTGGACAAGTGAATGAGATGCTTTGTATGCTTTGGGCTCTAAGGGCAACTAACTACAGCTACATATGAACCTTAACTTTTAGTGACCTTCATATCTTAAAGAACAGTTGATTTACATCAAAATTTCCTGTTTTAACTGTGTTTTTCAATTGAGCTTAGATGCGACCAGAACCTCAGGCTGGCACTAATTTTTCTTGTGTAACTGAGAAGTAGGAGGGACACTTGGAATATTGTCCCATCTACTTTAAGAGTTGATTCATTTTTTCTGTAGCACTAAATGCATCAAAGCAATAACAAGTATTTTAAGTCCTCCCTGTGTGAGCCACATCATGGCCTCGACTTTCATTATAGAATCCCCATACAAGCTTAGTAAATGCACCGCTCTCTCTGCTATGTGAGTTTTAATCTCATCAGAACTGGTGAAGCGAAAAAGCATCACCAAGTCCTTGGAAGTCTGGAAAGTCTTTGGTATCATTGCTTGTTATCAGTGGGTCAGCATTTGATCTTTGGAATTCTAGGAACTTCTAAGTTCCTAGGTCTTCAGACTCTGGAATTTAAAACACCAAAAACCAATACCAAACTTTGAACAGACCTTAAAACACAATACACTATCATAAATACATTTTAAAATTTGTAGTCAATCTCTCCTATTCTCCACCCTCCCTCTTTCATAGACAGAACATTTAAAAAATCATTTAACAGTGGTGGATTTCTAAGTGACAAGCTTGAACAAAATTAATCATATACTAGGATTACCATAGAGATAGTTTATCCCAGAGGAGTGCTTCAAAAACGTAACTCAACTGCTGATCTCCTAACTAAACTTTCCTCGCATCACCATAGCCCCAGATATAAGAGTCATTCTTAAATGTGTGCAATTGGCAAATCATCAAAACTTTCAAAATGTAGGTGGAACTTCCTCTCTCTTGTTGGCTATCAATTCTTTAGGGACCATCAGAGAAATGTTTGTTAAATGCATACACTTTCTCTAGCGCGTTTTAAGAACCCTTTCAGAAGATCTTTACCTAACCAACAAGGGCCTATATAAGTAGAAAAATTATTTCTGTTAATCATTATTTAATAATGAAATTCTTACAAGTGGAGATTTAATAAATCAATGTCAGCTAAAACCACAGTAATTTTGAATCTGAGTGGAAGCAACTGATCCAGAAATTGGTCTTTAGCACTTGATCAAAAGGACTTGCTTTGCTTAAAGTAACAGTTTATTTCTTACAAAAGCAAACCAGCTCAGTGTACCTCCTCTTGTTCATCTCTTAAATAAGGCCGTTTGGAGAAATCTGAATTCTTTAGATTTGTTTTAACCTTCAAATAAATTTATTTGATATTCCAATTATTTATTACAATGATTAAAATTAAAAGTTTACTACATCTGAGTTAATCTTAAAAAAATACCAGTTTTGGACAGAAAGAGGTAGAAGTAAATCTAGATTAATAGAATTTGTAGTTTAGTAATGGTAAATTTAAAAAATACATTTTTCTTTAAATAATTATGTTCTAAATGAGGTAAAATTTTCTTAGTCTGCATTAAAGTAATGTTGCGGGCACTCTGGTGATAACAATGATGAGGTTTATTTTTGTCAAAATGAGAGAAATATTAATTTCTGTTTGTTAACTGTGAACTTTATTCTACACTGTCCGGATACACAATTAATGTGTAAAATTATGGAAAAACAATCCTAAAGCAGAATTCAAGGGACATGAAAATTGCCAAACCTTTCAAACAAAGATTTGCTGAAGACTCTACTGATGGGATGAGAGGTCTTTCGCATTGCAACACGTAATGAGGCTATGAAACACAATCGCATCAGCCCAATCCCATTTCAGAAAACTGTGGATGTGTTCATGTTCACTTGGGCATACGCTCATGCATGAAACAAGCGAAGGATTAGAAAGTACTGACAGATGAGATTAAAATAAATAAATGAGCAGCTCTTTATATCGAGAAATAACTCCCCCCAAAGCCACACACACACACACACACACACACACACACACACACACACACACACACACACACCGCGCATGGGAAGGGGGAGAGGTTTTCACCTTAGCACCATGAATTGTGATGAAATCCCCTTTCTATCACTGTCGCAGTACTGAATGCAGTAAGAGTGATATTTTGGATATGCAGATTTCTGCTTCAAAAACGGATGTATGTTGTAATTTTAGGACGATACGATCTAGTGAACAAAAACTCTAACACATTTCTTCTTTGCACTTCTTCTTAGGCGGATTTTCCTGAACTGGCGGTAGTAGTCACAGGAGAGTTTTTTGATAGAGAAAATCCGAGCCCTAAACCTTTCGGCCTCTGCATGGCTTGAATGGGCTCTGAGATCCCTTTGCCATCTCGTCCGAGGCCTGATCCAGGAGTCCAGCCCATATTCTGAAGCATTCGGTTTCCGATGTTGTTTTCTAGGATTGGCTGTGCATTTTCTCCCACAATTCCTGCAATGGTAAAGTGACAATTGAGCATCACAACGGACAGAGATGACGATCTTAGGATAGAAAACCACAGGCTTGTGATGTTTTCAACAAAGTGCCCGGGGAAGGCTTGTTTCTTCATCTTTGGATATACTTGTAGTAGTGAAGCCAATGGAAGAAAGATCTGGTTTAGAAATTCATTTCCACCTCTTTGAAATACTGTAAACTATGAGCCTTTCTTGGCTTTTGTTATCTGTAAAAATTAGGTAGACTATGCCGTACACTGTTTAACCTACAGGAAATTGTAGTATCAGATAAAATCAGGCATGAGAGATCTTCAAAAAGTTCATGGAAAACTTTATATATATATAAACACACACACATATATATATAAACATGTGAATTGAAATACATTTTCACCAAAATAAATTCCATTTTCCACATTTTTTGAAGTTGCCCCATATATAAATATAATTGTCAATAAATTGAAGACTCTACAAATAGATTTATTTTTCATTACTATTCTAGCCTCAATGGGAAATTCTGAAAATCACTAACATAGGATTATGTCTTACATTTGCCCAGGGCCTTGACATTCAATAATATCAAACTTAACTAAACCACTAACAGCTTTCTGAATTTTTAGCAATTTACATTTTTATATTCCTCTTCTAGTTATTATTCAGTTTGTAAACATATGCATCCTTTAGTTCTCTTCTCCTTTTCTTTCAGGTCCATGTTTTAATGAAAACAGAGGTGGTTAAGGAGGGGAAAAAAGGAGAAAAATAATATTGAAGTTTAAGTATACGTGTATTACATAAACTACATATTTAATGTAAAACATATCTATCGCACAGGATGTAAAGCAGTCCTTTCTATTTCTTGTTGTTCTTCCTCTTATACATTTCGCTTCTCACATCTTCATTCTCTATTTGTAAAGATGTTTGACTAGTGCTTGACATGAGAATTAGGCTGTTGTTTTATTAGCAAAGACAACTGAGAAATGCATCTATTTAAGTATTTTTCTCTTGGATTACAGTTTCAAAGATTTTTTTTTTTTAATTTTAAAAAATAGTAGGTCTATCTGGCAAAATCTTAACAGTACCAAATATTTTGGTTCCAGGAAAAATCTTAGGAGTACCAAAACAAACAAAAAAAAAATTCAACACACTGATAAATTAACAAATATCCAAGCCAAAGAATCCCAAGAAACGGAGTTCTTGTAGTTGCAGGCATGTGCTTTGTCGGTCTGCCTCACGGGTTGTATGGATTGGCACTCCCTGTTTGGTCCTTGTATGTTCATCCTCTAGTGGCAGGGATTAGATTACAGCGCACAAAGGGGGAAAAGGTAAGCAACTGTGGACGTAGCCAGATCGCAGTAACCAGACCCTTAAATACCAGAGCATTTCCTGTGGCTGCTCCCTTTTATAGGACAAACCCAGTCATCAAATAACCAATATTAGAGACTGTGTAGAGGAGGGTGAAGGCATCTTATTACAACTTTTGCTTTAGTGAGAACATACTAAGCCTAATCTCTGGTTGTACAAGGTCAAGGATATCTCCCTTTGCAAAGATCTGAATGAGCATTGTAACAGTTCAGCCCTGGGTCTCGCGTATTTGTCTTTATGCTCGGAGATGTGGGTTGTGTCTTCCTACAATCGTGTGGAGATGCACAGTTGACAACATCACTCAGTGATTTCAAAGGCTTGTCAGATTCCCATCCCTGATCCCTGCTAGCATCATCAACTAATTCCTCCCGGGTTTGGGATGATGACAATGCATGGCCTCATGAAAAAAAGTTGATAACTTCTGTCCTATTCCTTTTCTGAGCCCATGTTCATGTTCTGGATGATGACACAGACAGAAAAATCTTCAAGAACCACAAAAACAAAAATAGTACCTATGAGCCTCCCACTTACACTAGTACTCTATTTCCTGGCCTGGTTCATTGTTACGAAGATGGCCAACTAAATATTATTCTTTAATTTATAGATATACATTTTCATGTGTTCTTTGCTATACATATTTCATGAGAAAAATTAACTTTTTTTGTAATAAAAGAAGTGTTGGTTGCTGAACCAGTAGTATGTCTTCTCTGGTAGTTTGTATCTGGCATTTTGGAAAATAGCAGGTGGGTTATTTTTTACAATCTTCGCTTTGCAAAACAGGGAAAATTGCAAAGTACTAGAGACAAGTTTCAACTCTTATTTACTGTGAAGTAATTTCCAAAGCCCTTTTCTGAACATTTTGGGATTCTCAATTTTCACTGCATTCTAGGAATAAGAACTAGATTAATACAATAAGCAGTTGACTTTGGACATAACAAAGGGTAGGGGAGAGAAAGGTTTCTTAATTAAAAAGTGCAAAGAAAGGGTCTTTGCCAAGAAATTTTGCTTCATAAAAGAGTGATTAAGTTTCTATTTTGAATTTATGATTATAGTGACAATCAAGAGAGGTTTAAAAATATGTAATATTTATCTAAACAGCTGCTGAACAGGTATGCCAGATGAAGCAGAACACCAGCAGTCAGTCTCATAACCCTGATATTTTTCAGTGATGGCCATGAATTAATTTAATTTCAGCCATAAGCTAAAAGCAGATCAGAGGTCTCTTGCTGCCCTAGGCTACACATCTGTTGACTCGCATTTCTGATACAACAGCCTGCAAAAGTACAGGTTTAAAATGTGTTTAATATTTAAGAAAAAGAACACAAGGCCAATTTAAAAGATTTCTACAAAACTGCTAAATTCTGGTCAGTTTTCAGCTTTAAAGTTAGCAGCAAGTGATAAGAATTCACTATCATAATTTTTTAAGTATTTTATTTTAATCACTTGTGGCCCAACGGTGGTCAGACTATTTTTATGCTTATGTTTTTATATAGGTAGAAAACAACTAATTTTCCGCCCGGTGTCTTGTAATTTTGAGTTCATGTCTCTTCTTTAAAATAAATCATTATCTATACTCGAAACACACACACACACAGAGAAATAATGGCTAATTGCCCAAATGCTCATGTTTCCACAAAGAAATATGACCTAAAAAAGCAAAAAGGCACAGATCCTTCCTTTTTCATTTAAAATGATACTAGCCCTATTGTTGGTCTCCCATCCATTTTTTTTTTTAGAAGATTAAAACTTGGGAATGGGACAGCTTAGTATCAGCACAGTATATTCCATAACCATAGTTTCCCTTCCTTTTGCTCCTGGCAGCATTAAATCCTTTAAGCTCTTTCCTAGAAAGCTCTCCTGCTTGGCCATTTCCACAGCACATGGCCTGCGAGCCCTCTTGCAAGCTCCAGCTCCCAGCCCTGTCTGCTGGACCTCTTGTCTCTATTACAGCTGAGCAGGTCCTCTCCCTTCCAATCTTCCAGAGAGCTTTGTGGAGGGTAATTCACTTGCGTAATTGGTTCAAGAGATGAAAATCTTGTATCGGCCTCTCTTAGCTACTAATCTATCCAACTGACTGCAAGCCTAATTGGCAGCTTGTTTAGTAATTTGGCTCCTAAAGTGTTGTATTGATGTTGGTTCTACAGCCAATGGAAGGGGAGGCGACGCATGCTGCTTCCCATAAAACAGTTCATTCCGCCTCTGTCCCTGCCCAGTGTTCACGAGGCATTAGTACTTTGAGGTCAGTCTTTCTTCCCATTCTCTTTCACCCATCACTTTACTATAACTTGAGGAGCAGAATTCTCAATATGTTTATTTCTGATGCTATTTGCACAAGTTATTCTCACTAAACCTGAGGAAACTCAACTCCATTATTCAATTTTTGAAAATAGCTGACAGAGTAAGTGACAACAGTTAGCATAATTTGAGATGTGAGAAAGTAGTAGAGATTATACTTTGGCAAGGCCTTAGTTTTTTTTTTTTTTAACAGTACAAGTTTTGCTAATTTAGCCTCCTCTGTATTTCATCTGCCTTCCTGCAGATATTTTATTAAGATTCTTTTAAAAATAAGTTTAAATAGTTAACTACTTAAAATATAAAGTAGTTTTGGTAAAATGGCAATTAAATGAAAGCGGCCAGTTTTATTTTCTGTAGTAAAATCTAGATCATTTGTTGTGAGGCTACTGTGTACCCGGTTCAAGGTACAAGTGTTCCGTACATAACATTTATTATTTCTATTTCTATTCTTCACAACTGTGTTAGGATGAGAAAAGTTAGTGATTCTCAAAAGAGATGAGCTAAATTGATTGGAAGACACGGTAGAAGTTACCTTTGGTTAAGCTTACTTCAAAAGCCTACACATCTTCCATAACCTGCACTGCTGCCTTCTGAGCATTTTTAGTAGAGATAATGTTGCAACATGTATTTTTAATCTATTGATTTTGACTTTCAGAAAAAAAGAGTTACTTATTTGGAAGCAAGAGCTTTGTAGAGACAGAGAGAGAGAGAGAGAGAGAGAGACATAGGGAGAGATCTTCCATTTGCTGGTTCACTCCCCAGCTGGTGCCAATGGCCAGGGCTGAATCAAGCCAAAGCCAGGAGGCAGGAGCTCCATCCTGGTCACCCATGTAGGAGAGGAGGAGCAAACACCTTGGCCCATCTTCCGCTTTGACAGGGCTGTTAGCAGGGAGCTGGATCAGGAGTTGAGCTGCCAGCTCATGGACTAATGCCAATGTGGGATGCTGGAATAGCAGGGAGCCCCACAAGTTTATTTAAAGTTTGTTGAATGAACTGGAACACTAACTTGTCTCAATGTATGCATAGAAAAACCACAGCATATATAAAACTAACGTAGTTGGAAAACTTGGAATAAAACATAAAACGTGCAGTCTTCAGAAATAAAAATTTTTCTGTATCTGTCATTTCCCTTGATCTTCCATCTCAACAACAAAGACAGGGATGCTGACCCATTTTACAGATGAAATCGATGCTTACAGAGGGAATGCACATCTCCAAAGTGAATTATCTAAAAAGTGTTCCAGTTAGAACATGTACTTAGAATATCTGAGTGAAAATGTTCCTGTTTCCATTGGCCGAAATCATGTAAAATTTTATCATCAATATTTTATGTTCTGCCACTTCTTCTGCCATATTTTCACAAATGACTAGTTTTATTCAGAAAATTTAAACTTCTGAAAAAATGTTGTCAGCTTAAACCTGCATAGTAAACCTTAACAGAGTATACTGTATTTACATTATTTTATAGATAACCTTTCAAAAGTTAGCACGTCTACATCATTTCCTTACATTTTATTCATATTGTTGTTCAGAACTTTATTTCCATCTTATTATTCATCTGCATAGTCACTGTTGCCATAATTACTATTACTTTTATACTTTTTATACGTTATTACTTTTATACATTTGGTATTAGCTTGAACCACATGTTTAACAAGTTCACTGTCCATCTTTAATTCAGATTTTCATTCTTCTCACAATAGGTAACTTTTTTCCACCTGTGATAAAAATTTAATTCTGCTAGGTTTTTGAGTTCTTATAAGTGAGATTAGTACACTGGGAATTAACTGCTCTACTCAGAGAGACTCTTCACTCTTGAGGAATAGCTGGATTCCATTTTTATTTTAGTTTGCACTTAATTTTTTCTTTTCCTACTCTTGCTATGCCATGATACTGCCATGTAACAGAAAGTTATCCTTGTTACTGTAAAGCAAATGAATATGCTATTGTAATCATTTGGAAAAGAACCATAAGGAGGCCTTTAAGGAGAGAAAAGGGGGCAGGAAAAAGGGGAAACCCCTACACTTCTACACAGGTTTGGTAACAAATGTGAAATTCACTCATTTGACATAAATTACAAAATAAATAAATGCAAAATAAAATCCTTTTTTTTTTCCCTTTAACTCTTTGGGTTACAGCTTAGCTGGATATATAACTTAATCTGAACAAATTCTTCAATCTGCTTTGGTTTCTTTCCCAAATGAAGGCAGCAGCTTGGAATTTTATTTGAGCCTGTCCACATGAGTGGCAGGGTCCCAAGGACCTGGGCCATCTTCTGTGCCTTCGCAGGTAACAGTGAGCTGGATTAGAAATGAAGCAGCCGGAACTGAAGCTCATGTGGGATGTCGGCTTTATGGGCAGCAGGTTTAACGTGTGGGCCACAGTACTGGCCCCTTTTCAAAATTGGAACCAGTTTGTATAACACATTTTTCAGTTTGGGTTTATGAGATCATCTTCAGTGATAATTTGCGGTGGTTCGAGGGGCTCAAAAGAGAACGGCTTGTTTCTTACTAATCCCAGTAAATGTTCTATTTGGAGTCCAGGTAGCAACATTATTTATTATTCTTTTTTTGCATACAAGTGGGATTTTGTTTCTACTCTGCTCAGTTCTGAGGATGGAGCCCTCTAGAAGTTCTGACTTGACAAGGAGCTTCGCATCCAAGCCTGGTTCTCTGCTCTTGGGGTCTCTAATAGAGTTCCAGATTCCTGAGTTGGGGCACAGCATTTGTGGATATGGGTTGGGGGGAGGTTTGGGAGAAGGATGACTCAGAACAAATTTTCGTCTTGAGTATTTCTTTTTTCTTTTCTGCACTTTCAGCTACACATCTAAAGTGATGGTTTTACATTTTATTCAGCATTTCCAGTTTTTTCTGTAGCTAAAACATTTTCTCATTAATTTTTCATATGATCAGAAACAACGCTTTTCTAATATATGTACTTACCTGGTCTATAAATGGGCCCTATCCTGAATCATGGGAACCATTAAAGAGTTACTATTACACATATCTAAAAGGAAGTTTGGTGCTGCATATGTCAAGTGTTGTTTATTAGCCTTTTGTTCCACATTTGGAAACAATGTGTTTTCACAATCAGTAATAACGGGGATCAGTAGCCAGCCTGGTATGCAGGACACGTGTGACCTACATTGGAGTGTTTGGGTTAAATTCCTGGCTCTGGCTCCAGTCGCAAGCTCCCTGCTAAGGTAGATCTTGGGGAGGCAGCAGTGATGGCTCAAAGTAGAGGGTCAGTGCTACCCACACAGGAGACCTATGCTGCACCCCCACTTCCAGGATCCAGTTCCGGCTTAGCCCCAGCTCATACAGGCATTTAGGCAGGGAGTGACCTTTGTCTGTGTTTATTTTTGTGTTTGTGCTTTAAAAAACAAAACAAAACAAACAAAAAACCCCCCAAAAAGTAATAGCCATAATTTCTTAACAAATGTACTTTTACATCATGTAATACCAATTATTTGTAAACTGGTTTCTCTCTAAAACAGATCAACATTGCTATCTTTTGAAAAAATGCTTATTTCTCCTGTTTAGTTCATGGCATTTTTTTTCACCTTTACAGATGACATTTTTCAAACCATAAAATGTATTCTGCTGGCAAACCTTCTAGCTTCAGTGGTTCTCAATTTTATAATAATATATCCACATTCTTTGCTATGGAGACTGTCTTTCGGTATATGACTTTGAATGAGGCAGAGAACAAGCTATACATTAAAGAAATCAATATCTAACCTTATTAATATTCATTTTACTTTGTCAATACAAAATACAAAGGTGAAAGAGCAGTAAATAAAGTAAAGCACTGAAATAAATTTGGTGTTCCTGTCACAATTAATAAATGTTCAGCTGATAACAGTGCTGGCTAGTCTGCAGCCTTGTAAAGTGGCTGACATTATGCTTCAAACCTATTGCTACAAGAAGATGAGAAAGAAACATTTTCAGCACCCTGGCAGGTACATATGATCAGACTGTGTGTCATTGATTTCTGCGGGGTGTTACATTTAAAAAATGCTATCAATATCATATAGAATTACTTATCTTTAGAGTCATAAATTATCATACAAGCCCAGTTTGCAATTATAAAGTTAAAAGTGTCAAATATATTTTTCTGACAAATTTTTTTTGGGTAAATGCTTTCTAAAGCTGTTTGTACCATATTTCAAAGATAAATGGGAGAGGATTATCAAACAATATTTAAGCTGTCAGTCGTTCAACTTACACCCTGTTTCAAATGAGAAAGCTTTACCTTCTGTGTTTTTCCAGCTTAGGCTTAATGTTGATTAAAGGCAAAATATATCTCAATTCAAGTCAGTGTGTTTTCTAAGAGGTTTGCAAGGGTTTGTAAAATGGCAAGAACAATCACTTTAAACTGATTCCACATGCAAGTGAAACTTCAGAGGTATACAAATCATAACTGATTCTTCAGTATGTGACTGAGGGTATTCCGGAATTTGAGAATTACAATATTCAGAGACAGATGGTCTAGGATTCATAACCTCATTATCAAAGAGTATATATGCAAAAGCATTTCTTACTTGAATTCAGATAATAATCTTCACCTCAGAGTTGATTCATTAGTATTAGAAGATATTCTATTTAAAACTGAGAACTTTTAAAATAACCTCAATCTTTTCCCTTTTAGAGAGGCAGCAATGCATTGATTTAAAAAATACACTGAAAACCATTAACATCATTCATTTTCTCCAGTACCTTTTGAGTTAATTAAAAATGCATGAAATTTCTTTAAATTTTATCTTTTAAAAATAGAGCAGTACAATGAAAATCAGGATTCTTAGAAGAACCATGACCATTTTGATATGTAACATTTTAAATATGCTGGTGAAAGCTTAAGAAAATAGCAGTTTTAGGCTACAGTTTAATACTTGTATCCAAACTCCATAGAAATGCTTTCTTCTGATGTTACTGAGTTGTAACGTGGAAATGGCCTTGCAGAAGGAATTCTATTACCCATCCTCAACCACTGTGCATTTTCCTTCTCACTGACGCGTGTGCAGGGCACCTGGGCCTGACCCGACTGCTCTCCTTCCCTCACTGCTGACACCAGGTGCTTCAGGAGCATTTCTGAGATGGCTCATGTGCTGTCTCTGACACCAATGCTTGAATCCAGGAAAGATAAGAGAATTCAGGGGATCATTCAACTGCAATGGGGATGTTAAAGAATCCTACAGCTGTCTTATGAAAGATTTCAATGAAATAACTCATGACATGTATTTGACCTAAAATTGACTATACAAGTATATTCCTGTATGAAGAGAAAGAAGTATTTTGTTAATAACCTATATTTTTATACAGTCAGAACTAGAGAATTCCTCCTTAAAATTTAAGACATAATGGTGGGTTAAAATCAACAAATGTAATAAGACAATCTTTATAGTCTTAAAATATGTTATTATAGAAAGATCATAGGTTTAGTAGTCAGAGGACGCTCTTTTCCTAATTGAATAATTATGCCATTTTAGATGGCCCCCCTAAACCTGAATCTTAATTTTTATGATCTGCAAAATAACAATATCTAGCTCAGATACTTGCAAATTTAAAATAATAGTTTCTGGTATACACCACATCCAAAGTAAGTGGTGAATATTACTCAGTGTAAACACAAACACATGCTATATACAGGTATTCCCTAATTCCAAACCTTCAAATTTCATGCAGCTAGAAGAAGAAGGGCAGATAATATAACTGAAAGGATGGTTTTATACTGTATCTCTTGGTACAAAAGTGGCATTAGGGATTTTCCAACCTAAAGTAACTCTTCAATTTTCTAGTATTTTCTAAACTACATAGTGGGTTCCCTAAAATGCAAATATAAGCTTCACATCATTTATTACCTTTGATTTTACCAGGCCAAGAAACACACAAAGAAAAAGGAAGACAAAGTATCACCATTGTGGCATCTAGCGTCAGAGAGCAGCACTGATTTGGGCCTTGGCTGCTCCAGCTGCAATCCAGCTCCTTGCTAATGGGGCCGTCTAGGGAGTCAGTCAGAGGATGGGCTTACTCCTTCTGTCTCTCCCCTGCATCCCTCTCTCAAGTAAATCTTTCTAAATAAAGGGAAAAAAAATTCTGAACATATATATATATATATGTATACTTTTCTTGACATTGCTTATTCTATTGATATGGATCTTATTTTCATATTCTGTACATAAACCACTTTTTAAAAGAAAAGATTGTGCAAATGAAGGGAATTTAAGAGAAAGTTTATAAATTTGGAATGGTTACAGAGCCTAGGCAAATCCAAGGCTGTTACTCTTGGCTAACTGATCAAGTATAACATACGATGCGGTTTTTCATAAATTTTGTGACAATGTAACAGCCATCAAAGTTAACTATTTTATAATTCTATGTAAGTGTTTTCATATTAATGCCAAGCTGACTTCCTTGTTTCACTGTGCCTTGCGTATCAACGCTTTTGCATGGGACTTTGTACTACAGACTGCTCTTACTCGCTCACTCCAAGCATAAAGTCTTTCCAGGTCTAAGAAGGTCCTCAGTGACCTCTGCTTCACAGTGACTTCCGTCCTCACAGCATGTGTGCTGTTCTCTCCTAACCGTGTTCAGGATTAGAGCTGAATGTTATTAGAATGAAATGTTTTACGTTAGAAACAAGATTTTTTTCATTCCAAAAATTAATAATCTCTAAATGAGGGAATAGGAATCTAAGATTGCTTGGGAACTGGGTTAAGAAATCAAAGTGCCGCATGTATAAGCCAAGTTTCTATCCACTGCTGCCACATGGGACACGTGTTCTGAGGCTGCTGCTCTAAGTTGAAATCATCCCCTCCTGTTTCATTCTATCCATTCACGCCTTATTTCTCCAAGAAGTCTGTAAATTGCCTAAAGCCAAGAACAAACCCTTTGATATTTTTGTGTATGTTATTTCTTCACATAAAGTCTCTCATTGGGGCAGATATGTAAGCAAATATTTTATTGATTTCCTGCTGAAAATTCTCTTGAAGGAACAGAAAATGCAGCCTGACACCAATGTGAAGTGGTTTGTTTAATTGTTGCAACTGCACTGCCCATGAATTATCTGTTTCACTGCCAACGATGTATGGACTCTGGCTTTGACTTGTTCCAGCACTGCCCTTTTTACCTGCTGTAGTAGGTCCAGGCAAAGGTGCCGCTTTCCTCCTCCGTTTGATATCTCCCGTGCACAGGGATCCTAAATGCATGCTTGTTTGCCTACAAACAATTATCAGAAAAAAAAAAAAACTATTAAGAAAGTAGGGAAAACATGACACATAAATACACAGTTTGTATAATCTGAACCTAAATCAAAACATTCTGAACAAAGATGGAGCTGCATAGCAAAACCACCAATCTTGTTTATATCGAAACGTAATTACGTTTGTTGACAAGTGTTCAGCAGCTAAATGCGCCACCATAAATTGTTACTGGAATGAATAATATAAAAGGAATGCTTTTTAATTTTCAAAACTGGCAATCTTTCTAGCTCAACATAAAATCAAGCACTGTTGTTTGTGACAGGAAAATAGCTAAGATTAATTATCTACAGAGATCACAATATTGTTGCTAGGTTATCAATTGGTTACTAATGCTTTACTGTCAGAAAAACATTTATTACAAGAAAAGTATGATCAATTTCTTTTAGGATATTACAGCAGTGAATTCTTTTAGAACATTTAAAATAAATGGAAGGAAAGTGATGTTCCCTTTATAATGAATCTCATTAGAATTCTTTAGTTAATTATTTACTAAGTAGATTAGAAGACATAATTTGAATGCACTGACGCTTGTCTACTGCTACTCAACAGTCTACCATGATACTGGGGTGTAGCTGGAAAGCAGCAATGTGTAAGAAGTGCGAAGAGGACCTTTAACTATCTTGGAATCAGTTATAGCTAGATTACTCCGTCTACTCTTCATCTTGTACATTAAAGTGTTTTGGAAAAACAAGCAATGGCCAAATTGAAGATCAAGAAGAGGTGAGGGGAAAGAAAGGATATATACAGTTCTTCCAATTTCTTGAATTACAAAAGGATTCTGTGTTTGTTTCCTGGATCACAATCTTTGATGTGGGTTTAGGTTAGGATATAAGCATCATGTATCAGAGATAAATGAAACATAGCACATGCTCTTTTAGTAATATACAGATGTATGATTTTCATTTTAAAGGACCCAATTTGAAAATAACCATATTAACAGTGAAAATAAAATGAAAAATCAATTCAGATTAAGGCCTAGTTGTAGATATGACTGTACTGTACACATACATTCAGATATTTATTACATAAAGTGGAACACCAGTACTGGCTTATAAAATTATTTAAAAACAGTTTCTATCAATGACAAATAAAGTCAAGCCACAATCTGAACAATACAAAGGATGCATACTAAATAAAATACACCGTGAATATCTATCGACATAGTCTGACAGCAGGGAGCTGGATGGGAGGTGGAGTAGCTGCGACAAGAATCATGATCCTTGTGCATGCAACACAAGGATTTTAAATACTAGGTTACTGTGCTGGACCCTATCTTACCCCCTTGGGAAAGACTAAGGAGTAAAACGTACCTTAGCACAGCATAAACGAGACAGGCTCAAACGCCTGGACAAACTGAAGAGGAAGAGAGGGTACCATTTTTGGAACTGAGAATAAGGCAGGAATCTGCATTCTGAACCGTTGTCTTCCCATCATCCAGCTTTGAGAAGGAACCTATAGACTTCCTGCTGACCACCCTCTGCTTTAAAACATGCTAGCCATGTTTGTAGTGTTAGTTCCTGCTGGTGAATAGGTTATTCTTTACGTGTTGCTGAAAGAATTCCTCACTGACAAACACCCTGCTCTGCTCAGTAGTAGTTCAAGATGTCTCCAGGGCAGAGATTTAAAAAGAGATTGCAGGATCTGAGTGGAGAAGATCAGGGCTGTATCAGAGATCATATGTGCCACATATGCCCATGAAGTTGTCTGGACTGTATCAAGAACGGTGATTCACTCAAGATTTTGCATAAGGAATGAAACAGTCCAGACTCAGGGGCTGCTGGCAGGCAGCTTGGGAAAGGGGGTTGGGGCTTGAGGAAGAGAGCTGTAGTCTGTCACCTTTCCAATAGTCCAGACATCTGTTTCCTCCTGGAACACTCATTTTAGTTGCAGTGACTTAAGGTTGATATAAAGCTGCTGCACAACTAAACATCTGTGTGTTAGTGCA
Organism: Ochotona curzoniae; assembly: GCF_017591425.1. Classification (NCBI taxonomy): domain Eukaryota; kingdom Metazoa; phylum Chordata; class Mammalia; order Lagomorpha; family Ochotonidae; genus Ochotona; species Ochotona curzoniae. The sequence continues at coordinate 24,586,664 of NW_024466219.1, forward strand.
TCTGGTTAAGTCAGTAAACAGGGTGAAAAGGCAGTGATTGAATAGCCATAATTCTAGATTATTTTTGTTTTTTAAATCCTGGCTCTATTTCAGATAACATTTAAAGTTCAAATTAAGCTAAACAAGGAGTATTCCTAGTAATAAACATATGTTAAGGAACAATTAGGGGAATTGCGTGGGTATTTGATCCACAGAAGTCCTCAATGTGACAATGCATAGCTCTGGTTTCTACTTATATTGTTTTGTACCACTTGCAGATGACCGGAGCTTTCTGATTGCTTATAAATCCATCTCATGTTCCCACCGCCTTTTAGACTTCATTTTTATACTATTTAAAATTTATTAGGAAGTGGAATCAAACTGCAAGAACAATTCCTTCATGCAAAACCTTCCCATTTGATGGACGAAAAATTCTCCTTTGAGTATCTTGGATAGGGCAAATGGATGCAGCCTTTTCCGACAACTTCCCCTTCTACCCCTCAACGTAGCCATACAGAAGAAACAAATGTTCAAGGAAAATAAAGTTAATAAACTCAGGTGCAGTGAGCCTGCAGACCTGGGTACTAAGAAAACAGTCAACTGTATTTCAGTCATTCTTTCTAGAATTGAACATTCTGCTACAGCACATCGAGAGGTCTGGATTACTGACCAGTAGGATTACTCCCTTTAGGCTTGTCCCCACCCTTTTTCCTTTACACAGGTGCACTGGAGTTACACAGATAGCCCTTAATAAGGTCCATGCTGTGATTTGGTTGCCATTCTTAATGTAAAACATAGCTATTATTTTTTAAATCGGCAGTTTTTCTTCTTCAGTCTAAATGAGCCATGTGTCTTTGTAAAAAAGAACACTTGGATTACTACTGAAGGTGATAGCTGACTTTCTTATCTTGCTGAGGAATGACAATGGAATGGCCTATGAACAGGTTCAGTTACTTAAAAACATCAAGATAATCGTGTAACAGCCATACAGGTACCTGACGAGTCTTCAACATGATTTTGGAAAAACTGCAGATTTCCAAAGATACTGAACAAAAGTAATTTTATCTTTAATTCCACTTTATATATATATGAGGAGCCCTCATATTTATTTCATTGAGAGTATTTCTGTAGTGGTGAGCTGGGGAGGGGAGGCAAAGGAAAGAGACAAATCAAGATTAGCTTTGCTTATAAGTGGACAGAATAAAGAATGATTTTTAAAAATTTAATGGATTTGTCTGATGTGATTTAAAACATGATTTTCATACATTACTTCTGAAAAATTTCCATGAAATATTATATTGTTTTGTTTTTTAAATAGATTTAACTTCATTCCAATTGTTTGCTACAGGTTGTCTTTTAAAACAGAGTGGTGATATGTGGTTGGTCATTTTACTGGAAATAAAAACCTAATCATGCAAAAGCAAAAGCATCATGATATAAACAAAAGCACTAGCGTGAAGCGCCTTGCCGGAGAACTTGGCTTTTGACATGAGTTGATGAGGACTAAAGCGGGCAGTGTCAAAAAAAATTATATTAAAAAGAAGACAAAAGAAACTTGTCTCTTCATTGAATGCACTTACAAATACAGACTTTTCAGAGAATTAGGCCTAGTTAAAGCTGCCCCCTGGATAAAATGTGTTCCCAAGTAGCCTCCAACAAGCTGCAGAGTGGAGACAAGCAGATGTGGCTATGGGCCCTGGCATTTGGCAAGAACACTCACTGTCAGTTAGAAAAATATCAGCCTGGACAGGGCATCAGCTGCACAGAAATGAAGCAGGTCTGTGGTGTCATGGGAGGAGTGATCCAGCGGCGGGGGGATTGTGGGGGGCTGGGAAATCCAGCCCCTTGTGAACTTCCTTCTCTAGAGCCACATTAACCGCTTCCCCAATTACTTCATGTCGACATGTCTTAACACATTAAGCTGAAGAAGCAGGCATCAGCTATCTAGCTGCTTTCCTAGCTCAAATTACAGTAAGTATGAAGTACTTTCATGCATGAGTATTTTTAACTACTGGGAAGATTGGAATAAATCTCTGCTTTTCACAGTTTTCTTGTAAGTCCTTTCTTGCTTATGAAATCCTTAGAAATAAACCTTGCACTTGGTATTATCTATCACACATGACCAGTTTTAGGTTTTGGCACCTTCTCCCATCCTGTGGCTTCCGAGCTCACATTCTGCCTCCATCCTATACTCTACTTCTCCTTGCAACAATCTTGACTTTAGCAAGGAATGTTCTACACTTTAGCCTGGTGCATAAAAGTCACTATTTTGGTTCTAGTAAATGGATACATGGTTTACTTACTGTATAGAATTACATGCTCTTGCAACAGGCCTTCTAGTTTCTTAGTCCTCTGAAAGTACTGTTGTGTTAAAATTCATTGGAATGACTGTTCTGAAGACTGCTCCTGGAACTGAACTAAATTCTCTCCAAACATACGGGTGCTTATATCTTGTCCACTGGGTTGGCAGTGATGGGAAGGACTGGCTCTAGGCCAGAATGTACTGGTTGATAAGACACTTTCACTTTAGAATCTTTGTTACCTGCCAGTTTTTTATGGGCTACCGTGTGGGTAGTGGGAAATTGAAGAAACATCTAGTCTTTAGATGTTTAAAAGTAATGCCGATTTACTTAACTTTTGTTATTTCACGGCAGTGGTTGCATCTTGAGAATGGTGTTATACATGGAAAGAAGGCTGATTTCACTGTATGGGCAGGGAAGTGTGCACGAAGGGTTGCTTTCTTGTTAATTATTTGTATTGTCTACCCACTGTTCTATACATGCATTTTGGTTAATATGGCTATGCACAAAATAAATCCTAACGTCCGGAGTATATTAAAAGTGGATTACCACCTGGGAGTGATCCTTGCCAATCCTCTTCTTGGAGGGAGAGGTCATGGTCCTGGGCTTAGTCAGTGGAAATGATACCACCAGTCGATGTGTGTGTGTGTGTTTTAATATGGCAAAGTTTGTTATTTACAATATCTGTGTTTTAGAAATGTTTTGGGTAACAATATATGATAAAAGTAGACCTAATGAATTAGCCAATTTTTATTCATCTTTTTGTTATATTTTATAGAAAAGGCCTCTTGGACCTGGAGCCACTACCCTGCCTCTAAGCAGCGTGTATTGGAAGTGCCTCAGTGGGCTGGCAGAGGATGGGTAGAAGGCAGTTTTACGGTGTGTACAGATGTTTTGTATTTATAGCTGTGTGATCGCCATGGATGTGCATTTCTTTTGGCTGTGCTATAGGAGTACATTACCTAAGCGAATGCAAACATGTCTTCTTGTTAGTATTTTGATAATAAGTATCTGATCATGAATTCTCTTAGACATAATACACTTAGCATGGACCACTGCTGTCTGTGTCACTTTAAACCAGGCAGTAAGGGAATGTAGCATCTTAACTATAATTCAGCCAGAACTTTTATTTAGACCCTATTGCTTTTTTTATGCCTCTTAGAAAATAAGAATTATGTGTTTTTTTCCTAGCACAATGAGTTGCTGTGGTATAATCTTGGTTCTCAAAATAGTCACACAGGATTGGGATTTAGAATTGGTAATATTCAGATATTGGTAAAGTGTGAGAAAGTTCTATCTGTACATTTTATATTTAGGTGGATGTTGTGTTTGCCTACACAGGACCCACAGGATGTGCTGAATTCAGATGCTTGTGACTGTGGAAGACTTTGTTCTTTTCTTTCTGTGTTTCAGTTTCCTGTAATAACACTTTTTAGCTTTTAGAAAATAAAGGTTATTTTATACCCCCAGTCTTCCATATTCGAAATGCAGGGTAAAAGAGAAAAGGAGAGGCAGAAACAGTTTCCATTTGCTGGCTCACTCCTGGAGTGGTCACAGCCATTGAGGCTGAGCAAGAGCCAAAGCTAGCATTCCCAGTTGGGTCAACATGCACTGTTTTCCTAGACACATTAACAGAGAGCTTTATTGGAACAGGAGCAGCTGGGACTCAAACAGAGCTCCTGGCATACATCACAGGATATGGCTAACCCTCCTGCCCCAAAATGGTGGCCCCAAGTATCTTAATTCTCTATAATAAAATCCTAAAGATCCCTCAGATGGTAACTGCAACCTGGAGATGGTGGTGCTTTTGAAGACACCTTGCTGGCTCCTGTCTCAGCATCCACTGCTTCAGGATTCCATTCCTAATCACTGCTTACCTGTTTGCAACTCCAGTCTGAACCATTCAAGCTTTTGTTACCTGTCATCTGAGACTAGTTCTTGGATAAAGGGATGTGCCCAGCAGTGTGCAGTTTCTGTACACTTCATCCTCTTGGTGCATTTCCTGTCCTAGCCTGAATATGGAGTCCCAGTCTACTTTATCTGGCTCCAGGTAACAAACAGGTACACTGGAGTTAAAGTTGAGGGTGTTTCTTACATGCCTAGCATGGGGGAGGCAGCACTGTGTGTCAGGAGATTGTTGTGAGAGTCCAGGGACCTCTTCACTTTGCTTTCACCTCATCAGTAAGGACTCTCTTCATTCTTCTATCATAGTGCTCCACTAACCTCAGGAAATACCTACATAATATGTGCATGTGTTCTTAGCTAGCCAGGAGTCCATGGCTTTCAGCTTGTTTGCGTTATTAATTGAGAATGACACTCAAACGTTACCTAAATAGTTGATTTAAATCATAATGTTCATAATAAAAGACAGAAGGGAGATATCTACCTTAAAATTAAATGGAATATTTAAAATATGCCATATTGTCATCTTTAATATCAGAATATCCCAACTAACAGAATTTAATAACATAGATTTAGAAGAAAATCCTCCTGCAGATATCTACAATACCCTAAAAAAGCAACTCTACTGTTACATTACTTGCTTTATTTTTCTTCTTCACTCATGTTGCGGTTTCAGTGTATTCCCCAAAGGTTCATGTGCTGTAGAAGCAGCATCTCCAGGAGGCAGTGCTGAGGTGGCAGACCCTTTAAGTGGCGGAACTGAATAAAGGTCTTTATGTGATAGGAGGTGTGTCTTTGGAAGGAATCAATATATTTCTCTGCAGACACCAGCTAGTTATGGTAACAAAGGTTGTTTACAATAATTGCACTTGGTTCCCGACTCTGTCCTGCTGCCTGTCCCTCTCTCTTGCCACTTCCCAGGTTGTGACATAGCTAGAAGCCATCACCTGAACTAAGAAGATATTGGCCCCATATTTTTGACTCCCCAAAATTTGAACTGTATCAATATCATTTCTATATAATTCACCCTGGTCTCAGCTATTTCTGTTACAGCAACATAAAACAGACTCACACAGACTACATTAAAATGTCCCAATCAATGAGTATGCACTTACATTGGTTGAAAGGCATGGGAGACCACACAAAATACTCATTACTATTTCTCTGGAGTTATTTTGTAATTAAGAATTCAAAAAAGATAGGGGATAAATTAGAATTAGCAAAAAGAGAAAAACAATGGAATTGATGAATGTAAGCATTTCTGGCAGCTATAAGGATTTCTTTAAATTTGTCTTAAAAAGTTTTAAATTCTTGGTGGGGTTGAGGTGGGTATGGGTGCAGGCAACTCTTTCCGAATGCCAGAAAACACATTCAACACAGGGAGGTCTCCCAAATGGACAGCATGGACCCAAGCACTTGGGTCATTACCTGCTGCCTCCCACATGTGTATTAGAAGATTTGGGACTCAACAGGGAACTGTACCACATGATATGGGGATCTCACCCCAGTATCAAAACAATTTGGCCAAATGTGCATCCCAGCTGGACTGATTTCTTTGTCCAAAGATAAAGTCAGGTTTTCACAGATTAGAGGCTGCGGTATTAATCAAAGTCATTATTTCTAATAACATGATGTGCATGTGAGATGAGATGGTAGCCAGAACATGCTCCTTCTGATAATGACATCTGGCCTTCCCATTATATCTCTGAAAAGCCCACTTGTCAAACGTGTCAATATTTGAGGAGTATGTTTATCAAACTCTGACATGCTACAATTTGACTCAATTTCCTTTACCTTCAAAATCTGTGATTAGACTACTATCTATTTTTTTGAAAATATAAGTCATTCATGCAAAATATCTCGCACACACTTTTTTTTATTATCATATCTAATTTGTAAGCAAGAAGCCCAAGGCACAGAAAAAGAATATAATTTACCTCGTTCCACATAGTTAGGGTGAGCTAAGGGCCTGCAGTTCGTTATGCAGTACTTCATAAAGGTGTTTAATGTAGAGTGTCACTACGTACACAACAAGCAAAAATATTGTCATGTACACTCATTACATGTATACTGTATTGATATGCGGCAATAAAAAGAGGTCTGGCATCATTTAATAACCATACTACTCAACTATTTTTGAGAAAAATGCAATTTGTTCCAAAAATTTAATTTTTTTTAGTGTTTTCTCTGCTTGCTTCACATGTGTCATAGCATATCAGAACGAGCCCCTCACCTTTATTTCAACCACCCACAAGAGTCACTAGGTCTAAAACCCATTGACTTTCTCATGTTGGATGGTCATCATGGATTTTCTGTTAACTATTACCTTGTACTTCCAAAATGTCTCATTTCCATCATTTGTGTGTGCTGTACTCTTATGGAGGCCAAGAGCGACTGCTGTTCTACTGAGAACATGACTGTTGTGTGCTAGTAAACACATGGCCATATTTGAAAAGTTCAGCTCATCCTTTACTTCCCCACCATTTGTTTATGTGAAATTAATTATACATGAAAGCAGTAGTCGGAGAATCAAAATGGTGGAATAGGGTAAGGACACGTTTAAACTGATGGAAAAACATTAGCCAGTGTGAAGCAGAGAGGGTACATTTGAGTAAATTGGAGAGGACAGAACAGCAAAGGGGTAATTGGAGACTGACAGACACAGGAAAGTGGCGGACACAACAGTGTGGTGATGCAGTGACTGATACCCCAGCAGCGTTCAGCAAGTGGTGATCTGAACTTTACCTGCAGCAAGAATTCCAACAGCAACCAAGTGGGAAGGGACATTTGTCGGGAGCTTAGGAGGGGAACCCAGACAAAGAACTGCCCGTCATGCTGGTGTGTTTGATCTGACCAAGAGCAGAGACAGAGCGGCAGATCCCAGACAGGAGGTACAGGAACAGGGTGGATTTCACAGCCCAATCCACCTCTGAGAGCCATATCAGGCACCATTTTCTTTAAGGAGGCAAAGGCTACAGGACAGTACTATGCATGTACTGAGCTGGAAGTGATCCCATTTCTGGCTTGGTGAATTGTAAAAATGTGGCATGCTACAGATTCCACCCAAGATAGGTGCGGGTAGCCCTCAAGACCTGATGGCCAGCAGATCAAAAACTCTAGTAGTGGCACATCAGGTGCCATTTCGTACACTGTGGTAAAGAATTTAAGACTGCAGGGACAACAGTGAGATGTGCATGCGCTGAGCTTGGAGAGAACTCACTGAATTTAGTGCACTGCACTGGACCCACAGGAAAATAATGCCAACTGTGTCATTGTACTGGTCAAAATAGGCCCGTGTGGCCCTCAGACCTAATGGCCAACAGGTTCTGGCAAGATCAGCAACACCAAAAACCTAAATGTATAGGACACCTGGTGTCTCCCTAATCCTGGGATCTGCTCCAACCTGAAGTGGAAGAAAGGTTGCACTGACAATGGTGCAGCCTCAGCACGGTATCCCAGGAGGTGGAGACTGGTGAGACAGGAGCTGGGGCTACAGAGACCATGGTGGAAATCTAACATAAGAACCTAGATCTGGAACTCACTGAAGGGAGTGACAAGAGTGACTGCAAGCAAAGAGTTGTGTACCAAGTGTAATAAGTAAAATCGAACTGTAGACCTGTGGGTGACAGAGCTTAGAAACCCGCCCCAAGGAAAGATTCTGCTAACCAGAAGTACAATGACCAAGAGCAAAAGAGGAGACAAAGGCACATTGAACATTTCTGAAGACTCCCCTGAAAAAAAGCAAAAACTTTTGCCAACCTCAGAGACAGCAAGAAAATAGGGGTTACAGAATTCAAAACATTTGTTATAAAACTTCTTATCAACAATGGGAGGCAAGTAAAGCAGGCATTCAATGAAAGCTAATATATCAGAAATGAAGAATACAGTGGGGCAAATGAAAAGTACAGTGGAGAGTCTCCAAGATAGAATGAAGCAAGCAGAAGAAAGAATCTCAAAATTAGAAGCTACTTCCTGTCACCATAGGGAAACAAACAAAAAGCTAAAAGCAGAACTGGATCAGGCCAAAAAAAGTATTCAAGAATTGAAAGACACTATTGAAAGGGCAAACATAAGAGCAATGGGAGTCCCAGAAGGTGCAGAAAGAGAAGCTGGGTTTAAAAATGTATTTAATGAAATAATAAGTGAAAAGTTCCCTGGTCTAGAGAAAGAATTGGGAAACAAATCCAGGCAGGGCACAGAACTCCCAACAGGGTTGACCAAAAGTGATCTTCACCATGACACATGATAATCAATCTCTCTTCAACTGAACACAAAGAAAAGATCCTTAAAAGTGCACGTGGAAAAAAAAATCAACTGACATATAAAGGAAAGCCAGTTAAATTCACAGGAGACCTCGCATAGGAAACTCTACAGGACAGAAGAGAATGGAGTGATATATTGCAGATTCTAACTGGAAAAAATGGTCGGCCCAGGATAATGTACTCAGCAAAGTTCTCCTTTGTCCTTGCAAATGGAATAAAATTCTTCTACTATAAAGAAAATTAGAAGAGTACGTCTCTTCCAAAGCTGCCCTACAAGGAACACTTAAGGAGCTTCTCTTGACAAAGAGGAATAGTGCCCACCAAAACCAAAGGCAAAGATGAGGAACTTCTCAGTAAAATAACAACAGAAAACTAAATAAATAAACAATCCATTGCTAAAATGGCAGGACCAATTATCATCCATACATATTAACCCTGAATGTAAATGGATTAAACTCATCAATCAAATGTCGTAGATAAGTAGACTAGATTAAAAAAACAAAATCCCTCTATTTATTGCCTACAGGACACATATCTCACCAGAAAAGATCAGCACATAATATGTCTCTTGTTTTTTTTTTTTTAGTTTCATCTCTTCAAAACACTTTCTTTCTAATTAAATTATTCATTGACCCATATATCATTCAGCAGCATCACTTTCTTCAAGATTCCTGATTTTCTTTTTCATCTCTCCACCGAAACATTAGTCATTTTTTAGCATGTTACTTAACTTCATGGTGTTTTTATTATTATTATTTTTTTTTTTCCATTGGAAAGGCGGATATACAGAGAGGAGAGACAGAGAGGAAGATCTTCCATCCGATGATTCACTCCCCAAGTGAGCGCAACGGGCCGATACTATGCCAATCCGAAGCCAGGAGCTTCTTCCGGGTCTCCCACGCGGGTGCAGGTTCCCAATCCGAAGCCAGGAGCCTCTTCCGGGTCTCCCACGCGGGTGCAGGTTCCCAAAGCTTTGGGCCGTCCTCTGCTGCTTTCCCAGGCCACAGGCAGGGAGCTGGAAGGGAAGCGGGGCTGCCGGGATTAGAACCGGTGCCCATATGGGATCCCGGGCGTGCAAGGCGAGGACCTTAACCACTTGCGCCACCGCGCCGGGCCCAACTTCATGGTGTTTTTAATTTCTTTTTTTCTTCATGTTGTTGGTCTTGTTTTATGGCTTTTCATTTAATGGGAAGTATAACAACTATGTTTTGGAGACTAGCATATCCAGTAGTGTGTTACTTAACCTCATGGTATCATAAATTTCTATTTTTCTTCCTGTTGTTGATTTTGTATTGTGGCAAGATATTGGGATAAAATGCAGTATGCATCCCTAGTTGCAGATCAAAGATGGATTTTCAATGAAACTGTTAACTATTTCCTGATAATAGGATGCTGGACTCTGGCATTGTCCATGCCCGCAGTGATGGACATATCACTGTTTATGAAGGACTATATTGTTGCAATGATACAGGAAAACTCTGTGTGTGTGAGGGGGAGGAATTGGGGAGGGGATAGGGGAAATCCTACGGCTGTGGAATTGTATCATGAAGTGATAATAATAATTTAAAAAAAAGAAAAGAGAGAACAGCAAAGGAAGCACATGTCAAAGGAAGCATAAACCACAAAGCATAATGCAAGCCAGACCTACATAAGACTGGAAGGAATAAATGGAAGAAACCCAAGTACAAGTTACATTTCTTTGAAAAAACTTTTTGTAAACATATGATTGTGGAAATAGTAAATATGTTTGAATTATTGCAAAATATAGTTAAATATACTTGTAAACAATCTGATTCTGAAAATGAAACTGATACACTGGTATATTAGTCCTTAGGAAAAAATTATCTCAAGTTACTTTAAAATGTAGAAAACTAATCACATATTCCTGGGCAAATATATATTAAATACAAAATATACAGAGAAAGGATAATATACCAAAAAAGCAGAAAAAGGATTGTAACCTTCTTTTAGTGATTATCTAATTGATGGTCATGATCATATGGTGATTCTTTCTTGTAAAACATAGAAATCTAACTAAGATCACTTCTAAAACTAGAAGGAGTTGCTGGAGAAGCCCTCCAATCAGGTCTGTACTCCAAAGACAGAAAAAGTTCATCACTGACCAGGGGGCTGGAGGGAGGGACGTGGAAGACCACAGGAGTTTGTAATGTTCATTACAGTTATCCTTGTGATAACTGTAGTCTAAGAATAGACTGTGAGTCTATTATTGAGTTTCAGGGGGAATAAATAAAATCAATGATTAGTGTAGTGTCATTGGGTAACATTTTTAATGTGGCTGAAAAAGTTGCTTACAATTAAGGAAGGCCAATTATGCCTTGAATTCTAACTCAACCATTCAATAGGAATCATTGTTGAAAAACCAGAATAATACTTGGTATTTTCTTGGAAACAGCTTACACAGTGAGACTCCTGGCATTGTGCTTTGTATACTTTCCTCATAAAGAAGTTTATGCTTTTTGGAGAAATGGCTGAAACCTGCTCTGGCCAAAATATATCTAAGATAAGCCAAGAAACCAGAAACACATACAAAGTGAAGACTTTCACAGCGAAGAAGCACAGTTTAGACTGCTCACACATACCTTTGTTGGACACGAGAATCAATTTTAGCATAAATTAGGATGACAACCAACGCAATGACACATCAAATGGATTTCAATTTAAATTGAAGGGCCTTCACTTTGGTTAATGTCAGAGACCAATTCATTTGAAAATTGATATTCAAAGGGGGGGAAAAACATTCATTCATCTTGCTTTTACTACATGGTCTCTATCTTAATAAACAAATCTAAAATGATAGAATTAACGCATCACGATTCTGTGGTGCTTAACAACAATTTGGCCATCCAATTTGGGCTAACAAGTCACAGCAAGGTGGGTGGAGCAAGGTGGATGTGAAAGAAGAGGCCTCTGAACCAATCTCAGCAAAGAAAACAAAACAAAGCCAAGGAAAAAGAAATGGACAGGAAATTCAGGAGACAGGGATACATAAAATGACATCACATGGGTAAAACCTGCACCATTCTCAGAATGTGGCACCTTGAAGGTGGCAACATGGCCCAACGAGCTAGTCCTCCACCTTCTAGCACTGGCATCCCATATGGGCAACAGTACATGTCCCAGCTGCTTCACTTTCAACCAGCTCTGTGCTTACAGCCTGGGAAAGCAGAAGAGGATGGTTCCAGCACTTGGGACCCTGCACCCACTTGGGAGATGTGGAGAAAGCTCTTGGCTCCTGGCTTGGATCAGCTCAATTTTGGCCATTCCAGCCATTTTGGGAGTGAAACTTTGAGTGGAAGATTGTTTTGTCTCTTCTTTCTATAAATTTACCTAATAAAAATAAGTCAGTGTTTTAAAAATATGGCAATTTACAGGAAAATCAAACTGACTCCTTCAGCTAATTAATTTCAAGGAAAGCAGTGGTAGGTGTGGGAATTAAATTAAAAGATACTCAGATTATAACGCAATGAGATGACTGTAGCAATGCAAAATAGCAAATGAAATCATTAAGGAATTACAGTGATTTTCAAATAGATTTGATAACGATACTGTAACTTCTTTTTAAAGAGCTGTTACCTTTTACAGACATTTCCTGATATTTTTCAGTTGATAATACGATAATTTGGGTTTGTGACTGGAAGGTGTGGGTGGAGGTACCGATGAAACAAGATTACTGACAACATTGGTAATCATTTAAGCCAAGTGAGATGCACTGGGTGTATCATTTTCTCTGTGTTTCTGTATACAATAAAATTTTGTATCATAAATGATTGTTAAAAATTGCTTTTAGCACCCTGACAATGCAAGTGAACAAGCATGCTCTCAACTCTTAAGATTGCCATTGTAAAGTTATTAGAGATTTCCCCAGACCTAGCAAGCCTCTTAAGTGACCAAATTTGAAATTAACTTACCCATGAGGCCTAAATCATCTCATTAATATACATACATGGATAGTAAGTTGATGTAAAAAAATGAACAAAAAAATCTTTATCGGGAGTTTATTGTCCTTAGAAAGGATAATGCACAGTTTTTATTCCATCTTTCTAATTAGTAATTTAAGCATATGTTCAGCATTTAACTCTAAATGTTTGTCTTTTCCCCAAGCTCAAAGACAGCTGTCCAAGATTTGAATGCCAGAAAACATTTAAATATCAACATCTGTTGAATTATGTTAATTTAGTGTAATGTAATTGGGTAAGAGTTAGAATTGATCAGAAGTATTTGAAATAAACAAAGGTAAATCCCTACCAATACCTGAGTTTACATACACATCACTAAGGAATGATGAGAAACATTTATTTCTAAAGAGAAGAGGCAAAAGAAAATTCTTGATTATAAAGAAACTGATGATTCTGAAAGTACAGCTCTGTCTCTGACAGGAGATTGTCCTGCTATTTTAAAATTAATCTCATAATTAAATGGAAATGACACATGCCTACAATGAGTTACAGTTAAATGTTTAGTATCCGAACATTTTGCCCATTAAGTAAAACATTCTAATTATATATGCATTAAATTTTTAGATTGCAGGATTATTCCTGTGACTTGACAAGTATTAAACACCTCAAAATTGAGGATTCATACTATTTCAGTTCTACTGATAAAAATACTATTTTAAAAATTAAAGCAGTGTCAATGTGGTGTATAAATGTAGGTTTATTTTGGGGACTAAAAGGTGCCAGGGTAGCTGCTGTCTATTATTTTGTTAATATAAAATATTAATTTTTACAGTGGCTACTTTTTAATAAATTAGGTCTGCTTGTTTGCTTGGGGAAGTATTCTGATTCACGTCCTCAGTGGATTAACAGATCCCTAAATGTATTCCTAATGAAGTTGTAACCCAGGCTTCAGTAGTGGCACGGGCTGCTGTGATGTGGCCTTGCAGGTGTACCTTAATCATTTCCCATGAGAATCATCCCTGGGAGTTAAAGGTTACTTTTGTGTCCATGCCGATTTAATCACAGCACCAATTTGGAGAACACCAACTGTGAAACAGACACCTGTCCTTAAGAAAATGGACTTCAAGGCACAAATTTATTTCAACTAAGGGACACCAGAACAGCTTTCATATGTTAACTATTTCCCATTAATTAGTGACCACAGCCAACTTCCAATGCAGTCCAGGAGGTGAAAGGCTGTTCAGTGTGAAAGTGTCTAGCTCATCTATCAGAGCAAGAGAGGATTTAGGCAGTATGAGTTCCATTAGACAGTAGCTGATTACTTTCATTCTTTTTATTTAATGTTACCACACAGTGGCCAAATTACATATTTGCAAAGGGCAGGCTCCCCTTTTTCTGCATGAGTTCTTCATGTTAAATTGGAAAACTGCCTCTTGATATCCTAGGTAGCTATCTAATTTTATTTAGAATAAACACAACTTAAAACAACTCTCTATAATGATTACTTCAATGTTTTGGCAAGGAAGGTTAGAATTCCAGGTTTCCAAAAGAACTGGCAGTAATTTTAGGATGGTATAAGCTCATAAAATGTACTAATGTGGCCATATAGAGTAAAACTCATTAATTAAATTCTTCTTAAAAGATGTATATGTGGCATGTTTTCAATTAATCTCCTCGAAGTATCTGTATACCTAAAGCTATTCTTATTTTCTAAATTAGAATATATGTATAATTGGATGTATTCCAATTAAACTGGTATGGCATGCATACATTCTAATTAAAAGGAGCATGTGAATATTTTCTATTACCTCATTCATGCATAATCAGAATGAATCAAAACAATCTAAGTATGCTTTTGTATCAAAAGGACTGGGTCAGGTTTTTAGAATGATAAAATCTAATGCCACTTTTAGGTTTATTTTTCAAGTTAGTATTTACATGATGCTTCAAGCTATTGACATACCAATTCAAAATCTAAAAAATATAAAATGTCAAGTGAGTTAACTTACTTAAAATATGAGGTTGAATTCACTACAGTTTTTATATGACAAAGAAGAATTTGTGTTAAACACCTGAGTCAATCAAGACAGGTCAGTGACTTACTTTTGCTCATACATTCCTATGAAAAGCAACAGTAAACAGTCTGTGTCATTAAACTGTGCTCTAATGAATAATTGCTCTACTCTAATTTATTAACAGCTGCTCAAAAATCTAGTAATTAATAGTTTCATTTATTTTTTGGCAAACCTGCAAAATGACAAATAGTTTTGTATCTGTTGCAAATTAGGTCTCCTTTCCAAACAATGAATGGCAGCGTGGGGAGGACGAGCAAACAGAACCCTAGAGCATCTTTGCATCTTGAGAAGATCAAATAAAGAGCAGCTGCACTTCGATCTGTTGCCTCCGCAATCAAATATACTGATCTTTGTCATCCTATGGAAACGCACATGCTCAGGACAAATGTAAATAGGAACAACCTTTCTGTGTTGTGTGTGTCTGCATGAATGCTGTTGGTTTCATTGCTATTATTAAATTATCGCTCCACTTTTTTTTTTCCTTCAGGAGACCATTTTTACTATTAATTGGCAAAGATGACAATAGAAAATAAAGTTTACATTTTCTTTCTCACAAGAAATAGTGATACATCAGAGCAGCCAGTATCAGGGATTATCAGGTCATTTAATAGAGAGTAATGAAAAATAAAATGCTGTCAGAAAATTAATAATGTGAATTAACAAAGATACTTAAAATAGAAAACTGGGTAGAACTGTTTAAATACCAGCATTAAAGCATTCTGACTGCACTAGAAATTGCATGTCTGCTAGACCACTGGATGATCTAACCTTTCTGCTTCATAGTTGGTGTCATAAGAGATGTAGGTGAAAAAGCAGAAAGATCCACTCCCTAAAACATACCAGAGCCAAAACGTAAAGGCCTTGGGGAGCTTTGATACTAATCAAAGGGTTCTGACATGAGAAACAATCGTGTGTTATTAAATGAGGTTATGGCATGAAAAAGATTTTTTCTAATTTTGAAATGCATAAAATTATATTTAAGTACTGCCATGCTGAAACATGAGGCTGGATATTATGGACAGTTCTCCAGGTGGCTTTGGACCAAAATACTTGTTAACATCTGGAGTTCTCAGTATGTGTAGAATGTGCTGGGAATGCAACATTCTGAGATGGAGACAACCTGAGGTCTATTCTAGGACACCTTAGAAACAGGAGGTCCTTTGAATGTGTTATCCCAGTAGGTCCCCCTGTCCTTGAGGTGTATAAGGTATATAAGGCCTACCAGCTGTGGTGCAAGAGGTATATGCGGTTGACACTCCATTTAATGCAGGAAATTTTCCTGAGTCTTGAGGTCCTAACTCATAGTGGACCCTAGGTTTCTTCTGTCCCTTGCAATCAACCTGTGAGTAATAAATCCGTTCCCCATAACTTCTTCATGGTGAGTGTGCCGTCTCACTGGACTGGGTAAGCTGGCAACTAGAAAGGTGAAGCTGCCACACAGATACCAAGTGAAGAAATCATTCTAAGTATTACTAACAGCTGTGTGCATTTTTCTGAGATTCAGGTGTGTCTGGGTGAATATGATTCTTCACTCTAGCAATTACATGTAATAATCACTAAAAATTCACAAGTGTTAAATAGTGAAAGCCACAGATATAGGTATGTAGTCTCTACATTACAAACAAGTGTTTATTCATTAAGGAGTTTTATGTTTTTCTGAATTTGAAGTTTTAAGGTATATCCAAATGACTGAATGGCCTAAAAAACTGAGATATCAATGAAATATCAGATAAGGGATAGAACGCAATAAAGCTAAGATGAAACTTGGTAGCAGGAAAATATATAGGAAGCAATGGAAATTGCAAGACTTACCAGGAAATACAACTCCATAGGACAATCAAAGAGAAACATCATATGGGGATAATCACCTGATATTCGTCTCACAAGAAACATGTACTAGCAAATACCACGAGGAAGAGACATCGTATGAATACAATGCTAAGAGGAAAAGTTTTCATAGCACCCACTGTCCGAAACACCCTCTGTTGGGGGAGATCTCTCAGGACATTAAACTGAAGTGATAAAATATAGATTACAAAACTAGAATCAAGTGAACCACTTAAAATTCTTTCTACTTAAAGAATGAGCAAAATTCTCTCAGAAGTTTGATTACAGGTCCCATTAGGTAACATAGGTGAGAAGAATGAGAATATGGATCAGATTTCTAATGAACATTTGAGCGACCGCAATGCATTAATACTATTAACAGCTGTAATGTGATGGCCTGGTATAATGTCATGTGAACTGCTGATGGTGCCTGAAGCTATGAGAGGGGATAATTTGCAGAATAAGAAGCAGGAGAAGAGATCTAAAGGAACCCACCCAGTAGGAAGAGTGAGAAGCACAGAATAGCCTGTGAACACAGAAGCCATTACTGATGACGCAGAACTTCCGGGGAGAAGTGCTTGGATTTATTAAAATTGGTTACTTGATGACAGCTCTTTGATATTATTTGTCATAGCAGAACAGGCTGAGAGTTGAAAGAGAATTTTCCCTGCACTCATCATTAATCTGAAGAAACTATATGACTATCAAAAGTAGATCCGCCGCAAAACAAAGGGCATAACTGGACATCCCGAAAACCACAATCAAAATGCATTACATCATTGGCCGCACTGGGAAATGTGCCCCTAGAACCTTGCTAGGGAAATCCTGAAAACTGCTGAGGAATGGAGAGTCAGATGTATAGACTCCAAAGGCTAAAGCTGTAACGAAAGTGCCCGTTTTCAGACTTTCTATAAGCAATATCTACTTCAAGAAGTCTCATAGTTCAGTCAATGACAGTGGGTCACTTCTGCATTTAGCTTTTCTTACTAGCTTGGTATATTCTGAGAGAAAATGATCCTACAGTTTATTGATTTAATACCTTACAGTTTTGTCTAACCTCTATGTTTTTCCACAAGTTCCAAATGGGAAGTGAAGTTGCTCATCTGAAAGCGGCAAGAAAAGCCAACAGAATATCACAAGCACTAAGGAAGAAAGCAGATGTAAGGGGAAGAACACAGAAAAACACAACATAAGGAAGGGAAAACATTTTCATCTTGCATTCAATAAAACTTTCCACAAGAATTAAACTTGTCTTTCTTTCTTTTTGTTTACTTTGTCTTAAATTGCCCTATATCTAACCTAACAGCTGCAAAGGAATCAAAAAAGACACGGACTCCACAAATCAGAACAAAGAACCTCCTATAAGAGGAAGATTCAAGGAAATACAATATCTTGGAAATAAAAATATGGTATGAGATCCAGGGACCACGAGCTCTCACAAGTAGAGAGAAGAGCAGGATTCTCAGGGTGACAGTGAAGAGATGTGTCCTGATGCCAGATATTCAGCAGAGGGCAAGCAGTAGAATGAATCTCAAAATTGGGGCGCACCAAAAAAGGTGCCACCATGTCACTGAATGGGGGGCCTGTACACTTCCATGAGGAAGTGGCTGCTGAGTTAGGGTAGGGCACACAGCATGGGGCCAGGGTTGGAGGGAGGCCAGAAAAATCTAAAACAGAATGATCTCCATAGGTAAATGGTCATATATCTGTGACTCATAACTATATACATGATCATACTGATAAAGATAGAGATTGTGTATTTGGTCTAAGAGAAACACAAACCAGAGTAGATGGGGCAGAGTGGCAAGGGATGAGAGAGAGAGAGAGAAAAGAAGAAGAAGAAGAGGAGGAGGAGGAGAGGAAAAAGGGAACCACAGCAAGAAGTCTGTATATAACAAAAATTAATTTAAGAAATAGCAATTTAAGCACGAAATAACAGAAACGTGCATGTCAGTAGTAGAAGAATAGCTACAAGAGTTAAAAGCAGTTTCCTTTCAGGAATGAAATTAGATGAGAAAGGATAGGACTGGACTGGAGCTTGCTATAATCTTTAAAAGTGTTGCAGGAATAGAACAATTTAATATCCTAAGATAGGCAGAAATATAAAATCACTGAAAACCACTGAAACTAGCACAGTCTATAATGAACAGTTCTGGGTTTGAGAAGGGGCCAAGCACAGGCATAACCATTTGTTCCTAGCATGGTTTCACCCAGCTTTCGCAGTGCACAAACAGCCCTGGGAGCCACCCCGAATTTTTTTCTTATGGATATCTGCGCCACAGATCCTGGTCTTTCAGTGTGGGGAAGGCAGCATCCATCCTAAGGTGACGGGCAGTTAGATCTATACGGATCATAAGGGTTCCTATCGCATTCCTGGTGCACCTGAGTGCGGCTGCATCGCCTCTTGCTTCAGGTCCAAGTCACATACAAGTTCATAAGACAGAGGACTTCTTGCAGTTTTCTGTTTATTTTAACTTTCTAAATTCATCCATGGTTGGCATTAAAGGAGGGTGGCAGTAATCTTGTAGACTAAAATCTTAACTGGAATGGGAACTCGATCCAAGTTTCAAATATTTACGGCCGTAAAATTTTCTAATTACCGTGTAAGTATAATTCATAATTTGGTTTTAATTCACTTTTTGATATATGAATTACTCAGAAATAATGTTTATTTTTAACTCCAAACTTTAAAATGTAAATATGCTTGCTACCTAATTAACGTTAAGTCAGGGAATATGATATTAATAATAAATTCTTTGAAATTTGTTGCTACTAGCTTTATGGCCTATTAAGTGGTTAATTTTGTATAAATTCTGTATCTTAAGAGTAAGTTCTCTGTTTTCATGCTGGACTGCATAGAATTCTATTAATTTAACCTTGGTAATTTTATGTGGGGGAAATTATTTGTGTATATATTTTTTGATTGCTTAAGTTATCAAAAACATGAGTTATATTGAGGTAGAATCAACACGGCAGTAGTTACTGAGTTTCCCCATGTATTGCCAGTGACGTGTGTTTAAAATATTGTCCAAAACAATAAACTGGGAGAAATTTTTTGTATTAAGGCAAATTTTTACAACATGAAAGGAACATGACTGTAAAACCATTTCTAAGGAAGAATCCAGGCGCCAGCACTGTGGTTTAGCAGGGAAGGCCACTGTCCTTATCTCTGGCACTGGTTGGAATCCTGGGTGAGTTCTGACTCAAGCACCTGCTAAGGGCCTGGGACAGGCATCAGAAGCTGGCCAGCCCAGTGCGCTCCTGCCATGCCCAGCAGAGACCTGGCTGAGGAGTAAATCGGTGGATGGCAAAGCCCTTGCTGTGTCTCTTCCTCTGTAACTCTGACTTTCAAATAAATGAAAAAAAATTTTTTTTTTCTTTTTAAAGAGATTATTATTTTTCTCAGTCTTCATTCATTGATATAGTGGTATAATAAAACACATTTTGTTCTCTTAAAGCCTAACTGCCATTTAAATTTGGGGAGCAAGTTTAATTTTTTTAATGAAATAATATTGATTTAAAATCCATTCATTATGGGAAACACAATACTTCTTTTAAAATCAATTCTTTTGGGATGGTTTTTGGCATGCTGATTAGGGTGCTGCCCTTTAACACCTCTTTACCTCCCATAGTGCAGTGCGTTGGCTTGAGTCTTAAACACGCCATTTCTGTTTCCAGCTTCTTGAGAATGTGTACCCAGGGAGATAGCAAGTGCTAGTTCAAAGAGTTGAACTGCTGCCATCCGAGTCGGACATCTGATTGGATTCTGAGCTGCTGGCTGTAGCCTGACCCAACTCTAACCATTGTGGCCATGGGTGAAGTGAAATGTCAGTTGGGAGATGCCTATTGGGCTGTCTCTCTATCCCATTTTAAGAAATGAATTAAACAAAAATCTCTTCTTTATTTTTCACCAGTTTTAAATAATACAGATGAAATAATATATAGGTAAGTAAATAGTATGGAGACTATTTTAAGCTAGCTTTTGAGATTCCAAGGCTACCCAAATTACATTCATTTTGGCATAGAAAACAAATGCAGCTGACATAACGCTGAGAATTCAAAGTGAACCTGAGTGGCTTACCTGCTGGCAGTTTTCACAGAACAGTTTTTCTTGTGTCCTCTTTCAGCTCGGTTATCTCTCAGAAGCTGATGCTGTACAAAAGTATTAGGACAAAGTTGTAGAAACAAAAATATTTTCATTATATTATAGTAGAAAAATATTCAGTGGAACAGTAGTTGTTCACTTGCTTTACATTTTTTTCTTCTAGCTTCTCTTTAAGCAAAGAATACTCAGTTTGAGCGAGATGCCACCATCACTGTTGCAAAAATGGTCGTGAGAACTGGCAAGGCAATTTTTCCTTGGAAGCTAAATTGCTCTTTCTAGTCATTTAGTAGTGAGCCTGGAGCCGGAGGTCTAGAACTCAGTTCTATTCCTGGTTCTCTAGAATAGTCCCGGTAAAAGTAATGCAACCAGTTTATGTCAACAGCTTCTAGACTACAGCATTCTGCTAAGAGTAGTTTGAGGCATGTCACCATACTGTACCTACTTGCCTAAACCTGGTAAAGAAACACACTTGAAACACTATTCTTCAAAGGAATTAATTGGCTTGGAAATACATAATTAGAAAAAATTATATATCTAATTGCCTCTTCAAAATGCCTTCTCATCCACTCCCCTTTGTACTTGCTTTACCCTAATTGGCAAGAAAAAAGAAATAGTCAACACTCTTCATTATGTGTTATTCAAATTGTAGCTTAGCTTATTTATGCAGATCTATGATTATATGCAAGATTAGGCAGAAAAAAAGTTATACAGTATATTAGAAATTAACTCTAGCACAAACAACAGTCTCAGAGGTAATAAGGCAGGTTCTAATCCCAGCTGTATCAGGAACTAACAAGTCATTAAGTTCCAATAACAGCTTTACCATTTACAAGCACGGTAACCTTAGGCAAAGTACTTAACCTCCCTAAGCCCTGGTCCCCAACTGTAAAATGGAGATAACAATAATATCCATATTTACGGCTACTGGGAGTATTAAAGCTAGACAATGTAAAATGCTTAGCTCTATTCGACAAGAAGACAGGAAGTGCTAAGATTAACATTATAATTAATGAGTGTTACTGTCAGTGGGTACTGACTGACCAGTATGAACAGTTTTTAGTGAAGACTAGAGTAACTGCTTTAAATTGTTCAATGACATCACTTAGAATCAATTAGCATATCTAGTTATCACTGAGAAGGTACAGAAATTAACTAGATCATCAAGAATATGGGTAGATTATTCTTTCAGGAATGTCTTAACTAAATAAACATATCTAAAATTGTTGAAAATGTCTATGTCAGCTGTGACCAGCAACACTCTATTTCTCTCACCAGAAACAATACCCAAAGTGATTTTGCTGTCCCTGGCCTTGTTCCCGTCTAATCCTTCCTTCACAGTATGGCCAATTTGAACGTCCTAAAATCAATGTGATGATTATATTACTCATTTGAGGTAAATCCTAACAGCTTACAAAGGTTTCCCTCCACTTCAGAATTGAGTACACATCTAAATTCATAATATTTGAGGTTTCCAATTATCCCTGTCCTAACCTCCTTAATGACACATCATATAGCCTCAGCCTTCTCAATCTTTTCTTTGTTATTACCATAGATTTCTTTTGCATCTTTTTGAAAAATTTTGAATTTTATGGTACAATTTCATAGGGTCTGAGATTAGTTTGGGGTGTGTGCCAAAGCCCTGCACCTCTGGTCCCTTTCAGTTACTCATCCGGCCTCTTGCATCTCTATGGTTCAGCACTGTGCTGGGAATAATCTGAGTGCTTAAAACAAGAATGAAGAGACGAAATCCATACGAATGAGATTTAATAGTATCTGATATGTAACTGAAATCATATCTCATAGTTATTAAAAACAGCAACATATGTCTGAAGTCCATTAATCTGAAAGTGTTTCAGATAAGAAACACTTCGTACCATGAACATGAAATTGCTTCTAAAAGTAAAAAAGAAAAATACTTTGGCATTTCTAAGTTTAGTGCCTTTAAAATACATATATTTACAGACCAACATTTGTGACACAGGTAGGTAGAGGTAAGATGATGGAATCTCCATCTTCTTCAAGAGTGGTTTTTTTAAACTTTCTAATTCTATGACTAAAAATATATTGAGCAATATCCCTAAGATTGTGTCCAAACAGTCCAAACTTCTTAAAATCGTAGGTACATTATTTTGAAATAAAAGTTCCATGGTCTAGCTTTGAACAATGCAATTTTCAGGCAATGCATGCTGTGTCCACTAGCTCTGGTTACCTCTTAGAGAAGCTACTACTTGGATGACCTTTCACTTGAGCAGCATCCCTGAATTTGGATGTGACACCTCCTTCCACTAGGCTCATACCAGAACATGGTTCTGCTTCAAAATTTATGATTTTGATGGGCTTTGTGATAGAAGGATATGAATTTTGAAATTATTTAATGCAATGTATCTAAATAAAAAGTCATCATAAAATGATCTCACCTTGCCAGTAACATTACAAATTTGATGATATCTTTGCGATTTTAAAATGAAGTTGAGATAGATATATAGACTTCAATCTCTGAGTCATGGATTTAAAAGTTAATACAACAACTTAAATCTTTCTCGGGTTAAGATGACACAATCTAGGGAAATACTAGAAGATACAGACTTATACTTAAAAGGTTCTCAGCATGTTCCAAGTCAAGCCATGAATTCACAATACAAGATACAAGAATCCCTGATCTTTGCTCTAATAAACAATAGTAGCTAGTCAGATTTTGTGATTCTTTAGCCTTAATGGTATTTTTCTTTTTCCTTGGACTCCTATCAGTGTCACAAGTGAGGTCCTTTTTCAAGGTTCTGACTCAGTTATGTCAACTCCAATTAAAAATAGAACTTTGGAATATGGTGCGAAGTGCTTCTTACCTTCCAACTTTCAGACTGCTGGACTTAGGTCAGACGGAGATACAATTCCCTTATTAGTGACCTGCAGATGTACATTAAAAAAATGACTCACATAAGAATTACATTAAAATCCATAAATGTAGAGCCTAGGTACAAAACTATGAAAAACTTGTGGGATTTCACCAGGAATTGCTTCTCAGAAACAGTGGTCTTTTAGAATTACAGAAATGGAGCCAAGAAATAAGCCAGCCCCCAAACGACAAATACAGTGTTGTCCCTGTTTTGTGGCTATAAGAAAATGTAATCGGGCCCGGCGCGGTGGCGCAGTGGTTATGGTCCTCGCCTTGCACGCCCGGGATCCCATATGGGCGCCAGTTCTATCCCGGCAGCCCTGCTTCCCTTCCAGCTCCCTGCCTGTGGCCCGGGAAAGCAGTCCAGGACGGCCCAAAGCTTTGGGACCCTGCACCCACGTGGGAGACCCGGAAGAGGCTCCTGGCTTCGGATCAGCATAGCATTGGCCGCTGCGATCCCTTGGGGAGTGAATCATCGGACGGAAGATCTTCCTCTCTGTCTCTCCTCTCTGTATATCCACCTTTCCAATTAAAAAAATAATAAAAATAAATCTTTAAAAAAAAAAAAAGAAAAAAAAAAAGAAAATGTAATCTATGTGAGGAAACCTGACATTTTTGATTTGACGATCATTTACAAGCTTTTTCTGTATTCTTCTGGAACAGTGTTGCTGGTTTTTTATTTTTGTTTTTCCTACTTGATATTTGCTGAATTCTTTAATCCTGTGATTGCAAAATGCACTGAAAGTGTGGCTTTGTAACATTTTGGAAAAAAAAGGAAGGACTTACGGAAAGCGGAAGGTGAGGGGGGATGCGGATAGCACAGAATCTTAAATGTTAAAAGTGCAGCTTTCTGTGATGGTTCCACAAACACCTGCCGGTCAAATCCCACACTCAAGAGGAAGCAGCCCACAGCACCGAGTTTACTCCACGGCAGCCCTCTCTGCTGTCTGACAGCTGAGACAGCTGAGCTCAGGAGGGTTTCAACTGGCGGCCACTTTTCAGGAAACTTCTTACAAGTCTCCAAAAAAAAAAAAAAAAAAAAAAAAAACCACAGCTGCAGGGCTGTTCACACCTGGCTCGTAGGTGTTCTCCAAATGAAAAGAGAGTTCTGGAATATCTAATGTAAATAATGACCCATCAGGACATTTGCAAACTCTCAAAATGTCAAACTATAATTTTGAAGGAGGTAAAGCCTGAAATTTAAAAGGACAACGCAAAACAATGACGTCACACAGTCGTCTCCCCCTTCTCCCTTCCAGCTGTGAACTCGCCCTAGCATTTCTCTCCTGTCCTGTATCCTCTACATGGTTCTCTAATTACAATTTCTTTGCCTCGGACTTGAACCATCTCAAGAGCAAAAAGTTGTTCTGTATGAACATCTCTTTTTTAGCAAATTGTGAGACCCTGATACAAAATGCCTAAGTTATTTTATAATTATGTAAGAAAAATATGATTTATGAAGGATATAAATAAAATGGGGTTTATAATTGAAGTAACCAAAAAAGAACTATCAGATGGGGGAAGGAAGTGAAATATGGTTTTAATTAAGGGAGGAGTCAACATTATCATTTTTTAAAAAGATTTATTTGATTTTACTGCAAAGTCAGATATACAGAGAGGAGAGACAAAGATCTTCCATCTACTGATTCACTCCCCAAGTGGCCATAAATGGCTAGTGCTGAGCCGGTCCAAAGCCCTGAGGCAGGAGCTTCTTCCAGGTCTCCCACGTGGGTGCAGGGTCTCAAGGCTTTGGGCCGTCCTGCACTGCTTTCTCAGGCCACAAGCAGGGAGCTGGATGAGAAGCGGGGCTGCCAGGATTAGAACCAGTGCCCATATGGGATCCTGGCGTGTTCAAAGCGAGGACTTGAGCCACTAGGCTACCGCGCTGGCC
Organism: Ochotona curzoniae; assembly: GCF_017591425.1. NCBI lineage: Eukaryota > Metazoa > Chordata > Mammalia > Lagomorpha > Ochotonidae > Ochotona > Ochotona curzoniae. Next base: position 24,611,815 of record NW_024466219.1, read on the forward strand.
CCATTATAATTTCTTTATGTTCAGAAGTTAGTACAAGAAAAAAATCAGTGACTGCCTATTGAGAAATTTTTGTACTTCTTTATTGTACTGCATTTTATCAGTTGTACATAAGTTTAGCCAATAGCTCACAGCATCGCATATAATTGAACCGAAGTTGAACCAGGAAATGATTAACTCTCAGAATGCAAAGAATTCCTCTTTGAATGTATACATACACTTAGGCGCATAAAACGCTCATGGAAAAACAGAATTAATGTGCTTTCCATGAACTTGTTGAAGATTTTGGTATATATAGCTGCTTCTTATTATTTGTACATAAGTGAACTCGTTTAGTAGCTAAATGTGTTTGCATCTCCAAAGTCAATACTTCACTTGCTTTTGCTGTTATTCATAAACTGGTGCAAAATGATAAAAAACCCAAAAACAGTCACAGAGAATGATGTCCTCCTAGCTGAGATCAAAGCTGACACCGTCTTCCAGATTCAGCTCTCATATCATGGACAAACGCATTCCCTGTGGTCCCTTGAGTGTGATACTTTTTCCAGTTTTGTACTTTTACCTGATGAGCTCGCTCTGCCCAGCTGCCCGCAAGCATGGCGCTGGAGCACTTTCTAGCATTCCCAATCACAAGGAGATTGTAACATGCCATACAGGGAAAATGCCTTATGTTAGATAAACCTAATTTAGGCAAGAGTTACAATGCTGTCCGGCCACAGGTTTAATATACCACATTATATCATATATACACACAAGAGATTGTTTAAACAGAAATCCACATAAGACAAGGGCATGTGTTCATAGCCTTCTTAAAATATTTTGGCTATTGGCCCGGCGCGGAAGCCTGGCGGCTGAAGTCCTTGCCTTGTATGTGCCAGGATCCCATATGGGCACTGTTTTTTTTTTTTCCCAGTGGTCCCACTTCCCATCCAGCTTCCTGCTTGTGGCCTGGAAAAGTAGTCAAGGACAGCCCAAAGCCTTGAGACCATGACCACGTGTGAGAACTGGAGGAAGCTCCTGGCTCCTGGCTTTGGACCGCCTTAGCTCTGGCTGTTAGGGCCCCTTGGGAAACGAGTCAACGGACGGGACATCTTTCTCTGTCTCTCCTCCTCTCTGTATATCTGACTTTCCAATAAAAGAAAAATAAAGCTTTTTCAAAAAATAAAATACTTTGACTGAAAGCTTGAGAAAGTTAATACATTATTTTCCATAATGGCACTGTTTTCTTTTGCTTGTTCATTTATTAACATACAGAAAACATATTTCATGAATTTCATAGATACAGTTCTAAGAATATAATCATACTTTCTTCCTTTCATTTTGGGCATTTATTCTGTCCTCAATAATTTTCTGTTGAGTCTGCTTTATACATTATAACCATATTCAGTAACTGGGACTGTGTTTGTTTATAAGCTGTCTAGTCAAGATAAAAACCTGAAATGCTAAGTCAAACTTTGAGCATTAGGCTCATTCAAAAATTAGTTTAAAGACCGCATATTTAGAAAATAAAATTAGTCAATTTTCCTACTCACAAGCCGTTGGCTATGAGTTAATTTTTGAAAGAAAAATTAAGCTTAGCTGGAAGCAATCGAGAATGTAATAATCTAAAACACAGAATTAAAATATGCCTTAGTATTTCTGGAATTGTAAAGGGCAGAGAATATAGTTAAAAAATTATATTTGGGGATAAAATACATCCTTATTTAATGAGATATTTTTATATGCAATACATAGAGAGGGACATGGACTATCTGAGAGAGCAGAAAGTCCACCTTGTGAATACTCTGAGTACTGATTCACAAGTAAGATCACTTGGAGTTAGCTTTGGGGCTCAGCCTTATGCTACCACTTGTGAAGCCGGCTTTCCACTCTGGAGTGCCCATTGCGTCCTGGCTGCTCCACTTGTCATACAGCTCCGTGCTAATGCTCCTGGCCAAACTACGGAAGATGGCTCCGGTACGTGGCCCCATCACACATGCAGCAAACCCAGATGGGGCTCCAGGATCCTGGCTTTGGATTGGACCATTCTTGGCTGTCTCAGTCACTTGGGGAGAAAATCAGCAGACAGATTTTTTTCTTCTTTGCCTTCCTTTTCCCCTTTATTACTCTGCTTTTTCAATAAAAAAGGAAATATTAAAAAAAAAAAGTGGAGAACCTATCACTCATGCAACTTGGCCTAGTTAATTTCCAAATGCCGAGGAACAATGCATAGGCGAACCACTCTTGGTGATTTTAGGCAAACTAAGAATTAATTTTAGGCAAATTAACAGAAAAAAAATCACTACAACTGATTTTACAAGATATTTATCCTACCTATGTGTTAAGAAGTAGTTCATAATGAATAACATGGCACCTTTCTGTTGCTAAGAAGGAGCTCTGGTACCTGCAACTGTGTTGCCCAATGTAAATCAAAAATCATCATTACAGCAATGTTAGCAACTACCATTACACGACACAACCCTCTCTTCACTAGCTCCCTGCGTGCCCACTTTTCAGAAGAAAGGACCTCGAAAGGTAAGCAGTTCACCAGTCCCTTACGCTTCAGAGGCATATCTTCCTGCATAGCATAGTTTTGTGCTGTTTATCAACTTCTGCTTCATTCAAGGACACAAACCCTCAAGTGCATATGCTTTAAAATTTACCATAGCTTTAGGCATCAAAGTATAACACATGTTTCAGAAAGAGAGACATTCAAGGAACAAAGAAAATAGACTACTTCCTTGACATCAAAATAACTGAATCAAATGTCAATTCCTTGTAAGTCAACTAATCTTTGTGCTTCCATGTGTGTCATCAAGAAATACATTTTTTTTTCCATTTGCTTTCAATTTAGCAACTGGAAAATGACAAGATTCGTTTGTTTACTCAATTGATTCCTATTATTCATTGAGGAGGGATTTCTGTGAGCCAAGAACTGTGGGATCCTGGTAAAAGGATAAGTATGGCAAAATCCCTACCCTCCAACTGTCTGCGCTGTCTCCAACTGTCTCCTCAGCAATAACTGAGAGCTATGAAATCCCAAGACGTCAGGGGGAGCCTTTGGTGCATTAACCGTGCCATTCTTGGCGCACTTAATGGGATGCTTAAGTCCATTATCTTTTAAAAACTTTTAAAAATCTTTTAAATTTCTTTGTCCATTATCTTTTAAATTATTTTTAGTTTTAATTTTTTTATATAATTCTACAGCTATAATGCAAACTTGAAGGACAATAAATGCCAACCTTTTAACTTCAAATAAACAGGCCCTCACTGGCTAATTTTTTCCTATCACTTAATTTTCACAGTTCATGTACTGTTATAAGACTTTAACTCTGTGAAAAACAAATATAAATAGTGAAGTCCTACGAGAGAGTTGCAGAGCCATTCCTTGCAGTCATACGTATTTTCAGCTGAGGAGGGTGGCAGTGAAGAAAAACTCAGGCCTGTTAAGGGTCTGTTCGTTTGCTTAGTGTATTAAACCTTGGCACAATTAACTTCTAAAAGAATTAGGGATTTATATCCCTTCTCGGAAAGCTGATTGACTGCCTTGAAGGGAAAGAGGTAAATGTTTCAAAGAAACTAAGTGATTTCCTTTTGGACTAGAACGTTCCTTACCTGGCCAAGCTCTGTCCTAGCACCAGGGCTAAACCAATGGCTGCAGAGGAAAGAGAAAGAGAATTAGCAGGAACCTAACAGAAAGCACCTGGTCACTTACTATCAGTTTGCGTGTGTTTTAGGAAATTTATTTGCAACCAGCAATAGGGCCTTGAATATGTTTTTTTTTTTTAATGGACATTTCATTAAATTCTAGACTTCCACCATTTTTTTTTTTTTGCCAGAAATGTGAGTATGCTCATAACCTGGTAATTTTCAATTTAATAAGCAAACCGAGTTAGAATTACATTTCCATTTAATTATGTTAACATAAACTGCTGGGACTGTATTCATTTTATGAATCAATTCTGGTTATAAAATCTACAAATTCTATCATTACCACAACCTAATTATAACATCATTACAACAAATTATGACCTTTTGAATGTTGGCATTATAGAAAAAACATTAAAAATGTGGTATGATATTCTCTGGATAATGCCCTGGAAACAACACAAAAAGCCCTTGATATACATTCTGGAGCCTCCGTCAGTTGAAAGTATTTTGGACCCAGTCCTTTCATGGCTTTAAAACCTGAGTTCTGGCTGAGAACAAGTCAACAACAGTAAAAGCACAGAAGTCCCTGCCCAGTTGGAACCTTCCCTTTTCACACTGCTCACTCTACTCCATGTAGCATCCGCTGCTCTGAGACTTGTATTCCTCCCCTGTCAGATAGCTGACAAACGGCAATGGTTCCCATGACCTAAATGTCCAGTTTTCTAGCAGTGAAAATGACCTGTCCAAGGACCAGGAAAATGAGAACGATAACGGTGGCAAATGAATCATGAAAGGTCCACCCTCATAAAAACATTCAAGGTTTAGATGTGGAAATGAATGCACAGATATTAAGCTTACTTGCTCACAGTGTCCCTTCATCATACCTACTCCAGAGCAATGGGCTTGCATTGAAAGGGGACATCTCTCGGTATTCCCTAAGACTTCCATATATTCAGTAGTAGCTTTGTAGTACTAAAACTAGCTTCTACCTTAACAGGACTTTTGAATGCTGGGACTGTAACATTTCTCAAGGTCATAAAGGGTGCTATTTTTTGATAGGTTGATTTCTACCATGGATATCTGAATGGGCACGTATTGGTACTAGTGAATAACAATTGGATTAATCATAAACTGGAAGCAGTTTATGCTGGGTGAGGACTTTAGAGATCTGTGTTTTTTTGAATGGAAAAAAAAATTGTTTTCTTTTCTCATGCTTTCTTGATTGCTGTTCCTGTAATGTCTAGTAATTACACTTTGTATCTTCTCGATTGATCTGCTATTTTCCTTAGCTTTGTCTCCTACACTTACTGATTTATCCTTTTTAAAATTACATTTTTTAAGATAACTGTAGATTTACATGCAACTATAAGAAACAATACAAAGATTCCGTTCACTTTTACTCAGTCTTCAAAATAATGTCTTACAAAACTCTGGTGGATGTCACAACAGTGACACTGATAGTTTAAGTTCAGCATAACTCATCACCATGCCAGTTTTCATGTTGCCTTTTTACAGCTATTCCTACTTCCAAGCAGCCCTCTGCTTCTTAACTCCTATAAACCCTTGAACTTATTCTTCATTTTAATGTTGTCACTTTAAGAATATAATACAAACGGGATCACACAGTATGAAAGTGTTTTACTTTGCCAGTTTCACATTATTCTTATTTTTTTAAACAGCATTATTCTTTGGAAATTCAACTTAGTAGTGGCAGATAGCAGTAGTTTATTCTTTATATTTCTAAGTAGTATTCTATTGTTTGAACAAAAATAGCTTGTTTAGCAACTCACGTACTAAAGGGCAATTTTATTGACCAGTTTGAGCTATTAAAAATAAAGGCACTTGGAACTTTAGTATCAATTTATTCTGTGCATATTTGGAGATCTAAATGGCCAAGAATTGTTAATAATGCAGTTGTATGTTTAATTTCCAAAGAGATTGCTAAAATCTTCCAAAATGGCTTCACCATTCTATAATCCCGCCAGTGACCATGACTGATCTACTTTCTCCACATTATCGTCAGCATCTGCTGTTGTCATTATTTTTTTTTAACTTTAGTAACTCTGAGAGATTAACAGTGATATCAGGCTGTGGCTTTAATTTCTATTTCTTTACCAGATAATAATGGGAACATTTTGCCTTACGCTCATCCACAATCAACATGTCCTTACTAAAACACATATTCACATCTTCTGTCCTGTTTCTAATATCTTGCCTCATATTGGTGAATTTTTCAAGAGAGAAGAAATATTTCCTTTCTTGGCTCCATGCCCCAATTTATTTCTAAATTCTCAGCTTTCCTGGGCACATGACAGACACACTGGCATTTCTCTCAGCAGAAATTCACATCCACATTCCTTCTCTCTGTTCAATTAGCTGCAATGTTCCACAGCCTCCAGTATCTAGACATTTGATATGGCTTCCTCTGCCTGTGCATCCTTCCTTCTTTGCTACTGGGCTTGAAAACTGAAACTATCCAGAGAGGTACGGAAGCCAGACAATGGTATCATTAAAGCCATAAATAAAAGCTTCAATAAAGGAGTAGTCTCTAGTGCTAACAGTGAGGAGATCAAGTTTGACAGAGACAAATTAGACAATGCTAAAGGAACTACTGGCGAACTTTTCTAGAGATGTCTCCAGGAAGCAGTGTGGACAGAAGTGAAGATCACAGCACACTGTGGGTACAGAACAGGTGCATGTGAATATTTAGATAGGAAGTAATCTAGGTTTTTTCAAAAGTTTGGATTCTGGAATGAGAGAGTGAGGCTCAAGGAAAGTAAAGATAAGATTGTAAAACATGGCAGATGGAAAAAAATAAAACTTCTCTCAATAAAACAATAGTTAGTCTTGGGGAGAAGAAAAACCTTTACCTATAAGACAAAGAAAAGGAGAGTAAAGGAGGGTATATTTGGATAGTTACATCCATATTTATATGGTGGTCTTAATTAGTGTAAAGGCTGGGGTAGTGAACAGAAGAGAAGAAAAAAGCTGGAAGACATGTGCTGAGAAAATGGCATAGCACAATTTGAAGTTTTAGAACTACACTGATTCCGAGTGATGGTTCTATTCAAAAGCAGCAGGGAGAGTGAGTTACTTGAAGGTGAGGAGATAAACGACACGGGACTAAAGGAGAACCAACTGTGTAAGTGCCACAGGTATCATTCCATTGGCACCTCGCGACAAAGGTGACTGAGCCCTTACCGTAAAGCCCAGAACCTATTTCCATTTAATCCTTAAATTGCCCCCAGGGAAAGGTACTACAAGCTATATTCTGAAAATAAAGACTCAGATTAAGTGATTTGCCAAAGGTTTCGAAATCATACAGCAGAGCTGGTATTCAAACGTAGGAGTTCAGATCCAGAAGTGCAAGTTTCTTGCTACCATGACATATTTTATCACTAATCAGGATAGTAGAAATCAAGGCAGAAAAGGAGACTAAATCAGCTGTTGAAGTCCTCTGTGGGTGAGGGCAGGCAAGTGACAAACAGTACAGCGAGGCTTTTTGGGAGGAGCTGGCAGGGTTGGCTTTCTATTGATTGAATGGTTGATTTAGAAATAGATAGTAAAATCACTACATGGAAAATAAAAGTTTCTAATAATTTTTTTCAGTGAAAGGAATGAGCAAACAAAGAAATATGGTAGTAGTTTCCTTGAACTTGAAAGAATTAAGTTTATATAAAGACAGAGGACAGAAAGATGTCTTGAAAGAGCAAGAGTCGTAGGGGCATGCTTTACATTGGAGCCAGTTGCGGGGGATCTGAGGGAGAGTAGTAGTGAAAGAAACATCTGGAAGTACAGCAGGGTTTGAAAGTGATCACTTGCAGAGAACGGGGAGGCTGAGAGGGCTTTCTGTCCTTAAAATTCAGTGGGGCTGAAGATGGCTTCCGCGTTAAATCTCTCCCTCTGACCTCCATGCAGTGAGGCATAGCCGGGTGTAAGGCTGGCGTCTCTTAGTTCATTTAATCGTCAACACAGTTATGTCGACAACAGGAAGACCCACCGTCTATTAGAGCCTCCTACAGCGGCCTTGCAATTGGAGCAACTTTAGTTGGAGATTCTGGAGTGCGTTTTCTTTCCTCCCTGTTAGCACGACTAGAAAATAGATTCTTAAGAAAAGAGATGGGGGGGGGGAGTATTTATTTATTTATTTTAAAATCTCTGCAGATGTAGCATTTCTCAATACATCCTCTCACTACCTGTTAAGCCCTGTTGCTCACCAACAGTGCTGAACTACAGGTTGCAGAAATACATAAGATTTCGTGGGAAGTCAATATTTCACCTAAGGTAGAAGGACAAAGTCAACTTCAAGATGCTTAACTGAGTGCTTCTAAAATGTATTTTTTCTGAAGGAAACGGCTACTGCAATTTCTAATACAGACTTTCATTCTTACAGGTAAGTTTCTATTTTTTGGACTCAGAAGTACAAATAGGAGGCCTTGAATATAGAAAATGATCTACATCGCTGCTGCTCAATATGCTGGTAATTAAATATCCACATTTCAAATGCTTAGGCACTTGTGGTTCAGTGGGTACTGTAATGACTAGTGCAGATAAATAACACTTTCACTATATTGTAAAGAGTTATACTGGATAACATCTGAATGGATTATCAGTGAACATTTGAAAATGGTGTAACATCTTCTACATTATATACCTTTACTGTGAACGGTAACTGCTTTTGAAGAGACTTGTTAAGGATGAAGAAATATATGGAAGGTAAAAGTACAAGCCAAAGATTCAGGCCCCGTGTGGTAGCCAAGTGGCTGATATCCTCGTCGTGCATGCACTGGGATCCCATATGCACCGGTTTGCGTCCCGGCGACCCCGCTTCCCATCCAGCTCCTAGCTTGTGGCCTGGGAAAGCAGTGGAGGACAGCCCAAAGCCTCGGGACCTTGCACCCGTGTGGGAGATCTGGAAGAAGCTACTTGCTCCTGGGTTCAGTTTGGCTCAGCTCCGGCAGATGCGGCCACTTGGGAAGTAAGCCAGCAGATGGTTCTGTCTCTCCTCCTCTCTGTATATTTGACTTTACAGTAAAAACAAATGAATCTTTAAAAAAAATACATGCCGGACACTGAACCTAAAAGCAAACTAAGCATGGAGAAGTCATGTGGCTAGGCAAGAATAGTATTATGGAAGCAACTGCAGTGCAGGATGTCAAGACAAAGACACACAGTCAATGGAAAATAACACACACACACAGAAATCCAAAACCCTAAGTGGCTTCTCCACTCCTAGGACACTCTTAGGAAAATGACATCAGGCCTGATACTTGCATCACCTTCTTGTGTCTTACACATTCTAAACTCTTGTTCCTTCACACTGTATGCTCTGTAATAGCATTCTTTTAGTTTCCTGAGGACAGAGTGTTATTTCCTCTGCTTGAAAGACTATTCTCGCACCCAATTCATTTAATTACTGGAGATTTTGTTCCCTTCTGTCCAGCTCAAAATTCACTGTAAAGTTCTAACTTACAGTACCCTGCTCAGTTTTCTAACAATACATTTACGAACCATTGTAAAATTGAACTACATGAATATTCACTATTTGATGTCTATTATCTCTATAACATGTCAAGTGCTATGAGGCCAGCAATCATGTGTCTTGTTCACTGTGTGTATCTAGAACTTGTCACAAAATTGACTGCCACAGAGATTTTGTTAATGGACAAATGATTCTGAGACACAGGACCAAGTTCTATCAACTACAGCCATTGTGTTACCCTCCATCAGCGACTTCATAGGACTGTGTGATCTTTTAAAATTCATTTGGGCTCTTAAGTTTTATGGAGTACATGACCTGTATGATAATGATATTCCTTATTCATTACCTCTTTCTATGACATGGTCACTTAAAAATGAGGCTCATGAGGCTCTTCTAAAAGTTCACTTCTTCCATGAAGCCACAAACAAAAATTCAGGAAGCTTATTCTGCATTGTTGCTAAATCTGAAAGACTTAAGTTTGCTCATAGGCTCTGACACTGGCTAGTTAGGTAAACGCTGATAAATTAATTTTATTTTCTGACCCTTGATTTCTTCTAGAAGGCTTAAATGAGACTAAGGATGTACAGTAGGTATTTAAAATAAATATTGTTTGTTTTCCCAAAAGTACACAGTGGAAATACAAGAATGTGTGAACTTTATTCTATGAGTTTCTGGCTGCAATAATTACTTTTACCTCCTAAGTGGCTACAAAGAAAATAATGTAATTGAATTCTATTTACAGAATGCCTCAACAAGTTGGTATATTATTAATCACATAACAGATAATAATACATTTACTTTTTAAATTAACTTAATTGAGTGAAGAGCATGACTTTAGAAGGAGTATGACTCTATAAATTATCTATAAACTCTATAAATCATCAATAAAATACAGTATATCACTATACTTCAGAGAGGCAGTAGAAGTATTAAAAACAGTGGCACATTGAAAATACTCCGTAAAATAGAATGTACACTGTACAGTATCCATATACTTTGTATGTATCATTATTATTATTATTGTTTGAAATGCTTTGCAGCAGTTTTAATCTTTCTCAAATTTTATGTTAATACCCTGTAAAATTTAGGAAGCACCATAATTATGTTAATTCTATACATAAAAATGAAGACATGTGTAGGCTAAGTGACTTTTCCAAGGGAATTATATTAAATCAAAGGAATTGATCTAGTACATTTGATATATCACAATCTAAAGTTAAAGCTGCTTTTATTATAAAGCAATAGATGCTACATTTCAAAGTATAAAAATATTCCCGAAGAACACAACCTTTAATCCAGGTAAATCTGGTTTTAAGCAAGCTATATTTACACAAAAGATAAAATAAGGGGTGAATATTTGCTTTATAAAGGAATTCATCATAGGATTATAATGAATCACCCATATGAATTTAAAAGAAGCTTGATTTAAATATACCTCAGGTAATCCTATGATAAGAAATAAAATGAAAATATAAGTAAAAATTTTTTAAAATCAGATAATAAGTCTATTTCTATTTAAAAACCTCATAAGTGATTGGGAAAAGAGAGAAAATATTCTAGAACTATTTCGAGTATAAATAAAGGCAAACAAAGTAATAAAAGGCAATTCTAATTTGGTCATACCGGTTTTAATTTTATTTTTCAAATTTAATAGCTATATTTTCAGAAAACTAACACAGGAAATGAACACCGATTTTAAAACTTAACTCCCTATTTTTCCTCAGAAATTAGATACTAATTTCACTACTTTAGTTAAATGGAGGCACTTGTCAGTTTTCTGTGGCTGTCTAGTTATTTAATGAATATTTCACTTATCTGAGCTAAATGGTTCCTATTAAAAGAAACTTATCATATATTAACAATTGGACTTTAAGTGCCATTTTATTAAAATGGTCACATTTTCATAATTATGACTTTCTGCAAGGCTTTTAAAAAATTCTCCAGAGCACATTATTTCACCTTTTAAAAACAAGCTTCCATTTTTCCACATGCGTTGCTGCAAAGTCGGGCATTCACCCAATACTTTTGAAGTTACTATAAAATCTATTGTCAAAGAAGATGTGCAAATTTTACTGACCTGTTTCCAAACTTCCAATACACTGAGTTAGATACCTCCATGGGTAGCATTTCACATTCAACACCATGGTGACACTGATCCACCAATTGTAAAAACACCTTTCCCTCTTGTCCAGCTATGGGGTTTTGTTTCTTTGGCTTAGCTATTTCATGTCTGCCCTATGTTGAATTTTAACTGAACAATAATCTAAGATGTAAATCCAAAACTGGAAGATGCATCAGAGTCCCGTATTTTCCCCATTTATTAAATCTATTTTTCAACTTGAAATTTTAGCCAGTGAGACTATATTTTAAGTATTTGTATAACAGGCTGTTTTTAGAAGATATAGTCTAACAACAACAACAACAACAAGAAAAATCTATACTGACTTAGAGGAATCCATGACTGAATGAAAATAATAGATGTTGTTTATTATTCAAATTGAGTTTGTAAATGTTTAGTAATATAATGATGATTTCTCATCATTCATATAGTTTTTTCATTACAAACTCAGAAGTAAGCTTCTGTGAAGAAATACAAAACCATGAAGTACAGTCAATCCGTGCATTCCCTGTTCTGTGTTTATGTTCACATACCACTGAAAACTGGATCATTTGTTGTTGGTTCTATTATCATACCAGACTGAGAATGTATTCCCCTTCGAATGTTAAACATTATCACATACTGGTGAAGTAAGATACCAGGAAGAAATTTAAGACTAAATTACTCTGCTTAAGGATTAAGAGGATGGATTTAAGGGATTATGAGCCTGGGGAAGAGGAGGATCTGATAACAGGATATGACTATGGGGTCTTGCAGTCTACCTCTAAGGTAATTCCAAGTTATGATAAAAGGAACATTGAGTCTAGCGTCAAGCTCCAGATGCATCAGGCAGCAATATGTGACTTGTTCAGAACAAGTTGCACAGCTGCCTTGAAGTTCTGTTTTCTCATATTCAGAATAAGGCTCAGTTTCGTATACTATTTACATGCACTGTTGGACTTCCTATTTAATAGAAGTATATAGAAAATGCCCTTGTCTACTTAGGGGAATTATGAAATAAAATTAAATTTAGCTATCATTCCTATTATAATATTCTTTCTGCTTTTTCACCCTCTAAATATAAAAATGGCATGTTGACTGAATATGCCAAAAGGGGCTCTTATCTTGCCACTTCCCCATAACATACAAACAAATCTGAAATCATTCAGAGCTGACTAATTATAATGTTTACTTCTGACAATACTCTGCTCTACATTTTCTGAGAGCTGAAATGAAAACCCCAGCAGGTTATTTAGCCTTCCTGAAGTTCTATTTTTCTCACTGACAAGAAGAAGGTGATTGGATTAGACTGTGTCTAAGATCAGTTCTAGTTTTAGTTCTTGCTTCTTTTGGCAGTTTCCAATTATGTTCAATAAGTATCCTAAAGCATCAATTTTTTTTTGCTACATTTATTGGTTTTTATTGGAAAGGCAGATTTATAGAGAGGCAGATCTTCCATCTGCTGATTCAGTTCCCAAGCAATCACAAAGCCAGAGCTGAGCTGATCTGAAGCCAAGAGACAGGAGCTTCTTTCAGGTTTCCCACGTGGGTACCGGGTCCCAAGGTTTGGGCCATCCTCTACTGCTTTCCCAGGCTGTAAGTAGGGAGCTGAATCAGAAGTGGAACAGCTGGTATACAAGCCAGGTAGCACATTTATGAACACCTTTCATCACTAGCCAGCATCCTATCCCTGCAGAGATACCATCACTAGCTAGCATCCTATCCCTGCAGTGGACTATCTCTATTTGGAACCCAGTGGAATTCTACATTATGCACCATTATGATTGGAGGTAGGGATTTTCATTTTCATCTTAACGTGGGGGAACATAATTGTGAAAGGCAAAAAGTAAAGTGACCAGAGATGATGGTCTCTAAGATAGAAGTTTACAAGTAGAAGCAAGAGATTTGTAAATATACTTTAAAAATTATGGTGGTCATGAATTCCTTTGGGCATTACCTATACTTCCTGAGAGCATGAATAGTTTGGTTTTCTATTACCAGGTGCTGAATTTAATAGGAATCAGTTTTATGAAATTTATCTGAATGATAATAGTTTGGAAGACAGGTAACAGAAAATGTGGACACTTATTGTGACTAAAATTTATTAAAGCACACAACTAAGACTATCTGTGGTTATCCCATGTACATTAACCGTACGCAATAATACAAAAGATTCACCGATTGGATTTTCCATTTAGGGAAATGAGAGTCAAAATTAAAGCAATATAGAGTCAGTTTTAAAACAGTGTCAAGCAGTCCTTGGAAGGGAGACAGTTCAATGTAAATCAAATGGGACTCTGTGACTGTGTGTGTGTGTGTGTGCGCGCTTGAGAAGGAGAATGCAAAGTTACCAATGTATTCATTTATTTGTGTAAAACACAATTCCCATGCTGTGTGTCCTCTGGCTTCCTGTTAAGACAGAGGGCCAGAAGGTACCATCCCAGTGAGTTAGCTCTATTAGCTCAAGGTGGGACCTGAAGGCAAGAGCGAAAATACATATTTGCTAAACAGACAAACAAATAAACAAACAAACCCTATCAAATACAATCTAAATTGAGTGAAAGCTTTGTTAACATGGAATTACAGACTGGAAATCAAGTTCAGAATACATTAATGGAAACAGACAATGATAAGAAGGCTAGACTTAGCAAGTGTTGAGCAACAGGATCAGCGTTCTCATTCAGATCTTTGGAATGCTTCTCTGAAGGATTTCTGGGACAGAGGGGATGGACCTACAAGCAAAGACTTCTTAAAGAATGGGGCTCAAAACTTTGGAGACTCTTGTTTTAAATTGCTTCAGGACATCAGTGTTTACTAACTAAAGTATAGAAAGGACATCAGGCCAACAACATTTTCTTGCAAGGATTTATGCAAATTAAAGATAAAAGCTAACTACATCAGAATTTCTTTTTTTTTAATTTGAGAGAGGGAAGAAGCAGAGAGTGCGCACTGCTGATTCACTGCACAGAGCCTGCAAAAGTCATCCTAGACTGGGCCAAACCCAAGAGCCAAGTCCATGTCCCTCACGTGGGTGGCAGGGGCCTAAGCACCTGTGCCATCAGCTCCTGCCTCCCAAGATGCACAGCAGCAGGCAGCTGGAAAGCAAAGTGGAGCTGGGTCGCAAAGTAAGGCACTTTTATGGTAGCGTTGCAACCTAAAGTCCTAAACACCAGTTCTATGTTTACCCTTCGACTACATTTTGAAAGAAACACTAATTCTTAAATAGCTTGATAACTCAATGAGTGAGAGCTTCTGTTGAAATGAATTGTCTTCTGTATAATTCCAAATTGTGTACTCATGCACATGTAATTTTCAGGCCATTATGCCATTAGGACCTATAGCCAGATCTGACATCCACTTACATCACTCCGAGAGACTAGATGAGATTTTTGAGATAGTAGTGTTCTTTGGGAAAGCCAAGAAACGTACGTATGTTTGGAGAGAACGGTGTGTGCTCATGCGGAAAAGTCAATGCATTAAAAAGATACATTTTGTTAGTAGTTACCAAAATTGCTGCATCTTGTGATTTTTTTTTAACGACAGGTAATTATGTGCCATAATCTAGTAGTACTCATGACAGAGCTAAAACTTTATTGGACATTTATTCCTAACAGGTACAGAGAATCAATCACCCAGTTGTGACCAATGAGACTAAAAGGTGACTGAGAGATTTGGGACACATTTCAGAATGTGTTTTTTAAATAAGGCAAATAAGAGCTGGTAGTACTGTCTCTTCCTCCTCTAAGTAGGTATGAGTTGTGGGTGAATTAGCAGCCATTTTGATACCAGGAAGTCAAACACATGCAGTCCAAGACAAGGATAAAGATAATATTGTGGGTAATCCTAAAAGATGTGTTAGAATTTAATCCCAACACCTAAGAATAAGACATTACTTAGACACTGTCTTTACAGAAGTAATCAAGCTAATATGCAGTCATTAGGAAGCAATTTAATCCAGCATGACTTTAGACAACATCCATACATTAACACCTGTCTCTGTGTCCTTTTATATAAAAAGAAACAATTGGATTTGGACACAGCCACATAAGAACAATATGCGGAGATGACAATAGAGACAGGGCAGTAGAGAAAAAGCCCAGGAACATCAAAGGTTGCAGTGAGTCACTAGATTTCAAAGGAAAAGAATGGAATAGATTCCCTGCAAACTCCCATGAGCTCTCAAAAGAAAGAGACCTTGCCGCCACCTGCATCTTGGACTTCCAGGCTTCAGAACTGGGAGAGAATATGTTTCTGTTGAGTAAGCCACCTACACTGTTGTGCTTGGCTGCAGTCCTAGCGAAGTAACACGCGATGAAGCGAAGCACGAGTGCATTCCTGGAAGGCATCTTTAAATGACTAAATGACTCTTCGTGACTTCTTACATGATAATGGGTTAAAAAAAAAAAGGAGAAGATTCACTTGGTTTAAATTACTATTGATTGTATATAGTGATAATCGCACCTATTGAAATCTGACAAAAACAAGAATCAGGCTTGAATAAAAATAGGATTTTGATAAATTTAGGCTAAAAGTGACTTATGGACAAACCTCCAGGCTGCAGGATGCAGTGGAATTTGCAAGAGGGAACAGACACAGAGCACACAGTTGGGCTGAAGCTCTATGAGCGAGAAATGAGGCATAAGGTTGACTTGGGCCACACTGTGGATAGTACTCATTGATATGCTAAGGAGGCTTTTCCACCAGCAAGAGGAAATATTGAAATATTTGAGAAGGGAGTAGGATAATCAGAAGTGAATTTGAGTAGCAAACATAATTAACATGTAACGAAACCAGGAGAAAGCAGCCATGGAAAGATCCAGTGGTATTCTACATAAAAGCGGAGTTGACAGCACTACATTCTATGTATACTGTAGACACCTAGTGAGCTCCCAAAATAATGACACTCACAACAATGACAATAATGATACTCTCAAATAAGACCCCTGGGCAGAGTAATGATGCAGACATAGGAGGGCTTGATGCTATTCACTGTAACAAAATTTTAAATGTTTTCAGGTAGTTCATGAATTTCAATAATACCTGAACTAAAACTTTTACCACCAAGGAAATAAAAGCATGACTACATTTTAAAATTTTATCTAAATCTCTGTTATGGGTTTCATCTAAATTATTGTATATGATATTTGTTATTTTTAATAGAGGCACACACACACACACACACACACACGGTGGGATACTCAACAGGGGTATGTAAATATAATATGTACTCACTCATGATGGTGGGAATCTGGGGAAAAGTGAACCATTCTCTTGTTACTGACAGGACCAGGAGTAGGCACCTGGAAGGAGATTTAAAGACAAAAAGTAAGTCATGAACTCGTGTGTAAAAAGACAACGGATGATACCCATTTCAGGGCATCACTCTGAAGTACAGAATGGATAATTAATTCTCAAATCTAAGACAAAACTAAAAAGATCATATAGATAATTAAATTCTTGAAAGAAATGTCCCCCTTGTTTTTATCTGGCATAGTCCCGCTGTGATAATTTAAAGCCTATTCCAAAAATTTCTTTGCAGTAAACACTCCTTAAGAAATAAAGTGAATGTATATAATTTTGAACAAGAAAAAGAAATTTGATACCAAGCAGATGACATTTCTAAGTACCCATGTTATGGTAAGGTTAGTACCTAAATATAAATAACATGTATAACCTATGCATTTCAATGAGTACCCAGAAATTAAGAAAGTGAATACTCCTTTTAATAATTTCCCAATAGTCTCTATAGTCACATGGAAAAATGTATTTTCACCAAACAACATATTTCATTCCTACATTTCTAAAGAAAATTGGAAATAAGAAAAAAGGCTGTTCAATTATTCCCCTACTTAAATAAACTACTGTCATTTAAAAAAATTCTTGATGTTCATATTATATCATACAGGATTCTCAAAGGGGGCAAAAACACATTGCCGTGTGCTAATAAATCTATCACACAATTGACAAGGTTCATATGAACCCCGATAGGTTCTAAGTTATTTTTTAAAGCTCTATAATTACAGGAGCATCATTATCTAACACAATAAAATATACAAGGCACAACGAGGCAGCAAAACACTGTAAAAAGCCAAACTCCCATTTTCAAAACTTTTCTTCATCATTTGAGCAGTAAAGATGCCAGTGAGAAATTTTAGAAATGCAAAGGATGCAAACGCACACATATAGTGACATTAATAACCCTAGAGCTTCAGCACCACAGGTAAACATGTGGCTCACCCCCGGGACTACATCCTGCATTCATCACAAAATGAGGTTTTCATGCTATTCCAGTGGGTATCCCTGGAATACAGTAATCCATTTTCTACACCGTGGCGATGAGAAAAGCCGACTGTGCCTATGTCATGCTTTGTTAGAGGTTCATGATCACATTATCTCATGGTGGACCTGACACTTTTATTCAGTTTCCAGTATGTTCTATGTACAGGCAACTGATTTCCTTTGCCAGGGCTGCTGACAACCTTTTCCACACTATATTAATCTTGTTTACTGACTTTATCTTGGTACAAATATCAGAAAACTGAACTTTTTATCTCAGAGAAAAAAAGAAACAACGTGTTGACAGAAGCAGAAGCTATTTTCAGGACTAAAATTGCTTGTTTACCTGAAGCTACACTTACAGAAAAATGTTTAAGTCTAGCTCCAGCCTGAAACACATAATCTGAAATTTAATAAATGAAGAAATTTCACATACACCCATGTGATAAATTGCCTGATGAAAACAATGCAACTGAATACAATAAACCAGAATTTGTAACTAATTTAAACCATGATACAAATGTAAGCTTTCAATCTAGTCAGAAAGAATCACACTATGTATTTCTCAGAAATTGTATATATGTAGAAAAAACCACGAGCTCAATTCAATTGAAGCAAATAATTTGAAGAAGATTTATAATAGCAAATGAGATGCTTAAATGATTTTACACAATTACTCAACACATGGCATGGTCTTTTAAACAAAATAGAGGTGAACACCCTCTTCTGTTATTTAAAGTCAATTTTCATTTAAAAAGGTAGCAAAAAATGGGCATAGCTTAGCATTTTTAAAACCCACCGCCCACAAATAACACTAATATCTGCATGATTATCTCAATGTCAATGTCAGTCTAACTCAGGAGCAAAATACTACACAAAAAATTTTTCACCACTTTACCAACTAGTTGTTCACCTTCCTAAGAAAAATCTGAAAATTATACTCTCCAAACAAAATGCATTTTTTTAAAAACAGTGTTATGCTGAAGTTCATGTTGATTTTAAGCTTCAAAACATGTGTGTAATATGACTATTAGAATACTTCACATTATTATGTCTTTAAGAAACATTCCTGAGTCCAGCACCGCAGCCTAGTGGATAAAGTCCATATGTTTTGCATGTGCCAGGATCCTATATGGGTACTGGTTCTAAACCCGGCTGCCCTACTTCTCATCTCCCTGCCTGTGGCCTGGGAAAGCAGTCGAGGATGGCCCAAGGCCTTGGGACTCCGCACCTGTTGGGAGACCCAGAAGTTGTTTCTGGCTCCTGGCTTCAGATCAGTTCAGCTCTGGCCATTGCAGCCACTTGGGGAATGAACCAGTGGATAGACAATCTTTATGTGTCTCATTATCTCTGTAAACCTGACTTTCTAATAAAAATAAATGAAACTTTAAAAAAGAGAAACATTCTTAATGTTTCTGTAAAAATGTATACTCATTACAGTTTCAGAGTAGATAATGTTTAGAAAAATCAAGTGAAGTGGTTTCAACATCAAAATACTAATTTCTAGCAAACATTTAAGTACGGTGATTGTTGCTGCGTTTTTGGATGGACTATGGTGGACTTCATCAACCAACAGACCTTGGAAAGATTTTCTCAATCCTGGGGCAATGAAACCAACAACTTCTCAGAACTACCCAAACCACTCAAGTAATACCCTTGGAATCACTCTACCCCACACCGGGATCTCTGAGGAGTCATCATTGGCCTTCACCCATCCCAGGGCGTTGCCACAGTTTGACAACAAGGAGCAGCCTCCTCCCCGAAAACCCTGAAACATGTGCTCCTTCCACGACCTCCACCCCGACCCTTCTCACCCTGAGCAGAGGCCCTGGAAGGCATGCATCCCTCTCAATTAGGTAAACAATATTTGAATAAAATATAAAAAAAGCAAAATATGTGCCATCTATTAATTCCAAAAAGACCATAGACCGAAATCTCAGGTTTAAAATATCACTGTAAATATATAATAAAATCTTCATGTACTAAGATTTATTAGTAAAAAAGAATAAACTTTAATATAATATGTAAACAGGGAATTCATTCTTCCTAAGAAGCAGGATCTAAATAATCCAATTCTTGTTGTTAAAACTTGGGGAAGTTACTTTTGTGTAATTAATTAACATTTAGTGATGCTAATTTCAGATATTACACATTACATACTAAACCTCATAGCTCATTTGTTAAGTATTATTACATTAATGATAACTACAGTTTTAACACAGTAGCCATACTACTTTTCATTACTAATGCTAACTGCACAACCTTTTAATAAGTAGACTCAGAAGCAGAAAATAACAGATAACATCACTTTCATATCATACTGCTGAAAGACATGAGTCTCAGTGTTTGCTGTTGTGCTTGACAATCAAGTTAACAATCTCAGAACACAGTATAAGTAAAGATGAAAATTATACAGTCATACAGCTGCCACTATCAGTTTATCAAGCTAGTAGTATCAATATACTGAGAATTTAGGCATGTGATATCCAATGACAAAATATATGTTATCTAAGGTGTATTAGATATTTAGATGGCAATTTTCAAAATTATTTTTGGGTCCGGCGAGATATCGCAGTGGTTGAAGTCCTCACGTTGCACACCCAGGGTCCCATGTGAGCACCAGTTCTAATCTCAGCGGCCCTGCTTCCCATCCAGCTCCCTGCTTGTGGCCTGGGAAGGTGGTTGAGGATGACCCAAAGATCAGGGACCCTGCACCCGCATGGGAGACCTGGAAGAGGCTCCTGGCTCCTGGCTTTGGAATGGCTCAGCTCCGGTTGTTGCGGCTGCTTGGGGAGTGAATCATCGGATGGAAGATCTTCCTCTCTGTCTCTCCTCCTCTCTGTATATCTGACTTTCCAATAAAAATAAATAAAAAATCTTTAAGAAAAAAATTTATTTTTGTCTGTGACATATTAACCCTAGCTGAATGACCTCCAAACAAAGATGGTGGTTCTACATTTCATTTTCACTGTCATTACCAGTTCCATTACACACTACTCCTTTCTTCTACAATCATTTAGCCAAATTTCTTCTTAAATCAGGAATTTGAGGTGTAAAACCTTTTCAGCTCAAAGCAGAGGCTGTACAATAAGAAGGATATCCTGCCAAGAGTTTCAATAACTGATACTGTCCCTGAGAATTAACGAAGCTCTATGTCACCGATCAGCAGACATCACCTGCGCCTCTTCCCAGTCCCCATGCAGTATCGCCACTTCCCTTCAACTTGACTCTGATTTTCCACTGCACTTTATTTCCTTTCCAAATGCCACTGTGCATCAGTGTCCACTCTTAGGATGACATTGAGTCAGTCAAAAAGTGGCTTTTCAGTTTTGTGAGGCTGGTCAATCCAATCTGCCCAACCCCTAGGTGTCAGGGAGGAGGCACGGCCTAAGCTTCCCTGCCAGTTTGTCCAGATCCAGGACGTTCCTGCTTCTTTTAGTACAATTACTAATTTGCCTCAACTTCTTTGAAGAAACAAATAAGCTTTCAAAGTTTTGCAAGCCCTTGCATGCGGGCCTTTAATACATTCAACAAATGTGCCAGTCGGTATGGATAACATATTATGGAAAACAACAAAACCAGGTTTAAAAGTACGACTTCAAACCTTAGGACAAAGGAGGTGAAAACCAAAACAAACAAACCAACAAACAAACAAATTTAGGTGTTAGTGTATAAACATATCATTACCTTTAAAATTTTTCTAAACATTATGTAGTAATCAATTGAAGGAATTCTTAAAATCAATGTGTTTGAGGAACTCGGTCCAGTGGTTCAGTTGCTGCCTCGGATATCCATATCCCTTATCAGAGAGCCTGGGTTAAGTCCCGACTCTGCTCCTGATTCCAAGTTTTAGCAGAGAGAGCACTGTCTATTATTAGACAGGGTCAGAGGATCCCGGGGAGGGAGGCAGGCAGGGAGGGATGTAGGAAGAGAGAGAGAGGGATAGAGAGGGAGAGACTGGCTTTGTTTTCCCAATTTTCTCTTCCCAATCTGCCATGGTTGGGGCAGTCTGAAGCTGGTAGTGGGGACTCAACCTGAGTTTGTCATGTAGAAGACAGAAGCTCAACTCTTTAAGCCAGTACTGCTGCCTCTCAAGGAAGCTGGAACCAGAAGTTGGAGTTAGGGACTCAAACCCTAACACTCTGAAATGGGATGTGGTGATCTTCATGACATAATCAAATGAAAACCCACAAATTATTTGTAAATATAAACCTCGAGAGGACATGGCAGCATGCAACTCTCATGCCGGTACATGTTATAAATACACTAATGAGAATAACAAATGCCTCTTCTAGTAATCATGACTGCAAAAGTAGTGTGAGATTTAAATGCTGGGCCAGAGTTCACACTCCAGGATGAGAATATATGCAGGATCCTGGAGAAAATTAGAGAACTTGGACTATATATATATTTTTTTTTTCAAAAGCAGATATCAATCTAAGTGTTAGATTACACCCTTAAACCAGAAAGGCTTTACAAAGAATCAGAAAAATCACAGGAAATAAACCACAGAGAGGCACAAGGCTTTCCTTTCAATTGAGGATTAGCCTTCCTAGCAGGGAGTCAGCTCATGTGTCAGGAAAGATGCTAACCTCAAAATGGCTAGCACCATGTTAAGTGGTGACTGAAGACTTCAGCTAATTCTGAATCAACCTTAGTACATTTTCAAGTAACAGAAGCATGTATATTTCTTTGAGAATTACCAAATGAAAATCGTGCCAGATTGATAAAGGTTTAGAAATATATTATAATAGATACGCAATGCTTTTAACAAAAACTAAACAATGCAATGATTTAAAATCTTCATCATCAACTTTTCCCCTATTTAAAATAAGTCAGCATTAATAATTCAGAATTGAGAATTATTGGTCTATTAGATTAGTAATACTTCTGTTAAGTACATAAATTTTCATTTTTAGTATACATGACTAATGAATGATCTAAATGCTTTAATGGAAAAGATTAATCACTATGTAATTAAAAAAAACAAATACAGCTACAACTTTTTCATACAGCTTCTTCGTAGGAAACCAAAAATTAATCAACTCAAAATCATTCCTGATAGTGACAATAAATAAAGAGTTTCGCTTTGCTGTCCAGTTTTAGCTGCAAGCTGTGAGTGGCCTCTACTGGCTGACCAAAAGCTTCCTAAATCTTTCATTTATAAACTCTGCAATATCATGGGCTTACAGAAAATAAGAGTGTGTCAATAAATGTTTATTTGAAAGCCATGGTGGGGGAAAACCTATTTTGAATGAGAGTAAATCTCAAAATAGGAATCAAAACGTACAAAAGGTGGTGTAAAAAACTTCATAATTTCACTGCACTGTAACATGTTTAAATGATATTGAAAATCTATACATTCTCTAAGCTTTTTAAGTTTTAAGTCAAAGACTTACTATATAGGTTTTTAAATGTAGTCTAAATCTAAGTATAAATGTGGGTTTTTAAACCCAGTTTATATTAAAGTAGTTCATATATACATTAACAAATATTTTCTTGAGACTGAATTCATACACACATGCCTCAGAATTAAATGTATATTTAGGCTTCCCAAATTGAATCTGGAGGCAAATATAAAGAAAATCAGAATTAATTCTTCACAAGAATGAGAGTTTTTTTAAAAAGCATTAATATTTTATGTAATAGTTCGGGAAAATTCCAGATTACCTATATCTATATCTAAGGCAACCTTGAAGATCTGAATGATATTATTGTACCCAGGTTTGGGCTGAAGTAATTGTATATCCAAAAATTAAAGCAGCAAGGAAGAAAAATTTGCTAGTACCAGGAAATGCTAACTTAGTATCTACACTGCACAAGACGAATGCTTCAAATTCTAAATCAGCAGATTTCACTTAATATATTTCACTTAATAATTTGTCATTTTTATTTATCTATGAAACCAGAAGTTTTATATTTGATCTGCTTTATGCTTTATCCTATTAAGAAGTATTATCAAATAATCTTAATGATGTCAAAAGTTGGCTACATTTACTTTAAAGTTATTGTAACATAATGGTATTTAACACTAACTTTAGAATTCAGTCTCATTATTACGCCTGCTCAAACCATTCACAGGGCTTTCTAGCTGACACATGAGATAATCCTGCACCTCACCAGAAACCACTGGGAAATGACATACCGACATACAGTAAATGCTTCTCATTAGTTTGAAATATACTGCACAAATGCAGCTCTTGCCAAGTAATTTGTTTACATATATATGTACATATATATGTGTGCATATGTATATATGTATATGTGCATGTATATAGGTATATATATGTACAGACATGCATATGTATATATATAAACAAATTATATTAAATCAAAAAATATATTTTGGATTAAATCATAATTAAATTATATTGAATCAAAAAATATATATATTTTGACTTCTCTGGATATTTAAAATGCTACCAAAAGTCATGTTCAACAATTTTAAGGAAATCCAATGAATGAAAACACTTTTGAAGGATTTTCTCCAATTTTTCACATTTTTTTAAGGTTTATTTATTTATATTGGAAAGGCAAATTTACACGGAGAAGGAGAGACACAGAGAAAGATCTTGTAACCACTGTTCTCTCCTGAAAAGGCTGCAACTACCAGAGCTGAGCTTATCTAAAGCCAGGAGCCAGGAGATTCTTCCAGATCTCCCATGCCGATGCAAGGTCCAAAAGTTTTTGGTTCATTCTGGACTGCTTTCCCAGGTGATAAGCAGCGAGCTGGATGAAAGTGGAGCAGCTGGTACACAAGTTAGCACTCATACTGGATCCTGGCCCTTGCAGGGGAAGAATCAGATAATTAAGGCATCATGTCAGCCCTCCTGTCATCGTTCACAATTTTAC
Source organism: Ochotona curzoniae (assembly GCF_017591425.1). Taxonomy (NCBI): domain Eukaryota; kingdom Metazoa; phylum Chordata; class Mammalia; order Lagomorpha; family Ochotonidae; genus Ochotona; species Ochotona curzoniae. The sequence goes on from NW_024466219.1 coordinate 24,636,150, forward strand.
AAAAGAAAAAAAAGGTCATATATGTAGAAAACAAAAGGCAGAAAAGTATTTTCTCTTTGGAGTAAAGTACAAAATCTATTATATATAGGGTGGGTTTAAAAACCACAAAGGATATACAACAGTTGTTACTCCTAAGGACAATAACAATATTTGGCACAGAGTGCTACATGTGGAATTATTTTTCTTATAGTATAAAAATTTTTATTTTAAAGGATGTCAGAGGGAAAATCAGCAGTGAAGACATTGATGACATTTAACAAACAAATGTGTTTGTGGGCACAACCAGAGAGTTTTGGATGAAAAATTACAAGTATGTTAAAAATTTTCATTATGAAGGAAGGTACAGTAGGAAACTCCTAAACGGTTATAAATTATTTTGATACTATAAATCACTTCATTAGTTAAAACCTCTCTTCCGGGCCCGGCGCGGTGGTGCAAGTGGTTAAAGGTCCTCGCCTTGCACGCCCGGGATCCCATATGGGCACCGGTTCTAATCCCGGCAGCCCCGCTTCCCTTCCAGCTCCCTGCCTGTGGCCTGGGAAAGCAGTCGAGGACAGCCCAAAGCTTTGGGACCCTGCACCCGCGAGGGAGACCCGGAAGAGGCTCCTGGCTTCGGATCGGCATAGTATCGGCCCGTTGCGCTCACTTGGGGAGTGAATCATCGGACGGAAGATCTTCCTCTCTGTCTCTCCTCTCTGTATATCCGCCTTTCCAATGAAAAAATAATAAAAATAAATCTTTAAAAAAAAAAAAAAAAAAAAAACCTCTCTTCCACATTATTTGATAGTACATCTCAACATACCAGGCATACATACAACTTTCTGAATTGTGTATTATTTTTACTGTTTTCAAAAGTATTTGCATAAATTAGTCCATTTCCTCCTAGCTTAAACTAACAGTGGTATGGTACAGAATCACAGTTTGCACCAAGAGCCATAGGAAACAATTAAAGCTGGCTTTGATGCATCTAAGAACGGTGCCAATGCAGCAGGGGGTGGGTGCAGTGCTTAAGGTGCCATCAGGGATACCAGTATCTCACATTGGAGTCCCTAGGATCAAAGCCTGGCTCTACTTTCAATCTAGCTTCCTGCCCATGCCGGCCCAGGGAGCAGTAGGTGGTGGTTGGAGTAGTTGGGTCTTTGACACCTATGTTGGAAACGTAAGTCCTGGCTCCTGGCTTTGTCCTGGTTCAGTCCTGAAATTTGCAGGCATTTGGTAAAGGACCACTGGATGGATCTCTCTCTCTCTCTCTCTCTCTCTCTTCCTCTTGTTCCTTCAGTCTCTTGCTCTGTCTGCCTTTCAAATACAATTGTTAAGAAAAATTGTTTCTAAGAATCTTTAGGATATATTGATAGCTTTTAATGAGAAAAATACCAAAAATTTCCAATTTTGAACTGCTATTTCATATTATATCTATATCTACATATATACACACACATTTTATATTTAGCACATAGAATATTTAACATAATTGTATATTAGAGGTTATTTTCTGGAGTATGAAAACAACCACTCATCTGACTGTGATGTAGGTCAGTACCTAAAAATACTGCTAATTGCAGGAAAAATTTTTCTGTAACTTAAAAAAGTATGTTTCCATGACTTGAAAAGGAAGAGGAAAAACAATCACACGCATGAACAATCTAGAATTTAACATAAACAGAGAAATGAATGGGTGAATGAAAAGGAAATCAAATATTACTTATTAGGAAGCAATTTAAGCGTAAGCTCAGTATATTACATGGTCAATGACTCCTACAAAAATCCCAAATAATAAAAAGTAAGTTTTAACATTTGGCCAATATCTATTTCATGGAATCAATAACATCTTGGGAATGTCACATTTTGGGAGTTAATTCATTATGATAGAATTCACTTTAAACTGATATAAACACCTGTCTTAACTCTCAACTCTGGTTATACATAACCAATCAGGATGCCAGAGGAGGTCATACATCCAATCACTGGGTGGAGCTTTTGTTTGGTTTTAAAAGACTTATTTTTATTGGAAAGTAGATTTACAGAGAGAAAGATCTGTCCACTGGCTCACTTCCCCAGTGGCTGTAATGGCCAGGGCTGAGCTGAGCTGAAGCCAGGAGCCAAGAGTTTCTTCCAGGTTTCCCACATGCGTGCAGGGTCCTGAGTCTTGGGGTCTTCTTCTGCTTTCCCAGACCATTAGCAGAGAGTTAGACAGGAAGTGGAGCCGCTGGAAAATGAACCAGTGCCCAAATGGGATCCCAGCGCTTGCAAGGCGAGGATTTAGCCACTGAGCCATTGTGCAGGGACCTAAAGGTAGAGCTTTCGAGAAAAGTCCTTTAAATGGAATTTACTGAGTTAGTACGGGCATTATGCTCTCTGCTCTGTATTTCACAGCACCTATCAACAAATCTCCAGTTTTGAACTAAGGATTAAACAGCAAGGAACTAAGGGCTTCCATCCTGGGCTTCTTTAGGTGGGTCACAACATTATAAAACGTGTTCCTGTGCCTCAGGTTGGAGGCACAGAGGAATCTATTTTCAAGTCTCTCTTGCATAAGCTGTTGTTATCTGCTCATGTCGTTAGTGGCACCAAAGTGAACTATTAATTAATAATCACAATAAAGTTGGTAAAACTGAAGGAATCTACCTTTATTCTTAAAAAACAATATACCATTCAAAGGATCTCGAATCCGTACAAGACAGGAGACATTTGACATCTATTTTATAGGCATAACAGTCTGTGAGGTGCTATCTGGGGTTTAACAATTGAATAATACAAAGTGTACTAGAAAAAAATGGTGAAACTTGACATACTTGAAACAAACAAAATCGATAAGACAACTGCTAAAATCTGGTCATAACTGTAGCAAGACTTCTGGAAGACCAGTAAAGGCCAAACCAGCACCATTGCCTTCAAGAAGCAGTAACAGTCAAGCTGAGAGTTAGAGCTAGGTTAGATGTCAGAGCATTGGAGAATGGAAAATATATGCTAAACAGAAGTCCAATTCTATGGATTAAAAAGACGTAGATGTTGATATTGAAGAAATACAACATTGAGTAAAAGTTCAGAGGAAATAAAGATTGGACAACTGCTGAAGTTCAGAAATTTAAGAATGTCATTCATCCTATGTAATAACCTACATTCAAGTCTTCAGAAATTAGGCTAACTTATCCTGGCTGGTGGATATTACCCAATCAAAATAACTAAAAAGGAACACACTAACAGGTTGGCATTGGAATGTATTAAATCATCTTATGCCTCATTGCTTTCTGTATCCTTTTCCAATAATGTGGAAGATACAGAATGTAATTTTTCTACATGGCTGCAAGATGCAATCCCTTCAGTCTACAATGGCTAGGTGTTTATTGTCCTTCCTTCCTCTTATGGAGCAAATTCAGGGAAATTAAGGCAGAATTAAGTTCGAGGAGCAAGAATCAATTTTATAACTGTTCCCAAAACCTCGGTTTGAAGTGAGTTCGACGGTCAAAGAAATAGGGGCACACCTAGAAATGTCTGATCTCCGCGCAGCCTGGGAAGAGGAAGTCTCCAGAAGAGGTTCCATATTTCAGTTGGCATCTTCCCCAACATGGCACAAAAGCTAAAATACTACATTTCTGGAAAGAGGCTAAATAGGACCTGACAGAACTGTGGTGTTTCCTCAAGATCTCAATGCATGAGAGAGAGAAATTTCAGATTTACAGCCTATGTTGATAAAGTGACTGAGCAGTTTGAGGATTCCAGAAAGCAGAGGCTCTTGAAGATCAGAGGCAAATGTCTGGAACCCATGGGTTAGATAATACCCTAGAAAGCCAGATGGAAGATTCCCATTAGTGAATACACCACCACAGTTCATCTTTACCAACCAGAAATCAGCAGGAATGGAATGATGGTGCATCTGTCCAGGGTAACAGAGGACCCCTCCTTCCCCTGTGGAATATCAGTCCCCTACTACCCACGACTGAGAGAAGCAGAGTTTGGGGGAGCAACGGCTGGGGTCAGGAGGGGAATTGCAAGATCAGCCATTTGGTCACAAGGGACTTAGCCAAATAAATATCTCATACTGAGATAACTGGAGGGTCTGTTTTCCTTTCTCAGACTCATCCATTCAACTCTCCAATCACTACACAGACTCCGTATTTCTAAGTGGCACACATGGAAAATCACAAGCATCATAAATAAGGAAACTATACACTTTCTTTTGCTAAGAGTAGAATCTTTGCTCCACTACTATTTCAATCTGAGATCAACCTTTTAGTGTATACCCATGAGCAGAATTATTATTCTTATGGTACTGTACTAATTATTTTATATTTGATCCAAAATCAAGTATAAGCACTAGAAGTTAATTTGTCCACTGTTTTGCAGCAAACTTTCATATAATGTATACCAAAGTTTTCAATCCACAGGTTACAAAATAAACTGTGACAAACTTAACTTGGTGTTAACTTCAGTATTTACCATCCGTGAGCTGCACTCAAAATAAACCGGAATGTATGGAACTCATCAATTTTTTTTTTCCTCTAGTGCAAAGTGGTCATTAGAATAACATATTGATGCAGGGTATGAGGTTTGGAGCCAGGCTGCTGGATCCAAATCCTGACTCCCTGCATTTCAGTTTCTGGTTGTTTGACTCTCCTTATTTAGAGTGGTGATGATAATGTACCTGTTTTATGAGAATTTAACGACATCATTTGCAATTCATATAAATCAGTGTCTATTAGCTATCGTTATTTGTATTAATTGGTTCACAGTCTAATGTGAGATACCACCTCAACAAGATGCAATAAACACTACAGTAGATAGAAGCAAAAATAAATTACTTTTATAGGATTGACAGGGGCAGAGGTCGACATCAGAAAAGCTGTTCAAGTGGGGATGGTTACTTTGAAGTCATCCCCATTTCTCTCATTCAATTACTTGCAACAACCTTGGATAGGTTTGATAAAAACCAAGTGAGGAATTGTTTCTCAAGAGTGTATTAGAAATGCAGATACATATTTAAGCTACAAAACATACTGAATTTTAAGTAGTTACTTTACAAATTAAGTTGCAACTTTACAGTACCTACTCTGAACCACAAAACCTAATAATTGAAAAGACATCATCAATAACTATATAGGCTGATAATTCTGAAGCTTTTCAATTAGTGTAAAGGTCATGAGTTTAAATAAAATAGTTAAGGATCTTATCTAAAATAATGGCCTCTAAATTGAACATTTTACAGTCTATTTACTTTTACAGTTATAAAAACTGAAAGAAACCTGATTTTGCAGCCCAGCTGAATACATACTGTTGAAAATTATAAAGGAAATACACACCAGCCCCGTATCCAGGTTCTCTCCTCTTCCTTTGCTTAATAGCTTTCCTTAGTTTTACACAAAATAGTAATGAACAATATCTTGAAAAAGACTTGTTTGTTCACATAAAACAGAATTTTTGGTCTGCTTTGAAATGCCACATTTCTTTGTCTTTTTTTATGCCACTAGATTGTTTCAGGTTGGAATCATAAATGTGCTTGTGTTCTCTACAACAATACACGTTTCTTACAATGCCATGAAGTTGAATAACATGTTACCAGATATGACAGTCTCCATTACACAGCTACTATACATCCCCTTAAATGAAAAGCTACAAAACAAAATGAACAACTGGAAGAGAAAAAGAAATTAACAACACCATGAAGTTAAATAACATGCTACTGAATGATATATGTGTCGTTGAAGAAATAAAGAAAATCATGGCATTGTAAACTTCTATTTTTCTTCCTATTGTTGATTTCACATTGTGACTTTTCATTTAAGGGAATGTACAGTAGCTGTGAAATGGAGACTAACATATCCAGATGTGAGGATACAATGTAGTATGTATCTCTACCTCCAGACAAAGATGGACTTACAATGAAACTGTTTACTATATCTTGACAATAGGATGCTGGACTCTCTGTCATTATCCATGCCCAAGATTATGGACATCTGACTGTGTATGAAGAACTATACTTTAGTAATGATATAGAGGAACTAGGTGGGGAGAGTTTAAGGAGGGAATAAGGGAAATCCCAGGAGCCTATGAAACCGTATCATAAAATGATAATAATAATAATTATAAATAAATAAATAAATTATATATATATACACACACACACACACATTTCTTGAAAGCAGTGGTTATGGTTAATTTGCTATTGTGTGGCCACTGGACTTGAAATCTTTTTCTTAAAAACTTATTTTTATTGAAAAGGCAGAATTAGAGAGAGAGCGAGAGAGAGCTCTTACATCTATTGATTTGCTTCCCAAATGGCTACAACAGATTGAGCTAATCCAATCAAAAGCCAGGAACCCGGAGCCTCTTCCAAGTCTTCTGCTTCAGTGCAGGGTTTCAAGGACTTGGGCCATACTCTGCTGCCTTCCCAGGTCATAAGAAGGGAGCTGGTTTGGAAATGGAGCAGCCAGGACGTGAACAGGTGCTCATTGGGATGCCAGCATAAAAAGGTGGATGATGAACCTGTTGAGCCACCATGCTGTTTCTAGAACTTGGTGCATCTTAACCTACACTAAACATGCCTGGAACACTAGCAAAAATAATGTTCACGAAAGCTAATTAACATTCAGAGACAGTCATAAAACTCAGCAGATACATAAAATAATTCAGTTATTATTATTTTTTAATCTGGGTAGGTTGTTTTAGAAGGTATGCTGCTATCTGTCTAATTAAAGCCATTCTCAGGCCAGTCTCAAAAAGTGAAACAGTACCAAAAAAAAAAAAAAACATAAGCCCCTCAGTAAAAGATGTTTCAGACAATAAACTGAGTAAAGGATGATAATTTACTAAATATTCTTCATGAAATTATCATTAACGAACTCCCCAAGACACTTACATAATCATTCAAACACACAGAAAATATAGAATACAAAGAAAAAGAACACTGACTTATCTTTTATGCTTCACATAATTAAAATAACCCACTGACAGAAAGCTTGTTGCCAGCAGTAGGCAGTCGTATATGCTCTCATAAAACAGTGTGACATCTCTTAGGAACTTAGAAGATGATCAGTATGTTGGTACTATCTTTTAATAGCATTTTATATGATCTTAAAATTAGTTCTAAAAGGAGAACTCCATAAAAGTTATAGCATCTGAGCATCAATATAGCTAAAAATTTAGATTATCAACAACTATTTCTTGATTGTTCCATTAGTATTAACCATGAAGCCTCATGCATAGCACGGAATCTGACAGAACAAGAACTTTTATCACAGTTTGTGAATCACTGAGATAATGTTATTGTGATACAACTTTGCTGGATTGGGTACACAAACAGAATGCCAAGTAGCACACTTCCCTGGGCTGTGAGCAGGGAGACTGCTGCAGTCTTTTCTTTGGTCCTTTATGATTAACCCAGAATGTACTCAGTAAATAGTATCCATTATTATTGGTTTGCACTAACACCAAGTACTTTCTAAGTGGAAGGACTCTCAGAAGCTGTATATATAATATTTCTAATGCTTCTGGTTCTGTAAGATTCTGATTATTATCTCAAACTTACAAAGGTTACTTAGGGAAATTAAAATAACTCACCTGCGGTAGTCTATCTAACAAATAGCAGGGGCATTATTGTGGTCCAGAAATGTTTGGTTTATTGGGCTTAATTTTAGGTGTCAATTTGACTGGAATAAATGATACCTAGAAAACTGGAAAATCATTCTTTATTGTTGGGTTCATATGGTGTTTCTTTGTACTAAGAATGGGGTCATAGCTAAAATCATATCCAAAAACATGGAAACAATTTGGGAACTGGATACTAGACTGGTGATGGAATAATTTGGAGGAGTGGGCTAGAAAGGGCCTATATTGCCACAAACAGAGCATTATGGGCGATTCAGGTGTGGATCCAGAAGAAAGATAGACTAGTTCCAGAAGGACCTGTGGATGCCATTGGAAAATGGAATGAAGGTCACCTTTTTGAATTACACCATTGCAAAGAACTTGGCTGCAATGTGTTCATGCTCTAGTTTTACATAAGGTTGAATTTAAAAGTGTTGGAAAACTGCAGAATCTTAAAATGTAGAAGTATAACATAGGTGTACTGGATGCTTCCAATTTGATTTGAAAGCAAAAAGGAAACAGAGAAATTTGGGAGAGCCACAGCCTAATCCAAGAGTGAGAAGAGAAACTGAAAGGTACAGCCAACTATTTGATAAAAAAGATCAGTGCAGATAAAAGAAAGCCAGCTGCTTTGCATCAGAACAATGAGAAACAGGTTCTGAGTCCAATTTTGAAATCTGATGACCTGCCTGCCCCATCAAAGGCTCAGAGACCTGGACGGCTACAAAGATTTCGGGAAACTCTGGGGATGCTCTGCAAGAAGGTGGACCGTGGCCACTTCAGAATCCTCAGAAAACAAGTAGTGCTTTGGCAAAGCATTCTGTGGCTGCAATTGAAGTGGGTGCAAGTACTCCAGAAAAGTGATGAAACAGCAGTATGCAATGTCTGCTGTGGATGGGAGTCAGTGTTAAACAAAACCTAAAAGAGTAACTACATGGCATTCAACCAGCAAAGCCATGAGAGCAGAGCTGCCTTGAGTCACGGAGTCCCAGCACTTGCCATAGTGTGCCAGAACACTATGCACTGAATTTGGGAGCTTTGGAAAATAGGTCTTTCCTGATAGGCTTCAGTTTTATCTTGGAACGAAACTGCTCCTTTCTCTTTTCTATGCATTGCTTTGGAATAGGAATTATCTATCCTATCTGGGTCCCGCTGGTAGATCTTGGACATGTAAATTTAGTTTTTGATCTTACAGGGGATTGCAGATAACATAGTTCGCCCTTAGTCTCAGATGATACTTTGCACTTGTACATTTAGAAAGGATGTTGGAACAAGACTTTCAGACTACCAGGAGATTAAGCATTGTATTTTGCAATGTGAGAAATACATAAACCTTGGTGGTCTGAGACAGAAAGTGGCCTGCACATGGTTTGCTCTGATGGGTTCAACTCCTGGGAGTTTATTATCAACTGTAGTGATGTCGACAGGCCACAGGACCTTAAAAGATGAGGTCATGGAAGAATTGTATAGGTTATTGAGGGTACTGCTCTCAGGAAACACTAAATAAATTTCATGTGACCCAGAGTTACAGATATTAAGAGACTTGCTATACAGGAGCAGGCCTGACTCTTGAATCTCTCTGACTTTGGGTCTTGCCATGTGAACTCTTCATCTCACATGTATTTCCAGTCATGATGCCATTCTACATAATGTAATGCAGCCAGAGGACCCTCAATGGAGCTAACATCATGCTGTTAGGACTTTTCAGATTTCAGAAGCATGAGATACATAAACTATTTTTTCTATGTAATTATTATATTAGTTAGATTTTTGTTACTACAAGTAAAATAACCCAGAGGAGCTAGTTCAGAAGAACAAAGTTGGCTCACAGTTCTGAAAGTTTAGAGACTAGGATTGAGTGGCCCCATCATTCTCAGATCTGATGATGGAATGTGTGTGGGAGGAACATTTGGTGAGCCAAGAGCAGGGAGAAGCATGCTCCCCCTCATGTCTATGCTTCTCTTTAAATAGCCTTCATAAATAAATCCTGGAACTGCACCTAACAACCCTTCCAATTCAAAGGCATCCCAAAGCGCCATCTTCACACACTGTAACTGGAACAAGCTTCCAGGAAAGCAATTGATCTGCATTGGTAGGAATCAGGGGCAGAAGTTAGTAATGTAATTTTTGTTAACCGCTGCATTAAATGCCCAATTTTGTGAGTTTACAAGTTCAAGGAGTGGAATAGAGCTTGGTTTGTGCAAATCAAGATAAGTAAGATACCAGGAAAAAAAGGGAAGAGACCAAAAAGGTTCTTGGTGATCTGAATTCTAATATGCTGTGCTTGTTTTTGCTTTTATTTTATAGCACTTCTCAATCTTTACACTTTCAAAAAGATTGTGGACCATAAAGAGATTTGGTTCACATGGTTATACCTATTGGTACTCCTAATGGAAATTAAAACTGTGTAGCTTCTAAACACATGAGCATTTTGTGTAATTGTTAAAAAAATTGAGAGCAGAAAAATAATATATTAGCATGATTATAATAACAGTTTTGGCCTTGTCAGGCCCATGAAAGAGTTTCAGGAACTCCAGCGATGCCTGAGTGGTACCTAATTTATATAGTGGTGACATCAAGTGTGACTCCCAGACTAATGGTACCACCAATATCTGGAAACTTGTTGAAAATGTATTCTCAGGCCTTGCTGTCAACCTACTGAATTAGCTGCCCAATCACTTGTTCTGACAATGTCTTCAGGTGATTTTGATGCACTCTAAAATTCAAGAACCACTGATCTACAACTTACTGTAAGGGCAAGACAAAGATGAGAAAAAACACAGAGAGCTCCTAAGGATAGCTTTGGACATGTGAAAAATTGGCTGCCATAAGCATAAATGGCAAGAAACTGAATGCAGAGAACAACCACCTTGCAGTGAGGAGAATCAAGAGAAGGGTGACTTCTTTTTAAACAAAGGTTTTCAAGCTAAATGGAAATTTAAGACGCAAAACTGGAAACAATGAGAGATTTTGCAAATATGCATGGGGGCACATCCAAATGTCAGTCTTCATGGGTGAATAATACCAAAAGGGCTAATGTTGAAGTGCCGCTCTTTTTAGGAATATGGATACCTACAGACAACAAACAATAAAAAAGACGCTAACGAGGATATTATGGTAAGAGGAAAAATGCTAGTTTCTGAAAATAATTCTCTTGAGAATCCTCCACACAACTCATCGAGTTTGCTTCTCACTTGAGAAGAACAAGCAAATCTATTTGGTGATGCACATCTGATGAATTCATTGAAAAAAATTCCAACTTATACAAAACAATACTTTGGCTCCTATTATACCTCATATCATGAGGTATAATACTATTAATTTGTATAATGACAATGACTATCCTTTGGGCTCCTTGCAATTTTATACATTTAATTATTTATTTAATGCAATTATTTATTTGCTTATCCAAATGTCTTCTAGAATATAAGTATGTAAGACTAGGAGCCACTTAACTGTATTACTATCATATTTGTTCAATGTCTGCAATGTAAAATGAAATAAAATAATGCTAATTTTAGCTTAAATATTTATGTTTTATCTTGGTATTTACATCAAAATTTTCACAAAAGCTTTGCCATATATTTTAGTTGAGAATCGTGTAACAAAATTCCAGGTGTACATATTTTCATCACACCCATATTTAAAAATAAAGATACAAATACATATTTTTGGGTAAATTACAATGGAAGCAACAAACAGAATTAATGGGAAACTTAATATGCTTTCAATTGTGTATAACAGTATTTTATTAACTATCAAAAATGTTCCTACAGTCTTCACAATTGCCTTCTTTCTATAAAAATAAAACAACAAAATGCCACATTGTTCATTGCTTAACAGATATAGAATCATTTATAAAAATACTCTAGCAAACCACTGAATTCTCAAATTAGAAGTTCCTTTTTTTTCCCTAAGGATTTATTTATTTTTATTGTAAAGTCACAGTGAGGAGCAGAGACAGAGAGGAAGATCTGTCGGTTGATTCACTTCCCAAGTGGCCACAATGGCTGAAGCTGAGCTGATCCAAAGCCAGGAGCCTGGAGCCTCTTCCGGGTCTCCCACATGGGTACAGGGTGCCAAGGCTTTGGGCCATCCTCGACTGCTTTCCCAGACCACAAGCAGGGAGCTGGATGGGAAGCAGGGCAGTCAGGATTAGAATCGGTGCCCATATGGAATCCTGGGCGCATTCAAAATGAGGACTTTAGCTGCTAGGCTACCGCACCATACTCTCAAGTCAGATATGGGATCCTAGAATGCTCAAAGTGAGACTTTGCTGCGAGGCTACCACACCAGACCCTCAAGCCAGTAGTTCTAAACTGCAATTACTGTTAAAAATTGCTGTTCTCTTCCTATTTACCAGTATTTGTTAATGGAATTAACTTTAGATCTAAAACAATACCATGTTTTATAGTAAAAATAAATTTCTACCTTGTTTCTTTTGTTCACTAAACTACATGTAATCTGAAATTTTTAAGGACTCTTTAAATATGAAACAATCGCACGTGGGTAATCTGCAGTCGTCATGACCTGCACAAAGCAACAATTCATCGTCCTCTGAATCAGGACAATTTTTTCTTTCCAATTGCTTTTTGAAATTCTCAGAGGTTGACCAGATATCGCACAGAGTTGAAGAGGGCACCCAATTAATTACATTGTCAATTGTACAAATACTGACTCTGTTCAGTCCTGAATCCTGCAAACACTTGGCTCTGTTAGTAAAGCATGGCATTAAGGAACTGGACAGTAGACTGTATTTTAAAATCAGACTGGCCTGTACGGATTCCTGTGTTTACGTCATGGCCGCGTGTTTCACAGGTCAGTACCAGTTAAACCTGTCTCCAAGTCTGATGGAGAGCTGGCACACACGGTGTTTGGAAGAATGCCCTGCACACAGGAGGCACTCAGTAACGCTAGTCATCAGAGGCAGCGTGTTCGATTCCATAGCTCCGATCTGCTTTACCAACAGGACCGGCATTCCAGAACAGTGCCGCTCATCACTTTGTTGCTAGATTTCAGTTCCAACTACTACAACTAATCAAAATAGAAAAAAAAAAAATTAACTTTCTCTGCAATGTCAAGCATCTATTTTTTCAAAGTTAATTGAGTGAAATAATAGCCTAAGAGGCGGGAGATTATTATTGTATGTTTGGCCTTACACACAAAATTGGTTTAAATGAAACCTAGGAAGGGAATACTATGATATACATATCTTATGTATGTAAAATATTGTTGAGAATAATTGCAGTATAAATAGATGACTGCCTCAAGTTCCTACTTGGAAGTGATTTTCAAAATCAGCAACTAAGGAGTGATCAGCCCAATGCAAACTAGTGACGGATCCTCTCCATTGTTCCTACTGATCTCAGCTTTCAAACGGCTTTTTAAACATTATTCCTTTTCACATTCCTTTTTCTTTCTCAAGGCAAGCTTTAGAGCTTACCTTTTCTTTTTTTGCTTTACATAATTTAATGTGACTCGTGTAGAATTTTTTGTTTAGTTAAGAACTTACGTGTCTTTAAACAGTTAGCAAAACTTCAAACTCACATGGATATCAATGTACATAAAACTCTTCTTCCGGAGATGATAGTTCATAACAATGATGAATACACATTTCAAAAAACTCCAGACAGTAATAAAATCACCCTGGCTACAAAATTAAATATCTTTTCTAATTGTCATTTTCCACCGTGAAAGCCTTTACTCTCCATTCTTTTCTTATATACTTCTACTTTCGGAACCAAATTATTTTTCCTGAAGTTTCAACCATTATCTTACGTTGATGAATATTACATACATAGCACTAACAGTTTTCACCCAATGTTTTATATATTCTATATATCTGTCTCTTTTTTTGGTATGTTAGAATCGCTTAAACCATAAACATACAATAAATTTCAGTGTAAAAATTCAGAATTAGCTCATTTTCTTGAAACCCAGTTTCCTATTTTTCCTTACTTTTGGTCTCTGGCAAATATTAGAACTCTTCTAGTCTTACAGAAGAAAGTTTAGGGCCTCAAGAACTTATAGAATAAAATTTCAGCAGAAAGGAGGAGCCCTTTATGGTCAGATGAAGCAATTATTGTTGACTCTGTCACACAGTAACTAATCCAGCTATTATAATTAACTTATTCTATTCTTCAACTGTACCATCCATGATTTGGGTCACTCTAGGATTTCTGTGCATATTGCAATGACAGAATAAATAAGAAAATATGAAAGCACAACATTCCTACAACACACACACACACACACACATACACACATACACACACACACAAAATATTACTGACTTTTGTGCCAGGAGCTGACATTTTGAAACTTCAGTTCATTACAGCTTTTTATTTTCTGTCTTTGATACACATCATGTCTCTCAAACTCTCCAACTGTCAAAAACAAACAATCCATTTTCCCATGTGTTCTATAGTGCACTTCTCATTTTCTAATAGGTTAGATTTCTCTGTAATTTATTTGAAATTCAAAAACAATTTTGGTGACTACTATATAATTTTGAAATTACCTGCCTGAGTTCAAGTTCCCAGAAAGGTTTCACCTACATAATAACATCTACGAGCACACCAAATCCTTAATCAATAACTATTTAAGAAGAAGAAGCCCTGATGCATGAGCTTTGGTAAATCACTTTAAGTCACGAGAACCCAATTTTTGTATCTTTCAAAAATTGTAAATTTTCTTTAATATCTTCACCATGAAAAATAGTTTGGGGCCTATTTAATTCTTATATAATTTTTATACAAATTAGAAACCAAAGAGACATGTGTGTGAGTCAGAGGGGGTCAGTCTGGACTCAGGCAGAGCAGCACAACACTAGCTGGAACTTAAGCGACCAGGATGGGGTGTGTGGTAGGCCAGGACACAGCATCTGCTGGCACATGCTCAGATTGGGTTTGTGCAATGTAAGGCTGGGTTAAAGCACCCAACAGTACATGCAAGATCTGGAGCTAGGAGCAGGCTATTAAGCTGCAGCTGTAACTGGTGCTGGTGATAGGCTGGGCTGGGCTGGGCCAGGCTATAACATCTGCTGGTGACTGCTGAGATTAGGGGTGGGTCATGTCAGACTGGACTGCAGTACACTCTGGGATGTACAAGATCTGGGGCTGAGAGCAGACCTGGTAGGGACAATTTGGAGACCCCCCCTTATGGGCTGCAGCTCCTGCTAGTGAGCACGAGTGAGAGCTGGGGGTGGGCCAGGCTGGTCAAGGCTGCAGCACCTGTCAACATGTGTGTGGGCCAAGTCTGGGGACAGGTTGGGTTGATCTAAGATGTAGTACTTATAGGTGTGTACAAGAGCAGGACAGGATGCAAGACAGGCTGGGTTAGGTCACATTTCCCAGGAGGCACAAAAACTAGAGCTGGGGGCAGACATGGTGGGGATTATTAGGGGTTTCTCCAACTAGGCCACAGCACCAATTTGTGTGTGTAAGGTCTAAGTGTGTGGCAGGCTGGGCTCAGCTATGCCACAGTAGCCACTGGTTCGCATAAGAGATAGGGCCAGGGGCAGAAATGACCAGGCAGGTGAATCCACTGGCATGTGTATTGGCTGGGGCAGGTGACAGACAGAACCTGACCCAGCACTAGGTGGCACACCTAAGAAAGAAGTCTGAGGACATTCCATGCAAGGTTTCTTTGGGAATCATAACTGAATGACACCTGTGCATTAGAGAACATACCCTGATTCACATGAAAGACACCATAGCCAACTCATCTAGGCCAACAAGGAACGTTGAGTGCCTCATCAAAAGATGGGAAGCAGAACATACTGGCCAGGTTTTCAACCAATGTCTTCTATGGATACACCAAAGTAGACCTGCTCAGACAACAGACCCTAGAAAGACCCTCTGAACCCTGGTGCAATGATGCTGACAACGTCTCAGACCTATTCAACATTCCAGAACTATGAAAACCACTTAAGTAGCACCCTTAGAACATTCTTCCCCACACTGGGGTCTCTAGGGAGGCACTAAAGAATTTTCCTCATCCTTGGGCACTGATACAGTTTGACAGATAGGAGTGCCCCCAGCCCCGTAGCCAGCCATGGACACAGGAGGGAGAAAAACAGAACAAAACAAGAACTAAAACATTCATCTCATCTGCCTTTCTCCTTATCTCAACCCTTCCAACTATAATGAAAGACCCATGTGGGCATTTATCCCTTACAATTAAGCAAACAACATAAAAAATAAAACAAGAATTAAAAACAAATGAACAAACTTCTTTAAGGCAATACAATCACAGTACCTAATTATTTTTTTTTTTGTCACATACACTGGCTTTTTAATCATTATGAACTTTCCCTCTCCCTTATGAGGGCCTTAAAGTTTTCAGACTAAAGAAAGTTAAAATGAGCGGAAAACTATAATTTTGGCTATACTTTTACATCATAAAGCAGAATTCTGTAGGTATCAAAAAGTGACAAGCTTATTATTTTTCATTTTGAGATCAAAATTTTTTCAAGTTATTCAAGAGATCTAAAAGGCATCTCATTCCATGATTAAAACTGAAATTGGATCCCTATCTCTCACCATATACAAAACTCAAATCACTCAACTCAGCTCTACTTTGTGACAGCAAAACAAATAACCCTGTGAAGAAATGGGCAAAGCCAATGAACATTTTTCACAAGAACAAATTCAAATGGCTGAGAGACAGATGAAAAAATGCTCAGGCTCCCAACCTGTCAGGGAAATACAAATGGAAGCCACACTGAGGTTCCACCTAACTCCAGTGAGACTGACCTACATTCAGACTACTGACGACGCCTGCTGGCATGGATGTGGGGGAAAAAGTACTTTTCCTTCACTTCTGGTGGGAGTGTAGGCTAGCGCAGCCACTGCAGAAGTCAGTATGCAGAGAGCTAAGACAACTGAAAATTGACCTGTTGTATGATCCAGCAATCCCACTTCTGGAAATACATCCAAAGGAAATGAGATCTGCATAACAGAAAGGGAGCACAACCTACAAACTGTCTTCGCAGCATCATCTACAATAGCAAAGACAAAGAAACCGATGCCTGACCATGGACTACTACTCAGCCACTAAAAAGAATGAAATTCTACCATTTGCAACCAAATAGTCCCAACTAGAAAGCATTATGCTCAAAGAAATAAGCAAATGGACGAATATATGTTCTCTGATATAAGGCAAACTTTATGAAAAAAATACAAGATGAATAGCCCCTTCAATATTGTTTTTGCTACATCTTAGGGGGTTTGATATTTTTGGTTTTTTAATTCATTCAAAAAAACTTTTTTAAAAAAAAAAAGTTTGTCACTGACTCAGGTCATACAGTGGCTTTGCTTGCTTCAGGAAGGTGTTTGATTTTCTCTTTCATTTATTCAGCAGCGCATGATCATTCAGAAGCATGTTATTTAACTATATGTTGTAAATTTTCTTTTTTCTCCCTGCTGATGATGTTGTTTTATGGCTTTTTATTTATGGGAATGTATACTAACTGTGTAATAGAGACTATCACATCCAGATGTGAAGATACAATGCAGTGTGCATCTCTACTTCCAAGTCAAACATGGGCTCCCAATGAAACTGCTGAATGTAGCTTACAATAAGATGCTGGAATCTTTGACTACAATGTCAGTATACACTTGAATAGCAGAATGATGGACTTACTACTAATTGTGCAGGACTATACTATTGTAATGGTATGGGGGAACTTAACGAGGGGTGGAAACAGGGTGGGGGAAGGGAACTCACAGAGCCTATGGAACTGTATCATGGGATAATAAAATAAAGAAATATTTTTTTATAAAAAGCAACTCAAGATGTATTTCAGAACTAAATTTAAGATCTAAGACTAAGAAATTGCTAGAAGAAAATGTAAGGTAATACACCTGATACAATCATTCATGCTCTTGTAACAATTTAACATAAATCCTATTAAGGGGAAAGTTGTTGATAAATAAGCTGAACAAGCACTCACATCTCACCTCACTTTCATTAAATCTATAATGTCAATATGTCAATGTTGTTTAGAATGTACAGATTCTGCAAATTTGGGGCTAATATTTGTAAAAATTAGGTAATACGGCATGAAGTCACTAAAATGTGACCGATTTTACTTTAATAATATACAAATATCTTCCTCTAATGGTTACAAAATGAATAGTCTAAAGGTCTAATCAATCCATAACTTACATTTTACTGATTTTATAGGGGAAATCATCCGCTGCATGTTACTATCTGCACATACACGAAGGTTCAGGACAAACGCCCTGCAAATGTCAGGGGTCTTCTGTAATTGCTTCCAGCTAATGTCTTGACCCTTCCATTCTGAGCACAGCTTGAATGAGAGGGTTAATCACCAATGGGTGCAGAACTGAACCTCACTGTTAAGATGGGCATAAATCCTACTCCACAGTGTATTTTTACTTTAACCAATAGATTCTTCAGCTTACCACCAGCCAAGTCATGTCTGTCTATCATCACAATACTCAACAATGTTGTGTCCTAAATTTTCATGATGTTGTTATAATTGTCCCATCATCCAACAACATGGTATTTAGGAACACGTTCATTGGATGTCTTGTGCTGTCACCACCATTTCCTTTATTCCAGTCATATGTCAGTATGGAGTCTGCTCACCTGAAGGCAGGTGAGAAAGTTCATCAATGCGGATTAGATTTGCCACTTGGGGGCTCATTTGGGCAGAATTGGTTTGAATTTATAATTTCTATGTGCTAGTAATTGAATATTTCAACAGGTAAACAAGAACTAAATCTATCATTCTACGTAGGAAGATATTACTACCGTTTCTTCAGTAAAGAAAAAATATGGGCAAGTATGAGTTCCAGTATAACATGTTAAGGCTAATTTCAGAATAAGAAGCATTCCAATATCTTTCAAAATGCAGACATTACAAACGGTTATTTTCTCACTGAAAGAAGGATCACTATTTTTGAATCGGGGAATGGTTTATATGATTAAAATATTATCTATTAATTCAATTTAATATCTAGAAATGGTAGCAACAAGATTGAAGCAAACTACTTGAAATTTGACAAGGGCAACATCTACATTGTTCCCCTGATACTATACAATCGCAGGTCAAACTTTTGTTCTTCTTGTCCTACAAACAATTTTCAAGCCGACGCTCAATAAATAAATTTGGTCAGCACTCCCAATCAGTGCTGCACAATCCCCTCAGTAGCAGACCTATGATAAATGGACTTATTTTCCCAAATCAAACACTTGAATTTAAATTCAGATGAGTTAATGCAAAGGTCAACATTGTAATCAGTTCTTTTGATCTTTATAGAATTTCTGGAGTAATACATAATAAATCTGAAACAAGGCAATTTGCAGCTCTGTATGTGTGGCTGGCAATAAAAATCTTAACGATCAGAGCCTTTATGTACTTAGGGAACGTTTTATCGTAATGGCTACTGTGAGGGCTTCAATGCATAGGAAACAATGGCCATAGATAACCCTGTGAGACTTGATTTCTTGATTGTTTTATAATTTATTTATATATGCATTTATTTAAAGATGTGTTGAATATACATTATGTTCAGTGCATTTTTGAAACACTTTTATTGCAATTCCCTAGCTCTGAGTTGATTTTGTTAGACATAAAAATTGTTTTGATAATAATTAGCACTTTCAGATTCAACCTTCAATTTTCCATTCTCAGAATTACATTTGTTTGGAGTATTTCACATTGAAAGTTTTAGGAGAAAAACCTTTAAAAAAATTAGTCAGAGGCACTTATGTGGCCTGGCTGTTAAGATGCCAGTGGAGTGTGCAGGTGCAATTACTGGTCTAGCTCCTCAGCCCCACCTCCTGCTCAGGCAGACCCCAGGAGGCAGAGGCGATGGCCCACGTGGGTCCCTCAACCCACTAGATACCTTGGATTTAGCTCCTGCTTCCTAGCTTTGCCCTACCATCCTTAGCTCCCATCCTCTCAACACACATAACAAGCTTCTGTGGAAGTCAACCAGCAAGTGGCAGCTTGCTCGCTCGGTCTCTAATAAAAATTGAAATTTAAATTTTTAAAGTAGTGTACTTTAATTCTATGACTGATAAGAAAAGCACAGTCACAGAAGAGCTCCAATGGTGTTCACTATGACATTTAAGGAAGGAAGAAGAGACACAGAGAAAGGAAGGAGAGAAGGAAAGGAAGGAAGGGAGAGAAAACAGATAAAACAACAAGATGAACAGATCTGTAGCTAAGTACCATCTGTATAACTAGTTGTGATTCCCAAACTTTATAGTCCTATAATAACAATGGATTCTAAAGAGAGTCTTAGACTTTCAACAAAGCGTGACAGGCTTCAGATTGAAAGGAAAATTAATTTTTTTCCAAAAACACAGTATTCTTGTATCAGCCTAGTCAATCCTTACTCCTGACACTATTTTATTGCATCTAAGTACATAATATTTGCATAAAAGTGTTAACATTCTAGAAGACCCATTCTGATACTACTGGAATCATTCCTGTGGAAACAGACTCAACGAGCACTTTATTTAACATTTAATACAAACCATTTAAAGGAATTAGCACCATGGAAAAGGTATTCTGATTTCTGGCATTAGGGGTCTGAGTACTTATAAAGAACACTTATGCACTGAATAAGGACATTCTAGTTACTATTGGAAATAACACGGAAGTCTCATAAGATTATAATAGAGTTAAAAAATTGCTTTTGCTTAGTGACCCAGTATTCGGTGTAACACACATGTAACATTACTTATCTGTTGGTTGCTGATGCTGTTGCACAGAAACCCACCACACAGTCAGTTGTATTAAATATAATCGTATTTAGCTATTTAGCATATAATACTTGCTAATATTAAAAAATAATTGCCACTGTTTTATGGATTTGTGAAACTGTACTTTATACTGTCACATTAGAGTATAATCCAAATTATAAAAATAAAAAGTCAAATTTAGTATAAAACACGTGGAGTGCTAGACCAACCTCATACTCTGATTTGTGGATTACATCAATAGACTGCAATGGCCGACTACCTCACTTATATACTGTGTGTGCAAATGCACTCTATGATGTTTACATAAAGACAAAATTGGCTAAAAGCACATTTCTTAGGATATGTCCCTAGAGTTGAGCATCATGATTTTAATTGTTGTTAGAACTATGCACTCAATGTGAAAGGATTTTTTTCCAAAAAGCTTCTATAGTGTCATCTAGTACCTGTGCTCCCATAGCCTCTCTTCAGTTTATCCCAACAGCAATTACTTCCAAATCTACCCTTGATTATAACAATGAGGTTCAACTAGGACCTCCCAACAGAGACTTACTCAGCAGTTTTCTGCAGACTCGATGAGAACATGGGTATTTAAGAAATAGAAATATTGTGTGTGCTTATGTCATGATAATCATTACTTCAATTGCACCAGGTTTGATCACAAAGCCACACATGTGAGAGAACTCTGACACAAAGAATCACCTGCAGTTTCTGCACTAAGTAGTTTCCTTGGTAGAAATAGTTGAATAAGGACCATAATTCCTTTTCTAAAAATAGTAACAAAACACTAAGAATGATTATTTGAGAGACAGAAAAATGGGATGGGAGGGACAGATACAAACAGATGCAAGGATGGCTCTTTCTTGTGTGTTTACCCATCAAATGCTCAGACTGACTGCAGTTCAAGCTCAGAGCTTCCTGCATGGGTGGAGGGACCCAAGTAGTTGAGTCTTCACTGAATCCACTATGGGGGAACAGAACCAGGAGGCTAGATTTGGGACTAGAGGCAAAGAGAATGAACTCAAACATTCTGATATGGGCTGCAGGTGTCTCATCTGGGGTCTTGAACACTAGACTTTATTTGCCCATGCCCAATAGCTCCATGTAAAACAGTGTTACACTGACACAACTTCTACCATGGCCTAGATTTTTTCTTTCATGCCAAAGAAAAGAAAACCCTGCCTGGCATTAAAAATACTGTCAATTTCTTCTGTGATTTTATTTCCCAAAAAAAATCGTACACTGTCTTGTAACCCTCAGATTCTACCAAAATAAGGCAATCTGCCCTATATCCAGAATGAGTCAAAAAAAACATTTTTTTTCTAACAAGGATCATCAATGTTCCTGCCTTTTGTGTCCCTGTAGCTTCAAACACGGGGTGTACAGATGTCCTGTCACTGTAGCTAAAAAGTACAGTCTGTGAGTCACTAGGGGTCTGACACATAGGGTCTCCCAAAGTCCAATAATGCCAAAAAGCCCTTGACTAGAGGAGTGATCATTTTTTTCCCCTAGTAAGTTTTTACAATGTAGCTTATATTAAAAAAATCAGAAAATTTAAGCTTCCATATTCTGTTCAATCTCATCAGAACTGTAAAAACAAACAAAACTTGCAGGTATTAAAAGTACACACATTAAGAAAATAAAAATCTTTCCATATCCTTTGTAAATATATGTTTATCACTTAATACATACTAGACAATGGGTTGGGAAACACATTCTAGTTCATATGATCTGCAATCAAACATTCCATGCAAATATTTTAGATAAATGACACTTTGAGGCTGTGGAAAACCACATTTAATTTCAACTAAATGTTAAACTCTCTTCATAAATTATATTTTAGATATATTCCATGTGGACAGAGTGAAGCATAGTTTTGCATACAAACACAGTTCTCCTAATTTTCTTACCAGAATGCCCTTTGGTCCATTTAAGTCATGCTCACAAAAAATGATGTAATTACTTTCTATTTGGTAAAAAGCTATTATGACAAATCTGTAACTTGAGGTCAATAATATAC
The DNA here is from genome assembly GCF_017591425.1 of Ochotona curzoniae. Taxonomy (NCBI): domain Eukaryota; kingdom Metazoa; phylum Chordata; class Mammalia; order Lagomorpha; family Ochotonidae; genus Ochotona; species Ochotona curzoniae. The sequence goes on from NW_024466219.1 coordinate 24,658,492, forward strand.
CACAGAAGCTCTGTCTCTCAGGGAACATTTCTTCTTGTATGAGATTAGTTCTGCAGCTTTTTATAAATATGTGTATATGTGTATACATGTGCACATGTATGTATGCAGATATACAAAGGCAGCACTGTTTCAGCCCCTCAGTGCCCATGACATCAGAGGTGGGCCAGGCAGAAATCAGGAAGCTGGAGCTCAATCCAGATCTCCCATGTGGCCTGCAGGGACTGAAGAAACAGACGCCCCCTGGCTATGAATTAACAAGAAGCTGGGATTGGAAGCAGAGATGGAATTCAATCTGAGAGACGCCAGTGTGCTAAACCAGATGTTAACTGCTGCACAGAATGTGTGCTCCTTTAAGAATCTTGTTGCACTCAAGCTGACCGAGGTATATATTGATGGCATTGGCAACTACTTGTGTTCCTACTTCTGAAAAGTTTCTTCCATAGGAAAATACTCCTCTCCCATTGCTGATGCATGAGATGCAGTATATTCGCACTTTGCTGACCCAGGCCTGGCTAGTCATAAGCTCTCATCCTTTACTTAGCATAGGGTGCTCAGGGATGTGGATGTGGATGTGGCTTAGGCAAAGTCACCAAGAATTCAGTCTAGAATATTTTTCTTTGAATTACTGAGAAGGGAAATGTCTTCTTTGGAGGACAGGTGAAAAGTACAGTAATAACAATACAACCTTCAAACTCTGGCAGCTCTTTTCATCTCCAAAAACTGGAAAGCCTAGCTGAGAATGAAATCAACCCACAGAAGACAGAGCCCAGAGATGGAAGGAGTAACTCCAATGATTATCCCACTATTGGGACCAGTTAATGTTTTCTGAACCAATACATTTTTTAAAAATATACATTTACATGGAATTCCATAAATGTCAATGAAGATGTTCTATTAAGTCCAGGTTGTACCACAAATGTATTAGCTCTAAGGCCACAGTCCCATTGTTTAATTATAGAACAATGTATTGAGCACATATGATGGACTATGTGAGATTTACTTTAATTAATCTCAATTAATGATAAGTTGGCAGCTCATGACAGATAACATCTCGAGTTTTTTTCCAATTTATTAGAAACTTTCATTTCCCTTCCAGAATATATATTCATATGTTAACACAGATTTCAATATTTTTATGGCGTATCTAACATTGTGGAAATTAAGATGGCAAATGTGTTTTTAATGAAAATACTTCAGAACCATTTAAGATACTACTGCTACTATATATGGAAAGATTAGAATTTCATGAAAAAAGTTTATCTGACATAATATCATCTAAGTTCTCAATCTTTGATCTTTTGATAGAAATGAATTGTATTTCATTTGAACTGTAGAGCATACAAAACCACTGAAAGAGAAATGATGAAATATTTCGAGGTCTCTGTTCATTCATTCACTCATTTTGTTATTCATTCTCCACTGAACATACATCTGGGTACCACTCATATTCCTTGGCAAGGCAAATCTACTCAAGAGAGCAATCAAAGAAGGGGATCAAGGTGGTTAAATCATGGAAAAACAGAAACTGCAAAACAAGATTTCTTAACCAGCAAATCAACCTAAGACTGAGTTCATCATATGCAAAATGATGGGACTTAAAGAACAGAGAAGTTAAATGGCTGGGAACTTTTACCACATCTAAATTCAGTTTAAATGGGACAAATATCACAGTTCAGAGAGATGCTGATGCTGATGTGTGAAGTACAAACACAAGCAAAACTCTGGGATGAGTGTTCACGTTAGAGAAAAGGACATTAATCAGGATGTTAGATTCCAATTCTTGCTTCCTGCTAAAACAAAACTGTAGTGGCACCTGGTGATGGCTCAGGTGGTTGGGTCCATACCCAAGACTTTATCTCTTTGATTAGTTCTTTAAACAGGAGAGCTCCACAATAAAAAATTGTGTATCCCTCAGTTTTAGCTTCCTATTTCCCAAATGCCAATGTTAAAGTATCCCATTCTCTCAGCCCCTAAATGCTATATAGGTTCCTACTTGGCCTGCCACACCTGTCTCCAGTACATGACAATTTCAGGCAGCATGGTTTGGCAGCCTGGCTTCTACAACAGAAAGACAAAGCTCCACCACTTGCCTGTGATGACATCTGATAGTTTCATATTTCTTTAAGTTCAATACCTCATTAGTGCCCATTTTGATATGCCATGATGATGATTATCTATGTAAATTCTTAGCAATACTCAACCACACTGTGTGTATCCAATAAAATACAAAAATTTTTTTCATCCATCTTTTCAACAAATATGTCCAGACTGCTGCTCAGGGCAGACTGCTGATATGTCTTGAAAATAATAGTGAACAAAACAGTCACTTCATTCCCATGAAGGGAGACCGATTCTGAATACATGAAAAATAAAATCATCTATTAGAGTGCTAAATTAAACTGAAAATATGCTATCAACAAGATTTCTCTTTAGTGCATTTTCTAAAAATAGTTACTAAATTTCACTTCATTGACTGTGATAACAGTAAAATTGAAGGTCAGATTTTCTTAGTAGTTTAAATTCACAAAAATCTATAGGCTAAAAAATGTTTACTAATTTGCTGCAGTAATGGAAACGTGATGTTTTTCCAAAAATAAAGTAGCTTACTCTATAGTTCAGGCAATTTTAAGAGCATGATTTTAAATCATCTTCAACTTTTATCATCCACTCAAAAATTAGTCTGCTCTATATAATTTTAATGAACATACATTTTTAGTATTAGTAATAAAACATCCATGATATGCTACTGTATTTATAATTATATACTATTAATATAATTATTTAAATACATGTAGGGAAGCAAAGAAGACACAGGATAATTAAGATATGCAATTACATGATTAGTAGTGTAATCATACAGCATACAATTACAGACTTGATGGAGCATATTTGCTTACATGGACAAATAATTTTTCAAATACTTATGTATAAGATTATAAAACTATAAAGATTCAAAATTTGAAAATTAGAAAATCATTGTATAAACTCTTATATCACTAACAAAAATGAGAATTTTGCAAGAATTGTAACTGTAACAGTCATGAATGCAAATATGTTAGGCCAGAAGTCAAAATGAAATTCTGATTAGTGAATAAAGCTTTTGCACTTTCTGGAGTTCCAATGCATTCTGTACGATGCCAATACTACCGTTTATTTCACTGTCAAATTCAGGCTTTCTCTAGTTCACTGGGAAATCACAGATATCACTTGGAAACCTGGTAGGAGTGAGAATCGAAAAGGGATTGCTGCAAAGCAACTTCTCAGTAATACTTCTTACCTGTCCCGCCATCCCCCCACCCCAGGTGATTCTTATACAAAGTAATGTTTGAGTATCATGAGTAATGTATTTGAAGGACTAAGACTACTAGTGACAATTCCCCTAAAAATCCCCACGTCAAGTGATTTGGCAATCTCAACTGAGAAATGAGAATACAAATGTAAATCTGTGTTGTATTTTAGCAACAACAATAATAACACCATTTAGTAGTTTTTGAAAATTTTGTGACTTGTGAAGAAAATTTCTAGAAGGGAAGTTCAATTATTAACCCACATCACAAACAAGGAAACTAAGGTTTAGGGATTGTTTATAACTCCTATCAGGTCTATGAGTTAGAAAGCAACAGCATTATTTGTAACAAAATAATGACTATCATGCAATGCTAATCTGTCAGTCATATAGTTATCAATGAGTACATTCTCAGCACAAATAATCACCAGCATTCCGTATCAAGGGCTTTAATAAGAAATTGAGATGTTCTTAAGTAATTCCTTTTTAACAAAACTACAAGAAACATATATAGTTGTAAAATACCAAGGACGAATACTGACTGACTTAGGAGTCAACCTGATACGTACAACTCAAATGCCGCACACTCTTATTAGTTCAGAAGCAACGGCAAATACTCCTCATCCTTTACTGACAGATACAATAAATATAGTTATGCATTAGATTCTTTAAAAAATGCATCACAAATCCACATACATGTACTACTGCAACTGCATTTATATCTTTAATGATGTATCTAGTTGAAGACGTATGCGACCTAGCACAAATTCAAATCTGATTTACCAGTTCCAGAAGCAGTAAAGGTAGTAGCGAAACAAGCCACAGGAGGGCAGAGAAGGAAGAGTCGACATGCAACAGAGAATTCCAGCTGGACAGTGATGAAAAGTCCATATGCTTCAATGCCACCATAAATTATGTTGGAATGAACGGTCAGGCCACAAAGGGGTTCCAAAAATAGGTTGATACCATTCACAGTCTGAAAACAAATTGCCTAAATTCCAATATGAGAAAACATTGTTCTTGATGTATATTTCCATGTGGTCACCACTGGGTGAAGCTAGGTCTACAGAGATCAAATACAACATTCCTTGGTTTAAAAATCGGAAGTTATTACTCCATCAAGATACTAAAATGCAAAAAAAAAAAAAAAAATCTGCATGAGTCTGGTGCCCCAAGGCTGAAAGATTTATTATGAAGGAAAGACAAAATGAACAATGGCATGTCAGTTGGTCTGAATCCTGGCAGTGAACTTGCATTTTGGAGAAATGAAAACCTGAGAAGACTTATGTTTTAATTATCTCAGAAGTTCAAATTTGAATTAGATACTATTGGCTAATTTAAAATACATATTTAAGGGACTGGCTGTATGGCGTAGTAAATAAAACACATACTTAAAGTGACAAAAGTGAGCAGATCATAAGGTAAAAGCAAAAGTGCTCAAAGGCTTCTATTAAGCCCATCTTGCTAAAAGAAAAATATCAAATGCACAATTGTTAAAAAACTGTCATAGGCTCAATTCTCTTAAAAGGTAGAAAATGAAGAGAAACAAAGGAATAAAACACACTAAGCAGATGTTTGCAATTTTTGCTGAATACAACCGTGGTTAACAGGAAAATCAGTTTCCTATCAGTTACTCAATTTGTAGAATCTCACTTCAAGAAATCAGAAGAAGAAAAAATACACATTTATAGATTTCATAAATGAAAGCTCTAGAAACCTGCATATTTTTAAAAACTGCTATGTGTCTATTTTGTTGGAACAAAAAAGGTTTCCTTTTTTTTTTTTTAAGAAAAACAGTATTAAATTTTGATAGAACTGTCACAGGAAAATTATTGCAGTAATTAACAATTACATACATCAGTAAGAGTAAATTAAGCAATATTAACAATAATTTTAAGAATGATTTTAATGTCCCAACATACCTTTTGTAGCATCTATATTGTTATTTTTCAACATTAAATGCGGTAGCCTGTATTGTGCCGGAGAAACAATACTAATTACGGTTCAACTTATGACACCTGATTTAGGACAATGGTTTTGATTATAACCCAAGTTTATACAAAATTTATGTTTATATTTGTGAAATCCTATTCACAGTGGAAAGCACTATTAATTATTGTTGCATTTTTATGTAACTGCAAAGTAGCAAAGTAACCAAAAACTCTCAAACAAGGTAAAAATGTTCTATTGAACTTCCAAGAGAGTACCAAACAGTGCATAGCCATATTGTCCCACAGCAGGAAGTGATCAGATACCTGCCTAAGATGATGGACAGCTCTGGCCTAGTGAAGAGGCAAAAAAATCCCATTTACTCTCGTCCAGATGGGACCAACTGGACGCTTCAGCGCAAACAACTCATCCTTCTTCGGACCTTCTTGTCCAGCTCTTGAGCTAGTATCAGCTGATAATGATGAATATCAAGGCTACAGTAAAGTGGGTGACAACAGAAGCCTTGTTATAGCTGCCAGTCTTTCAGCCTTGTCATTATTACACATTGAAGATTTATTTGAGTTTATTGTTGTGCACAGGGTCTAGCCATTTGCAATTCATCACCTACTACAGAAAGTTCAAGATAGTGGCCGGAGCTATAATTGCCACCTCTACCTGCTTCTGGAAATTATGAGGTCACTAGCGAGGGCAATTCAGTCGTCACTGAGCCCCAAAACTCAAGGCAGCTTCAAATATAAAACAGGCCCACTCTGCAGATAAGAATCTGCTAAGAACACATTAATAATGCAGCCTGGCCTAGGAATTGATCAAATTGCATATATAATATAGTCAGCTCTGTGGCAAACACTAAAAACTTATTGTTACTGCAAAGAAATAATAAAACTGCTATACCTGCTGCTACAGTTTCAATAGCATTAATACTGCAAATGCTGTCAAACACTGTAAAAAATCACAATGTGTTGAGTTGGGAGCTATATAAGCCCATTACCAAAGTTTATTTTATTTAAAAAGACATCAACTTCAGAAGTGAAACCATTCTAACTCTAAATTTGTTGTAAAAGTAGGTGAACTATAAATTATATAAAATAAGATTTAGAAAATAGTGTTTTGGTATTAAGGACTCCATGACTACTTTCAGGTGCAAAGACATAATTGTGTTTCAGGGGACAAAAGGAAATCTTCAAATATTTTAGATTTGGATGCTAGTAAACCAGTACACTAAATGGGTTTAAGCTGAAAAGCATCATTAATAAAAATAACTACTCTTTGTAAATCAATTGTCTCTTCCCTTATATTTATTTTACATTTACAAATACGCAAACTGTTTTTCTTTGCAAAACAGGAGTGTTTGTAAATACTGTTGAGTCCTCAAGATCTCAAAGCCAGTGCTACAAAAGTAGAAGCTTATATTACTTTGTATATTCTCTGAAAAAAACAAAAAACAAAATTCACTCATCAATTTGTTCGGTGTACAGATGACTTGAAAATTTATGACACCTGAATATTCTCCTGCTTGTAACACCCTCAGTTAATGGACTTCTAAAATCAAGATTTACTGAAATAGGTTTATCTTATTTTATTTGGTTCTAGAATCTCTTTATAAACATCCAAGCTGCAAGTTAAACAGAAAAAATGGTAAGCAAGAACCACAAGTCAAAGCCCTAATTGTAAAGACTGTATCTGATTTTATTCCCCAGGGCCTAATAATACTCAAAGGATTCATTTTATAAGATTATAGAGAAATAAAATTTCTGAGTGGCAAATTTAGCCTGTGGATTATTCTACAAGTGAGTTTCATATATACAATATTAGCAGCTTTTTGCCACACTAACTACTAAGTCAGTTGGAGCAAGACATTTTTTTTCCCGTTTCTATGTATGGGAACGATGGTTGGAGGTTATAATTTTTAAAAGACTTATTTTTATTGCAAAGTCAGATATACAGAGAGGAGACAGAGAGAGAAATATCTTCCATCTGATGATTTACTCCCTAAGTGACTGCAACAGCTGGAGCTGTGCCGATCCAAAGCCAGAAGCCCAGATTATCTTCTGGGTCTCCCATGCAGGTGCAGGGTTCCTAGGCTTTGGGCCGTCTTCAACTGCTTTCCCAGGCCATAAGCAGGGAGATGGATGGGAAGCGGGGCTGCCAGATAGGGATTAGAAACGGTGCCCATATGGGATCCCTGCATGTTCAAGGCGAGGACTTAAGCCACTAAGCTACCATGCTGGGCCCTATAATATCCTTTTACTTAGAGGTTCAGCACCTTTAAAAAAAAAAGTTTGAAAAGCAGAGCAAGCGAGAGAGAGCAAGAGCAAGAGACACAAAGAAAGAGAAAGAGAGAGCAAGTGAGCAATACAGAAAGCGAGTGATAAAGAGAGAGAGACTCTTTCAATTACTGGCACACTACCCAAATGCCTGCAACAACCAGGGCTTGGCCAGGTGGAAGCCAGGACTTGTAAGTTAGTCTGGGTTTAACAAGGACTGCATGGACTCAAGCATTTAATCTATCACACGTTTCTTCCGCTGGTGTGCACCAGCGTCAAGCTGGACTGTAAGTGCAGCCAGGACCTGAACGGTATGCAGGCACATCAAGCGGCAACTCAACTACTGCACGCAATGCCCACCTCAGCTTACTGTGACTCTCACTGTAAGATAAAGAAAAAAATATTCATGATACAAGTTAATCAAAATAATGTGACAATCATATCAATACCATAGTCAACCTCTCGCTAACTATCTATCTTCTTCCTTGTCTTCAGCAGGTAACAACTACCCCAAATTTGGATTTCATCCTTGCTTTTCCATCTACTGGTTTTTAAACATGCGGTATGTTTTCCTAAACAATACCATTGACATTTGCCAATCTTTGAACCTTATAAAAAGGAATCACACTGTGCAACAGTATTATATCACACACACACCTACAGTTCATTCATTCTTCCTACTTACATGATATATCACTGAATACACGTGTACACCACAGCTGACCCATTTTCATGCCAATATGTATTTTGTGATATTGGTTGGGACTCAATTTTTCCTCCATTGCAAAGATGGCTGCTATGCATATGTTCGATACATGTGTCTTAGCGCAAATGTTCAAGTTTCTCTGAACCTATAACTTGTGAGTCAGTGCAAGGCCATGAGCTATGTACTCTTTATTGCCTTTGTCAAAAACAGATTTATCAGTTTTTATCTGTTAACAATCTGTTTTGTCTGTTTTTTATTTTTAGCAGCCTGATTGGCAAAAGAAAATAGAATTTCATTTTTGATTTTTTTAAAGATTTATTTATTTTTATTGGAAAGGCTGCAATACAGAGAGGAGGAGAGACAGTGAGGAAGATCTTCTTCCGATGGGTCATTCCCCAAGTGGCCACAATGGCTAGCCACAATGGCTGGAGCTGAGCCAATCCGCAGCTGGAGCCAGGAGCTTCTTCCGGGTCTCCCACATGGGTGCAGCATCCCAAGGCTTTGGGCCATCCTCAACTGCTTTCCCAGGCCACAGGAACAGAGCTGGATGGGAAGTGGGGTTGCCAGGATTAGAACTGGCATCCATTTGGGATCCCAGTGCGTCAAAAGTCTGCTATGCTATCACACTGGGCCTGAATTTCATTTTGATTTTAACCACTGCTTCTTAATTTCTACTAAGAGTGAATACATTTCATTTCATGTTTATAGACTTTGGATTTTTCTTGTTTGTCATCTGGTTATTTTTCCATCACTGTACTAATCTGTCCATCAGTGTACCTTTCATAAGTATTTTGAATGTGTAGAAATTTTAGCACATAACATTCATATGTTAAAATATGCAAAAGTAAACTTTACTCTGATATGACAAGTTAATAAAATGAAAACCTAAGTGAATCTGAAAAGTGCTTCTGAATCAAGATCCACATCTTACGCTTTTCAAACTGTTAATTTGCTAACCCAGTAGTTTTATCGAAACATCTTCATATTATCAATCTCAAATTTAACATTCTTCTGCATCTGTTTATTTTATTAGAGAAAATGAACAAGATTTCAAAATGTGCACAGCTGCGCATGTGCACACACTCACACACACAACCAGAAATAGGATTGTATAAAAACTGGTTGCATAAACTAGAAAATATCATTTACCTTCTCAAGGATAATGTCACCTCACCTGGCAACCACTTGTCTTGGTATGTAACAGAGAATACACACACACACACATACAGGAAAATACAGGACTAGAATATGCATTAAATAAGTAATATGGATACATGTGAATTCATCCAGCATACAATGTAATCAAGAATTAAATATATAAAGTTAATTATGTTTTTAATAATCGACTGTACCAGAGTCCTTACACTGATTAGATGTATCCAGCTCATTACTGAAATGTCAAGAACCAGCCAGTCAGCCTGAAAATCAATAACTTGTTCTTTAGCATCTATTTTTAAAGTTAAATTATGATATTTCCTTGCTTAGAACGACTCTAACCTAAATCATCAAAACTCAAAGAAGCTGTTGATATCATTAAAACAAAATATATATACATAACAAACTACAGCCCAGGAACAGGCCTAGAAGTTGTTCTTGAGTCCTCCTTCCTTTTACTTCATTCAGTGTGTCTGTGGGAAATAAACTTCTGAAAACCAAACCTAGTACATCTCTCTGGCTCAAAATTCTCCGCTTATCATGTTTCTTCAAGTTCCTCAACTCTAACTCCGCAAATTGCTCTTATCTACAATCAATCAACATGTTAAAATTTAATTTATAAATTTAAAATTACACCAAATATTCTTAGATATTATAATAAAAATCATATAGGGGGTAGGGAAATACAATCTTTTTTAAACAAGAAAAATGAGAGAGGTTAAACGGCATGTCTACATCACGTAGCTTTAGTACTTGATCTAGAACTTAAACCTGCATCCACCAATACCAGAATATACCTTCAATCATTACAATCTGCCATGCACTATGATTAATTCTAAAATGTAAACATGCTACCACCTGCTAAAAGTTCTTCGAAAGATACAAGATCTAATTCTAGATACATGTTGAATATAGATCCTCTGCCTGTGGCACAGATGCTCAAATTCACTTTTGAATTGTATACTGTCTCCCCCGAGTCCCATTTCCCTTTATCATCCATTTTGAATGTTCTCTTTTCCCCATTCTTATCAAAGACTAAAAATGAAGACTGGCAACTATACAAGGTAAAGAGGTCAAGCGTGAATGAGTGAATGAAAAAGATTACAACAAATACCAAAACAAACAAACAAAGAAAATCCAGGGGGAAGCGAATATTGAAGGGCTGGGATTCAAGTAATGGCTGCACTGCGGAAGGCAGCACCCTCCCAAGGAAGAAGCAGGAGGCGATGGTGACAGCTCAGACAGCTGTGACTCCGTCATCCTCACAGGCCACCTGAGCCGTTCCCTGTTCCCAGCTTCTGTCTGTCCCAGCCCCACTTGGGCAGTGAATATCCCATGACACCACTTTCTCTCTCCCTTCTGCCTGTTTATCTCAGTGCTATGGTATTTCTTAAACAAATAAGTCATTTAACAAAAGAAAAAAAAACATTAAAAATGGGCATTCATTTTTATAAAATTATTTGACAGTATAAAATAAAAAAGTTCAATGACTCTAAACTTTGCTTTAAAAAGGGAAAGATAATACTAGCAGTTTGCAAAAACAAGTTGCGAAAACATAGTCTCACTCATTTTTGAAAATCAAAAAAGAAAATATACCATTCACACTTTATTTTCATTTTTTGGATAATTCTGCAATTTCCAAAATCACTTCTGCAATGCTCTTTATCTTCTTTCCTTGAAGGCAGGATCAAAACAGACATTTCAGATTACAACTCAACATGAAAGTAAATAACTGCATCTGCTCAGGAACTTAATAAAAGATCACAAACTCTACTGCTTCGCTGACAGGAGGTACTCTGATGTCATTAGATGTGAAATAAAGGTTTATCTAAAAACAAATGCACAGCAGTGACTGGGATAAAATTAAATTTGGACAATAAAAACCGAAATATACAAAGCACTTCGAGCAGTGAGAATACTGATGATGACATTTGTCACTGGGTTTTGTCCGTGTGCGTGTGTGTGTGTGTGTGTTTGTGTATTCAATGCAGTTTAGGCAAGCTCACTTCATTTGGCGGAAGCTTCTCGATTTTAAGTGCATATGAAAATCCTATTTTAATTTGTGTATTTTGATTTGTGTAAGTTCATTTTCAAAACTGCATTTTCATATAATAACTTTACTCTTCTGCCAACATTCTCTTCTTTCCCTTGCTCTGAGCTAACTGCAGGTGTCTAGAAGGTTCACCAGTCTAGATGACACACTGTAAGTACCCATTACCACGTAATCATTTTTACTAATCAAATCTGCTACGTGTAGGAGATAAAGCACAGAAACAACACTGGGTCCAGAGCTCACAGACCCTCTCTGCATGGCAAGGCTATGGATTTGCCTTGGTTTTTCTTCTGACCTGATGCAGAGGATATACACAGGGCAGAGGCAAGCCTGAAAGCACAGAAAATTCCTCTCTGGAAGAGGAATGGGCATAGCCTGAGATTGTTCAGGTAGGCATGTCGGAATTTCAGAGAAGAATCTAACCTATACCATTGGGGAGGCCGAGTTGTGAACATAACTCAGCATATGACCACTCTCTTGACTGCCAAGAACTACAGGGTCATAAAACCACTGCTACACTGGTGTCTTACGAGGTAGGTCCAAAAAGAGCCATTCCTAATGACATGAAAAGTGCCCCTGTGCCAGCAAGGAGAGAATTATCTAGGAAAAACTTTGATGTCATTGTTTTAAGCCTTTAGTGTTAGCATTAGGTTTGGACATCGAATAGCATGCTGTCTTCTCACCCTCTCCTAGGAACCTTTGCTAAGTCAAAAGGATCTGAGCAAGGGCTTCATGATGGAACACAGCTAGAAAGTTAAGACAGAGATACTGATCAAGAAGATGTGATGCCTGGTTTTAAATGTGGGAGGAAAAATAACACCCATGAGCAATAAATGAACCTTCAGTGAAAAGAACTGTTTGTGAACCACAGTTTTGCATGTACTGGTGACCTGCAATGAAACAAATCTGTAGTTCACTGAGTTTCCCCATTCTGATTCATAAACTGGAAATAGACATGAATACCTAAACCGCAGTGTTCCATTAATGTCAAGTGAATTTCTTCTAGGCAGTATGATCCTGAATAAGTTACTTCACCTCACTGTGCTTTATTTGTTTCACTTGCTAAGGAATGATTTTATTATCCACCACCAAGCAGTTACTACAAAGGTTAACCAAGATAATTGGCTAACAAGGAAACAGCCGGTGAAAATCAGCAACACCTGCCACTACTTTTGAGTAACAACTTTTGAAAACTCTAAAAATATTATAAAACATTTGGCAATATAACATTTTTGTTGCGTTTTGTGAGCATTTTGAAGTTATTTTGCTTTATTTAGTTATTTTGCACAAATTGCTATGTTGCTATGATTCTGTTGTACACCAGACTACACTTAAGATAAAAGAGCTCCTGCTTACTTCATTTTTATTCTGAAACAAGGAAGGGAGATGCTGCCTTTTTCCACTACCCTTGTTTAAAATCCAAGTTGGTATTTACTTTCAGAATTTTACATGAAAACAGGTAATTTTTCTACCAGAGCAACAATTTGTTTATACCAACTTGGAGTTTTACACTACCAGTGTTCTTCTTGAGGCAGTATTGAGTAGTGTCAAGGCCATAGTTAGGAACAGCAAAAAATGCAAATAGTTTACAGTGCTCAAGCATGAAACTTTTAATGAGTAGAAGATTTTATTATCTAAAATGCTGCCTCCTCGTGGACGGAGGAAAAAAAATTAATGAGACTAGCTGTAATGTAAAGAAATGCTTTCCCCTTTACTAACGCGTTGGTATTAAGACAGAAAAGATGTTTGGGTTAACAACTGTTAGGTATCCACAAGAAATAATACTAATTTGATTGACATTGGTCAACAAGTAAAGTTGCTTTTCTTATTTTCTGAACTTACATTGTCTATTTTAACACCAAAATATTTTAGTCTCCCATTAATAAAAACAAGTTAACATTTGACCAAGCAAACGAACAAACAAAAAAAGAAAACGAATACTTCTACCTCTTCACCGTACTGTGCTGACACATCGGGCAAACAGGAAGTATGTGCAAAACAGATAATTTATTCCAGGATAATTTGCAGATAGTAGGGAAAACTGTGAATTACTCAATGAGTTCAAAAAGTTTCTTTAATATCTCACTTGAAGTCTGATAAATTCCTCCCTTGAAAACAGGGTAGCATTATTTGCAAATTGAGCAAGAGGATCGGATGATAGCCATATATAATCAGCTGTCACCTTGCAGCTCAATTAGCCCTCATGTAAAAACGAGGCATGTAAGGAGAAATGAGGTTTTGACATTATCTCTGCCAGCAAGATAATTACACAGCCTTCATTTAACAGTAGGGCAACACTACTGTAGCAACAAATTAACTCAGCTCCATTTGCAATTCATGGTGTGTTTTCTCATTTAATACCATTTGTCTTACCCCAAGTGAATGTTGCCATTAGTTTTCTCCAGCACAGCAAACACTCAGCTGGACTCCACACATCACATCACTGAGTTACAGCTACCCTTCCAGCAACACGGAAAGCAGATTCAAAATCGGACAGAATGTCCCATGCTTTTTTTCCCACATTTAACATACTTTTACCCCACCCCTCAGATAAGCCCCATGCTTTTTTCTAGCTAATGGCCATATAATAGGCAAGATTATTTGTGTTCAACCATCAAGGACATGAAATTCCTAATGTACACAAACTACTTCAGAATGGTTTTCTCCATGTACAAAGAAAACCAAGAAACAGGTGTCAGTGGATTCCTAACGTGGTTGCAAACTTATATTAAATTACAGGTACATTTCCAAAAGGATCACTGTAGAAAAGCTAGAAAAAAATAGGTGGTGAGTTTATAGGTATAGCCTAATAAGAAGATTCAGTAAATTATTTTCCTTTATAGATTTTACTTTAACAATATTTCCTTAGCATGAATTCAAAAGCATGATTGAATCCAGAAATAATTGTATTTATTTTATCTGCTTATAATTAAAGCAATCGCATATTTAAAAATGTGAAGAAACTATGGATACTGGAAACAAGTTTAAAAACAAACAGCAAAAGTTATTTGGTCATGAGCAAAGAAAACAGAACTGCATGGATTATTGTAGGCTGATGGTTCAATTTTATGTTCAACCCCAAAAAGTATTACTAATTTGATGAATGATTTATATTTGAGGTTTTACTCATTTAATTACTTACTACTGGCCATAGTACAAAATATTGCTTTAATCCAAGACTTAAATCTATGCATAAGTTTCAAATATATAAATATATAAAGACAATTGTATTTGTATGTATAGTTTCAAATATATAATTATATAAAGACATGTAATTGTATGGAAGAAATTTGATAGTAGAGAGAAAAAAAATAGTTCCATAAGTAAATACATAAATATTGGAAATTAGGGAAATTTCAATTTTGAAAATAAACACTATAATGCATGAAGTTTAACGAAATTTCTGAAGAGGGAAAAAATTACTCTAAATGTGTTTTATTTTTCCCAAGAATCCACAAAAAAAATCCATGAAACACTGCATTTAATATTTTTAAAGAATTAGGAAGAAAACAAGGCCTGGTATAGTAGCCTAGTGGCTAAAGTCCTCAACTTGCAGGTGCCCTGGATCCCATATGGGTGCTGGTTGTGTCCCAGCTGCTCCTCTTCCCATCCAGCTCCCTGCTTATGGCCTGGGAAAGCAAAAGAGGATGGCCCAGAGCCTTGGGACCCTGCCTCTGTGTGGGAGACCCAGAATCGGCTTCTGGATCCTGGCTTTGGGTCAGCTCAGCTGCAGCTAGGCAGCTGTGGCCACTTGGGGAGTGAACCAGCAGAATGAAGATCTTATTGTCTCTGCTTCTTTCTGGAAATCTGACTTTCCAACAAAAATAAGATAAATCTTTAAAAAAAGATTAGGAAGAAAACAATACATATGCATAAATACTTCACACATTGTCACTGCAAACGCCTACTTTATGGAATCTAATCTAATGCCCAAATTTATACAAATTCCAAATAAATAAGACGGAAGATCAAACATTTTCTTGGTACTAATACGTCAGTTTTTACGTCATTTTTTTTCTCAATTCAGAAGCTTAATTCAGAATCTTCCCTTATAATCATCCATTATCACTTTAAATAATTCAATCCAGAGATAAGGTACAAAATATAAGTAATAAGAAATGAAAACACAGCTTTGAATTCACATGGCTATTTATCTGATATTGTACAGAGGGTTAACATGCTTAATCTTTACATATTCTTCTTCCATTAACTCTAAAACCATAAACATCTTACTGTTACAGGACACTTTTATACTAGAACAGTTAAACATGCACAAATGTGATGGATATGGTATTTGTATATATAATTCATATAAATAAATACTCAGTTTAAAATATTAACATCTATCACATTTAGTATATACAACTAATTTATCAACCCAGTAACTGGTAATCCAAACAGGCAAATATACATCCCTTTGCTTGCATTACTTCATTATTCACTTAAATAGTTTGATCACTTAGGAAAACATCAAGAAAGGCATACATCCAAAAGAGATTTAAGTTTATACTAAAAAGGTGGGTAAGAATTATCATGACAAAGTATGGAATTGTCTATTTTTTATTTAACACAAAAGTAGATAGTTAAAACACAATATTTGATTATTTGGTCAGAAAAGGAGTTTTATCCCTAACAACCCTAGCAAGTTTCACAGTTTGTTAAAAGGCTATTAAATGATTGTTTCAATGAGAAACATGTGTTTGAAAGATTGGGCTGCTAGACTCGTGTTAACATGGTTATTTTCATGGAAACAGTTAAAGACTAAAAGCTTTTTTATGACCAGGAGTATACAGCTATAAAACCTAAACATTCTAGTAAAATTCAGCTCTTAATTATATTGTACATTTACTTAAGGGTATTGCGTTTCTTTCCCAATTCATGATCGGCATTATCAGTAATGAAATGTTTGATACATTTTTATAATCGCCTAGGGTAAAGCACAGCACCACTAAAAGAGTACAACAGTGATGTCTGAGGTGCAAATGCCTTACCTGATTCTCAGGGCAAATCATCTATTTCCAATATTCTTTGTGAACACATATACATAATATAGAAGGGATGCCTATTGGTAACGGAGTTGTAACCCAGTTGTAATTGCACTTACAGACACTACTGTAAATTTAAATAAGCCTTTTAACTTTAAATATTTGAGAATATCCAGTACTATAACAAAGCAATTCCATTAATGCAACTTAAAAGACTTTAAGGAAATAATTGAAAATGTATCTTGTAAGACAGATCTTTTGTTCACAAAGATACCCACTAAGACATTATTTATAACTGTAAAAATAAGAACCAAAACTAACTTTATATCTACATAAGATATTGTGAAATTAGTATAGTAATATAACCTTAAGAAAACTAAATAACACAGACATAAATAACAATTTAAATATGTTAAATCTGAATTCACTAATAAAACCCACATGTACAGTATATATTAATTCATACATTATGAACATTGTCAGTTATGTGTTGGACAATGTTCCAGGCCAGAGACACATATCTTTTTTTTTTAAGATTTATTCAAAATGAATAAATCTTAAAAAAAAGAGATATGTGTACACTGGACTTTATGCTAGGTATATGCTTGCAATGAAGGAATCTCAACTGAACTTGAACTGTGGTTATGCAGCAAGGTGGAGGAATCCACTATGCGGGGAGGGGTATGGGAGGGGTGGGGGGAATCCCCAGTGCCTATAAAACTGTATCACATAATACAATGTTAATAACAATAAAAAAGAAAAAAAATGTAAAAAAAAAAAAAAAATAAAAAATACCCCCCCCCAAAAAAAAGATTTATTCATTTTTTATTGGAAAGGTGGATCTACAGAGAGGAGGAGAGACAGAGAAGAAGATCTTTTGTCTGATGGTTCACTCCCTAAGTGACCACAACGGCTGGAGCTGAGCCAATCCAAAGCCAGGAGCCAGGAGCTCTTCTGGGTCTCCCATGCGAGTGCAGGGGCCGTTGTTGACTGCTTTCCCAGACCACAAGCGGAAGCTTGATGGGAAGTGGGGTCACCGGTATCAGAACCAGCGCCCATAAGGGATCCCAGCACATGCAAAGTGAGGATTTTAACCATTACACTATCGCACCAGGCTCTGATACACAACTTTTTAAAAAAATCAGAAAACAACAGCAGTAATGGTAAAACAAGGGGGAAAACTGGAGGTGATTAGAAGAGATTTGATCCTGAGGACCGCTGAAGACAGTCAGTAAGGTTTACTAAATAATTAAAAATATGAGCCAGAAACAGAATTAATAACAACATCAAAGTTTATGGTAATAATAACTAAACAGATAGCACAGCTATTTACTCTTACAAGGCAAAACTACAAGAAAAACTGTAGTCAGAAGACTAGTCTCAATGTGAAGTGGTAGACTTTTAAAATATCCATTCTTACTGATTAAGCAACATGTTTGATTTGGATGTCAAGACTTGAAAAAAAGTATATCTAAAAAAAGATATATTACTGAATTCAAAATTTAAAATGAGAAACAGTGAATATTCTCACTAAATAAGGCAAGTGGGGATATATGTGCAGTTGAGCATTTTTATGAATCAGTACTTAAGATAATCAATCAAAGAAGCATAGTCTTTAAAGAAATATGCACACAATATGGCATGAAGCCAAGAATGAATATAAAATAGTAGCACAAATGCACAGGTCACAGTATCAACTGGAGCTGTTGAAAACAGTAAAGGGAAAAAAAACGGGGGAGCATTCCATTTTATTTTCCACAATGTTTGATATGAAAAAATGAACAGAAAAAAAATACTCATTGCTTGGATAGGTGTTATAGAAGACAGAGGCAATAAGTGCCTTAAATCTTCCAATTTTGGAGTAAACTGTTTAACTGCCCTAGGCTTCAGTTTCTTTAGCCAACATGAGTAACAGTATCTCTTTGAAAGATATTTCAATCAATAAATGACATAATAAATATTATGTAAGGGGGGGTACTTAAAAGTATAAAATAGTTCTCTTTCATGGTCTCTGCCCAAACTCCAATGCTACTTCTTTATGTCCTTTTCTGTAGAAGAAAAAAGTGTTTATTAAAAGTGACTACAGAGCTCTGATTGAAACACCTACAAGGAAGAGCTGAGACTATGGAAGGGCCATGACAGACTGGTCTGAATCACCCACCACCACGTGCAAAATCCAGGCCTGGAAATGGGCCTGTTAGGGGAAATTTGGGAACTTCCCTGCTGGGCTGCAGCTTCCACTGGTAAGTACAAGAGCTGGGGATGAGGGGTAGACAAGCCTGGGCACCTAGCCATGTGCTCGTGTGCTGGGTTTGGGAGCAGGCTAGCCTGAGATAGGCTCTAACACATGCAGGTGCTTGCATGAGCCAGAATGGGTGTGATACAGACCAGGCCAGGCTTTGGCACCTGCTGTGTCATGTAAAAACTGGGTCTCAGCATAGGCCAGGCTGGACTAGGCTATAGCATCCACTTTTGAGAACTATAATTGGTTCAGGCCAGTTAGGCTGGGCTGTAGGACTCAGTGATGAGTGCTAGTACTGGGGAATGGCCATGTCAGGCTGGGTCACAGCACCTGCTGTCACACAGAACTGGGGCAAGAAACAAATCTTGGAGAAATCAGAGGATTACCCTGCTAAGTTGCAGCTCCCACTGGTGGGCACAAGAGCAGAGGCTGGGGACAGTTCATATCAGGTAGGGCTGCACCACCCATCAACATTTGTGCCAGGACTGGGGGTGGGCCAGGGTGAGGCCAGTCTACACCACACACTGGCACAAGCGAAAGCCAGACACAGGTGCAGGCCAGGGCATGCTGGACTACAAGACCTATCAGTTCACATGTGGGTTGGAGATGGGCCATGTGATCTATCCTGCTACAACTACTGGTGAGAGCTGGGACTCGGGGCAGGCCAGGCTGAAATGAGTTGTAACAACTGCTAACAAATGCCAAGACTAGGGGTTGGAGCATCTAAGATTAGACTGCAGTACATAGTGGCATACACAAGACCCAGGGCTGGTAGCAAGCCTGGTTTGGAACTTTGAAGACTCCTTGACTGGACCACTGCTTCCACTGGTTAGCATGAGAGCTGAGTCTGGAAGCAGGCTATCCTGGTGTGCATGATAGAATGGGTGTGGGCCAGCTGGGCCAGTCTGTAACACAACTGGAAAGTGTCGAGATTGGGTGAAAGTCTTGTGAGGCTGGACCACAGTATTCTCTGGCAGGTGCAAGATCTGGGCGCGGGTTGGGCTTGGAGGGGAACTGTGGCCACTCTCCTATTGGGCTGCAGCTCCAGCTGCTGAGCATGTTCAGATGCACACGGAGAATATCACAGCTCATCTCAGCCAGCAGATGATGTCAACTGCCTAGTCAGAGGATGAGAAGCTAACAGGTTTAACCACTCTTCTGGCCAAGCTTTGCAACCAGTGTCTGGATCTATGGATGTGTTAAAGGGACTTAGTCAGCCAATATATCTTTGAAAGAGTCTCTCATCATTGGTGCACAGTAGACAGCATATCCAAGTGTACATGGAGGGTATGGCAGTCCATCAGAACCTGCAGAAGACACCTGGTGCCACAACAGAGGAGGGAGGACAGAACAAGTCGATCATCTAGCCCAGGCATGTGTTGGCAGTGAAAATCTGGGCAAACGGAGACTCTATTTTGGCCAATGGATTCTGCAGTGATTTCACCGTGCTTGGAATGGCAGGATTGGCAGCACTTCAGAACTGCTGAACTATCAAAACCACTTGAGCAGTGCCCTTGGAGCATGTCCCACATCAGGCACCTAGGTTGGGTGGGAGGCTGGGTGGGACTTCTCCATTTATCTCCCTCCTTACCCCAATACAGGAAGGAAAAAAGAGAATGTGGAAACAAGTCTTAATCACTTTCCTGTAACCGTTGACCCTTTGTGCCCTCATCAACTATGTAAAGATTATTAAAATAAAAGAAAAAAAAAACATTGGTGCGATGAAACCACTGATGTCTCAGAACTATCAAAACCACTCAACTAACAACCTTGAATATTCTTCCGCACCTTTGAATATTCTTCCATTCCTCAAACCTCCCCAACTTAACTGGAGACCCATATGGGCATGCATCCCTCTCGACTACGTAAACAATATATAAAAAAAAAAATAGGGCCCGGCATGGTGGCCTAGCGGCTGAAGTCCTCGCCTTGAAAGCACCATTTATCTAGTATCATTTCATTGTCCATTTATCTAGTATCATTATGTCTATCTTATAGGCTAAGAGATTACAGGCTATTTTATAGGCTAAGAGATTAGTAGCATTTACATTTAGGTGAAAAAGAGGAATCCAGCTGATTTTATCCAATTCCAAAGGACAGTACTTAAACAATTAATTGTGACAGAAGACTACTTGTCACTAAAATAAAGGAATGAAAACAACTTAAAAACTTTACATAATAGTGCACAGAATTTCAATAAAGGTGAGTATACATACAAAATGTCAACAAGAACTTATTGATTCTAGAAAATTATGATTATTTCTTTACACCCTGGGCATCCCGTAGGTTTTTGCTTATTCTTGTTTGAGAGACACACAGACTGAGACACATAACACACACACACATATCCCATCTTCAGTGTCTCTCCTAGAATGACTTCAATGCTCAGTTCAACAACATCCAGGAGCTGGGAATACAATCCAGGTCTCCCAGCTGGCCAGCAGGGAGCCAGTAACTTAAGCTGTCACCTCTGTTTCCTAGAGTTGCCAAGGGCAGGGGTTTTGAATCAGGAGCCAGGGCCGAGAGAAAAGATCCCAGGTAACTGTGAAGGAAATGGGGGCATCCTAACTGTTCTGCTAACGGCCTGCTCCTGGGCACCCTGCATTTATGGAGCAATCATTAACCATTCTGCCAGGTGTCACATGACCCTTTCTATCACCCCCCAAAACAAACGAACGAACAAACATGACAAAGATCACAATGAAACTAACTGAAAAGTGAAAAAACAGAGAATCAGAATCCAATCACAGGCATTCCCGATCCTCCCTTTAGTTCCTTTTGTTCTTTCACAAACTGCAAATTCTAATCATGGAGTCTCTTAAAATGCCAGTATCTGGGTCACACATGCAGAGTTTCTGATAAATTGGGCTGAGGCAGCCGCCAGTTGTTGATACCTGTACATGACATTTCAAACAGCTGAGTACACACACAGTCACCTATCTAGGACAGAAAAGTTATTTTTCATGGGTGAGGTGTGGTGGCAATGATAGTGTATTGCATCCTTATAAAAATAAAATTCAAATGTAATCCATGAACGTGCTGATGTTAAAACAAATAAAGACATCCTGAGATCCAAAGTATTAAAGCTTCAAGAAGGTGGTTCCTGACATTAGAGTTCACATCCATTCATCTAAAATATGCTCCTTAAACAAATAAATGGCACCTTTTAAAGTCAAATACTGTAAAAGAGGACTTGTCTTCTGCACAAGTGGCAGATCTGTTATCATTCTCATCACATTGAAAGCTTATCCAACAGATGCCCTCGCTGTGCCCTCCAACAGCTCTTTGTGCACTCAAAATTCACCCCTTTCACAGTGTTTCTCTGGATTAACCAATGTAAGACATTTGAAGAGGTCTTTGTTGTTGTAAAATGAGGAAAGTTGCATTAAAAGCATTAATATAATTGTGGTCACTTAGAAAAAAAATCAGCAAAATACAGAGCCAGCATTTTATGTGACTTTTTTTTTTTTTTTGCAAAGGACTAACGGTTTTCAACTTTTTAATTAAAGAGATATTCTTTAAAATTGGGAAGAAATGTTAAGATTGAATGTCATCCCTTTTCTCCCAGAAAGAATGAGCTCTGATAACTATCTAAATCACTTAACTACAAATACACATAAAATGTGATTTTTTAAAAAAAATTCAACACACATAAACTTTGCACTGTTTGAAGAAAAGTAAGGTCTATTTTCTAAACTTAATTAAATGGAAAAAGAGAGAGCTGACAAGCAGATGAGTTGTCTAAACAAACTTTACATGCTAGATGTTAGGAAAGCAGTGTCATTTTTTTGTTAAAGCAAGCCCAAGGTGACTGCTTATGTTTTGAACTCCTAGTTAATTCTACCCAGAGTATAAATCTGTCTTTTTTTTTTTTTTTAATAATTAATTCTCACTGTCAAGAAAGCTAGATGTCCTTTTCAGAATCAACCTATCCTGGCTGCTAATTATACCTCAGCAATATGTTCAAATAATGCTACCAGTAGGATTCTAAAGCTCACAGAACAAGTTGTAAAGAAAAACTCAATTCATGTCTTAGCTAAATATGTGTATTTATTTTGCAGAGGACATGAGAATGGCTTACTTTTCCAAACTGATAATTGAAGAGACAAATTTGATAAAAAAAAATTTGTACGTTCTTGACATAAACACAGGATAAGAACCACGATGTAGACACTAAGACGAACAGTGATTTTTCTTAGACAGTCTTGCATTACAATATTATTTCTAAAATTAGAGTTTTTCCAATACTAAGAAAATGGGCAAACAAGTGATATATATATAGGGTAAAAAAACAGTTCTTTGAAGGCCAGAAATACAAAGTTTGACTTAAAAAGCATATATGTGGGCCCAGTGGCATGGCCTAGTGGCTAAAGTCCTCGCCTTGAACACACTGGGATCCCATATGGGTGCCGGTTCTAATCCCAGCAGCTCCACTTCCCATTCAGCTCCCTGCTTGTGGCCTGGGAAAGCAGTCGAGGATGGTCCAATGCTTTGGAACCCTGCAACTGTGCGGGAAATCTGGAAGAGGTTCCTGGTTCCCGATTTTGGATCGGCGCAATAAGGGCCGTTGCGCTCACTTGGGGAGTGAATCTTCGGACGGAAGATCTTCCTCTCTGTCTCTCCTCCTCTCTGTATATTTGACTTTGTAATGAAAATACAATAAATCTTAAAAAAAATCATATATGCAATACATATTTATATGTATATATAAATACATATGACATATACATACAGAGTCTTAGTTCCTCAAAGGTCTGCTTTTCCGCAGGTTCCACTCTAGCCTTTATCTTTCATGGAATGTTTGACTGAAACCAAGAAACCCATAACTGGCCCCAGGGAAGCCTAAAGCTGACAGACTTGACTGGGACACTGAAGCTGCAAGACTAAGTTTAAGCCATCAAGCGCTCTTTTATCTATTCTGCAATGAGAGTGATTGATTAGTAAGTACATATTTTATCTGCCTGTACATAGCAGGTTTGTAATTTCACAAAGTGAGACACAATGATAAATTGGATCATTATAAATCCAAAAGGCAGAAGGGAAAATAACATTTTGAAGTACCACATTAAAGTAGTCATGTTAGGGTGACTTTGCCTATGTTACATTGATTCAACTTTCCTTTTTCTCATAAGCTTTCCAGCAAACCCACCATATCCTTTTGCAAAAGTACTCTAAGTACGTAAACTTTTAGAATCACTTCGTGAATAAGCAATAGATCTGACCAGAATTTGAATCTGAGACTTTTTGGCTCCAAAGACATGTTTATCTAGAAAACGAGAGGAAGGCAAAACTCAAGATTAAATTCAGAGATAGGAGGATGGGAAATCACATTTCATGTATCTGGTATCTGACAAATAAATCATCATGTCCCCTTTCAACTCTTGGTAAGTTTAAATACTGGTTTGGAAATGAGTTGTTAAGATGGATCTGAGAAGTCACTTCCAATATAGGGATCTGTGCATTTACAACCACATGATTTATTAGTTAAAAGAATAAAGTAAGTAACGGACATTTGAATGCTGGTTAAGACATCACTTGGAATGCTCACACTCCATATCAAAAAGCCTGGATCTGAATATTCATTGACTACATGTTCAATTTCAGTTACCTTCTAATGAACTTGGAGAAATTAAAATGCCTTTATTTCTGCTACCTACACATCAGACCTTGAATGAGTTCTAGGTTGCTAACTTGATCTGGCCCAACACTGGTTATTTCAAGTATTTCTGAAAGTGAGCCATTGGATACAAGACTTTATCTCTAGGTCTTACAAGAACAAGCACAAACAAAACAAAACAACAAACAAAGCATAACAAGCAAATAAAAGAAGAAAAAAAGAAAAAGGAAATGGTATAAACCAGTAAGAAAGAAATTTCTATCAAAAACAAAAGAATGAAACAAAGAACCTAAGGCTTCTTCAATCTTATCAGTGAAGACACATAAGGCTTAAATATCTTGCCTAAACTTACATTACTGTGACTGGAACTCAGTTGTGAATCTTGCTCTAGTATTTTTTTCGTTATGAAATAATTTATTATTTGGTTTTCTTTTAGTATTGTAAAATGCTGTGATTGTTGATTTTCCTAAGCACCTTATACAAACATGACACTAAATATCTTCTGAAAATTGGCACATACAATCTTTACTTTAAGGAAGAAACTAATTACCCGGATTTTTATATGTTCATAATGGTTTGAAAAATGATCAAATGGCTTAAGGAAAACATACAACTAGGTAAGCTCATTTAGCCAAAACAAAATTTGGGATTTATTGGTAAAAATTCTAGGTAGTTCAGATTTAAAATACAACTGATGCACAAAGATCAATGCATCATGACACGAGAAAAGTGCTACTGATTCTTTATGTGCTTCCAATTTGATTGCTTTGGCCTTCCAAACAAATAAATGACAGTACCAGAAACCTATTAGTATGATAATAAAGCATCTTCGCTCCTGGATGTGTAGAATCTTTGATATTTGGAGGATAACAAATAAACAAACAGAAGTCAGTGTAAAGAACTGCTTTTAGATTTCAATTCAATAAAAGGACATGAGAACAAATGAGTAATATAAAATGTGAAGGGATAAATGTGAAGCCTCATTGTTGAGTTCCTAAAGAAATGTATTTCTGTAAGTGTGAACACATCTCTCAGCTTATTGTTCCTATTTTAACTTGAGCTTTTCTTCATAACTGCAATTTAAAAATCCAAACTCTATTGGTTTGAATGATTATTACTGAAACAGCTAACAAAATGGGGTCCTTTCATATACAGAAAAGAGTATAGCTGACATTAACATGAACAGTAAAAATGAAAATAAATAGTAGGTATACACAGATTAATGCACAGATATGCTCACTTAAAATTTCATATTTCAATATCTGGAACAAACATATCTAAAATATATACTTCTCATCTCCCTCAAAGTATGTCTTTTCCTATCACATGAACTATAGCAAAGTTGGGATACTGATGACAAATTAGTAATGATTATCAATCATCTAAGTCATACCTTTTTCATGTTTCAAGTGAAGATATAACATCTTAAAAGCAATAGTGATTTTAAAAAGAAAGTAGGCAATATTTTTTCAAATTTTTGTTCAATCCATATAGCTTCAAAAAGGAAGCATATGAATACAGGCATGCAGAGGCAACTCCCTTAATTTATATACATATAAAACAAGTGATTCTCTCAAAAATTGTACGTATGTAGTATAAAAAATATATGTACATATATTTTCCCTTTACTCCATTACAGACAGCCACATAATTCAGATGCAGAACTCTCCCCCTTTGAACTAAATGAATTCTGTTGTAATAGAAAGTTGAGACTTGAAAAATTGCTTACAATTGCACATACAAGTAAAAAAGATAGCTAAGTCTAAATTAAGATGTTGGCTATGAAGTTTCCAATAGGACCTTGACATGACTGTTGACCTACTCATGACATGATCGTACAAGCATGGATTTGGAATTCTATTAGTATTACCAGAGGAAAAAAAAGCCAAGGAGTCATCAAGAAAACAAATCTATATCTTCTACTCCATCAGCCAATTACTGTTGTTAAAGTGGAATTAGATGGGTATTGACAATGTGAGGGAGATAAGGATTAAGCAGATGACTGAATATATTTCAAGCAGTGGTGATCATAGTTCTGTTATTTTAACATTGTAGTGTTTTGCTGAATGAAGTTTAAAAAAAATCTGAACTAGCAATGTGCACAGATTAGTTGCTAACACCATGCCCTGCTGTGCAAAAAAATTCGAAGCATACTATATTTGCTGAACAGATAGGGCATCTAGTATCAAATAACAGCAGTATTATACAGCTATACATTCAATATCTTAGCAATGATTTAATGGAAATGAGCACTTAGCAATAAACATAGGCCCACTGGTAAGCAAAGCTTTTTATTTTTTTATGTATAATGCGTTTATCTAAAAATTCCCTAATTTGTATCTTGAAAATGATAGAACTCAAATGATTATACAACTCAACTGATTACAAAACCAGTTATAATACAGTGTACCTTCAGTATGACATCATCTTTGCATTAAATCTAGTTTCAAATCTGAGCTCTGCCTTTCGCCAAGGCCTGTGGAACTTGAAAAAGTTATTTATTCTTGGTCTTAATTTCCTAATCAGTAAAACTATTTCCTAATCAGTAAAACTAAGATACAATCCCCGTTATTTGGCTGTTACGAGGTTAACTCAGTGTGCTTTTATAAAAATTTAGCACAGTATTTGATGTTAGTTTTAGCTATTGTAAAATGCTAGAGTTATAAATGTCAATTAAAATAAGAGCGTTATTTTGTCTCCAGATAATTTCAGTTATGTTCCACAGTGAATGGAATTCCTGTTTGTTACCTGTGGTGGATGCTAATGCCAAAATGGCACATAAAAATTTATTTTGCAGCTATACATTGTACCAGCCCACCAGTTAAAAGAAATACGTAAGAACTGGCAAGATTTCATTTAATAAAGGGAAGAACTGAAACTCAAAACTGCAACCCTCACTAAGTCCCCAAAACAGTTTTGATATTTTAAGTAGGAATATTGCATCTTTACTTGTTCACAACCTTTAGGTTAAAATTTCTGGTATCATTTTCTTCATCCCCAAACTTTTTCAACCATTTATAAATACTGTGCACTGTTCCCAGTACAACAGTCTAGTGACTAAAATCCTCACCTTGTATGCCCTGGGGTCCCATATGGGTGCTGATTTGTGTACAAGATGCTCCATTTCCCATCTAGTTCCCTGCTTGTGGTCCTGTGCCCGCATGGGAGACCCAGAGCAGATGCCTGGCTCCTGCCTTCTGAATGGCTTAGCACCAGCCACTGTGGCCACTTGGGGAGTGAGCCAGTGGACAGAAGATCTTTCTGTCTCTCCTGCTCTCTATGTATCTGCCTTTCCAATAAAAATAAATAAATCTTTAAAAAGAAATAATATATACTACTTGTCTTTTACCACATAATTTAGGTATTTTACAATGAAGTAAATTTGCCATAACTCATCGCCTTCAAAGCTGATAACAAATTAATGGAATATAATATAGCAGACACCAGTATATTTACACTAAACTAACACATCTATATGAAATCCAAACAATAAATTAAGTGAACTTGGAGTAGCACCATTGATTTATGTACTACTCTGACTCCATTATTTTATGTGTGAATGTAAAATGAGTGATCCTCTCAAAAATCTTAATGGCATAATATTCTGCATTAATAAACATATGAAACATTTCAAAATGTAATACATATGCTATACTCAGATGCACATCTTAAAATTGTGGTCACTTGTACAACTCCAGGAAAACTTCTGTCTTTTCAGGGAGCTGACGCAACCTTTTATGTGTGTGTGTTTAAAGTATACTGTCTAGCCTTAAAAAAAAGTCTATAAAAAATTGATTTAGTTTTTGATACAAATAAGATCAAAAGATATATATATATATATAATCTCACCATAATGTAAACAAAACGTCACTGTTTTAAAATACTAACAAAGAATGCTAAGAAAGTAATTGTTATTGAAAATGTCAGTGCTTTCAATGGCAATTCATTCATTACGGCAACTGCAAAAATATTATGGCATGCCAATGTATATTAAACACTGATATTTTTCATATAAAATTCTTATCAAAAATATGGGCCTGGCGGCGTGGCCTGGTGGCTAAAGTCCTCACCTTGAACACGCTGGGATCCCATATGGGTGCCAGTTCTAATCCCGGCAGCTCCACTTCCCATCCAGCTCCCTGCTTGTGGCCTGGGAAAGCAGTCGAGGACAGCTCAAAGCTTTGGGACCCTGCATCCGTGTGGGAGACCCGGAAGAGGTTCCTGACTTCTGGCTTAGGATCGGTGCTGTACTGGGTGTAGGGGTTACTTGGGGAGTGAATCATCGGACGGAAGATCTTCCTCTCTGTCTCTCCTCTTCTCTGTATATCTGACTTTGTAATAAAGATAAATAAATCTTAAAAAAATAAATAAATAAAACGCAGTGAAGCACAAATACAGACAAGAATCTAGTAAATCTAATAAATTTAACCTGCGCTGCCAGATCTGTTTAACTTATTGGAAAATTTGCTTGACTTAATATTGACACAACGATGTGCAAATCAATACATTGAGAATGAAAGATATATTTTAATTTAAAAATGTTGAAACTGCAGCAGTAAATGTACATAAAAATCAAGAGTTCAAAGTTGAGACATAATATTGGGGATAACCAATACCTAAAGGTGAATGCAAGTTTTCACCATTAAAATAATCATTTGTTATGTCTCTTACAATCTTTACAAGATTTGCTGTAATATATTTATAAGCATCAGATAATCTTACTTTCCTTGAGAATCCTTCAGAGCCTGCAAACAGGGTATCCCCTGTCTACTGCTAAGTTTTACATATATATATAGATATCTATATCATATATATATGCACCATCATACATATATATGATCACAATTCGTGTCATCTTCCCAAAGTAAGCAAAACCAAAGAAATGAAGGTACTCCATCATGTCAGACTTTATGTGCAGATTTAATCCATACTGTCCCAATATGGTAGCTATCATTCTTCCATTGAAAATATAAAATACGTAGACTTAATTTAAAAGATTAACTACAAAAAGTATAAAAATGTCTAGTCATTTAAGCTACAATAATCTTATCATTACATACAGATTTTTAGGAGACAAAACCAGAAATACTCATTTGTTTCATTTAGAAATTTATTTATTTATTATACAAAATAGTGAGACTTCCATAGACAAACAAAATAATTGACTTAAAATTCAGTTGTATCTGTTTAAATAAATATGTTTATGGTGCAAATGTCTACCATGGTATATCACTCTTTAAGGTACTTGGAATTTGGAAATATCCTGGCTGTCACTATTTTTGCATACTATCTATCACATGATATTACAAACAGGATGAAAACTTAGTAACCATCATCCTGATTGTTAGCAAGGTAACCCCTCCAATTTCAAACTTAATTATTGTTATTAGGAAAAGGTTTTACTTCTTTAAAAAGGGCTTATGATGTGCCTATATTTCCTAGAGAACATGAATGCAGCAATATTTCCTCAAATATTCAATACCACAGAAAGGAGTTACACTCCTCACATCATACGTCACTTTCTCTATACAAGTGCTATCACTCTGACTTCAGAATTTCATCTCTTTTTATTCTTACCATCTTTTTAAATGTCTTTCTTTTCCCTCACTGGGAGAGAACAAGTGGGAGAACAAATGTTGGGCATATGTGGACACATGAGGAGAAATAAGTATGTCTAACTCTGGTGTGCTTAAATAGGGAATGGCGTGAAAATCTAGAAGTTCAAAAATTCAACTATTACAAATATGACACATTTTCCCCAACTTAAGCTCAAGTTTGGCAAATTTCCTTTAATATATTCTTTGATCCTCTTGCCTTCTGTAAAAAAATATTGGAGGTTCCTGAGCAGCATATATCAGGAAGGAAAGAGCAAAGGACACGAGACAACTTTAGAGACAAACAGCTTTAACTTGGATGGGCCTTACTACTTGAATCTGCCACTGTTCATTCTCCCCTATTGCTTTTCTTTAGTATTCCTCTTCCTCTTTGTCACCCTCTTCCTGTTCCATTGCCCACTGCTCCTTTTCTTTAACTGTCACAGAAAAGACAAAGTTGAAATGTTACTGGTACAATTTTCAGCATTCTTTGGTAGGAAAGTGTTACGTAAATCATAATTAGTGCTACAAATAATAACTCAGAATTCCTTAATGTTTAAAATTTCACCAATATTTTATAACATAACTTGCACAGAAATTATCTTAATGTCTCTATAATGTCAAAGTATAAAAATGGTTTGGAGACAGTATGATGGTGCAGCAAACTAATCCAATGCCTATGGCACAGGCATCTCACATGGGTGCCAGTTCACACGCTACTGCTCCACTTCTGATACAACTCTTTCCAACTGCCTAGAAAAGTAAAACAATGGTCCAAGTCTTTGGCTCCCTGCATCTGCACAGGAGACCTGGAAGAAGATCCTGGCTCCCAGCTATGGACCAGCCCAGCTTTGGCCTTAGCAGCCATTCAGGGAATAAACCAGCAGACAGAAGAATCTCCCTATAATCTCATCTTTCTCTCTGTAATTCCGACATTCAAGTAAAATTAAATGAATCTTTAAAAAAATAATAAAAATTTTAAAGTACAAAAATATTTTTAAATTTAGTATTTAAATTTGTCTTAGCTTTTTGTTGTTGTTGTTGATTGAAAGAGGAAAGAGAACAGCAACAGACAGACAGCCAGGGATAAAGATGGAATCCAATGGTACACTCCCCAAATGCCCAGAAAAACCTTTGGAGGGAGCTTGAAACTCAATTGAGCCCCGCCACCTGGATGACAGACTCTAACTATTTGACAAATCATCTGTCACATTCCAGGAAACAATTGAGCCGAACCAAAAACTGAGTTTAGCACTCCAATATGGGTACAGGCATTCTTAGTATCATCTTAAACACAGGGCCACATGCTGTTCCCACAATAATGTTGATAATAGTGATTACAAAGGAGGGTTTCATATAGGAACAAGCATAACACACAGTCAAACTAATCATACTTTCCCAAATAACAATATATTATATAAATTTGTAAAGAGAAAAAATTCAGGCAATGAGCTGCACCCCCACAAAAATCAACAGCACAAAAGGCAATACCACAATTTCAATTTTCAAAGACACCTTATTTTTACAGTTGATTTAAAATACTGCGGTACTGCTTACAAAAGAGTAGGTAATATCCATATACTATAGAGCTAAAGATAATGGATTAAACTGACTCCTAACTGGTGAGCAGGTGAGTAAATAGCAAAGAGCTCTAACGGTTTTAATGACTGATTTGTTTTTTTACATTTTCAACTAAAGTGTGAATACGAAAGACACTTAATTGCAACACCTGAGATTGCATAGTGCATACTACACCAGAAAGAAAACTACTGAAATATATCCTTA
Source organism: Ochotona curzoniae (assembly GCF_017591425.1). NCBI lineage: Eukaryota > Metazoa > Chordata > Mammalia > Lagomorpha > Ochotonidae > Ochotona > Ochotona curzoniae. The sequence goes on from NW_024466219.1 coordinate 24,690,129, forward strand.
GAATACATAGCTAACTTTATTATGCAGGCAAGTCTCAAATTCTTCGATGGATAAAGGCTAGTAAAAACAACAATTAAAGTCACTTATCCTAACATCTCACAGATATTTTACATGTATTTGACAATTCTTACAGTCTGAGTGAATTAAATACCAAATTCAACAAAGAAAAAAAGAGAATTTGTCAAGTGGAAGATGGAACTGGAGAAGTCATCTACAATGAAACAGAAAGGTAATGTAACACAAAGTAGGATAAACAACTTAAGAGTCATTAACAATAGAATAAGAACATGCAGCATGTCTGTTTGGAATTCGAAAAAGACAGAGGACCGATAATAAATATTAGGACTTACTTGGATGAGGCTTGACATTTTTTAAAGTACCGATTAAAGACATAAATTCTAAGATAGGAAAGACAACATGTTTAAAAAGTCCAGGTAAACAAATCTATATTTACACATATTGTTGTGAATTGACAAAATATCAAAATAAGGTCTTCAAAGCAGTCATGGAGAAAAAAATAAAATACACTGTATATGATTAGTCTGAGAATGCCTTTATGACAGCAATAGTATATACCAGAAGAGAAAAAAAAGGTTACCTTCCAGAAATTGAGAAAAATTATTTTACTCAGAGTTAGATACTCAGAAAAATTATTATTCAAGAAAACGGGTTAATAAAGCCAATTTCAAACTAAACTCAACAAATTTATTGCTTTTAGAATTTCATCAAAAGATTTTCTAGGACCAACCATACTGGAAGAAAAAGTGATCCCATGAGGAAAGTACAAATATTAAAAAAAAAAAAATCTGGTAAAATTTATAGATCCAAATAACTCCTGAATATCAACAGTCCCCTCTAGGGCCAGGTGCTGTGACCCAGAGCATGAACGCACCTGCTGGGATCCCTGCTTTCTATGTCAGAATGCTACTCTTCCAGTCCCTGCTAGGACCCTGTTTCCTGCTCATGACTCAAGGACCTGAATTATATTACACAGAAGGTATTCATTTCTCCTTCCTCCCTGCTCCCAAACACACACACACACAGACACACACACACACACACACATAATTTTAAAAATCTAATTCACAGGTTTATAAACTAAAGTATTGGAAACAAACAGAACAGTGTGTTGATGGGTAGTAAATTTAGTGCTCTAACATTCTAGCATTATGTTAGGGACAGAAGCAAGGAAGCAAACCACCCACTCTTCAAAGTATTAGGAGGCAGAAATTAGAACAAAAAACAGGGTAGCAGAAGAAATAAAGAATGAATAATAGAGGAAAAAAATACTTCAAAACAGAAACTGAAAATACAAGCTATGAATGTGGAACCAAATTTATATAAACATGTGTATACACACACACACAAATACACAGATACACACATATACATATTACAATAAATGAAAGCCTGAAATTGTTAGTTACATGGTAGAAATTATATTTGTATGGTTTCTTTAAACTCAAGTATAAGCTATTTTAAAAACATGTACATAAAATAAAAAATAGAAAAATAGAAAATGGTACAACAATAAAAATACCAATAAACAAACCAGATTTGAGGGCAGATATTTTACAATCATGAATACTAGAAATTATAAAATAAGAAAATTACTAAAAATTTCTCAAATGGCTTGAATCACTACAAAGCGATTGCATATTTTCATTCACTTTGTTCCTTTAGATCAAATATTTGTACAAATGGACTCTAAAATATTTCTTTTGTAACTTCCTTTTTTCCTTACCAACATTTTTCTTGAAATGCACCAATGTTAATGAGTGCAATTATGTTTATTTCACTGCTAAATTCCATAGTGTGAATAAGTCCATTTAACAATCATTCAACTTCTGATTTACAACAATGAATCAGGTGATATGCATAGAAACGGGAGCATTGTTGTAACATCACAAAGCTTGAAACAATCCAAACACCCAATGACAGTCATTGAGGGCTTAAACATATTTAAAGAATATGTACTAATAAAACAAACATAAATCTGTAAATAAAAGCAAACATGATTATCAAGAAATTCTCCATAGCAGTTTCCTTTGAAAGAAAAAGTGATGTAACATGGTAGTGTCTTATTTAATAAGAGTTTGGCAGGTATTGGAAATGCATTCTTTCTTCTGCCATTTGGTTGGCATACAGATATACTCCTCTTTTCAGTGCAATCAAAACAGATGGATAACATTTATTCTTTTATGTGTATTAAATTTCACTTTCTGAAAGAAAAACCTGTGGAAGAATTATTTTGGCTACATCATATGCACATTGTAATAGACCAAACAGAGTTTCTGTAAGTTTATTTAGTTGGTTCCTGAACCTAGATTCAAATGATTGTAGACATCTAGGTTGTTATTAGCAGGAATAAATGGAAATCTATATTTCTTAATTTTAAATAAGATCCTAGCAGCACTTCCCAAAATTGGAATTTGAGAAAGTAGCCTTCTTAGGATTAAAAAGAAAAAAGTGTGTGTAGGGTAGATTTTCTGGGCAATATTGCAAATCACATTTTTCCAAAAACTCCAGTACCTCTTTTGAAAAAAACTTACAAATTGCCTAAATATGGAGGTTATCTGACAAACTTGATAATGTAATATCATTCTTGTCTTTTTACAAATAAAATTAGAAAATTCAAGAAGTATGAGCAACTAAGAAAGAAAGACTCTGACAAAATTATAAAAGGCCTTGAAAGTCAGCAAAGGGAAACCTAAGCAAATCTCTGAATAAGTACATGATCACAATCACAAACAGAATCATGTTTTCGTAAGATTAAAATAAAATCAATATTTGAAAAACAATGTGAAATTAAGAGAAGAGGTGCCAGTCGTTTTGTGCAGTTAAGAGTTTTGGAGCTAATAAGGAACCAGAATAAACCAGGCGGTGGGGGAAGGAAATTGCAAGTGAACCGTACAGGAAAGATCTGCGGCCAGCTGGACACAACAGGAAAGAAATGAATGTAAAGGCTATAAAGGAAAAAGTGGATCATCACATTAAATAAAGTAATAAAAATACAGGGGGAGAAAAGACACAGCAAAATAATATGCCTAAGATCCTGTGTAAGTAGCATCTTGAACTCTGCTCTTTCCTCATCTTTCTACTATATAATACTGTTCTTTCTCCTGTTCTTTCCAGAACCACCTAATTGGAGCCAGTACCAGCTCGAGTGCTCTTTGTGATACTCCATAGTGAAAATAATCATTTTCTTTATTCTGTTTCCAGTAATGTCATAGTTTTCTGTGCTTGCTATGAATGTATTACTTATTTTAGACGTGTACGAATCTTAAATCACAAACACCTTTGAGCTTTGTAAAAGTAGAGACATCTTTCATTCATTACCTTTCACGTTCAAATATTATCAGGTTCAGAGTAGCAGAGTCCTTGAGATACAGTAAATCTCAAGAATTTTTTGTTCTTCATTTTCAATTTAAATATGGTTAATATATGTGCTGCTTATTTATACACATTTTATGTTTTCAAGGACAGATTTGTAGAACCTTTAGAAAGAAAGATGAGTAAATAGTGGAATAGTGGAATATAAAGTAAAATCTCCACAGTGATAATCTCCTTGAGATTATCAGAAAGCAGGTGAAATTTTCAAGGCAAATGACATTGATCAATAAAGAAAGAGTAAAAATTTCTGCACAGACTTGTTCTTCCCAAAACAACAGCCAAAGGGTCAACTGTGAAGGATTACACAATTACATAATTACATAATTTCTCTATGGACAACACTAAACCCAATAATCCAGTTACTCAACGGACAACTTTTTCAAGCACATACTTGTGTTCTTAAACATTGTTGTTTTGACTGTTAGGATGACTTTATCATTTAAGAGGCTAAAGTTCTGCTGTTTTCATTTCAAATGAAGCAGTTTGTCTATTAAAATTGAACTGAAACAATCCAGGGTATGACAGTCTCTGAAAAATGTCAATCATATAACTTAATACCCAATAAAATGTCTTCCTCAGTAATCTCAGCTTCGTGGCACTTTATTCCTTTCTTAGCCTCATCATTCAAGGAAACCACTGTACAACAACTGAAATAGGTGACAGCCTCCTAAAATCACAGCTGCTAAAACAGAGGGCAATTGTCAGCTGCTACCAGTAGACTGAGGGTAAAGCATTTAACAAAGAAATGATATTTTACTACGAACATGTAAGACCAATACTACACGCTTTGAATCCAACTAAAGCATGGATTTAAATAAAGTATGTGACTACTAGTGGCAATGCAAAGTCACTTATTCACATGAACTAGACTGCAGACAAGTCAAAAAGATTTAAAGTAACACCAATTAAGGAGGAACATGGAGAACTTAAGAATAAAACTCTGGTGAAAAGATCACATGTGAGAACTACTGTGTAAAAATCTGAGAAGTAAACTTTCTTGAGTCCCATTTGGCAGTATTAGACATGCTTCTCTTATATGTGAAAGGATATGAGCCCACATGTCACACCAAGTCACCTAAAGATCTCCAACAAGCTAATCATGAACAGATTCAGTTCCAGGCAAGTCAGGGTTGGCTTCCTATTTCATTGGTCTTATGTCATTACCACTTCTGTAGAGTCTATTACATAAGCACACAAAGAGGCACACAGATTCATTACCATTGTCTGGGTCATTGTTTTCTTATTTTACAGTAAAGTCTGAAAATTTCCCTTTAAAGGTCCAAATACTAATTATACTGAAATCTACGTCCCAGAACGTTAGAGGCCAAAAGATTTCACTTTTATTTCCTAATGAGGCCATTGTACTATTCAGATAATAAATGATGAATTAAATTCTTCATTCATTTCTACTCCATTAATCTACTACAGTCGGGTTTTGATTAACCAATGCAAGAGTTAAGCCTGTGAACAACTTATTTTTGAGAACACACTAAGCTTAGGAACAGCACCAGCTGTTCATATAGTAACTGCAGAGATGTTTATTTCAATGATAAATATGAGAAAAAAATGAAAAGAATATAGACATATTAGGGTCTATTGGGTCTCTGAATTTTGCTAAACTGTTGAACTAAGATTCTATGCTTCTTTTTCAAAGATCCAAGTATTAACTGTAGCTAAATCCAAGCTTTAAAAGATGTTTCAAGTACATTGGATAAGGTATATTTAGTTCTAAAGATGAGAAAATAAACAGAACACATTTCCCAGAACTAAGAGAAAGGAATCATTAAATCTCAAGCACTACGAATTTTCTCCAGCCAACTGTCAAGCATCAGAAGGAAAAGCAATTGAATAGAATAGGCACTAGGCTGCCTGCAGCTTACCAATGAGAAGAGGACAGGGCAATAACATCTTAACAGCAAAATGCCTAAATTCGCAATTAACTATAATAGTACCTCTATAGTCAACTCTATTTGAAAAGGAGTTAAGGCAAAACTGTGTATAGAATATACACAAAAAGTTGTTACTGGAGAACTAAAAGAGAAACTAGGACCCATTTAGTCCTTTCTGCTACCTCCTGTTTTCTGATAATGAAAATGACTTAAAATGCAAGCATACCATTTCCCATAAAATACATTTAAAGTCACTTACTTAAAGTCATCTGCTTGCTCATCCACCCTCCCAAAGTTCATTACATATTTGTAACATATGATGTTTTGGAGGAATGAAATGATGCCTTCATCAGCATAGGCTAGCATAGTGAAGATAAAAAGCACAAGGTGGGAGCAGTAATTGGCCAGTTTTTGACAGATCTTTGGGTCACTGGAGGTAGGCCTGGGGAAGGCATTCAAGTGAGGGGTTTGAGGATTTCAGTTCAAGCTCTGCGTGGGTTCCCGCTCTTTCTTGGTCTACAACAGGATCCTGCCAACACATCCACCATCAGTAGCCTCCTCTAGACTTTGGACTATAAGGTTACTGGATTCATAGCTTCAACTGTAAGATGAAAAAACCTTTTATTTCCCGGGCCTGGCATGGAAGCCTAGCAACTAAAGTCCAAGCCTTGAAAGTGCCAGGATCCCATATAGGCGTGGGTTCTAATCCTGGCTGCCCCGCTTCCCAACCATCTCAGCAGAAAAACGAAGTGCTGACCATTTGGTACTCTAGTTACTTAATTCCTCCAGTTAACAATCATGCTATAAGAAATCCTGAAATCTGGGCCCAGTACAGTAGTATAGTGGCTGAAAGTCCTCACTTTTACGTGCCATGATCCCATATGCCCACCGTTTCTAATACTGGCGGCCCCGCTTCCCATCCAGCTCCCTGCTTGTAACCTGGGAATGCAGTGGAGGACAGCCCAAAGCCTTAGGACCTTGCACCTGTGTGGGAGTCCTGGAAGAAGCTCTCGGCTCCTGGCTTTGGATTGGCTCAGCTCCAGTCACTGTGACCGCGTGGGGAGTGAATCATTGGACGGAAGATCTTCCTCTCTCTCTTCCTCTCTGTATATCTGACTTCACAATAGAAATAAATAAATCTTAAAAAAAAGTATTCCCTTCAAGAAGCACTCCCTGGGTATGGTAGCTGAAATAATGAAAAGCTGACTAATATAGGATACTGTCATCCTTAAAAACACTCATTTTACATGAAATCAGTAAAATTACTCTAGCAATTCCTAGAACTATGGTTAAGAAACAAAGCACCATTTCTATGTCTAAGATGAGGTCCCACTCAACTGGAAAGACTAGAGTCAGAAGGAGGAAACAGACTCAGTGCACTGCTGCTCCAGGAATCTGCATACAGAGTGCGCTGCACTGCTGTTTATCAGTATACAAAATTCCAAATAGATTTTTAAAATATTTACAGCTGGCAAAATCTATTATAAACGTATACAGTAGAAGCTAATTTGCTTAATTCAAATGAAAGAATCTATGTTAAAATAAGTTTACACTTTTTAAATGTGGACTATAGGCAAGTAAGACTTGTAACAAATGTCTAGTCTTTGCATTAGAACACATCTGTTTTCTTCACTATGTGTTGAGTTCAAATAATGAATTATACTATAGCCATGCTGTCTGCACAAATCATTTTTCTTAATTGACAAACTAATCATATGGCAACTTACATGTTAGCAACCACATAAGTTTACCAATGAGTTGACCAGTTCAAGGCAACTACTTATGTCCCTTTCATGTCAAGTAACATTCATTTTGTTTTCAACAAAGAACATATTGATTGCAAACCCATTTTATAAAATTCCAAGGGAAGTAAAATGATTTTCACATCCACTTTTAAATTTGATTAAGCATCCTGTGCACTGGGGGTAGAGGATACTGATCTGATTTACTATGAAATAAGTGAAGAAAAGTAAAAAATTAAAGCAGTAAGAGTCACTATTCTTATGATATAAGACTCAATTAGGAGTAGAGAGAATAAGAAATATCCAATTATCAGGTTTTGAATTAAAAAGTGATAATGACATGCAGAAAACATGTAGAAAACTACAGTGGCTTCATACACTTAGGAATCCATTAAAAAAGAACGATGTAAAAATGAAAATTTACGTGATAAAATGTATACCTGGAGATTAAGATTAATAAGGGAAAGTCGTGTGTGCACAACACAGAATACAGCAGTGACATCTGAGATACTGCTATTAACATAAAAAAGGAGTCAATTCCGACTACGATCAGCACCTGTTCCTAAACCAAATTAGCCATTTCATTTTCTTTGTATCAAACACATGAAATGATGCCACATACCGTATATTTCTGTCCCCCTTGTTCCTGCATTGGGGTCTAAACACGGATCTAACAAAATAGTTATCGAACAACCTCTACTGCTGATTTTGTGAATCTGGCCCTTACTCAAGAAGTTACATGGAAAAGTCTTTCAGTCTCCTTCTCAAAATAATTTAGTGGATTTCATTTAAGTTCAAGTTCAAGGGTATTAAAATGTACAGAGAATGAAAAAGACGCCAGGTTATAGATTTTAACTTCTTAACTAGAAAATTGACTCAAAATAGATTTTCTAATTTACAATGAATCTAAAGAGAAAACATTAGACCATAGCAAAAGTGGCACAAATGTATCAAAAACCAAATGAATAAACATTTGAGGAGATTTATTATTAGAAATTGTAATAAATTTTGGAAAGATGAATTGATTTTAGTTAAAAGGTATAACTGACAATTTATTGGGCGGGAAGATGCATTATTTTCCAATTGTTATCCATCTACAGTAAAACTGATTTGTGTCCTATTGTATTTTATGGAAAAGGAGAATGCAACTTTCAGTGACTTAGATTAAATGTATTAATCATAACCAAGCACTGTGAACTATATATCTACTATTAAAGAAGATTTTTGACATTTAATTCTGTAGCAATATTTTGGCTCTGTACCACTCTTCCTAAATCCAATTCCTGCTACAGTTGGCAGATTTCTCCCTTTTAATTTTATGAGGCTTAAAGTAGCATTTAACCACCCATGCGGTAAATAAATGCGGGATTAGAAATATTTAGTGTTTTGTTTCCCTTTCAAGAGTGGTAATCCATCAAATCTAAAAATGTTCTCTAAAATTTTATATATTTTCAGCAATCTCTACTATAAGATATAATAAAAATTGCAAAATTATATAAAGTGCATTACATAGCCAGAATAGAACTGCTTTTCCTATGTTAACCTAAAAGAGCAGATAAAATTCACTTTGAATAAGAAACATAAAAATCCTTTTTAAAAAAATGTTTAAAAATAAGAAAATGTGACAGTTGATTAAAATCTTATAACTGTAATCTCTTAGGTAATGAAGCACAATGGATATACAAATAATTTCTAAGCACTTTAACCATTTAATAGCCATACAAAGCAGATGCTACCACAAGAAAATATTAAGCTATATAATATATAAATATTTATTGAACATCTAGATGCACAGTAAAATGTCAAATAAATGGAAATGTAACGTGTGATACGTTCATTTCCAGTATGAAATATGGAACTGTGAAGAAAAATTCAATTCACAATTTTCTCACAGTACTAAACTCAAGCAAATGTAAATAATAATTAGCTTCACAGAAGCTAATGCTTTAGGACAATTATAAAATATTTTATATTTAACAGATTTGCCTAAAATAACTAAGAATTATAATCTCAAAAAGTATACTGCTATGAAATCAAAATAACCACTAAAAGTAAAATTGACTTTAAACAAAAATCAATGTCAAATGTTAATTTACATAGAATATTAACTTTGGTCATTAACAGAAACTTTATCACACTCACCACATGATAAAGTCCTGTGGAAATCTGAGAAATAGCAAAGCAATAAAGTGCACTGTCAAGTAATTCTATATTTAAACTACATATAAAACAGGCCGAAATATGAGTAAAGCTTATAATTTAAAGAACATATTCAGGATTAAAACATCTAACTTCTTCATACATATACACATCTTAACTCACATGTATTGAAAGCTATATTGTGAAAATAATGCTTAGGTAGTGACAAATTCAAGGATCATCTGTCAGAAACAAGACCATCTAAAAATAACATGTGTGAATATGTATAAAAAAGGTAGACGGACCTTTTCCATATATGAAATGTCTGCTCCTCCATTCTTGCCCTTGAATATGCTAAACTTGAATATACTAAACTTTGAGTTAGCATAAGTATTTGGAAAAAAAAAAAAAACTTAACAAGACAGGACCATCCAAGAATATTCCAATGGAAAGGAGAAGTATTTAAGTCAGAAACATCATTACAGTAATTTGTTGAGAAAATAAGGTGGTAACTAAGATTATGCTAAATCAAGGATTGAGTTACATACATCGCTGCCTCCCAAAACCAATTTCAAACAGTTAGTGTGTATTTATATGAGGGAAGAACAATAGTTAAGAGCAAAATGTCTGCTATTAGTAAATATGAAAAAGGTGAATGTCAGATTTTTTTATTTAAACTAAATTATACCAGTCCAGTTGCTAAAAATTTTTTAAAGAGGGCTAATTAAGGATTCAGGAATAAACCTTTCTGAATTATCCTCAAAATGAGAATTCTATCGAATTTCAAAATAGACGAGTTTTACAAGTCGCTAAGAAATTTCAGTTTCAGGTTTTCAGGCAACATCCAAAGTAAAACATTTCAAAAAATGAAATCATTGCAGCTCCTTTGAAAAATAGATAAAAAGGTATAAATTCCAAAATTGTAATTGGTTAAAAAAAAAAAACAACTTAAGAGTTCAAAAGACCTTGTTCCAATCCTTCAAGTAATAAATTTTGTCAAAATTGCTGCCTTTTTGGAACCCATAAAATGGAAATTACAATAATATCTACCTAATACGGTAGATGCTGATTATTAAGACACAGTTTATGAAATATTGAATGCTATTCAAATATTGAATTTAATCAGCTTTTTACAATAGAAAAGAAATCAGGTAATCATATATTTTCTATAAAATTTGAGAAAGGAAAAGAACCTGATAAACTGACAACAATTACCAAATTATTTGTGACCTTGAACAAATCATTTAAGCCTTTTGTACCTGGTTTTCTGGTCTATAAAATGAAGTGAAAAATAATATTGACCTCAATAAGCTTTTTTTGAACATGAAACAAACAAAAATATAAACATAATCTAATAAACACTTTTAAAAGAACTCCATTTACTTGCAAATTGAATAGTTCAAAGAAATTTATAAGCAAGTCCACCAATCAGATCCTCTAAAAATAAGCCATTAACTTATAAAAGGATAACCTAAATGTTTGTATGTGAATACTAAAAAAACCCACAAAGCATGATCTCTCATATATTTACAAGCATGTTAAGAGAAAGACAAGTTACATCATAAAACATTTCAGTGGCCATGAAAGCAGAAGAGGAGGAAATGTAACTTCCATAGATAACTCTTACACACTAAATTACAACACACGTATTAATTATGATTATGTTGCTTTAAAGGGATTATATATATTGACATACCTAACCACATATATGTCTGTATATATATGACCTATTCTAAACACTGGCAATCATGACACTTTTTGTAAAAAACAAAAGAAAACAAAATGTAAAAGTGACATTATTTTACCATTTGCCAGCCTATATAAAACAGTGACTTAAAAGCTTTGGTCAATGTTGTCAGGGATGAGAAAAATCACCTAAAACCAAACTAATTTCTTGAATGAATACGTATGACTGCTGAACATTCTTGCTTCTTGCTCTGTGTTATTAGAACAGCAATGGTAAAGAAAGGTACTAACCCAAACAAGGCTGAAAATTTTTGCAGCCAATAGACTGTGTTTCTTCCTATCACTTTCATATCCTATAATAAGTTCTCTAACATATCTCCCTGCTTGATTTTTTCCATGGCCATCGCTGTTTTCTTACTTGCCGCAAATCCCTCAGGCAGTTTATATTTATTCACAGAAGTATAAGCTCTAGGAGAACATGTCTTATTTGCTTCTATGACACCCCGGAACTACAGCCAGCACAACCAGTATCACTAAGTCTACATTAAATCAATGGTGGCACCCCAAACTTAACTCAAATATTATGTCCTACAAAAAGAGAGGCTCAGCCTAGCCTGTGGGCGCTACCTACCAGAGGAACAGATATGAACATTTGACTCCTGACATAGCACCTTAACTTATAACCAGTTAAGATTTCCTGTGAACAAATGTTAGTGTGTTTTTCTAAAGTTCAATCTGATTACTTTACCTCCTTGAAAATTACATGAGTTTAGAAAGTCTACAGCGATCTAATGCCTGTCCAAAGTTTCAATTAAATCCACTCTGTTACATATATCTCCACACAGGTATTCATTACAGTTTAGCATTACCAGATTCATAGACTTCTGAACGGTCTATGCTATTTCAAACTGAACTTTTGGCAATACCTTTCTGTCTGTCAATTCCCATATCCAATAAATTAGTGAGCTTCAATTCATTCTTAATTACCCAGCTAAGGCATCATCACCTTGTAAGAGGTCTTTTCAGTATTGTCCCAGTTTACTTGAGAAAAGCAGGAAAGGAACATAGACAAAAGAGAACACCATCACAGTCAGACAAAAGTGGCAATACGATAAGGATGAGGGACATTATAAAACAGGCTGAAAGGACAATGGTGGCCATGGCACCAGGAATGAAGAACAAGCTGAGGCAGAGCAAACAGCAGACTAAGAGTGGTACATCAAGACAATACTAAAGAACAGGAAGGTACTAAGATACCCACACTTATAAAAAGGGGATTATCAAAACTGAGGAGTAGGTTCCAGAGAATATTTTTATTGAAGCAGTACAGTACATCTTGATTGTGCTTATCATTCAAGTTAGAAAAGAATGATTTATGCGTATGTCAAAACAACATAGACTTGAAATTTTGTAATCAACAAGACTTTTATGAAGGACACTTTTTTTTAGCAACATGGCAACAACAAGAGGACAGTTTCAAATACATTAATTTTAGCTAATTGATGGGAAAAAGAAAGAAGTATTACATATTATCTGCTTTATGGACATGGTAATAGGATTAAACTAATAAAAATATATAAATAGCACCAAAAAACGGTCTGGCACAAAAACCTCAATAAAAGTGTTTGCTATCTTTGGAAATGCTCAGGTTTCTAAAGCATAACAAACCTAAATGATAACATAAGTCTAGTCAATACTAAGTAATCCAAGAAGAACATAATTTTAATTATGTAAGAGAAAAAGTCAGAATATTTTAGTAACATTAAAATACCAAGATTGAGTACACACTTGAACAATTTTTACAAAGTTTTATTTCTTTAAATTTGATCTACCATCTGCTGTCTTACTTCCAACATGGCCGCAGCTGCTTAGTCTGGGCCAGGTTAAACTAGGACACTCCATCTCTATTTCCTATGCGGGTTGCAGGGCTAAGTACTTCAGCCTTGACCAACTGCCTCCCAGAATACATATTAATGGGGAGTGGGAACAGAAAGTACAGCAGAACTCAAATCTAGGCACTCTGACATGGAATGCGGGCATGCCAATCAACACCTCAACCACTGTGTAAAATGCATGTGTCTCCTACTAGGTTTGGATGATTAACTATCGAACACATAATAAGCAGTCCACAACAATTGAATAAATGAAAATATTCATTATATTTCTAAAATTTGAATGTGCATATCCATTCCACTTTTAATAACATGTAAGTCCAGACTATCAATGTTAATACTGCTTAATGAAACTGAAGGACAAATGGTAGGGTTGATAGTTTCGAATATCAATTATGGATATGAAACTATTATTAATTATGGATATGAAAGTTATAGGCAATGTGTGAATATCAAAGCTCAGAATCGTAAATCAAGCAAGAGATAGTATTATAATTTTTTTGTAATAAAAATATTATTCTGATCTATTAAACTGTACTTTTCTCTGGTACAAAATCTACTTCATCTCAAAAGAAGCTTTTAGAAAAATGTACTAGTTCTAAGGTGAAAGCAGAAAAGCAGAGTTTACAGAAACTAGATGCTAAAGTAACACATGTGGTAACTAGAATTTATATATGCCATTTATAATATAATAACATCCTAAGTATGAGATCTTTGTTTTCCAAGGTATTTAAAAGTCTTGTAGGAAACAAAACAAGCATCGGCTTATGAAACACTTCAGTTACAGAGGTTCACTTAAGAATTTTAGATAACTATTCAGCATATGATCAAATTATGGGCTGTTAAGATTTATCAAAAATCATTTTAGATTTTTCTTAAAATGTTTATCAGAATACTTTCTGTAGTTATTTAAAGTAACTCCATTTTAAGTGGTTCTTTTGTAGCAACAGGCTATAAAACAGAACACCCCTAACTGGGTACCCTAAGAAAAACCAAAATAAAACTTAATAGTGTAAATCTTAGAATTTGATTATAATGATCAAAATGCCGCTTCTAAAGGTCTTGTTTTCTATGACTGTATAAGCAAAATAAAATCCATCATATTCCTCTTCTCCTAACTCAATATTCTGAACAGCTAAATTTCTCTGTTCAGGGTATTATTCTGTGAATCTGAAAGTTAAGTTTATTTACATGGCATGCTAATAAAAATCAATAGTGAATATAATTGTTTTCAGATATCTGAATGTGACAAACCCAATGTATTAAGAATTTAACAGATGCATTTTCTTAGGCAAAAGAACCACAAATACCACTATCACACTAACCATTTTCATTTCAAACATATAAAAATAATAAACTGTGTAATTATAAACATTTAAAGAAAAGACTGAAGTTTTAACACGCAGTTCCTTATATAATACTTAAGCTGACTTTCAAATACTGAATTCCAAGCCAATTCATTTACTGCTGTTGCTTTTCAATAGAATTCATAATCTGAATGCTAACTCAGTGGATAAATGTAGCTCCTGCTGAAAGATCATGAGTTAAAAAAAAAAAAGAAAAAGGAAGTCTTACCTACAGAAAATATTGATTAATTAGAAATGCTTAGGAAGAGGGAATGCTAGCTAACCTGCAATGCTTTGCTAGAGTAAAATTACTTGCAGTCATTTGTTAAGTACCAGATCTCAAAGCCGATTCTGCCATTTTTATTGTAATGACAATTATTCTGCGTTGTACAGAATACAGAAACCCTGGAACGGTAAGGGATTTAAGTTAAATCTTCTGGAAAATGGCCCTGGTTGTAATTATCATCTGCTTCATTCTTGTAAGAGAGGAACAGGACAAGGTGGCTGGATGGACTCCAATAAAGATGGCAGCAATGATTCCTATCTCCATTAGCTACTCAGGTCTCCATATTCACCCACACATAAATGAACACAACTACTTCTAAATATCAGAGCAATATAAACCCCAATGTCTTAAAAAGATTCTAGGTCTTGCCATAAATGAGTAGCTTGATGATTGGGAAATCGAGGGAGAGGTTACCTGATGAGTTTAGTTTAGAGCAATTTTACAGAGTAAAATTAAGTTCTGAGATTTAGTGCAGTGGTTGTCAAAGTAAAATTCATTCCCAACTATTGTTCACAGAGTGAGGGATAAGAGCCAGCTTGAATATAAATGAGATATAAAAGAAACATAAAAGCCTGCAATACACTTTAAATATTAAATACAGAAGAAATCATATATAAAATATGAACAGAAAAGTTTAAAAGTATCAAATGCTGCGGTTTGACCATGATAAAAATGCTCTCTTCATAATCAGCTGTCTGACTTTATACCTAATAACTATCATTTGCATAATATATACTGTACACCAGAGACAGTTTCACTACATTCAGTCTTGTTTAGGTCTGGCAACACTTACACAAAGCTCTGCCCATATTTAACAAAAGGAGAAAGTGAGGTTCAAGAAGCAATTCCAAGTAATAAGAAAAACCTTTGTGGACTCACAAAGGTCTGACTTCAAAATCTGTAAATTTCCTACATTATCACTGTTATTTCTATTAAAAAAATGCAATTGATCTTAATTCCTATTTGTGGATACCATATTAGCATATTGGTCTACTGGCTAAAATTTATGTGTAATCGCCAAATCAACATTCATAGACAAATGAATGCAAAGCACTGAAAAATGTAATTTACAGATACATGCAAAGCACCAAAAAATGTTGGTGGCCTGACGCACAAACGCACTTCCAGCTGAGATCAACAAAGTGTTTTGCTTTCTAGTTTCAGCTACCATATTATAAACAATATTCCTTTTACAGTCTTTTTACTGAAAAGTTCTTTGCATTTTTTAACTTTTTGTTAAAGGGTCCCTCAAATATTACATAGCAAAATGCTGTCTAGTGTTTCCAAGAAACAAGAAGGTGGGGATATAGCTGGGAGAGAAATAACGTGCTTGACAAACTTGGTTTAGGCCTGAGTTAGAGAACTGTTGGGCAAGTGTTCAACGTCAATGAATCAAAAACATGCTAAATGTCTTTAGACACAAACATACACAGAACAAGGTTCTATACTTACTAGTTGATAGAAAATAATGTCCTCAGGGACTCAAAGGAAACTTATTTCGGTATTTGCAGAGGTTTCATAAAAAAAACCATACTGAGCTAAAATCTCCTGTAATCCAACTGGAAACTTCTCTTAAAATGTTTACATGGATAATTTAGTAAAAGATGTTTTCTTCTGTCATTTCTTTCAAAGACAGCACAGTGTTATACCTTGGCTGTCAACATTCATCTGCTTCAGAAACTCTTCACTGCATTCTGTTTAATGGGTTGCAGCTACATGTATTTGACCAGTTGTTAAAAGCAATCAGCTTTCTAATATGAAAATAGAAGGTAATTAAATGCCATTCATCAGCACAGGTCAGATAGGTATTCTTTAAAGATGACTGTTGTGTGAAATTAAACTTTTTTATACTTAGCAGCTATACATAATTGAATCATATAAGCAACAGTAACAGAAACAGCACAGCAGTATCATCGCAAATTCAAACTCTTACCTTTCTTGCCCAAGTCAGAGATTTTATTGGGAAAAAGAAACAAACAAACAAAAAAATGTACAAAGTCAAGCAAGGACAAGTCAGGGTTGAGAGGACGAAAACCTGAAGGAGTCTATTGTCCTCAGTAAAATGCTGAATACAAAAACGCAGACCAGCAAAGCAGTTTCCGGCCTGGTGCACTTGTTTCACGATAAACACACATATATAGTATATCTCCATCAAGTGAAACTTAATCACCTTTTTACAATTTAGAGAGGAGAGGCAGCTTCCAGTATGGTTAAGCCATGTATCATCAATACTACGAAGTTAGCCTATCAGTTGTAATAGCTTCTATAAAATACCACAGTGAGACTGCAATAAGCTTAGAAAATGGGCTACAAATCCCAGTTATGCTCAAGCAAGCAGTGAACCAAAAATAAAAATAGGTAAAACTAAACCAAGAACTTGAGAGCATTCATCAAGATTCATGAATGGTAAGGCAAAGTTCATAGTCCAAGGTTTTAAAACGACTTATTAAGATCTAAGAGACAACCAATATACAAAATAGAATAAAAGGCATTTATGTAATTCCAAAAAAAATCAATGAATTTCACTCTCAAAACGAAGAACAAAAAAAACTTACTTACAATTATGAAATATCACATTATTATACCTTTAATATCACTTTAAATATGCGAAGGTAAAGAGATTCAACATTGTATTTCATCATTTTTAATTTCTTCAGTTCAGAAAAGCAATCTTTAGATACGTCAAACATTTTCACTTAATATATATGTTAAAATCTTTCTGATTGTTATAACTTCAGGCAAAGGTAATGTCAACTTTCAGACTTCTTTTCCAACCACATTTAATTTAGCCATTAAATGCTAAGACAATTGATTGAACCATACAATATAAAAATACACATATTAAATCACATTATTGTTCTCAATTACTGGCACTTAATAAAAATATTAGTGATTTCAATATAATCATTTTTAAGAATTCAAGTGGCCTGAACTTTAAATATAGTTACTGAATTAGACCATCAACAGAAATGTTACATTTTCCCCCAACCCGATGAAAATGAGCTCATGCAAGTATTTCTGACACTCACAGTGACACATATGGTCTGCCATTTGACGGCTGTACAAGCAGCTCTATTTTTAAACATGAATATAATTCAAAGTCACAAGGAATTTGCAATAATACCAGTTTTCACATGATTTCACGAAGTTCTACAGTAAAATAATTTTGATATGTCTTATGTATCAGACAAAGTAGATAACTTAAAAGGTAAACAATTCTATTAGTGCAGACTAGTTATCACTGTAGCTAATTTAGAACTAGAATGATTTCTGCAGTACAATTGAAACTATACTTCAAAGTACAATGGGTTTGCAATACACAGCAGATTATCCACATAGAAAGGAAACCAAACAAAATACAAACTCTAGCAAAGATTCTTGCCCTTATCCTTTACTTAGCCCTTATTGTACCCTGAGTAAAATGCAAATATTTTAAATAATGCTGCTTATTTAAGAATATTCTAGAAAATGAACCATAAATGCAAATGCATCAACTATTTTGCTTTGAAATTTACAACATTTAGGTACGCAAAAAGTCATGCTTAACCAGTCACAAAATAAACATTAAAGAATAAGTAAATTAGGTTTGGTAGTTTTCAATTATCTAGCTTTTGTTAGCATTTTGGCAAAGCAAGTAATACATAAATGGATTCAACCATAAAAAGTTAAAAATAGATCAAATTTACAGTAGTTTCTATCCACCCTGGGCCGACCTAGATCCCTAGAAGCCTCCCAACTCAGGTTCACGTCTGACTAAACAGGAAGAATGCCAGTCCTCCAGCAAAAACAGCCCCATCTTTTCATCAAAGAGGCTCTCACTTCAATGATACTCCTCCAGGGAAGAGGACAGGAGCCAGGTTCCCTCGAGTGTCACTCCCCAGGTGTTCAAATGTAACTAATTAATAGCATTAGAAGATTTGGTTTATAGGGGAATCTCACTGGTCCAGTTTGCAGCCTACAAAAAAATGGATTATTTTTAAGTATAACATTAGAAAACGAATAAAGGATGAGGATGTGGCTTTTTATTCCATAGAAATGGAAACATTTCAAAACATGAGAATTCAACAGAAAGCATGCCTACCATTGAAGATGGAGTTCCTCCAGGTTTTTTAACATTCTTTGAAGGCATTCCATGAAGGCGGCTGAGTCTAGCCTGGAAACCTAGGAAATAAAAGCACTCAATTTAGAAGGTTCTAAGTTCACTGGAAAACAGATGTCATTCTATCAATAGAAAATTAGAAGTTGGAGCTAGGTGTAAGCAGCATGAACATTATGAGGAAAATGTAAAATCCACACATAAAAGAAATGAATCAAAGCTTGGTAAGGTTCTGATGCAGCCAGCACTTATCTACTATTTAAACCCTTGAGTCACATTCAGGGAGCTTTTTCTTTCTACTCAACTTTCCTATCATTTGAAACTTTCTACAAATGGGCTTAGCAGAAAAGGAAATCAGGAAGCCACTTTTCTTTCCTTGTCACTTAGAAGCATGATGAATATAGCTGAATTAGCACCAATACTTTTCTTTGTGTTTTACATCCATCTTGTGCTCAATTTGCCCTTTAGCCTCTCTGAATACACATTCCCAGGTTGATCCTAACCCTGTTGTATCTGTTAGGCAGGAATACTCACCTCTTCTGCCTGAATGCGACATAAGGGGGAATGAGCCAGTTAAAATACTTTCAAAGACAGGATCTGGTAAATTTTTGTCTAGTTCCGAAGGATCCTCCTTTTCCCACCAGGGCACAACTCCAGTGATGCCGCATGCTCCGCCGGATTCCTTCTCATAGAACCAATCGCTCTGCTCATCATCACCTGCACAAACACAAGAAGTCCCTGAGTTAAGACTCAGGCTTATCACCTAAAGATGCAATTAGGGCTGTAAGATAATCAAAATGTAACAGATGAGCTGGCAGGGTGGATCAATAGGCTAATCCTAAGCCTGCAGTGCCAGCATCCCATATGGGCACTGCTTCATGTCGTCCGCTCTGCTTCTGATCCAGCTCCCTGCTTGTGGCCTGGAAAAGCAGTGCAGGATGGCCCAAAGCCTTGGGCCCTTGTACACATGTGGGAAGCTGTGAAGAAGCTCCTAGCTTCAGATTGACTCAGCTCTAGCTGCTGCAGCTAGATTGAATCATTACATAAAAGACCTTTCTCTCTCTCTCTCTCTCTCTCTCTCTCTTTCTCTTTCCCCCCTCTCTGTAAATCTCCCTTTCAAATAAAAAATGAATGAATTTTAATTAAAAAAACATAGAAATAAAAATATTAGATGGCAGTGAAACCTAGGTTTCAAAGATTAACTTCTAATGTAAGTATATTGTCTTGCACTATGTTTTTAACATAAATATGTCCAATACTTCATGGAACACACTTATACTAAAATATTTCTCTATATTGCTAATTTAACTGGGGGTTCTATATTCTGTCAAACAAGTATATATATACAATATATATCACATATATCATATATATTTATAAAACCTATAAAGCTTTTAACTCAATACCATTGGTGCAATAATCAAATGTTCTTTACTACTACAAGCACTGCCATTAACAAAAACACAAAACATATTTTAGAATCATTTTAAAATGTGAAAAATAATTTTAAAAACTAAGTTAATACTTTGTTTAAAAAATACAGAAAAAAACCATTTAAGGTACAACCCATACCACATTAAAGAAAATGTGCCTTCATCTCCTACTGGGAATTAAAAGATATAAAGCCAGAGAACCCATTCTTTGCAGCTGATAATGGTATATAATTAGCTTAATTTCATGATTTGTATGGCATATAAAAGGGGAAACAGTCATGAACAGATGTGATTAAATGAAAATAACCTAATTAAGTTCATTAAGAAATAGCTTTGAAAATGTTGATTTTTTTTAAATGAGAAATGACAATACAGAGTTTATAAAGAAAATAAAACACACTAGTATAAGACAGCCTTTTTAAAACTCAGCACTACTTACTAATTTTGACTTTTTGAAACATCCACAAATGTAATCATGAGAAAATGAATGATTAATGTAACATGCAGTTTGGAAGAGGCCATGAGAAACAAATCTTAAAAAAATGTAAAATAAGGCAGATGGCTTTTCAAAATAAGAGACAAGTAGCATTTTGAATACAGTCTAAGATTCATTAAAATCTTCCTGCTCTGCTTTTTTTGTAACAAACTGATTTTATTTATTTGAGCAGCAGAGTTATAGAGAAGAGGAGAAACAAAACTTAGATCTTACAACTGAAGGTTCACAGATGGCCCTCAAAGCCAAGGCTAGGCCAGGCAAAAGCCTGGAGCCTGCTATTCCATCCAGGCCTCCAGTGTAGGTAACTGGCGGCCCAAGCACTTGGAACATTCTCTGCGTCCCCAGGAAGGAGCAAGGAGCCAGAGGAGAAGTGAGCAGCCAGGAATTGAACTAATCACTAGAAGCCACTACAAGAATCTGGGCTCTAACAGAGTCACCACAGTTACACACTGAAGGGCAAAGCCAAAACAACGTAGAGATTCCATTGAAAATGGTTTTATGAGAATCAGCTATATTTTAAAAGAAAAGGAAATAAAAAAAAGCATTTGGAAAACCAGAATCAGTAGTATTTCAACAGAGGAATCAATAAAATCTTATTTTTTTAAAAAAAGTAGAATTCACAGTAGTTAATGTCAGTACTTACACAGCTAAATTTAAAATATCTCAAGTCAGGTGTGAACACAAGAAAATACAAAAAATGAATTGAGACTGAATATCTTAGATCTCAATTCCTAGAGATACAGAAAAAGGAACTACTACTGATGTGATAAATGACTTCCTTCTTTTTTTTTTTAAGATATATATTCATTTGAAGGGAAAAGTTTCAGAGAGAGGGGGGGATGATAGATCTTCCTTCTGCTGGTTTACTCTCCCAAAGACTGCAATGGTCAGGGTTGAACTAGGCCAAAGCCAAGATTTTGGAACTCCAAAGGGGTCACTCAGATGGGTGGCAAGGACGATGACCCAGGCCATAATCCATTGGTTTCCTAGGTACACTAACAGGGAGCTGGAGCAGAAGTGGAGCAGCCAAGACTTGACCGAGCAGCCACATGACTTGTTTGCATCACAGTTTTCCCCACGGCACTGAAGCACAGGCCCCATAATACTCTTACAAGGAAATCAAACAGCTGTTCACAAGAGGGAAAAGTCTCAAGAAGAAGTATAGGAAGCTGCTGTGTTCTTCTTTATAGCATCATTAAGTAATTAATAATTTAAAACTATACACTCCTATATATATATGTAAAATACACGTATAGTATACTCTCTTGGGACTTATTCTCTTCCTGTAAGAAATTCTTAAGAAAGGAAGGTAACATTTTAAATAAGTATTTCTATGTATTAGCTTAATTACATGACCTATATAGAGAATGAAAGTAAAATAAGCATAAGCATACATATTTAAATGACAGTAATCCAATTAAGAACGAATCCTGTCTCTTTGTTAAAGTTTTTATATTTTCCAAACCTATGCATTTCCAATTTAAGTAAGGAAAGTTTCAGGAAACTTCAAAAAAAGAAAACATCTAAGATATAAGACATTGCTATTTAACAGTACACAATATGGAATTTACGAAAATCATCTAATTAAAAACTGAATACGATGAAGAAATGTCACAGCAAAAATAAAAATGATAAATGACTTGTAATTCCATCTTTATGAAAAGTTTGAAATGCATTTGGAATCAGGTGCAGAATGAGAACTTGTATCTTGGGTCTTGCATTGGAGAGAAAATTCAAAGGACTAAGATATGTACAGCTATATAAAGCTTTCTTAAGGAAGATAATCCATATACTAGTTTTGGAAATAATCAATTGCTTTAGTTATGGAAGATAGGGCATCTTAAACAGCAGGTACAAAAATTAAGGGTAATACTGAACTTCACTCTAGCAAACAGTGTGCATAAGCAAAAGAGACCACCAGATTAGCGTCATTAATTCATAAGACAACCAATTTTAAGCACAACTTAGAAGTGAGGATTATTTTCCATAGAGAGAAAAACAGCATTTCAGTACCTTGTCTTCCCTCATCGTTGGTAAATAAACCAGCATCAGTGCTGCTGAGACTGCTGGAGTCACTGGAAGAAGGAAAAGAAACAGATCAAAAGAACAATTGATCTCTCAATCGTAAAATTTTAAAGAGACATGGCAGTGCAGGGATGGAACTTAAGCCTGACAAAGATCTTAAAGAAAATAAGATGATTTTTTTTATTCAAATTGCAAATACCCTGGTTCCATTAACTACAGAACGTATTATTTTTTGGCACATAAAACCACAGGAATCTAATGGGACCCTGACAGTAAGCCAGATGTGACTGCGACGAGGTGCTGACACAATTGATGCATTTTATTATCTGCTTTCATCAAATGCTCACTGCTCCTTTCTTACACCACGCAATACGGCTTGGGCCTGAAACACCACTGCTCAATAAAATGGGAAAAGTCTCAATCAAAAGCAAGCTAGTCCTTGCTTCAGCACATGAAATACAAGGGCCTGGGGTGAAATTACTTTTCATAATCACATTTGCAAATATTCTGGAAACGACATTACTTAAGAATTCACAACTCTTTTATTTCAAAAGGAAGAAAAAACTTTACAGACAGGAAAATTCATTAATTCAAACTTGAGGGCAGCTGAATAAAATGTTAAATATTAAGGAAGGTATGTGCAAAGCAACACACCTTCTCATCACTTTTATTGAGAACAATAGGATTAAATTTAACACAAAACTGAAAAGCAAATACAGATATCAGGCTAACACAAACAACCTGACACCATTAGTCCTAACCTAAGTTATATTTACATGATGGGATACTTCAGTTAACATACCAAGAATACAGTTATATAAAATGGTTTGGCCTCTAAACAAAATTAAGTGATGTTCTTTAAAATCCTTATGCACAAAGTTAATGCAATTCTCAATTTTAACCAATTAGGAAATATCCCCAAGTGGTTTATTTCAGATTAAAATGTTTGTCATTAACATACTTACATAAAAAACGTATTGAAATATATAAATTTAGATGTGAAATTATAGGTTAGACCTAGCTCCACATATATTGTATGAGTATAAAGTATTTTAGTCTTTGGGTTTTTTAAAGAGATACAAAGGGAGGACATTTGTTGCAGCAGTTGGGAATCACGCATCCTGTATAACGTGCCAGGGCCCCATTCGAGTCCTCACTTCTCTGCGGTAGATCTGAAAACACTATTTTTTTCTGTACCACCATCTTCTAAACTGAATTCGGATTTATCCCTGTCTATACCTTTACATAAAGGCAGATATATTTCTTCAAAATATAATTGGTAAGCTAACAGTCATGTAATATCCTGGAATGCAGAAATGGCACGAAATTTAAAGAAAGGAAATTCTAATAAGCTATAGACCTCACTTAAGAAAAATGTTTCCCTCTTGGTTCAGTACTTGTGATGTACCATAGAAATGCATAAAGCTTTTTGTCACAGGGAAGCTGAGTTTAGGATATATAAACATAATAAGCATGCTTTGTAAACTATGCAACTTTTCTACAAATGAAAACTAGTCAAAAGAAGACTCTTGATGACACACACACACACTATAAGAAATGTGCAATGTTCTATTTAAATGCTTAAAATTTTTTCCTTATTTAATCGAGTCCAAAACCTTCTACATAAAGGTTTCCATTTAACTTCTTCCCATCTCTGGCATGTGGCTATGCTTTCTCCAACAGCCATACCTATCCTCTCTCTCTCCTTATCACCTGTCCAATCTTAGATATGAGGAGTTTGCCAAAAGGTCATGAAAGATATAATTATGAAAAAGACTACATGTGGATTTCAAAACTTTTTATTCACCAAAATAAACTTCTTTTAAATTCATTTCCACAAACTTTCTGAAATACCCTTGTATAAGGATATCAGAATTCACCCTGGTCCTTGTCCTTCTTTCAGGCATTTTTTTACTGACTTGTATGTATACCCACACATATTTCCTATTTGCATTTGACCTCGCTGATATTTAGCCAGTTGTTTTGTGTTCATCATCTTCCTGTTAACATGTTTACTTAAATCAGAGTAAGAACTTCAGAAGCAAAGCTTCTCACTCAGCAGCTGATGGTCACTAGGGCTTACCTCCATGGATAAACGCTTTTCACCTTTTCCAGCCACACTTGCATAGCAGTTTTCAGATGAGAATATGTTCCACTAATGCCTGCTGTATTAATGTTCGTACACTAATATCAAAACCTTGCCTCAATTTGTTCATGTCCTATATATTTTGATTAAAACTTGGGTATCATTTGGGGATCCTCAGTCTCATGCATCCCCCCCAAAATAAAATCAGGTAATCTCCCATCAATTCCACATTCTAAACATACCCCGATATGTCACTTTACTGACACAGCCATAATTTCCATTCCACTTAATATGGACTGGAGATCAATGAAAGATAAACAAAATATTGCTGTCAACATCATGTTCTCTTGATAAAATGCAAGTCTACATAGTTTGTTTCACTGCTAGAACTCAAGGGATTTCAATCCGCTTATGTGATGAAATCCAAATTACTGAACACAAGTATCTATAAGCCTCCAAGAAATGGTTACTGCTCTAGTCTTAACACTCATGTATTCAAATGATAATCAAATACAGCCACAAAACACATTTGTTTCATAACCCATGTACTTACACGGGCTGTTTCCTATATCTAGAAATATCATTTCTCTCCCTCCTATTCACTCATCAATCTCTAGGTCTTAGTTCTTGCTTTAAATCACAACTGCTTTAGAAAGTCTTCAAAAACACCTTGCACTCCTCAGACTTTATTTTCATCATCTGCTTATCTGACTATTCTAGACTACAAGGTTGGTAAGTACAGACTTAGTCCAGGAACTACCAGTGAACCACACAATCTTAATCTCTCTTTAAGTCTCTTTCTCTCTCTCTCAAACACACACACACACACACACACACACACACACAGAGTTGTGAAGTTGTTCTTATTTACAAATCTATTTCAATGAAATGAAGAACACATTTTTAACATATAAAGACTTTGGAAGCATTTGGAAAAAAAACTGTTAAGGAAAAACCTTAAATATTTACCATTCTTCCCACACAAGAAATTTACACCTACTCCTTTAGTGACAACAGAATATTTATTTAGATGCATTTAAAAACCAGAGAAAAATATTTTTAGAATTTATTTAACATTGAAAACATCCTCTTTGAAAATCTACACCTGAGCTGTAAACTGCTAGGTAACCGATCATCATTGTAGATACTAAAATATTTTTTACAATGAAAAGAAATGAATCATGGGAGTTTCATCTCAGTTCTCTTCAAAACTAGATATCCTCAGAAGCAGATTAATGATTATATTTTTTAAAAAAAGAAAACAAAAAACAGGGATTGCATAATCAATCCAGCAAGAAGGAAATCTAACTGAATATCTGCACAGTCACATACTCTCCCTCCCAAAACTGAACAAGGTAATTATTTTTATGTCTGTTTATATGGTTGTTAGTCAAGATGCTCTGACTCTAACATACAATTCTTAGCACATGTAAAAATGAGAACCTGCAGGGGAAAAAAGCAGAAAAGCATAAACTTTTCAGAGCCTTCTTGAAACTTATTTTTATTTAAGATGAACTTCACTTCAGGAAAATTACAGACAGAAAACCATGGGTATTTAAAGGATTATCCAATATAGTCTTTTACCAGGCTCTAATCACGTTACAGTAAGTTGCAACAACAAAAATCCAAAACCCAAATCTGCATGATTGAAATGAATGTTAACTCTACAAAACAAAAATTTAAATAAAGTTTCTCAGATCATATTTAAGTATTTTTTTTTTGGCTCATAGCTTGGTATTTACACACACACAGACACAAAACACACACACACACACCAATTGTAACAACTCACTTTGCACAAGTAAGCACCAGTTCTAAGTAAAAGAATGAACACTTACCTTTGATGCAATCAAGAGTTCTTCAAATCACCTTTGTCTTTATACCTGCCTCCTAGAATAGGTTAGACTGATAATAGATTGCTGTCTATTCCATTTCACTAATGACAAAATCAGGTGTTTCTGGACCATAAACTTGTCCATTCAGTTCATAACTAATCAGAATTCCTAGCAAGTTCAAGATTTTTATAAACATCAATCCACTTATATTGACTTGATAGAAGCTTTTGACTCTCAGGCACCAGAGTATTTATCAATTGAGGCACTCTAAAACGTACCAAAAAACTAGGCTTTATAATTACACAAATAAATAGTTACGCTTTTATTTCTAAGAGCTACAAATGTTGCTACTGAAAATCCATTTCCTTTTTTCTTCGTGGCTGAAAATTAAGTCATTATAACACAATCAAAATACTCTGTAAATCAAATAAGCAATTTTGTTTTGTGCTCAGCATCATAAATTGTAAGTATAGCTACTATGCAGTAATATTGCTACCATTATTTCAAGTTATAATTATTTCAAAATAGATTTAATTAAAATATAAAATACATTCAACCACAAACACCAGAAGCAAGCATCTTTATATTTAGAGAGTATGAAAGTCACCTTTCACTCATGAGCTCATCTGAGACTTTTTGCTCTTCATACTCCATTTTGTCCTTATTGGTCTGGCTGCTTTCCTCACTCTCTAAAACCACTCCTTCGTCTTGGATTTTTGGTCCTTGTCTAATAATTTTCAACTTCCTTTTCTTGACTTTGCTCTTGGTGAATTCTTGGTACTGGTAAGCTCTGTCGTTGTCCATGTCCTGATCCCGGCAACCTTCGGGGGGCTGGGTCATTGTCCGCTTGTTGGAGACGTCCTGCGGGAGATCTACCGCCATGCGTTTCACCTTTCTCCTCCTGCGCAGGCTTCTGTTCCCCAGGTTGTCCACAGCAAAATCAGACTCATGCCATAGAGGTCTTTTGCCCCGAACGTTATTATTTAGATTTGATGATGGCCTGCGCTTTGCCACTAACATTTGGTCATCGGAGTCACTATGATCCTTTTTATTATTATTGTGAGTCTCTCTATAGTCCTTGCTTGGTTCTTCCAAACTAGAGTCAGAGCCCTCGCTTAAACAGTGACCGGTCTCCCATGAGTGATGAACATTGTAAGATCTCCGCTTTCTTCCTCTCCTTTTCCTTGCCTGGCGTTTCAGAGGGCAGGATATACTTCGAGAATGATCTCCCGTTTCAGCAAATCCACCTCGTGCTTGCTCTGAGCTCTCCTCCAATGCTGAGACAAGATCATGAACCAGTTCTTCCATGGTTCTGCTGAAATGCCTACATTTTTCAGGAAGAAAAAAAAAAAAGTCACTGAGCCACACTGACTTAGTTCTTCATGGCAGACAACTCTGCCTACATTTCATTAAAGCTAAGTCACTATAAAATGTTTAGAAGCTTCCTAATTCTCCTATCTAATCTGGTATGATTTCAGATAGTTGCACTGATTTTTAAGCTTCTTGTTAAAGTTCTTGATTTAGACTAGGAATTACTTTAGAATTAACAACAATGGAGGATCCTGGCATTTTTTATACTTCTACTCTATAATTACATAACAGTTTTTCTGCTTGAAACGCTGCCAACCTCCCCCCTTCTCCCCCTTCTCTACAGCCAATTTTCCTAGAGCAAACAAGGAACTTTCTCAATCTCATGCCTCACATTAATCTGTAGGTGAAAAATGCAGCATGAAATGCTCTGTTCACCATATCTTCTCCCCGTCACCGCCAGGGAAGACGGACAAAGGTACTTTTCAAGATTCATCATGTAAGTGAATAGCAAGTTAAACCAAACACTAGGCATATATTTCAGCCACATTATTCTCACAACCCAGTGAAACAAACTTTTTACATTTGAACCGGGGCCTCTTTGATCTCATTTAATCTAAATGGGCTCATCATTAATCCATTCTGAAATGGTCTTAGTTCTTTTATTTTTTCTGAGGGCTACAAAGTACACTGTCGTGATAAAATTATCAGTGGTCAGCAGGGATAAGCATTGGAATTCTCTGGGAACTTTTATATTTTGATTTTTACGTATATATCTATATATGTGTTAATACATAAATATTTTCAAACCTAAAACTAGTTGATGTGATATACAGTCCAGGTGTAACATATTTTTTTAAATATTATAGGTAATTTACATATGTGCTTTCCTTATGAAGACCAGAAGTAATCATTGCTTAATTTGAACCCAAGAGCAACCTAGGGATCAACACATTTCCAACAATTCTTTAGAGCCACATTTTAATTTCTAGAGTCTATAGCAAAAACAGATCTACTTTCCAGAGGACCAATGAAAAATTGTTTTAGCCTTTGAGACCATTAGGTCTCTCACAACTACCCAACATATTGTAATGCTTAACAGAACCACCAGCAAGCCATGAATGAAAGAACAAGTCAATATTCTAATAAAGCTTTTAAAATATATTATCAGGTGATTAACTTAAGTGACAGAAAAGCCAGTGATGACACCTTATAGCCTCAATCCAGCTCCGTGGTTTCTATCTCTGGCTCTACCTCCTGATTCCAGCTCCCTGTCCATGTGGGCCCTGGGAGAGATGGCTCAGATGACAGGGTTTCTACCACCTTTATGGCAAACTAAGATTGAGCCTTCAGTTCCTTGGCCCAGGGCTGTTACGAGCATCTGGGAAATGACCAACATTTAGGAAAGAGTCCAGATGGAAATCGTCTGTCTCTCAAGTAAGTAAAACTACATTATAAATACATACATACATTTAAAAGATTAAAAAGTAAAGGTAAAAAGAATGAAAAAATCAGCACACACACAAAAACGATCCATTAATCAGTCTGCTAGCCATTGTTTGCCAATGCTTGATCCACTTAAGCTCTCTAATTACACAGTGTGTCCAGTGTTGAATTCCAAACTTTTGCAAGTTCATTATAATAACTTTCATTTTTCTCTCTTCATTATAATAAGTCCAAAAAGACATAATGTAATTCAATCGGGTGTACCACCTATGATGCACGTATGCAATTTCTAATACTTAATCATTTCATATTGTCTAGGCCCTCTTCTAAATGTTTTATATGTTAATTCACTGCATTCTCATGCAACCTAAGATATGAAATGCAGAGAGGAAATCTATAGTCACGTGAATCACAGCAACACATCTAAGTGGTGAAAGGATTCAATGGCAAAATGGTTCCAGAGCCCCACTACTTACCCAGCTACAACCAAGAACAGCAATACAATTCTGGGAATCGATCTGTATTTACACTTATGTCCCATTTAACATATGGTACTACTTTAAAAATTGAGATAAAGTTTAAAAACTTACTCATAATTATGTATTGTTTTAAATAGAGGTCAGAGATCTAAATGAGGTCAGAGATCTGAATCAACAAAAGGAACAGTGATATAACCCATCAAGCTGAACTGAGCTCTAAGAACCAAACTAGTAGTCATTAGAAAAAATGTTAAGTAATATGGCATTGCCTTTCAGTTAATGTCATTTTGTATTTTCTTGATCTATTTTTCTCATTCAGAATATTTATTTGAATATTATATATATACGTACATATATATATAATAATCTCTGGAAAGGCAGAGTTCTTATGCCCATTATAAAGTTGTATTTATAACTAGTTACAGAACTAGGCACTGAATCAAAGATAGGCTGAAATTTGACTACACTGCTATGCCAATAAAATTGTTTTATACACTAAGTTTATGTTAATAATCACCTTTCTGGGGAAAATGTAATCTGAAAGAAATATTATCTCTCAATAAAATATGAAAATAACTCATTTGAACCCAGGTATAAGAGGCTGCAACTTAGTAACAGTCTTTTCTTGAAATGGCGATTATATCATTTGATTCTAGATGATATCATCTGATGGAAGTTGAAGTCTCTATATTAATGGCTAAATTACTAACTTGAAGTACGAAAACCTAACATTAAACCAATGTGAACATAGTTTCCAAACAAAACTATAGTTTATTTTGGAAGTCACAATTCAGTTTTTTATTTTAAAAGATAAAAATCTTATCATCTCAGCATCAGAGAAAACATCTGATTTAATCAGTTGCAAGCTGATATCCCATAATTTCTGCTCAATATTGCTATGACCAATAGTCTAAACCAATAATAATACGACCAAAAATGAAATAAGAATTCATGTAAAATTTAACTAGAAAGGTTTCTGCCTCATTTATTGCTTTTCTCTAGAAACATGTATTTTTTAATGTATTTTAACTATAAGAATTCAATTTGTTCTATGTCATTCAAACAGAAGTCATTTAATGATGATCTTTCAAAGTTTTATTCAAAATACTAAAGAAAACAAACAAATCTGTTTCATACATGTGATTTTCAAAGTTCACATCACTTTTTTTCCCTTCAGGTTCAAATAATCAGATTCTTCTGAAAGTCAATTGAAACTAAAATCTCTGTTAGCACTGTGGACAGTTAATGTCAGGTTGCTTCACTAGCATCTAAGAGAAAACTGAAACACAGCGGCACCTCTGCATCAGCTGTTCATTTGTTTCAGCAATTATAATGAAACATCAAAAGGAGTTCATCAGATTCAAACACTTTAACACATTTTCCTATGAACTCTCCTGTTGGATGTAAAACTTAGAAACACAGATTTTTTTTTAGGTGCAAATCTCTCCTTATTAAATATTCTTGCTTAAAGTTTCAATTATAATTAATTCAGTGAATATACAGAAGAACGAATTTGAAATTTTTCAGAATTGATACTTGTATAAATAACTTCTCTTAATTTTGAATGCACCAAGAGATGAAACATCTTGAGAACAGTTTAGTATAACATCTAACATCATAATTCATTATAACTGTTCTTAATGTAGAGCAAGTGAATAACAAAACAAAATCCTACGTTCTATTTAAAATCTGATATTTAAAAGTAACTTAAGCAGATTAGTGCTTAAGTTTCTTAAGTTACTATTAGATCAGGAAGTGACGGGGGAATCCCTATACCTACAAACCCGCATTATGGAAAATAATAATAATAATGACAGCATTAGATCATGCTAGCAATATTAAATGTATGATCAAAAATTTGATGTCAGTTTTACTTTTAAGAATTGCTGGCCAAAAAGGCAAGTTTGTCTGTTTTTCTTGTGGTAGTACTGGCTATCGAGTAAATGAAGGAACTGCTATACATATCATAGCATAGTCATTCTTATTTAACACAGCAAAAGTTGGTTGGTCTAAGTTTATATAGCAAACAACCATACACTACAAATAAATTCAATGAAGGCATAATAGTGTCAACTACAACAGTGGGTTGCCATACGTAAAAATGGTGACCCTTAAAATGATGCCATTACAAGAGACTGATTTTTATGAGTAATTGAACATGATGTGACCCAAGGAAACAATTTAAGCTTCCTGCCATTCAAGGAATTCAGAAATTTCATGTTTAATAATGTTTGTCAAAATAAATATTCATGGGAATCCGAGCAATCCATAAAGGGTCTATATTATTTTTTTTCCTTTCATTTCTCTGGGGAAGAGGAAAGTGTCATTTGAGGAAAGGAAGCACAACTCCAATGTCAGAGGCATTTAGACAAAGTATTGACCTATTCCATTTAAATCATTTATTGGAAGTAATTCCTCTCTCTTGTTTTGAAGGAGCTAATATGGAATAGAGTGGGGAGTAAACTGTCTTTTTTTTCTGAAATATGTAAATAATTATTAACTTTACATTAACACCAGGCAATACAGAATTCTCTAAAGAGGGCGTGGTGTGATGGCACAGGGGCTAAATCCTCCCCTTGCATGCACCAGGAACCCATATGGACACCAGTTTGTATCCTGGCTGCCCCACTTCCCATACAGCTCTCTGCTTATGGCCTGGGAAAGCAGGCCCAAAGCCTTGAGACCCTGCACCCACATGGGAGACCCGGAAGAAGCTCCAGGCTCCTAGCTTTGAATTGGCTCGACGTAGGCCATTGCTGCCACTTGGGGAGTGAAACATAGGACAGAGATCTTTCTCTCCTCTCTATAAATCTGTCTTTCCAATAAAAATAAATAAATGTTAAAATTAAAAAAAAGAAAGAAAAATTCTCTAAAGAAAAAAAAAACATGAAGAAAACTGCAGAGAAGCTAAGCTTTGCAATCAGTGGGATAAATCTGGAGGCCACACTCTCTCTGTTGCACAAGTAATTTATCTTTTCTGCTACAGTTGTTCCTGTTTTCACAGAGAAGGGTTATGTCTTCCACCTTGAAGCAATTTTCCGATGCTGAGATTTGGGTACATAATGTTTCTTACAAATTATTTTATTTACTCTTCCTACACTCAACTATATTTCTGCTTTTTAAGAAAAAGAAAATCACACTGGGAATCCTGAGGATTTCATAGTAAAAAGAGAGGTGTTCCATCTCCCCTAGGTGACACAGCATTCTGTTGACGAAAGCAGACTGTTACACACAATTTCAGGAAGTTCCATGGACGCCTCCTCAAAGTCACTATGAAGCTAAGAAAAAAGTCTGAGTTGAAAAAAAAATTCTAAATATCTCCTTTATTCCAGCTTTAATAGTTTACACATAATGAGAAATAAAGAGGTTAAAGGAAACCATCTTTGTCAGCAAATGGCTATGAGGTTTCCAGCAAACAGAAAAACTCATTTCCCAGCTCCAGTGACTTGGACTTAATAGGAGGTGCTGCTGGCTGCTGCTATTTTTTCATCACAGGAATTCTTAAGAAACTCTTTCCCCAGGCAACTTGTTGAAAGCAAAATCATGAGGGCTTTAAAGAAAACAAAAATCTACTTCAACTTCCCAAACTAGTGATTAAATAAGGACACCCATCCTTTTTCACTTCTTTGTTAATTCATAAGGTGGCTTCAAGGGGAACCAAAACTTTCCTAATTCTCTCCATTTGCTTTCAAAATTTAATTTATTGAATAAGAAAGTGAGTAAAGTAAAATCAGAGTTTTAAACTGACATTTAGAATCTAAAAGTAATCTATTTTTTCAGTGTACACATACTCAAGTGATTTAGCCAAGTTTAGTAAGTAGCAAATGAGTCGTATTTATTGCTAATATACAATGAGCAATCAATAAATATTTGTTGATTATATATTTTGAATCCATAGAATGAGCATAGAGTTAACAACTGCATGTTAACTTCCAGTGCCGAGCATATTACTTGACATATAACTTACAAATATTTTGAGTAAATCAATGAGTGACCGAAAAAAAAAAAACAAGAGAAATTTGATGATTAGAAACTTTAGATAATCCAGATTTTAATTTTTCTGATATGTTACTAATTCAGAAAATTTAAGTTTTTGGTTAAGAAAATTTGTAGTTTATGGCAAATTATCACAGATAATTGAAAGGTTTTCAATTTGACATAAATAAGGCTGCTAGAAATGACAACAAAAGTAATGGTGGAACAAGAAACCTGAGTCAACAGACTTGACAATATAAAATTAAGTTCAAGGCCACAAAGCACAAATATCAGCTACTTAGTACCTATACATTTTATACCGTGCAGTTTGCCAAGTGTAGGGAAAATCAAAACATGAAATAGGAGTGAAACTACAGGCATGAAGGTGCAAACAGTTTACTCTGATGCTATTTCCCAAGAAAAGCTAAGTCATAACACAATTAAATAAAAATAGTTTAATAAATCGCCTACATTTTCAAAATTGAAAACCCAATCTACACCTTGGCGAAAAAAACTTTAAAAAGTCAAACTAGAAATGATGTAGGCAGAGGATCCCAGGTTGGTTAGGAAATGTAGGCACACGCGGAGTAGACACACAGGCAGTATAGCAGGATGGATAACCCAGTTTCCAAACACAGTAGAATGCTACTAATATGAGGGTAGGACAAGCACTTAAACTTACCTTCCCTCTGTGTTAGCTTAGCCCAAATGCAAAGAATGATATATTCACTTTAAAGAAAGATATGATGATAAGATCTGGCACCAAACAAGTATCCAATAGTAACAACCTTAGAGCACTAGGGTTTCATTACCAGGTGTTCA
Organism: Ochotona curzoniae; assembly: GCF_017591425.1. Lineage (NCBI taxonomy): Eukaryota > Metazoa > Chordata > Mammalia > Lagomorpha > Ochotonidae > Ochotona > Ochotona curzoniae. The sequence continues at coordinate 24,724,503 of NW_024466219.1, forward strand.
TTCAATGACTAGGAAGAAATTTCCATTAAGAAACTGAGTGGACAGATGTGCAGATAAATATTCATTTGCCAAATCTGGTATTATTTTAGGCATTTCATTCAAAAGCACTAAGTGTAGTCACAGCAGTTTATATATAGCACAGTGCCATAATACAAAACAACTGCTATGACAACAGGTGAAAGCTTTAGATTCTGCAAATGAAAACAGAGATTTGTCTATAAAAAGGTAACTCACCAAGATTACGGTACAAAGTAGAAATTTTAAGAGCCATACTTTTCCCATATCACCACAGCAGGAACAGAACAATCTACTCACCACTTCTTGTTGAAAGAATAAGAAAACCATTCCTGAAAGGAACTCTGGGATGGCGGAAATGCCATTTACACTTTTGTGTGTGTGGAATTTATACATTTACAAGTGCCAAAAACAGTAAGAGGAAGTACTTGAGAACTTTGAGGTTTATTTTATGTTAGCTACATTTTTTTCAAATGACACATTAAAAGTGCTCTTTATATTTTTTCACTGCAAATTTGAGATTTAGTAGTAGTAGAACTAAACCCACCTTTTTTATAGAAAGCATAACAAATTGGCCTGATATATTTCAATACTCTGGATTAAACATTCCCTTTAACTACCGACGCAAACAAACTTCTCTGATGTCACAGACTTCTGGACTGGACACATATTTTTAAACCGTGTTTCTTGATTGGTCCACACTTGACGTTAGAAAATTTTCTGTGGCAGCATTTGCTTGCTCTACTGTTTGGCTTGTGTATACTTGGGAGAAAATATAACAGTTTCCACTGCAAATCCAAAGGGGGAAAAATGTCTTGTAGGTAGAACAAAAACATGTAGGGAACTCTGACCAAGTTGAAGAGGATTTTGCCCGCGATCTTCTGGAACCCCAAGGCTTTGAAAGTGCACCTGAAAGTGCACCTCCCTTTCAAAATCATCACTGGGGATGTGACACCATAGACAGACAGATACCAATCCAAGCCTGGCCCTTGCACGCCCTTAGAGTATACCTTTACACAACTCTTTTTGAGGGAGGACCGTTCCAGATGATGGAAACAGGTCCGCTACTCCAGCTCCCAAAAAGACGGGAGGAGGGAGTCACGCCTCTTCTATTACTAAACTTCGACAACTCTGCATTTCTGGAATTTGGTGCTCCTAGATACTTAGTACCATCTGATATATGTTACAAGAGGGTTGGAAAATAAAGCTTGGATTAAGATAAATGGTCCCTGCCTTTTCCCTAGTCAACTACTAGGGGGAGATGAACTGCCCCTACAGTACACACTGTTTGATTTCTCTGCTATCGTAAAGCAGCCAGCCAGGGTGGATCGTATTTCCTCACAGGACTTAAGGTCTCCCGAGTTCGCCTTCTGACGACTCAGGGCCTGGCCTCTTCCTTCAGAGCATCCATCCCAACTCCCTCCCCGCGCCCATGCCCTGTCCAGCGGCCTCCAGCCAGCACTCACACCCATCCCTCACCAGCTGTTCCCGGCGGCTGGAGCTCCGATCGCTTGGCGCCCGGTGGCCCCGAACATTAACGACACCCAGGAGCCCGGCCTCGAGGCTCAGGCCCGAGAAGAGACTCCAATCGCTACGGCAGCAGCGACTTGCACAGAGCACTTCAGCATTTTGAGAAGAGCTTCCGGAAGCCGACTGCCAGCGGAAACCGGATGCCGGAAGCAACCATTAGTTCGTCTCTTCTCACCGCTTTCCTCTCCGGTAGCCACCTCTTTGTAGCCCCGAAAGGAGAGAGGCGAATTAGGGATACTTTCTTCCCTCACAAAACTTCTTATTTCTCTTTCGCGTTCTCTTAAAACCGGCACAGTGTGCAAAGAAAACTAAGAAGAGTAAACGAAAAGTCGCCCCCCCCCAGGATTGGCTTTCGGGTCGCCCAGTTGCCATGGAGACGGGTAGTAACACCAGTTGTAAACCTGAGGTTGAGGTACTATGGCCACGTTAGCCCGTCTGCAAGCTCGCTCGTCGTTTCTAAGAAATCAGTACTATTTTAGGAATTGGTAAGTCATGAAGAGAGGCATTACATACGGGGCTGGAGTAGCTTTAGCCACTTAAATTCCTCAGCTGGAGCTTCCTGTTAACGAATTGGCCAGAAACACCGCACCGGTTCTCTCACGACCTAAGCGGGAGTTTACAGGGAGTTTCCCCACACAGTTGAGTTTAGACAAAATGGGCCTTGGGTATGCGGTGTGAGAAGATTTAAGAAAAGCTAAACATGTTTTTAACATTTATATAATTTATTTTGTACACCCTTCCCGCTTGGTAAGAAACTGCTCTGCCTGGTGAAGGGCTAAGGTTTCTCCGGGTTTGCCTGAGTTCTAGGTATCCCCCAGACATCGTAAGACTTGAGCCTCAATTATTTCACAAACGTCCCTCAACTCAGTTTTTCCATGACACAGTTGTCTTCTTAAAGTGATAAGCTCCACACCAGTCTGACCAGCTAGAGTGACCCTTTAGTTGATACATGGGGCCATGGAAGAAACTAATTAGCAGCCTTCTTCGTTTCCTTACATAAAGTTCTGGAACCTGGAAGAGTTTTTGTTTAACAATGACCCTCTGTAAGCATTGCCTCTAGAACTTTTCAACTTAAGATTAAAAAAAAAAATGAATTCTGCTGTGATGGAATATAATAACCTGACAGGCAAATGGAAGACAAGATTAGGCTGAGCTCTTCGTAGTCTAACATTTCTGTCAGTGACGTTATTTCCCCATGGATCTTCCTTTCCTCAAGATCAGAGTTCACTGTTCTCCCCTGAGAGATCAATCTCCCCTCTGAAACTAATGAAAAAAATATTTTGTCATTCGCCATTATTTCAGTTTCATGTTCCTATCACACTTCCTAAAACAAAATGACTACACGATAACCATTTGTTAAATAGTTCGTGAATCTTTCAAATCATAGGCTTGTGTTAAACCTATTGAAAATTACTAATGGGGGAAATTGTGCATTTATTTGGCATTCACTGAAAATATGTGATAGGCCCTGTATGTATGTGTTACATACATGTAGAAATGAAATAAGGTATCGTCTAGAGAATTCACGGCCTCATATGCAGCATAACCATTGGAACTATAATTGTTGGGGTGGGCACTTGGAACAGTGGCCAGGATACCTCTTGGAAAGACTGCAGCCCATGTCAAAATGCCAGCGTTGGGTCCTGGCTCTTTGGTTTGGTATTTGCTTTCTGCCAACCACGTGGGAGATATGAATTGAGTTCAAGGTTTCTGGCTCCAGTATGACCCAGCTCCAGCTGTGCCCATTCTGGGGCAGCAATAATCGGCCTTTCTTACTGTGTGTCCCTGCCTGTGAAATAAATAAGAAAATAAAATTTTAAATAACCGTAGAAGGTAAGTAGAGGTGCAGAAGGTTCATTAATAAGTACTGTTTTAATTGAGTAAGAGAAAGAAGTTCTGATGATAACAAAGATGTATCCCACCCCTTCCTTGGTACCTGAGTTGGCCCACCCTAATCACAGTCCCAGATGGGTATGCATCACTCTTAGCTATATAAACAGTATTGAAAAGAAAAAATAAAGTGGTGTTATTCATTAAATGACAGCGAGGACCAAGACCCCAAAGTCCACAATTTTTGAATGTATTCTTCTAAACCCTTATTTCTCCTTGTTTTACTATCTTCCTTCTAGCTTGGCAAGAAAGTAGCATTAAAAGTATTGCTGTGTGAACTCAGTTACCAGTGTGATGCTGAGGTTAAAAGATGACTTTGTCTATCAAATAAATTACTGAGTGGTTAGTTAGTTTTTCATTTGAGTCTTCCAAAACCTGAGAGTCTATGTGGGATAGGAAAATCTCTAAGAGGAAGGATTTGGAACAACATGAAACAAACATCAAATATATAAGGAGATTGTTCAGCAAACAGTGAAGGGAGCATGGGACAGAGTGTGTTAGCTGACTAACCCAAATCCTTTGGGAAGTTGTTGCCTCAACCATATTTGGATATACATGTATGTCTTGACCTACCCATTCAAGAGGTTGAAATTTGCATCTAAGATGTAACTGTGAAAAGTAATACAGTAGACAGTTGTTATCTGACAGAATATTAGCCTTTTCATTGCTGGTCTTTAAAACCTTCTCTACTGGGGCCCAGCGAGATGGCGCAAGTGGTTAAGGTCCTCACCTTGCACACCCGGGATCCCATATGGGCGCCGGTTCTAATCCCGGCAGCCCCGCTTCCCGTCCAGCTCCTTGCTTGTGGCCTGGGAAAGCAGTCGAGGACAGCCCAAGGCTTTAGGACCCTGCACCCATGCGGGAGACCCAGAAGAGGCTCCTGGCAGCAAAGGCCATTGCACTCACTTAGGGAGTGAATCATTGGACGGAAGATCTTCCTCTCTGTCTCTCCTCTCTGTATATCCGCCTTTCCAATAAAATAAATAAATAAATAAATCTTAAAAAAAACCCTTCACTACTGATTCTTAGGTTCATTTCTGAGATTTTGTGACTTCTTAACCAATTGTATTCTCCTGTTTGTGGACAGAAATTTGTTGTATTATTGTTTAATCACATTGCTTGTCTCCCCATGTCCAAATTTAATTTTCTTCTCATTAATTTGTCAAGATCTGAATGAATGGCCTCCTTCTACATTTCTACAGTGGTGTTTTTTCTTGCCTTATTTGGTGTATACATGTGTGTCTTCAATACTGGTGTGTTTTCCATGTGCTAGTTTTTGCTGTTAAACTAGTTTTCACTATTGAATTTTACTTCTCATCAATACCGACCTGTCTTTGAGGAGTTTATCATGTAATTCTGTATCATTCCATCTACAAGAAGTGAATTTGGTGGATTTAATATTTACTCTGTAGAAATCAAGGAAATAATTTAAAGTCAGAGTCGAGAGGAATGATACAGATCTCAACATTATGCTCTCACTATCCAAGGGGCTCTGCCAGTTTGAGGTAGTTCAGGCCAAAACCATGAGCTGAGAGTACAGACTGGACTGCCCAGTTGATTGGCATTGAACCAATTGTTGAACCATCATGTGCAGCCACCTAGGTTATGTACTAGCAAACAACAGAAATTCGGAACAGAACTGGGATAGGAACCTGGGCACTGTGGGGCAAATGTAAGCATTCCAAATGGTATCTTTATCACAATGCCAGATGTCCACCCCCAGATGTGTGTGTATTTTGGGGGTAGAGGGTAAGGAGAATAAATAAAAACTAAAGATTTAAGCAAACTCTTGTGATTGCTAGAGAAACATTTCACGTTACCATTGTTTAAACTACTCCTTAATTCATGTTGTGTTTCAATCATGATTTCTTAATGATATTTTATTTTCAACTTTAAAACAAAAGCATTTTTGACATTTCTCATGAGAACTTAATATATTCTAAGGGTCTCAGTAATGTAATTATTAATTATATGTCCACTATGATTTAACTGCAATATTTCTTTGTTAATTTTGTCGTTATAGTCTGCTGATGAACATGTGGAGATAAACTCTCCAAATATTATTATTTTGGACTCTATATCTTAATTTACTGGTGCTTACTCCATGGAATTCAGTGCTTCATTGCTGAGATATTATATATTTACATTTTTTATTTTATTTCCAATTGTTAATTGGCTGTTTGACTCTTTGTAGGATGAACTTCCTTTTTCATTGTTAATTTTAATGTAAAGTCTGTTTTATTTGGTATAACTCTTACTTACTCTATAAGATATATACTCTTACTTCCTTGTGGGTTTCTTTTTGTGTAATATATCTTTTCTCAGTTTCCATCCCTTACTGTCAGTGTATGTTCAAGGATATATAAAACTTCATGGAAAAAATGAAAAAATGTATTATTGTAGAAGGAATGAAATCCATGCACGTAATGGGTCTCCAAATGTTCATTAAGGGTGATATTATAAAAAAATACATGGATTTAATTTTTGGATACCAAAATATTAAAAGTGAACATGTAACACTTAATGTTACTGATACTGACCCTTTTTGTTTTTTTATGCCCGTTGTTCATTTTTTCTTCTTCTGATATGCATCTATGTTGTTTGATGAATTCTTTTTCATACTTCTTGTGCCCATATGGTAATATTTCCACATGTGTCAAATAGGTTGCCTTTAGCTATTTTATAGCATGGTTTGAACTGTGTTGTTAGTTGTTGATGGAGTAAAATACGTTGGCCTCAGTTGGGTATAGTAGTGTAATATCCATGGAACCTGCTTAAGCTATTACTGTTACCAACATTAGAAATCGTATTGAACCTTGCTAATGGAGCTTGTGGGATTGCACAATCAATTGGCATGCATGACTCATAGTTGGGGTGGGTTATTCAGAAAACTGGATTTGGTACAGCCAGCAGCAACTGTGAGATAACTCTTACCTTCACATATAGGTGGGGTGTATCATGCTCAATAGTTTGGAAGGACACTTGTTAGCTTTGGGAAGCTACATGTAGGCCAGGCCCCCTCATATGTGTTACACATGCTACTTTTCAGTGTGTTAGTACTTCACAAGTGCTCTTAGGAATTATTGCATACAAATAAAAATGCATGTGGACACACTTCTATGAATCTGGATTTATGCATTACAAATGGCTAATAGTGACGAAAACTTGGAAATTGGAAGATGTGGATAGTTTTAATAGAAACATTTTTTTATAGATTTTTTTTTTTTAATTTTTATTGGAAAGGCAGATACACTGAGAGGAGAGACAGAGAGGAAAATCTTCCATTCCTTGGTTCACTCTGGCTGAAGCTGAGACAGTCTGAAGCCAGGAGCCTCTTCCAGGTCTCCCACATGGGTGCAGGGTCCCAAGCAGTTCTTGACTGCTTTTCCAGGCCACTAGCAGGGAGCTGGATGAGAGGCTGGGCTACCAGGATTAGAACCGGAGCCCATATGGGATCCTGACAGGTTCAAGGCGGGAACTTTAACAGCTACACTATCACGCTGGACCCAATAGAAACATATTTTGTCTACATTTTTCTGTGTAATTAAAAATTTTGTATTGAGTATAGGTTAATCATGTGTCAAAGTCTTTGGAAAGTTCAGGGGAAACAAATCTATTTTATTGCAAAAATTTTAATATCCATAGCTAAATATGCATAGTTTTTGCATAATATGTACTCCTCATGAGCTTTTTCAGAACACTCTGTTAGTCAAACAATGGATGAATAGAAGACATTTGTCTTGACCACAAAAGCTTTGCTTTGAAAACCTACAATTAAAGCTATTCTGTAAGTGGTTATGAATATGCGACAGCTACAAATCTTGCACCCCCACCATGAAAAACTATGAGACTGATCAAAATATCTAAAATTTTGTTTTTACACATTGGTAAAACAGGCAGTCCCGGATTTTCTGAGAGAAAGCAGATGCACTAGAAAATTATACTGTCTTTTAGCCTGCAACCAACTTTGGAGCAAATCCGTATGGTCAACAACATAACGTTGTGTCTGGTGTCTATTTGTAAGTTAGGGTTAGTACAGAAATGTAACTGTGTCTCATAACTACAGAAAGAATATTGTCAGCAGACTCACAAAATAATCAAATTGGCGAACATTTTCTAAATGTGCATTCAAAAATTTGCCTAGCATAGTAAATTTCTGTTTTTCTTCCTGTTGTTTATTTTGTATTGTGGCTTTTTATTTTTAAGTGAATGTATAGTAGCTGAGTAATGGAGACTATCATATCCAGATGTGAGGATACAGCACAATATGCATCTCTACTTCCAGATCAAAGATGGACTCTCAATGAAACTGTTAACTTTATCTTACCAATACAATGCTAGAATGTCTACCATTGTCCATGCCCACAGTGATGGACATGACTGTTAATGAAGAACTATACTATAGCAATAATATAGGGCAACTCAGTGGTGGGGGGAGGGGACTTGGGGGAGGGGGAAGGGCATCCCAGGGCCTATGGAACTATATCATGAAATATAATGATAATAATAATAAAAAAAGGAACAAGTCAAAAAAAAAGTTGCCTAGGAACATAAAAGAAAAATGTGGAGACAATCAGTAGTTTAGTGGTTGCAACTAAATTGTTGATTCCCACCTCTTTTGCATTAGTAAATATTTTCAATAAGCGATACTTTAAAACAGTGCATGTAGTGTTAGGCTAATCAAACCTGAAGTTAATTTATCAGTATGGCCGCTAAGTTTCCTTTCTTTTTCCAGGGAGTTAAAACTATTACCGTTATTTATTGTCATGCTGACTTTGTCCCAAATCAGGTTAGCTAAAGCCTCTTCAGGCTTCCTTCTGAGTCCTGATGTTTGTAACTTTTGTTTTTCTCATACAGAAAATAAATGGTCCAGGCTTATCTTGTTCTTTTCCTGTCCTAGCACTGAGACCATCCATTTCTTTAAGGAGCACTTGTTCCTTTGAGGATGCACTTTTTTTTTTTTTTGGATAATGATGTTCTCAGACCCTTTCAGAGTGCAGAGCTTGAGAAAATGTGTATGTATACATATATGCAATGTGCATCTATTCTTATTTCCATATGTGTTGATGTGCGGCTAAAATCCATGAATTTACATGGAGAGCGCCAGTTTAGTCTCTGTCCCTTTCATTTTCAAGAAATCTGGACCTCATTACACTTTTTCCATAATTTCCTCCATTTTTAGGCAAACCTTGGTCACTACAGCTGCCCTTTGTCTTACTTTGCTACCACTCTCACCCAGTGTGGGTTTAACCTCCCCAAGCTGACCCGTTGTCCTTCCCCCAACGTCAGTGCACCCGTTGTCACAAGCTCTGACTCCCTGTGCTAATTTCTCTCGCATACAGACTCTTCTTTTGGATTTCTGCACCTGAGATCAAGTCCTTCTTTCTGTGGAACTCTCTCTCCTGAGGTCTGTTTGGGACCCTGCATTTGGATACTTAGCTACACTACACTGAGCCAGTTTGACCCCTGCCTCATGCACTTCCTCTAACCCTGAGCCTTTGCTTTCCCTGCCCATTCCGAGTGCCACTAGAACTTCCTTGTTTACAATGTGATTGAAGATTAATAAATATAAAATATTTTTAGATCATACTAACAATATAAATCTGTGTAACAGACTTGTAACTCACCAGTCATTCAGCTGTAATATAATAATAATGAGGACCATTAACCAAAATATATGATGGGTCTTCTTGAATTCATGGAAATGCATGCTGCGTAGATTTCAATAATTTTTTTTTGCACCAAAAAGCCACCTTTTAATTCTGTATTCCATTTGATTCTGTTTCTCGAATAGTCCCGTTACTATCAATAATCAGAGCACCACAGATTATATATAGTTTCTGCTTTTGAGGAGCTTGAATTCATTAAGACCTAAAAGTCAAATTATATGCAAATCATTAATAATTTTACACATTTACATATCTTATAGCACAGGGCAGCTAATATAGGAAGTTTATTTCAGTTGTCTAAAATTATTAGAAGTTGTATTTTAGTTTAAAGGGTGATTGGGTTTTTCACCTAATGTCCATTCCTAGCTAAGCATCATAGGTCAGACTAGGCATAGTCTGTTAATATGTAAATTTTTTTATATTTAGAATCTTTTCTTGTTGAGAAGAAATGTAACCATACATCTTTTTTTCTTCTATTCATTATCGGTTAACTTCTGGCCATTAACTATACATATGAACACAGTGTCGTTTAGGGTGGTAGCAGTTATTTCTAGTTGGTGGTAAAGTGAGCTGAGACTTACAGCTTGTCCCTGATGTTTTATTACTTCCTGGTAATACTTCTGGTGCTCCATCACTAGTAATCTAGCATGTATGGTAACACTGATCATAGTAACTTTTTTTAAATTCATGTAGATGTCATATTTTTTCAATGTAATAGGATTTTCATTATAATTTGGAAGTCATTAATATGCCATTAAAATAAAGAGTAACCCACATTTTTCACTTTAAACATAAAATGTCTAGGCATTTGTGTCATATTGGGCTGGTATTCCGACCCCAGTGGCAACTCAGGTTATCTCTCAATTTCATTTTTAAGCATTTCTAAAATGGATAACAAAAAATATGTATAAATAATCAAACTTGAGCATAAAAGTGAAAGCACTAATCGCAAGTCAATTTTTAGTGTTTTCTTCCTTTAATTGCTATATTTAGTTCTTATGAATGGAATATGTGCTTATATACGTTATTATTAGCACTCAAGAAATTTAATCTTATACATGGGTAGTATTACTAGGAGTGATTTAAAAACATAAGCCTAAAGTACTGAATTCCATTGCTTCTGAATTTTTTGATGTGCAAGTATTTAAAAGCTCAGGTCAACCTTTAGGTAGACTTTACATTAGTTAAAAAGAAAGCATGCATTGTATCTATGTACTTTATTCGTGTTTTTCTGTTTCCCATGCAAAGACAGCCAGTTGTTGATTGGGAAGGAAAAATAAATGGTTTGAATAGACTGTTTTCAAATGTGAAAATAAAGCTGGTGTAGTCACTTTAAATGTTAATATTTCAATGTGTTAAATAATGAAAAAAGATGCCTTTGCTCCATTATCATGATTTTTATTTCACATTTGTCTTATTTTTTTAAGACTATATTTATTTATTTATTGGAAAGGCAGATATACAGAGAGAAGGAGAGACAGAGAGGAAGATCTCTGTCCTATGGTTCACTCCCCAAGTGACCACAACAGCTGGAGCCGAGTTAATCCAAAGCCAGAACTCGGAGCCTCCTCCAGGTCTCCCACGCAGGTACAGGGTCCCAAGACTGCTTTCCCAGGCCACAAGCAGGGAGTTGCATGGGAAGCTGGGCCGCTGGGATTAGAACCGGCACCCATATATGTGATCCAGATGCGTTCAAGGTGAGGATTTTAGCCACTAGGCTACTATGCCAGGCCCACATTAGTCTTTTTGAGCTAAATGCATTTCTTATTCTCTTCAAATTCTTATCTTCCTTAGCTGCCCGCTCTACTGGACATTGTATTATATCTTTTCCATGTTTATCATAAATGACATGTTATATGTTGTGCTATCACATTTTGCTATTAACTATGATAAGATTTTAAAAGAAAAAAAATCTTCTTTAATGTTTTGAACAAAGGACTTGTTTTCCATGACTACATCACATTTGACATTTCTTACTCATGGCCTCCTGCTTCTGATGCTTCTCCTGCTTCCCATCAACCCCTGTAACAAAGAGCCATACTTGTTTCTTACAATTGGACCTGGTTGCCTTGCTCCCCTGTGTAAGGTCTTTTCAAGTCAGAGATGAATAAACTTTGTGCATATGTGGGTCAGTTCCCACAGTGATAGTATGCGATGAGTCCCCATTGTGCAGTGTTAGTATTTGCCTTCTGCCTTGGCTTCAGTTATTATTAACAGATCTTTATTGCTTCTTTTTTTTTTTTTGTCCTTCTTTGCTTAAACATTAGTTCAGCAAATCCAGTGTATCAGATACTTAATATGATGGGAACACAGAATAAAAAAAAAATGTGAGCACGGCACTCCAGAATGTAAATGTTATTGTTAAGTAGTATGCAGGACAAAGTTCCAATCCCTGTGGAGATATATCTGCTGAAAGTTATAATAAAAAAAAAAAGCATTCAAATAGTGTGACTTTGACATAATCTGGAAACAAGAGAGAACAGGGGATTTTCAGAGAACGGTGTGAGCAGAGTAGCTCTGTTACAGGATGGAAATAATGTGGAAGGCAAATATGGCTCAGGCTCAATATGGATGGACTTTCACACTCGAAACGCTTTAGACTGCATTCAGCAATCCTGAGATGCTTTGCGGAAGTGTTTCTTAAAGTTGGTTTTTTTAGGGAATGTTTGACTAAATCTCTGTTTTCGTAGCTGTAGGGAAGGGAACAGCTAGCCTTTGGTCTGGCTCTGTCAAAGCAGCCACCAGTGGGACTTGAAGTCTGATAAATCTATAGCAAACAAAACTTTTTTTTTTTTAAGATTTCTTCTTTTTTTATTTATGTAAGGAGAACCAGTTTCATGTATTTCATATGTACCCCAACCCTCGTCCCCCTTCTTCTTTTGTTTTATTTTGTTTATTTGAAAGGCAAGTCTCTCTCTCTCACACACACATAGGGAGAAAGAGAGAGAGAGAGAAACAGAGAGAGAGACAGCAAAAGCTTTCATCCACTGGTTCACTCCCCAGATGCCACTCGGCCGGGGCCCACGGGCTCGGGCCTGCTCTGCTGCCTCTGCAGATGCTCTAGCAGGGTGCTGGATAGGGAGTGGAGCAGGTGAGACTTGAACTGGCTCCCATGTTGGTGCTGGTGTTGGACATTGCTGCTTCCTTCCCTCTCAATGCCATGGTGCCAGTCCCTTTTCCTTTTAATTTTATCAGTAGCATAATTCTCATCTACCTTATAGTCACCTACTTATTTCCCCAACAAATAAAGAATTCAACAAGCAGGAAGTAGAAAGACCATTTTTTCACAGGAATATACACATGAAGTTGTGGCACTATAATAGTGCCTTCAATACTGGCATCCCTTGTGGGTAGCAATTCATGTTACCGGTGGATGACTTCCAGCTCGGCTCCCTGCTAATGGCCTGGGAAAAGGACTAGAGGTATCTCAGGGCCTTTGGTCCCGGTACCCCTGTAAGAGACCTGGATAAGAGACGTGGTTCCTGGTTTTGGCCTAGCCATCCCAAGCTAGTGGTGGCCTTTTGGAAGTGAGTAAACCAGTGCATGGAAGATCTTTGTCTCTGTCTCTGTAACTCAGCTTTTCAAATAAGTTTTTTTTTTTTTTAAAAAAAAAAGAAAAGAAAAATCCGTGGATTTTTAAAAGTTGTACAGAAGACCAAACTTACCTTTTTTTAAGATTTATTTTATTTTTATTGCAAAGTCAGATATACAGAGAGAAGGAGAGACAGAGAGAAAGATCTTCCATCAATGATTCACTCCCAGGCAGCAACAACAGTCAGAGCTCAGCCTATCCGAAGCCAGGAGCCAGAAACCTCTTTCAGGTCTCCCATGTGGATGCATGATCCCAAATCTTTGGGCCGTCCTCAATTGCTTTCCTAGTCCACAAGGAAGGAGTTGGATGGGAAGCAAGGCTGCAAGGATTAGAACTGGTGAGGCCTTCAGCTACTAGGCTACTGCACCAGGCCCAAAGCATTAGAATCTTTAGAATCTTCTCAGGTACTTCCTGACTGCCCTCTTACACTTATTACTAAAGTCATCTCTTCTGTCCGACCCCCCTCATGTTTATATGCTCATGAGTTCCATTTCTCATGTGCTTCATATTAAATATTACTTTCTCAAGTTTTTAGTTTGTAAAATTGGGAACACATAGAATTTTATAAATATGCCTTGGGTTTAAACAGCATACTAACTTTCACATGGTTTAGATATAAGAAATATTTTTGCATTAATAAGAGTTTGCAATTTTTTTTGCTATGTTACATACAAGTGGTCATTGTCATGCACTTGTGCAAGGATAATTGTGATCTTTCATTGAGTACATGTGACTTCCCAGATTCCGCCTTCCCAGTCTCTCAGCCAGATGCTTTCTACCAACACAGCTACCTGTGCTGTATCATTATTGGAATTTTAAAGAAAAAATTGGATTTTTGACTTAATAACTTGCCTAAGACTACTCAGCTAGTAGGTGGCACAGCTAGGATTTGAATCACTGTCATTCAGCACGGGTAACATGATTTTCTGGGCATTTTAACTAGACCAGTCTAGGGTTTGTATTATGCTGAATAGGTGAATTCTCTAGGCTTGAATTCCCACAGAAGTCTTAAAGCTTCTCTTTAACTTGAAATTTTAGTAATTGGAGAAATATTATGACAGCTTATTTCATTTTTAAATGTATTGATAACAGAAGTATTACATGGATATTTGGCAGTTATGAAAGTTTACAGCTTTGTAAAGAACATTTCTAGGTTTTATTTCCTAAGGAAAACCACTTTTAACAAATTCCTCTGGACGAAACCAGGCTTCCTCTGTGTATTCGTTCATTCACATCGATACGCAGTTTAAATGCTTTTTACAAATGTTGGGATGCATAATAGAAGCAGAAAGATTGTAACTTTTTCCCACACTATAATGTTTAATGTTTTGCTGATTCACATATACTGAGTTACGAAAACAAAACAGCGTTCTATTATAAGAATCTTCCATAGTCTACCCAATGTTGTTTTCGATTTTCCTATAAGCTTAACTCTAAAACAATGTGTTTTTTTTTTAATTTTAAAAGGTTACTAGGCATAGAATTACTGAGTCCTCAGAAAGTTCAGCATATTTCATTCAGTTTCTATAATTGGATTTTCTCTCATATTTTCTGTCAGTTCGTTGCAGTTTCTGCTCTTCAACTAAGTTGTTTGATTTTACAGTGTTTTTTATTTCCCTCAAAATACAATGGCTATAGCACAAAATCTTTGTCTTTACCCTCTATCAAATTCCCATGATTAAAGACACAGTAGGTTTTAGAATTTTGCTTTTTAACTGATTCTGGGGCTAACTCCCATTTAAAACAGAAAACATATTGTGGGTTGTTTCGTGTATACAGAAGATAGTAATGTATGTAAAATAGGTGATATCAATTATCAATTTCTCTTAGAGTCAGTCTTGGATTTACATCAAGTTTATTAAAGGCAATCAAACCAATCAATACCTTTCAAACTTTTTGCGTCCGTGTCACGTCCCTTTGAATCATCACCTGTCTGTAGCCTCAAAGTTGTGTTCTTATGTCCGCATGTGATTTCAATGCATCGTATTTATCTCTATTGAACATGCCTCATGTTTTATAAGGTTTTAATGTACACAGATTTATATTGTATTGGTGGAAGGGTAACATAGCTTCCCACCAGCAATATTTATGACTTCGATTTCCTACCAAACACTTGGTATAGTCAGAGAAATTTTTTATAATATAAATGTTGGTGTCATTTCACATTCTTAGTCTCTTATTGTTTTAAGGATATTGATGTCTTTTCCTGTTCTGTTCTTTTTTTTTCCCTTAAACCTTCCTTTTCTTCTTCGCTTTTCATTCTTCCTCTCTTCGACTTTAGAAGCATTGATGATTAAGAACACAACCAGTGAAGAATCCAACCTCAGCCCTAACGCTTCAGTAAATATGTGTCCTTGGATATAGCCCTGCACTCTCTTCACACCTTTATCTCAATTGTCAAATGAGTATAGTAATTATATACTTCATGGTGGTTTTGGAAATGTTATATATGATTCCATTTTCCACTAGGAAAAAATGCTTTCATGTAAAACACTCATAACAAGGTATTTTTTCTCTGCTTCTCCCAGTAGTAGTTCCTTTCATGCTTGCCGGACTTTGCCCCGTGCTGTATGAAGTAGCTTAGAGTGTGGAAAGCCGTTTGCTCTTCAGCAACTCTGTTGTGGTAAAATAAGGAGGAATTTTAGTGCTGTAAGATCTGCTAAGGAAAGCTTGTGAGTAGTATGTTTTTCAATGAGTCAAATATTCCAAAGGCCATATTTTTCCCTTTTGGTTAAGACAAAGGTTAGTTAGGAGTTACATGTACAACCTTACAGGAGCCACCAAGGATATATTGTAGGAAAAGATAGATTTGGATTATAAATTTAGTGGAAGAGAGATCATCATTAAGCAGATCTTAAGGGACCAATGCAATGGCTCAATTGAATAATCCTGCACCAGCAAGTTCCAACGTCTCATACAGGTGCTGACTTGTTTCCTGGCTGCTCCACTTCCCATTCACCTCCCTGTTTATGGCCTAGGAAAACAGGGGAGGATGGCCCAAAGCCTTGGGACCCTGCACTCACACGGTAGATGCAGAAGCAGCAGCTCTTGGTTCCTGGCTTCGGATTAGCTCAGTTCTAGCCTTTGTGACATTTGGGCAGTCAACTAGTGCCTGGAAGATATCTGTCTGTCTCTGCTTTGCTCTATAAACTTGTCTTTCTAATAAAAATAAATAATTTTTTTCAATATTTATTTTTATTGAAAGATACATTTACAGGGAGAATGGGAGACAGATCTTCCCCTGGTTCACTTCCCGAGTGGCTGCAAAGGCCAGAGATGAGCTGATCTGTAGCCAGGATCTTCTTCCAAGTCCCCCACATGGGTGCAGGGTCCCAAGGCTTTGGGCCATTCTATACTGCTTTCTAAGGTCACAGGTGGTTAGCTGGAAGGAAGTGGAGCAGCTGGGATATGAACAGGTGCCCATGTGGGATCCTGGCTAATGCAAGGCGAGGACTTCAGCCACTGAGCTGCAGCACTAGGTGCATGAATCTTTTTTCAGAAGCAATAGTAAACAAATAAATCAATAAAAGAATCCTTTAAAAGAACAAAGCTAGATGTTATAAAGAATTATGAGGAACTTGGGAAAGACTCGATTTTATTAAGGCTGGTCATGGAAGGCTGTCTGTAGGAAAAGGCTTGAAAACTATTCTCCCACATTCCCACATGGCATACAGTAATGAGTGAAGAATACAGTACTGAAATTCTCATTATTTCTCCTCTGCATTGTAATGTTCTGTCTCTTCTTCATTGTCAGAAGATAATGGGTATTCTCGTTTATAGTTAAACTACAACCTCTATCATCTTAAGGACTTGTGCAAATTTTCTTCCTAATATGTTTTATGACTAGGTCACTGTTTGCTGCCTATATTTACCTTGCTCTCTCTGCTGTTATGGGTTCATCTCAGCCAGGCCTTCTAGATAACTCTCATGCCTACTTATCTAGACCTGTAATCCTATCAGTTATTTCTCTAACCAGTTGTTTGCCAGTTATTTCTGTAACCAGTTATTTCTCTAACAATTTGTTAATCCTATTTTCTTTTCCTCACTCAAACCTATAGTTTTGTTCAAGATTTCATTTGAAATATGTTCACCATCCTGTTTTTGTAAATATAGAAATGTATTTGAGGCCCAGCGCAGTGGCCTAGTGGCTAAAGTCCTCGCCTTGAATGCACCGGGTCCCATATGGGCACCGGTTCTAATCCCGGCAGCCCCACTTCCCATGCAGCTCCTGCTTGTGGCCTGGGAAAGCAGTCCAGGACGACCCAAAGTCTTGGGACCCTGTACCTGCGTGGGAGACCTGGAGGAAGTTCCAGGTCCTGGCTTCGGATCGGCATAGCACTGGCTGTTGCAGTCACTTGGGAGTGAATCATTGGATGGAAGATCTTCCTCTCTGTCTCTCCTCCTCTCTGTATATCTGACTTTGCAAAAAAAATTTAAATAATAATAAATCTTTAAATATATATATAAATATGTTTTGCAAATATTATATATATGTACATACATACACACATAGTCTAACATAAGGAAAGCCTAAAATAACTGCCCAAGGAAACTTAACCTGAGGGTATTTTTTTTATAAGAAGTAAATGACAGACCATATATTCAGAAAACAGTGCAAAATAAATGTTACCCAGCATTCGAGGAGATAAATTACTCTCAAAGTTTACTGCGTCTGGCCTAAGCAGTGCCACGTTATTAATTAGGAATGGGGAAACAGAATAGTAATGACTGGTAAAATTAAGACAGATTTATCAAAACTGAAACTTCTATAAGTCACTGCAGTGAAAGAATTGAGTATGTTGCTGCCTAAGCCTCATGACCCACATCCAGCCTCTTTGAACCTAAGTGGACTTTCTGAGAATTCTATGTTCTTCCAATACATATTCACTTTACTTAGATGCAATTCATAATTTATTTAACTGTGAAAGAGTCAAGAATGACAGTACTATGGACCTGCATGCAGTATAATTTTAAAAGTAATTTCTAATACTCAATTTAAAAAAATGACAAAATAATATGTGTTTTTTTTATTTCCCAATAATTACTAACATATTAATTAGTGGCAAAATAGGTGATTATAGAAATAGAGTATTAAAGCTGTTGAAAGCGTGTGATGTTTCAGGGAAAAGTTAGTTTTTAAAACAGCTCATAGTTTTTAAAAAGCTTTATTTTAAAGTTAAATTTTCAGTGACAGTGAATTGTAATGATCATTTTGGAAGAAATTAAAGATTAATAGGTTGACACACTATAAAATTAAAATTACTAGTGAAATGCTGTTTCTACATTTTTTCCTAGCGTTGTGGATGAGTTCAGAAAAAAGGAGCATGATGCAGCAGTTAAAATCCAGAGCTGGTTTCGGGGATGTCAAATTCGGGCGTACATAAGGTATGTTGATTTTGTCATTTAAATCTCAGATGTATCATAAAACATATATTCCCTAGGAAATGAAATTTATTTGCATATTGCTTATTTAAAATAATCTTTTACCTTACTCAAAATGAAGCTAATGAGTTATAACACATCCTTTTAAAGGAAACTTTTATCAACAGAAATGAAATTATATCAGCCGCATCTATACTTACAGAAATTTTCAGTATTATTAACATAAACTTAATCATATTCTTTTCCTCAAATGTACTACATGGAACTCCTAGCTGTATTTCTATTTTTAGCTATGAATTCATTGAGTAGTGACAAAGGTGTGGGAACAGGAGGGAGAGCTATTTCATCCTTCTGGCATATTAGTGGATCAAAGTAGTACAGCAGTGACAACTAAAATGACCTGGCTCCAATTACATAGAAGGTACAACTTATTTTCATTCTAACATTCCCCACTTTTCTTGCAGTGCACAAATATTCACACAGACGCTCTACATTTCTGAAAAAAAAAAAAAAGACTCAGAGTATAATGGTGATTATTCTTTAAAATACTATTCTGGTAAGACCCAAAGAAGCAAATTTAAACTGTGCAGTTTGTCTCTGAGCACCAAAGAAACTGGGAGCATAAAAATCACAAATGGTGTGTCTGGGTTTCTGTGTGTCTGTCTGTGTGTTTTACACTTGACCTAAGCCAAAAGGCCGAGAAGCGATTGTGTGTGTTTTAAAGTCAGCAAGCATTATGTTGGCTTGCATAGACATCAGATATAATATATCAGATATAATATATATATATAGTTGGAACTGGCTGTTGATTGCTTGCTTGGGCAGCACATACACTGACACTCGAGTGATACAGAAAAGTATTGTAGCCCATGCACAAGGATATCATGCAAATTTGTGAAGTACTCCATGTCCTTCCCATGTATCCCAAAGTTATCTGTGTCTTTTTTCTAAAAATTGTTAACCATATTTCAGAATAACCTTATCTGCTATTTAAAAAAACTGCATAAATTGGGCTTTGAATTTGGTTTTTTGAATTGTAAATTAAATAAAATCTATGTATATATTTTATAACCTTGTCTCCATTATGGTTTTATAATGGAGAGAGGACAGAAGCCTTGGATGTGTTTTAATCCCTTGCCTGTGTGACTGAACACAGCAGACCCCAACTACCTTGCTTTCTTCCTTGACCATCCTGACTTGCCCTGACTCAGCCTTAAAAATGCAGTCCTAGCCCAGACCTTTCTATGCCACTTCACAGCCTTAGCCCCGACCCTTCCGACCCTCCCAATTAAAGATGGAGTCCAACCTTAGCCCAGGTAGTCTCAAGCCTCTTACCT
This sequence comes from Ochotona curzoniae, assembly GCF_017591425.1. NCBI lineage: Eukaryota > Metazoa > Chordata > Mammalia > Lagomorpha > Ochotonidae > Ochotona > Ochotona curzoniae. The sequence goes on from NW_024466219.1 coordinate 24,743,918, forward strand.
TGCGTAAGCTTCAGCATGTGCCAGAGCTCTGCTGGGAAATTGCAGGTAGTGAGCCCTTCTCAGGGTTATCTCTCAATCAACCTGTTCTGGCTAGGAGTTTCTGTCTCTTCTTTGTCTTGCTCTTCTAAGAGATATCCCAGTGTCAATGAAAACATGCTAATAGGCTTACATTTTTAAATCCTAGACATTTAAACAAAATAGCAGTAATTCTTCAAAAATGTTGGAGAGGTTTCTTGGACAGAAAAAAGTATCAACTGGTCGTGAAGGTAAATATAAATTTAAATGTATCTGCATTTGATTTAAATAGTAGGCTGTAAATGGTTTACGTCTATTGTATCTGTATGCAGTTTGGAAATTACTAATGACAGATATTGACACAAGAACAAAATAAGCCTTAACTTGGTGAGGAACCACTTCTGAGAAGCCTTCCCTGATTTTTCTATAAAGAATCTATATTTATTTATACACAAACTATACCAAATATTTTAATTTCATTTAAACAGCTTTTACAATGTGTGTATGTGAATATGTGTATATACTTGTTTGTTTATGATTATCTGTATTTTCTTGATAGTGAGCCCTTTGCTAGTAGGTACCAGAGCTAGTTCATTTTTGAATCATTGGCATTTTAGATGAATGCCTCATTAGTCAACAAACATTCCTGTAACGATGCTCAATTGGTAGGTAGCTGCGCCTTTGTTTCTAATCACTTCAAATCTTTCTACATTAAATGGAAATAGTATTTAAATAAATGATTGTTCCAAATGGAGTTTTACAGAAAGATACTTGTGACTAGATGTAAAGCTATTGTATTTTTAACTAAGTGGCCTTCTTAGTCTGTTAGGAGAGAAATTTTCAAATTAGATCAGCTCTATTTCATTTATATTTCACTAAAGCATTTTCCTATAAGGATTTTATTCTATCTGTGTATATACATACATTATGCATAACATTTTTGTGTAATGATTTGGAAAACTTCATGAAGTTTGTAGCTCTCCTTTCTGAAAATTAGTGATTTTGATGTCTTTTTGCTACTGTTTTCCAACCTCAAGTATTCTGTCTTTTGCTTCTTTCTGCTTTCATTTGCTTATTTCTAATTTTGATATATGTAATTTTTTGTTTAAGGCTTTCTTTTTTATTATGTTTCTTTGACGTTTCAGGCCACTTTAAAAACAATCTTTAATTTTTGAAATATTTTCAGATTCATAGAAAATCAAGGCAATAGGCAAAATTCTTTATGCTCATTACTCAAAGCTATTCACCAATGTGAAAAATATGCTTTATTATTCTGTACACATATTTTTATTTTTCTCTCATTTATATTGTTATTATGAATCACTTGAGACACAGATGCAGAAGTGATGCCCTTTATCTTTCAATGTAAATGCACATTTTTATAACCTTATAACAGTTATCAAAATCAGAAAGTTGCCATCTATATGAAAGTATTATTTAATCTATGCATTCTATTTATGATTTGCCACTTGTTTCAATGATTCCATTTTTGGCAGAATATTGTGTTAAAAGAGAACAGCACATGACTTCAGCTTTCCTGTCTGTCTCTATCTGAATAGTGTCTCCTTCGTCTGGTTTTCTCTTTCACGACAGATATTTTTGAATAGTGCAGATTGTTTAGTTTTCAGATTATTTCTCAACTTTAGTTTTCTGGTTTCTCTTTGCCATTAGATTGAGGTTATACATTTTTAGCAGAAGTACACTACAGAACATCATAGTAAGAGGTTAATGATGCGAGCTTTTACAGTGATTATTGATGTTGACTTTGGCCATTTAAAGTGGAATTCCCTGTGTTCCCAGCCTACAATGTAATAGATTCTCTTATGTGAGGGTCTTCAAAGACTTGCTTCTCTCTTCATCTCTCCAGACTTTCATATACTGCATTTAGAATCCAGTGGTTGATTATACTCAATTACTGCTGTATTTTTCAAACTGATTTTCTGATTCTTTCATTTGTTTTACTTTGAAGTTTTGTTTTTATTTTTTTAATTTTATTTTTAATAATATTTGCATGGTTGACCAGGGTGGAAAGTATCAAGGTTTAGGGAAATTGGGTGAACTCATTGCTTCCAAATTTGCTATTTCTTCTTGTTTTTTCCTGGGGGAAGGAGAGAGACAAAGGGGAAAACCACTCATGACTTTTCTACATGTCCCTGTACCCAGGAATGAGGAACCGCCACCTCACGTTGACCCAGAGTCACGCTGTGTACATATTCTGAGGGTTCCATCCAAGTGGTTTGGATAGCTCTGAAATGCTGTTGATATCACCGATCCAAGGATGATGTCACCTTCCAAATGTACATTGGCTCCATTCATTGAGATTTTTTGCTGTCATTGTTTGTCTGGGGTAGTTGTCCAGTTTGTTCTGTTTTCCTTCTGCTATAGCACCAAATGTGCTGCCATATTCTCCTTTTGCAACAGGGCCTTTTCCGTTAAGTAGCACATGTTCTTGAAGGCAAATCCAACTACCCAGGTCAGGTGTCGCAAGTATCGCGAGATCTCTCACCCTGGGGCTCACAAACCCTGCACCCACCTAGTAGGTGGGCCCTAGGACCCAGGACAGGAGACCTAAGCCCTGCCAGATCCCCCATTCCTGGGGTTCATAAACCCAGCACCAACCACACAGGTGTGCCCCAGGGCCTAGGCCAGGCGACCTGATCCCCGCTGAATTCCCCAACCCTGGAGCTCACAAACCCCACACCAATCTATTAGGCAGTACCCAAAATCTGGGCCAGGTGACCCAAGCCCACCATATCCCCCACCCCTGGGATTCACAAAATCAACACCCACTAAAAGGTGGGTCTAGGGTCTGGGCCAAGCAGGCCAAACACCATTAGTTCCCCCATTCCTGGGGCTCAGGAAACCAGCCCCTACCACATAGGTGGGCCCCAGGATCTGAGTCAAACTACCCAAGCACTGTCAGATCCCCATTCCTGGGACTCATGCACCCGGGCCACGCTGGCATGACTCACCTCAGTGTCCATATGCAATCTTATTGCACAGCCTGGCCTAATCTAGTCTGCCTCCGTTCCAGCTCCTGCTGGTGGATAATGCAGCCTAGGCCAGTTTAACCTGATTGCTGTTGGGGTCCTCATGTGAACTGGCTGGTATTGTGGCCTGATCTGGCTACACCTGCCCCCTGCCCGAGCTCTCAGATTTGCCAGTGGGTGTTATGTGCTGCCCAGACTGGTCTGACTGGTCTGACCCACATGTGTACCAGCAGGTACTGTAACTTGGCATGTTCTGGGCTGTTCCTCACCTTGCTTCTTGTGCTCACCTGCAGGGACTGGGTCCTAATGAAGGATTTTCCCAAGCTCCTCCATCAAGTCTCCTCCCAGTGGCAGTTCACATGCACACCAGTGGTCCTTGGCCCAGGTTGACTTTGTCTCCACCTCCTGTCCTGACAAAAACAATGGCACCTTGCTCAACCGGCCACACCCATTCTGGTTCTTGTTATTGGGTGTTGCAGCCCAGCCATTCCTGGTCCACGCCCAGACACGGCTTTCATATAGTTCAGTGGAAGTCAAGACCTAGTCTGGCCTGGTTCTACACTTAGCCTGGTTCTCACAAGTACCAGTGGGGGCTGGAGTCAATCCCAGTCTGGTGTTCTACAGTCCCAGTACATACCCATGCTGGTGAAGTCTGTAGCCACACCTGCTGCCCTAAATCCTACTCTCCTTCTCACCAGTGGGCACCCCAACCCAACTGGGGTGCTCCCTTAGCTCCCCAGCCAGGCTTGACCCCATCCACTGTTCCTGGGCAAGCCAGCAAAGATTGCAGTTCCACAGGGGTAAGCCCACATTGACCCCCACACCCCCCGATTCTCCTATTAGACTCATTTCTCTCACTGTTGTTCTCCCCTCAAAAACAATTTGTTGTCAGTCCCCTACTTACATACACATAGGTGGGCTTATCTATGGAAGTCCCTCAGCTGTAATTCCTAACCTGGGCTTAAAAACCACAGATCACCTCTCACTATCACTGTGCGATCCCATCATCCCCCTGTACATCAAGACCCTCTAATGTTCTGTGTTTACTTACCAGCATTCTGCTTTAAAACTTTTCCTTCTCCATTCATTTAGGTCAGTACTAACTCAAAGATTCCTGTTTTAGTTAATTCCTATTTTAGATTATCACTAATTGATTTGGTAGTCAAATAGTCTTGGATCTTGCCAGGGGAGACAGTTTTGGTATAATACAGGAAGGTCAAATATTAAAGGTACTTTCTATAGTTTTCTTCAGGTTCATAACATCAATGTCATTCAGGTTTGATAAGATGCAAGCTCCACCAGATTGGATCTGTTTGTTTATGCCATCGTTCACATAGTGCCTAATAAAAGAGCTGAAAGCATGTTCATAATAGAATCTCAGTAAATAATTATTGAATGTCATTAAAATAGCTTCCATTTACTGATTGTGAAGTGGAATGTTGCACTAAATACTTTGCATACTCAGTCTGTAATCAGCCAAATAGTTTTATACCAAACCTGTGAATATCAAGCATATTTTATAAATTAATAACTATAGGCCTAGGTTGCTTCACTCAGGACTTGCTGTTAATGATCAGTGAAGATGAGTTCAAGTTCAGTTCTTTCATTTTAGTATAAATTTATTTTTAATCAGGTTTACAGTGAGAGAAGGTTCACACACACACACACACACAGAGAGAGAGAGAGAGAGAGAGAAAGGAGAGAGAAAAAGAGAGAGAAAGAGAGCACACTCTTTCAACTGCTGGTTCACTCCCTAAGTGGTTGCAAAGCCTGGGGTTGAGTCAGTCAGGCCATAAGACAGGAGTGAGAAACTACATCTCGGTCTTTCACATGATGGTAGGCACCAAAACAATTGGGACTCCCTCTACTGCTTTTCCCAAGCCATTAGCAGGAAGCAGGACTGGAAGGAGAGCTGCTGGGATAACGGCTGGCCAGCATCACAGGCCATGGCTTCATTCACTATACCACTACACCAGTCCCCCTCAAATTCAGGGTGATCTGATTCTAAAACCTTAAATATTTGGAACAGGTTTTCAATTTTATCTCAGTCACTATGGATATTATTTGTATTTGAGCTATATTAAGGTTCTATAGGTCTTAAGTCATGCCATAGAATCATAGATTTCCTCCCTTAAGGAGCCTTTATTTTTAAAAATGTCCATTATCCGAAATTATATGTTTCATGCTCCCAAGTTCATTCCTGGAGGACCTAAAACTGCTCTAGACCACACAAGGGAAAGAATTTCTGCCAAAATTGATGGTCCTGGAGCTTACAGTCCATACTTTGCTGCTGCCAAATAGCTTACATGTAGAGCTTCAGCAACCTCCAAGGAGCACTAGGAGTTACAACTGCTGTATTTCTTCGTTTGAAAAGGCTAATGGCCAGGTCTTTCCCAGACACTTGGAATATTTGCAGCTGTCTTTATATTTTCCTACACACATTGGCCACTTCACTTGTTTCTGTCCTGTATTCAAAGCAAAATTTTTCAGAGTTCAGGTTTTAGAAAACGAAGCTAAGTATGAACATTCACATACAACATTTCTGAAACTTGCATACTTTAAAATGTTATGCTGTTTTCCTTGGTTGAAAAACAGGAAATATGTTGAAGATGTAGCTTGAATCCCTGTCCTGACAGTAGTAGCAATTTGAGGAGTGAATCAGTGAATGGAAAATTCACTTTCTGTTTCTGTCTCCATGTGAATGTGTATGTGTGTTTGTGTGTGTGTTTGTGTTTATTTTTCCCTCTGTTGTTCTGCCTTTGAAATAAGTAAATTCTTTAGAAAACAAAAACCTCAGTTCCAATCTAAATTGCATCACCTTACTACCATGCCTGTATTCCTTGTAGCATATAGTATGCAGTGGTTACTCTTCAACATGATGGTTCAGATCCTTCATAGAATAGCGATTGCTTCATATCTAACCTCACTTCTTTCTCCATGTATAAATACACTTTGGCCATGTAAAACCTGTGTCATTGTCCAGTTATGCAGTTTCTTCATCAACTAGCAACTGTTGGAAATGTTCACACTGCCTAGAATATCCTTCACTCTTTGCTGACTCGCATTGTTCTCAATTTCTCTTTCTCTTTCAATAAAGACAGACTTTTTTGATCTTATGAGGAAAGCATGTTTTAGAAAGACTGTAGATACTAGGTATATCTTTCCAATGTTTTGTTGTATGGGCATCACTCCGTTTTCATACGTTTGTTTTTTTATACCTATGTCCATTGCTTGGAAACTCTTGAGCAGCAGTGACAGTTCTGTGTGCTGTATTTTACACATATCACCGTGAATTTCACAAAGAAAGCCTGAAGGAGTTTTTACCGACTGGGTAAATGAATGGCTCACAGGGATCTGAGCTGGAAGATGTTTGCTGTGGTACGCATCAATACTACATAATATCAATACATGCCAGTTTAAATTACTTACATTCTTTTTTAGCAGTATTCATTCACCTCCCCACCTTCCTCCCATGAGAATGATTATTTCCATCCTACTGATTTTGAATGTGGTCATGTTTTGTGAGAATAGGACATATGCCATGCTATGCAGAAGTTCTAAGAAAATTCTAATTCTTCCCCTGTGACACAAAAATGGCACATCTCAGATCCAGCTGCTTCTTTTGCGTTATAGCTAGGATGAAGAGACATGTAGAACCTTGGATCACAAGCCATATGGATGAGAAGCAAACTCTGTTGTTTTGTAATCTACAAGAGATACTTCTTTTTTGTTTGTTTGCTTTGTTTATCCTTGCAAAACTGCTATGTAGTTCCTGAATGGAGTACTCTGTGATGCTTACAATAAACGCTTTGAGCTTTGTGAGCCTGTGATGATGTTAGGACACCTCCATGTGGTTATGTCTTGTAAGAAGAAGATGCTGTCTCAGAGAAGTGTTTGGCATATCATAAATATACTTCGACAAATCTTTGTTATGCTGAAAAAGCAAGTGAGAGGTTATATTAGGCATCAGAGATGGAGAGAATGATTTTATAGCCCTAATTATATTCCCAATGATAGAATTTTACACCTAAAAACAAATATATCTGAGTAGTTGAGCAGAGAGCCAGGAAATAAAGCTTGTGTAATGACTTTGGTCAGACTTTGGCTGAGGAAAGAGAATTTAGAGAATAACAGGAAAGCAGAATGACAAAATATTTTAGTATCCAGAGAAGAAAACTCAAAAAGAAACTTGGAGTTATCAACATTACAAACATGATAAACTTCAAAAAGACCCTGCAGATGTAAAGAGATGCCCACGAATTTAGGTTTAGCCTAATATTTCAATGCCTGCATTCCAAATTGGAATACCTGTGAGCTTACAGAAACTGTTGGTTCCTGCCAACGTGGACCTTAGCATGAAGCAGTGATGGTTCAAATAAAATGTCTCATGCCACACACGTGGGGCACCCAGATTGTACTCCTGGCTCCTGGCATCTGCTCGGGACAGCCTTGGCCATTACAGGTGTATGGGAGGTAAATCACCAGATGAGAAGTGTTGATCAGTCTCTTTTTCTCTCTGGCTCTCAAAGAAATTTTTAAAAGCAGAGAAGTAAGATTCCTTAAAATGCTATTGTACCAGGAACATCTTATCCATCTTTTAATTAGTTCTCAGAAGACACAGAATAACTTAATGAAGTCATGCAAGTGTCCCACATCTCCCCTGCTGCAGCTTCACCAGCTTGTAAGATTAAAGTGATTCTTGTCTTTCGAGATCCAACTCTTTCTTGCTTCTTATTTGGCTGTTTTTTTTTCCCATTTTGCTTTTCACCCTCCACTGCAAGCCTTCCTGCTGATGTTCATGTTGTTGTATGTAGCCCAATACCCAAACTTTTATGCCTTAGTGGCCCTGTTGGTTTCGATGATGAGAACCCTATCCTGCTGCTAAGGCCGTGGTCTGATCCTTCTCTGTGTTAGCAGTGAAGTTGTAAGTCACTCAGTGTGTGTCCTCAGGGCGCATGCATTGCATCTGTGCTGAACTCCCACTGAAATTTTCCTATAAACTGCTTGTCCCATTGGCCACTCAAATGGTCCCCTTTGTTTGGACCTGTTAGTGAAAATTTCTCCTTACCATTTACTCTCTTACTTAATAAATGATGAAATAAAAATAATCATTTTTGTAGACCAGAAAAATGTAGACATAGCTTTTCTCATTTGTCCCTTTTGAATGCTTGAATATAAACTATATGGTATATTTTTATCATTACAACTTACATTGTGTTTAATATCAAATGCACTATTTTTATCTTAACAGTTTGAGAGCAGGACAATATAAACATTCTCAGTAAACAATTAATTCAATGTGAATTATCGTGAAATAAATGTATATGATTATGGTTCTTGATAATTCAATATTACCCATTTAAATTGACATCTGGTGGTAAATAACAGGCACTTTAATTGGAATTTTTGTTGAATTATGAATAGCTTATGGTCTTATTTGTATTTTCAAATAAATCTTAAAAAACTAAAAAGAGGTTGACATGGTAACTTATGGTAAATATACTATGTTAAATATATGCATGAGTGTAAATATACATACATATACACATATATTACATAGATACATGCACATACGTATTTTTCCTTCCATAGATGAAAAAAATGCCAAATTATGTTAAAAATTTCTCTTTATAGGATTTCTAAATGAGTGCTCAGATATGGAAAATTCTTTACTTTTTAGTGTAAGAACAGAAACTAAAAATATGTCCATTTTCCCCTTTAAGGTCCTATTATTTTAAATAAGCAATGAAAACAAGACATCCTAGACTGAATTACTAACATTAATTTCAAATTTTATTAGCATATTTTCATGACAATAAGGAAATGAGTTCAGATTTTGTTCTCCTATTTCAAAGATGAATTATTAGTAACTTGGAAAAAGAGTTTGAGTTTTAATTCTTTTATTGAAAAAAGGAAGGTCATTTATAAGTCAGCTGTTGGTAATGACCATGTTGGATTCGATTGCCAGCAAACACAGCAAAGCATATGCGTAGAATACTCCTGATTACTTGATAATAAATCATTTTAATGATTAAATTCAAAATTAGGAAATGAGGGTAGCAGCGATGTGGAAAATAACAAAAATCCAGGATCATCATATCTGCTTTCCATGCGTGAATGGCTTCTAAATGTTTTGCTGTCATCACTTTAATGCAGACATTTCATTTGTACTGTCCAAACAACAAATAAAGCCATATTGTCTGGTAAGATTAAAACTTATGATAAAATATACATACCGTTAAATATTATCACTCCTCAGTGGCTTTAGACACAGTCATGGGGTTGTGTGTGAAACAACAGGACTATGCATCTTTAGAGCTTTCCCAACTGAAACTCAGTAAACCATCAGATAAAGACTCACTGCTTCCCCTAGTCTCCCTGGACTGTTTTGTCAGTGTGAATTTGAGTATTCAAGGTACCTTATGTGAATGGAATACTTGTGTCATCTATGCTTGCTAGTACTTTTGAAGACATATGGATCTGGATGATATGCTGGAATGCAAATGCTTTTCTGTCTCTTCACTACAAAATTAAAAATTATTAGGCTCAATAATTTTATCACTCTTTACCATTATTTAAAAAATTTTTCTTGTTATTATTTTCTACAATTCAGTTTCATAGGTATAGGGGTCCTCCCCTTTCCCTCCTCTTTCTCTTTATTTTCCTCTCCTACTACTTTCCCACTTATTAATATAGTATTATAGTCTTTGGGAACAGTTCTAAGTTCCCACTTATTAATATAGTATTATAGTCTTTGGGAACAGTTATAAGTTAAACATTCTAGTATTTATGTGCAGCATGACATTTTAGGTATAGAGAAAAGTAGAAACTCTAGTATCATATCGTCAAGATACATTTAACTTTCATTGGGAGTCCTCCTTTTGACTGGGAGTAAAGCTGTGTACTGCAATGTATCTTCACTTCCTAGTATGCCAGTCTCCATTGCACATATCAGCTATGAGAACAGATGTATATACTAGATCACCTATGAACATATTCGTTTTGCATTTTGCATGTAGATTGCCTGGTACCAGAGAGAACATGATATTTGTCTTTTTTTTGGACTGGGTTGTTTCACCTAACATAGTAGTCTCCAGCTGGGACCATTTTATTGCAAATGATAGAATTTCATCCTTTTTAATGGCTATGTAGTCTTTACCATTGTTTTATAAGATTTTTTTAAATTCTTTTTGGAATTTGATTTATAGTTAAATTGCATACATTTAGCCACAAAATGTGTAACAACACTATGGATAACTCCTTTTTTTATAATAGTTATCAGCCATTTCTGAAGCACCTTAAATACTTCATTTCATTTTAGTCTTCATAACAATGAAGTTTGTTACCCTGTCTTGTAAGAAAAGACATCAATACTGAGAAATTTCCAGTAGCTTAGGTAGTACCTCCCAGTCAGTTTTAAAAAAAAAAAAGTCAAGAATTGACTCGGGTCTGTACCTTAAACAGTGACATGGCCGAGATAAGAGCTGCTTTAATTTATTTTTTCTGAATCTATTTTGGAATATATACTTTCCAGTATATTTTTCCCTTTAAAAAGAATATTGAATGACAACAGCTGCTTCCTTATGACTTGGAGAAATATGATATTATGATAAATATTTTAAGTCACCTTTAATCCAAGATTTATGTCTTGCTTGCTATTACAAAGAAAGAGAATTTAAAATGAAGTAACATCATTGTATTCATTTGTAAATAACATATTGCAGCCAACTGTTTCTTAATTGCTCAGACTGTTGATAAATAATCCAGCCCTGCTGCTCTCTACAGACAATTTGCTTTGGATCAGAACAGACAATTCAGGCAACACTAATTACTGTGAAACCCTTTAACAGGAATTTCTGTTTGTCACAGTGAAGAAAACTTCTTTGCACAGGGTTACATTTCTTATCTCTTATGTACCTAGAAAATACCAATTATAATCTGAGTTCCAGTTATGTTATGATTTTATATTTTAACTAAAAGAACAGATGGGAAGGATGCATTTAAAGCAATATTTTCATTGAAATAAGCTACATTGCTAAAGATAATTTTGTGTAACGAAGATCAGTATTTTGATTCTTGTGTCTTGAAAGAAAAAAAGACTTGTGGAAGTCATCACTATGTCAAGGGATTGCCTGTAACATGATATCATTGTATTTATGATTTTATGGTGTTAAAATGAATATTAAATGAATCAAAATTCCCCAGGATTACTCAGGAGGCGGCTAAGTACATAACGTTTTGCATAGATGGTTGGAAGGCACAATTTTGCTCCATCACTGCATCCATATCCTTGAACGATTTCGACTGAAGACAGCATTTCTTTGAATTTTTCATTAAACCAGACGTCTTGAAATATGAATTCCTTTTATGTTTCTGTGAGTTTTGGCTAAAAGAACCCCAGTGAATAAATCATACAATACTGCATGTCACCAGCACTTGTGAATATTTCTGCTTTGTTATTCTATTCTCAGTAGAGCACCATTGATTATCAAACTCAGCGGAGAACATTTTATGATCATATATCTCCATTAGCTCCTAGTTTGACTACCATAGATTTTTCTGGTTAAGCTTGCATTATGTATTAGGAAGCCTATCTCTTCAATACAAAGTTTGATTTCATTTTTCTAAGCCTAGAACTCTTATTATGTATTATGTATAAACATTCTTATCTTTCATATGTAAAAATAGGCTGCACTGTCTTTGTATAACTGAAATATATGCCGTCTTTTTTTTTTTTGATTCACAGGTAGCATATTATACTATGAAGATGAATCTCTACAATGCAATGGCTGTCAGGGTAAATATTTCTTCACTTGTTAAACAAATGAAAAGTCAATTGTGCCCTGAATTCTCTTTTAATAAAATGAGCAAAGCAGAATAATGCAAATTTGATTGATATGCTAATGGTGAGGAGAGAAAAGAGTACATAGTTAGAAAGTTACTTATGCTAAGTAATCTTGGCAGTTTTAAAAGTTAGAGTAAAATGTAAAACATGTAATTATAAATGCTTTTGTTTTAGAATGCTAAATATCTCTGAGCCATAACTAGAACAAGACTGTAAATATTAATGAAGGAATGTATTAGTTTCCATATGTCGTATAGAATATTGTGATAAATAGATGAACATGGTTCAGGAATATGAGAGAGTTACTCAATACAAATCAATTAGAAATTATACATAGATTTAGAGTAATAAGCCGAATTTCCAGCTTAGATGCTTTATTTCAGTCATTTCTGTGTTCATTTTCCCGTGCAATTTGTTCTAATAGAAAACTGAATTTAGCAATTATGCATCTCAAGCTAGGTTTTTGTAGATTTGGGGAATGAGTTTGACAAAAATACATCTGTTTTGTGACAATATGATAAAATTGCAACTGCTGAACTAGTATAAATGGAGAATTTTCTTACATGAATTTCACTGATATCCTTAAGAGATATATTTCCATTTTGTCTTTCATCAATCCAGCAGTTCTGTAAATAAGTGATCTTAGTTTTGATAAAACGAAGTAGAAAATGCTTTCTGGAAACTCCTCCATTGAACTGAAGAAGATAAATTAGCATTATGTGGACTGTGGATACTGCTGGGAGTATGGGCCAGGGACAGCTGCCTGTCTCTCTGCCTGCTTCTCCTTGCTCCTGGGGATTGAAGTGGTAACTAGATAATCAAATAGATTTCCCTGCTGCTTTTCCCAAGACAGAGGCAAATACTTCAGCTACAGTGGACTACTTACCTTTTTCAGTAATATTCATGTTGGGAAAGCAATTTGATTTTTTTTAAAGCCTTGTTTATTTATTTATTTTTGAAAGTCAGATTTATAGAGAAAAGGGCAGACAGAAAGATCTTGCATCCATTGGTTCACTTCCCACTTGGCTGAATAATAATATTCATGTCATCTATGAACAGATAAATGTGTATGTGTGTGTGTGTGTGTATATATATATATGCAAATATTAGCAGGTATATTTTTAATTAATCATATTTTATTTGAATTCCTTGAATTTCTTTTTCTTGTTAATAGCTCTAATAGGGCATCTACTACTATACTGAATAGCAGTGGTGAAAGTGGACATCCTTGTGTAGTTCCAGATCTTGCTAGGAAATTTGCTTGTCTTTCTCCATTTAGTAATCAAGCTAAAGTTGGGTTTTTCGCATATTGCTTTTATTATGTTGCAAAATGTTCCTTCTATGCCTTTCTTGCTTAGGAATTTTAGCATGATGTGGCCCTGGATTTTATCAAATGCCTTCTCTAATCTATTGAGATGATCACATGCTTTTGATTCAATTTGTTGGTGTTATTTATCATATTGATTGATTTGCATATATTAAACCATCACTGCATGCAGGACACAAATCTCACCTGGTCTGCATGAAGAATTCGTGTGATGAATTGTGTTGGCTAGTATATACAGAGGATTTTTGCATCTATTTTCAGCAGGGATCTAAGTCTGTAGTTCTGTTTCTCTGAAGTTTCTGTATCTGGCTTTGGTATTAAGGTGGTACCAGCTTCATTGAAAGAGTTTGGGAGGATTACCACCCCTTTTTTGTTGACATTTTATTTATTTATTTATTTATTGTTTTTGATACAATTCCTTAGGCCCTAGGATTTCCCTAACTTCTCCCCAAATCGCCTCCCCACCACTGAATTCCCCTGCATTATTACTATAGTATAATTCTTCATACACAGTCATATGTCCATCGTTGCGGGCATGGACAATAGCAAGAATTCAGTATTCTATTGTCAAGATATAGTTAACAGTTTCATTGGGAATCCATCTTTGATCTGAAAGTAAAGATGCATATTGCATTGTATCCTCATATCTGGATGTGATAGTCTCCATTACACAGTTACTGTACATCCCCTTAACTGAAAAGCCACAAAACAAACTCAACAACAGGAAGAAAAAAAAAGAAATTAAAAACACCTTGAAGTTAAATAACATGCTACTGAATGACTAATGTGTCACTAAACAAATGAAGAAAAAAATTAAGAATCTAAAATAAGAAAAAAAATAATAAAGAAAACAAACAAAACCCAGAAAAATAAACCTAAAAAAAAGGCAACAAAACAAAACAAGAAAAGGAAACAATCTTCTTGAAGAAAATTATGCTGCTTTAGGATATTGGAGTTAGTGAAAAATTTAATGAGAATGTAATTTGAAGAGATGGAACTAAAACAAAAATTGAAATCCTTGAGATATTGTTCCTGCTGCTCTTTTTTGGTGAGATGTTACCTATAGGAAACAAATAGATGGGTTTTGTTTTATAACCCAGTCTACTTATCTATAACATTTGATTCATATGTTTAATCCATTTACATTCAGGGTTAATATGAATGGGTGGTAGTTTGGTTCTGTCATTTTAGCAATAGGTTTATTTAGTTTTCTGTTGTCATTTTACTGCAGTGTTCTTTACATTTGCCTTTGGTTTTCTTGGGTGCTATACTTTTCTCTGTCAAGAGAACAACTTGGGACTGGCGTGATAGCATAAAGGTTAGGGTCCTCATCTTGAACACGCCAGGATCCCATTTGGGCACTGGTTCTAATGCTGGCAGCCCTGCTTCCCATCCAGTTCCCTGCTTGTGGCCTGGGAAAGCAGTTGAGGACAGCCCAAAACCTTGGGACCCTGCACCCGCGTGGGAGACCTGGAGGAAGCTCCTGGCTCCTGGCTTTTAGATTGGCATAGCACCGGCTGTTGCAGCCAGTTGGGGAGTGAATCATTGGATGGAAGATCTTCCTCTGTTTCTTCTCCTCTCTGTACATCTGCCTGTACAATAAAATAAATAAATCTTAGAGAGAGAGAGAGACAGACAGACAGACAGAGAGAGAGACAGAGAGAGAGAACATCTTAAATCTCACCTTTAGGGCAGGCAAATTCCTTGAGTTTTTTTTTTTTTACTGTGTAAGAAGTTTATTTAAGTTTCAAAGACAAAAGGATAGCTTTGCTGGGCACATTATCCTCGGCAGACAATTTTTTTGCTTTTAGAATCTGGACTATGTTGCTCCATTCTCTTCTGGCTTCTAGAGTTTCCTGTGAGAGGTCACCTGTGAATTTGACTATCATCCCTTTATATCTCAATTCATTGCTTTTCATGTGCACATTTAAGGATCTTTTCCTTATGTTCAATTGAAGAGAGCTTGATTATCATGTGTTGTGGTGTTGATCAATTTTGGTCAACCCTGTTGGGGATTCTGTCTTTCCTGAATGTTGTTTCTCTAGATCAGGGAGATTTTCATTTATTATTTCATGAAATACATTTCTAAACCCAGCTTCTCTTTCTGCACCTTCTGGGACTCCCATAACTCTTATACTTGGTCTTTTAGTAGTGTGTCTTAATTCTTGAATACTTTTTTTTTTTTTTTTGGCTTGACCCAGTTATAGACCCTGTTCTACTTCCAGCTTTTTATTTGTTTCCACTGGTGACAGGGAATATATTCCAATTCTGAGATTCTTTCTTCTGCTTTGTTCATTCTATTTTGGAGATCTCCACTGTACTTTTAATTTGCTTCACTCTCTTCTTAATTCTGATATATCAGCTTTCATTTGATTCATTTCCTGTGTGACATGTTTCTTACATTCCTTGAATGCCTGCTTTACATGCTTCTCATTGTTGACAAGAAGTTTTGTAACAGGTGTTTTGAATTCTGTATCCCTCATTTCTCAATGTCTTCCTCAGTGAACTCTGAGGTTTGCAAAGGGCTTTGCTCCTTTGCAGGTGTTTCTTCAGTAATATTCATTGTGCCTGTGTCTCTTCTTTTGCTCTTGGTCATTGTAGTTTTGGTTATCAGATTCTTCTCATTGGGGCAGCTTTCTAAGCTGTGTTAAACACAGGTCTGCAGTTCGATTTTACTTATTGCACTTGGTACACAACTCTTTGCTTGCAGCCATTTGTGCCACAACCTCCAGCAAGTTCCAGGTCTGAGTTCTCATGTTAGACTTCCACCATGGTCTCTGTAGCCCCAGTTCCCGGATCACCAATCTCCACCTCCTGTGATACTGTGCTAAGTCTGCACCATTTTCTGTGCACAGTCTTTCTCCTACTTCAGGTTGGAGCAGGTCTCAGGATCAGGGAGACACCAGGTGTCCTATATAGCTAGGATGTTGGTGGTGCTGATTTTGCTGGAACCTGTTGGCCATTAGGTTTGGAGGCCACATGATTTTATTTTGAACTATACGATGCTAAAGTCAGTATTACTTTCCCTGTGGGATCAGTGCAGGGCACTAAGCTCAGTGATTTCAGTCCCAGCTCAGTATATGCAAGCCCACTATTGTCCCTGCAGTCTTAAATTCTTTACCTCACTGTACTAAATGGTGTTTAATGTGCCATTACTAGAGTTCTTTATCTGCTGGCCATCAGGAGTGAGGGCTACCAAGACCTATCTTGGGTGGAACCTGTAGGATGCCATGCTGTTGCAGTTCACTGAGCCAGAAATGAACTCACTCCCAGCTCAGTATATGCATAGCCTTGACCCATAGCCTTTATTTCACTACATAAAATGGCATCCAATTCAGCTCTAGGAGGTTTACTGGGCTGTGAAATCATCCCTATTCCTATACCACTCACCTGGGACCTGCTTCTCTGTCTCTGCTCCTGGTCAAATCAAACAGACTAGCAGGATGGGCAGTTCCTTGTCTGTGTTCACCTCCTGAGCTCCTGGTGAACACCCCTTCTCACTTTATTGTTGGTGGAGTTCCAGCTGCTGGTACAGCTCAGATCACCACTCAATGAATGCTGCTGGGATAGCTGGTCACTACAACACCATACCATTGTGTCTGTGCTTTCCTGTTTCTGTCAGTCTCTCAGCAGGGATGCCCCTTTGCTGTCGTTCTGTCCTTTATTATTTCCTGGAATGTGCCCTCTCTGGTTTACACTGGCTAATGTTTTCTCATCTGTCAAAACATGTCCTTACCCTATTCTGATATCTTGATTCTCCGATTGCCTCCCTTTCTATTGTTTGAATAGTTTGTGGAGTATTGGTGTAAGTCCTTGGAATATTTGGTAGAATTTATTCTTTGTTGCGATGGATTTAACATCTGATTCAGTTTCCATCCTGGTAATAGGTCTATTGACATTTTTAATTACTTCCTGATTCATTGTTTGCAGATTGTATGTGCCTAAAATTTATCCATTTCTTCTAGGTTTTCTCACTTGTGACATTTCATTTTTGCCTTTGATTATATATATTTGAGTCTTCTCCCTCCTTGTTGGGCTAATGTGGAATCACTTGGATTGATTTTCTCAAAGAACCATTTCTTTAATTCTTTGATCTTATATTTTGGAGAAGTTTCCATGTACTGAAGAAAAAAATAATATATTGTGTGTCTGTAGGATGAAAGCTTTTGTAGATATCCATTAAATTCATTTTTTTGTATTATCTGGTTGAGCTCTGTTGTTTCTTTGCTGAACTTCTGTCTCATCAGTCTGTCCACTGAAGTTAGTCGGGTGTTAAGGTCCCCTACTATTATTGTATTGGTATCTGTTTCTACCTTTAAATCCATTAATATTTGTTTCACACAGTTGGGTGCCCTGGCAATTGGTGCATATATATTTAATATCATGAATTCTTCTTGATAAATGGATTCCTTGATTATTATAATGGGGCAGGAGAGCCAAGAAATCTTCCATCTGCTTAGAATGTGTGAGTAAGATATGAAGTATAACCTATCAAGATCATAACAGGTAACTTATAGATAACAGAGTCAAATCAGCATTAGACAATAGCAAAACTACAAAGACCTTCAGGTGAATCAAGAGCAATCCTGACAACCTCTTAGCAGGAGGTCATATGCACAGAGCAGCAGGGACCCCAAATGGAGCAGGTGGACAAGAGGAGGCTTATATCCCAACCCTGGAAACTCCAGGATCCTCACCAAGGACTATCAGTACAGGCACCAAGACAACATCCTAACTGCCAAGAAGACCACGGGGAATTGGACTGCAGTTGGAGGTCAGAAATTCTGAGGTCATCCACTCCTGTTTGGATCTACCACATGGGCTGGAAGAAGCCCAAATACTTCCTTGCAGGATCCAAGATCATCAGAATAGCCAGGAGCCCTGAGT
This sequence comes from Ochotona curzoniae, assembly GCF_017591425.1. Taxonomy (NCBI): domain Eukaryota; kingdom Metazoa; phylum Chordata; class Mammalia; order Lagomorpha; family Ochotonidae; genus Ochotona; species Ochotona curzoniae. The sequence continues at coordinate 24,761,982 of NW_024466219.1, forward strand.
GGACCTCAGAAACAGAAGAACAGTAAACTTCCTCTGGGACTCGGAAGAGGAGCTTTCTCTTGTCCTTACTTAGTTCCAACTTTAGATCCCCACCCTCTCCTGCAATGACCATCAGGGTTGCTCCAGAGCCCCACTCCTAAAAAAATTAGAATAGATAGATAGGGAACAATAAGGAAAGCTTAGAACCAGACAGGAAACAGTCAGCATGGACTTACATATACCTTACTAGGTAGGACGCAAAGATAAGTTACTCCCCACTAAGGCATTGAAGATTTCTCTGCACACCCCTCCTAAAACAGTTCTGCACCTCAACTGTTGACATATGCCTTGTTAGAGTTATAAGCCAATTTAGACTATCCTAAAATCTGCCAAGTTCAGTAAAAAAAAAAGTATGCTAAATACTAAAATGAAAATAGACATGAGACAGCTGAATAGTGCTGTATAGCCATTTTAAGGTGTATTGAAGCTGGTTGTACATAAACAAAAATTGAAATGTCAATGAAGTAGTCACAAGATGTGGTTTAGAACCTGCATTTTTTTCTAACATATTGGTCACTCAATACCATGTCAATTAACTCCATAATGTTGTAAATTGTTGTTGATGTTATATTGTGGCTTTTAATTGATATCCTGCCAGCTCAGCCTTTAGACCAGAGCTGGTCTCCCAAGAAACTGTTGAATTTGTCTGGACAATAAGATGCTGGACTCTATGCTTGATATATGCTTGCAATGAAAGAATTTTGACTGGATTTGAACTGTAATATTGCAACAAGGTGGAGGAATCCACCATGTGGGAGGGTGCGGGGGAGGGGTTGGGTGAATCCCAGAGCCTGTGAAGCTGTGTCACAAAATGAAATGTAATCAATTTTAAAAAATCATCAGGACCAGCAATTCTGTGGCTGAGTTTACCTCCTGAGTTTCTGGCACTCTTCCCTTCCCACTGACCACTGGTGGAACACTGATCACTGTTGGGGTATTTTTTCACTGTTGCACCACTCTGTTGTCCCTGCTGCTTCCCCTTGTCCATGGGTCTCCAGACATCCCTCTGCCATTGGCCTTTCCTCTCCTATTTCTTAAGATCGCACCGTCTCTGTTTTTCCTCTGCTCATCTTCCTCCATCCATTTTAACCTGTCTTCACCCTATTCCATCATCTTACATTTTTATATGTTCCATTACCATGAAAAGAGGATCGCTTAAAGGGCAAGCCAAGTGGCTGAACAGCCTAATACTCTTCTTGCGAGCACTGGCATTCCATATAGGTGCCATTTCATGCCCTGTCTGTTCTACTGGCAATGCAGTGGAGGATGGCTCAAATCCTTGGGTCCCCACACCCAGATGGGAGACTTGGAAGAAGCTCCTGGTTTCTGGTCAGCTTAGCTCCCACCATTATGGCCATTTGGACAGTGAACCAACAGATGGAAGTTCTTTTTGTCTTTCCTTTCTTTACATCTGACATTGCAATAAAAATAAACAAAATTTTAAAAAGAATTTCTGTTCATCTTTCCTTCTCTTTATTATACCAATAGTATGTGAAATGATTAAATTGATTGTGGAGGAAAGAAATGTTATAATGTTATATCATATAGGATTGGGAAATAGTATTAAAGGGAAGCAGCTACATAAGGAGTTATTATTCACAATCTTTGCTAAAATATTTAGTTATGATTTTCATATATATTCAGTATATGTGAGAAATATATTTTCATATATGATTTAACATGTATCACTACTTTTAAAAAGACTTATTCATTTTTATCAGAAATGCAGATTTAAGATTTACAGAGAAAAGGGTCAAAGAAAAATATCTTCTATCTGCTAAGTAGCCACAATGAGTGGATCTGAGCCAATTCAAAGCCAGGAGCCAGGAGCCTCTTCCAGGTCTCCTTGGGTGCAGGATCCCAAGGCTGTATTCCATCTTTCACTGCTTTCTCAGGCTGTATTCAGGGACCTGGATGGAAAGTGGTGTGTCTGGCACATGAACCAGCACCCATAGTGCATGCTTGCACTTGCAGGTAGATGTTCAACAGTTGAGTTATAGCACCAGCCTTAGATATCACTGCTTTTATTTTTTTAGCTATCATTGAAGAGTTTATAAACCTATTCTTCTTTGCTCACACTATTGTCTTCTGGAATATTGAACATTGTAATATGTAAAAGTAAAATTTTTAATAATAGCTAATTTCTGCTTCTTGGATTGTCGATAGGTCTTTTTCAATGAAGTGATTTTTCAATTCTTCATTTAATTGGAGATAAGACTCCTTTTCTCTTTGGGCGTATTAAGGATACTTAGAACTTCAGGGTTGAAAATAAACCCAATGCAGAGAAAATTTTTCTATGAGCAGATGGCTTTTTGATATATCAAGGTTTTGCCATTTGTTTTAGTGCTTAAATAAACATTATTTATAAGACCACTTACATTTTGATGTTACTTAATGAGGAATATGCATCATTGATTTGACTAGCTTAAGAGGTCATTTAGAACTTGCCTGTTAACAAGCTGTAATCTGCTGAACATACAATGACTTTGTTTAAAATTATCTATTCACAGCCGATCAATGACAATAGTTTTATACCAATCACTTCTGAAAGTTTGCTAATTATTTTGAAGGACAAGAATACTAGTCCTCTTGGTCCTGTTTTAGAAAGTGGTAACCCGGTCACCTTGAAATCACTAAGAGGTTTAATCAAAACTCAGCTTCCTTTCTAAAAGTACATCTTTAAGAACTGGAAGTTATTTATGATATATGAAGAGAAAACGTATGCAAAACTCAAATCATTTGTTAAATATTTTAAAATTTCCCCTGCATTGTTATTATTGGGCTCTATATACAGTAAGAAAATCTTTTAAATTCAAGAACACACACACACACACACACACACACAGAGTGTTTCTTTTTAGACAGGATATTTGTAAGATGTTAAATTAAAAAACATGTATGCAGCTTAAGACTGACCTGGATTTGTGTCCTGACTCTGCCATTTACTCTTTTACTGATTATGTGACCTTGAACAAATTACTTAACCTCAGTTTCTTCGTTTTTCACGTTGAGATCATGCCCCATTCATAAGGATATTGTGTGAATTAAAGCAGTTTGCATAATACCTGGCTCATGAATGGAGCTCCATAAATTTTAGATTCTTCATTTCAGTGATGGTGGCTTCTTCACCCACTCAAATGCTCCGATTTTACTGGCTCATTATATCCACTCATCACTCACAAAGCCACTTAAAGCATGCCTTTAATTTATACTTTAGTGTGGATTACTTTTAATTTGTTACCTTAACTACTACTACTTATTATGCCCCTTTAATACTCAATTGTGAATGAAATAATTAGGGTTGGAAGGTAATTGTAGCCTGCCTCTGGGTAGATGTCCAGGGCGTTAGTTGTGTTAGAACTGGGTTCTCTAATATTAAAACAGTAGCAACCTCTCTGATTATGCTTGGCAATATTTCCAGTAATCGCTTTGTTTACAGAAGGAGAGAAGCCCAGGGCAGGCATTTGTCATTGTTGTTGTTTTGTTGTTGTTGTTTTAGGATACAGGACATTTTTCATATTGTATCACAGAGTTTTTAGCTGAGTTCAGTTGTTGACCTTAAAAACTACTAGTCAGAATGGGTGTACCAGTAGGTTAGTATTATCTACTCGTAAACTCCATCATCTCTCTTTCCTTTCCACACTCCAGCATGTCTCTCTGATGGTTCTGGCATAATTTTATTTCATTTAGAATGTAATGATCAAGATGTAAGTATCTTCCCCTTTAATTTTTTTTTTTTTTCTGTGAGCTGAGTCACTTCTAAATGCCATTTGGGGATTAAACTAACAGATATGGTATGTCTGTCTCCTGTTTAACTCTGGCCTTCAAATAAATTAATCTTTAAAAAATACTTCTCAGATGTTCTGAATTTTTAAATAAATAAAAATTAACTTTTCTAAAATGATACTCCTGTATTTACGTTAGAAACTATGTCTCACTGACTGATTTTTATGCTAACAAGATAAAACACTCAATTTAAATATTTAAATACCACTCAAATTAAATGGTCTACTGAAAAAAAGTACACAATGAAAAAAAATACTATCTTCTGGACCATGGAAAAAGTTGTACACTTTAGGAAATTATAGTAGTAATAGTTATGTTTCATGAAATGATTACAGCAATGTCAAGATAAGCCATGATTACATAAAGTCATATTGTTATTTTCACTTATCAAATATTAAATATATGAGTAAACTTGAGTTTGAATATAAGGGAACTTCAAAAAGTTTGAGGAAAATAAAAATGAATTAAAATGTTTTGTTTTGCTTTTTTTTTTAAAAAAATGACTTATTGTGTTTACTTGAAAAAACAGAGTTACAGACAGGGAGAAAGATCAAGAGAAAGTGAGAGGTCTTAACTACTAGTTCACTTGCAAGGTAGCTGCAGCATCCAGAGCGGGGCCAGACCGAAGCCAGGAGATACATCCAGATCTCCCATATGAGTGCAAGGGCCCACAGATGTGGATTAGCGCCATGGCTTTGCTGCTTTCCCAGATGTGTTAACAGTGAGCTCGGTTGGAAGAGAATCAGCCAGGTATTGAACCTGTGCCAGTATGGGATGCTGGTATTGCAGATGTTGCTTAGTCTTTTACCCCACAATACTGGTTCCAAGATAAGCTAATTTTGTGCAAAAAGGTCTTAAAGTTCATACATAGTTTTCTCATAATATACCTTTTCCATGAACTGCTTTGTGTATTCTCACATATAGTTTAGTAGTGGCAAATGCAAGGATTTTGCATTACAAATTGTAATTATCTAGATTTTTAGTATCTATTAGTGTTTTTAAGAAAATACTAAATGACGTACTTTATCTCTGTTTACATCTACAGATTCAGAAAGTATGGCGAGGATATAGGATCCGAAAGTACTGCTTTAATTATTTTTACTTGAAAGAATACCTGAGAGCTGTTTCAGAAACCAATGAGGCAATTAGGTGAGTACAATCCTTAGCCTACAGTGAACCTTTCAAAATGATCATTAAGAGCTGTTTACCATTTCAGTACTTAGAAATATTTTTCTGAGACTCAATGGTATTTTAGGAAGAAATTTAAGGATAAGACACAGATATATACTTCTGTTTATCTTGAAAGCTAGTGGTTATGTTTAAAAACAGCTTGAAAACTGATGACAAGCAGATTTTTAATGGTGTATTATCTTGGTGTTTTGCAAAATAGTTTCAGTAAAATTATCTTATAGTGAGATAAATTTTTGTGTAAAACGATTCTATAGATGAAGCTTTAAATATGCTAAAGTTTTGATGTATTTTGAGAAGTGTGTTCTGTAGCAAAAAAAAAAAAAAAAAAAAAAAGCTGTTCCCTAAAAAAAGTAACGTTATGGAACATGAAAAATGAGACTAGGTAACTGATTATTTTTATTTTGAAAGACATTTAAGAGTATTGGACCTGGAGTTAGCCATGTGGTGACATCTTCTTTAGATTTTTTTTAAATCAGGTTATTGCAATATTATTCACTTTACTTTCCAAAGCTCTCCATGTGTTAAATTTCTGTATCATTTAAAAAATATTTTTCCTCTTGATATGTTTTTAAGTGACCGTATACTTAGAAATGGGAAGTAGAAATTATAATAATCAGCATATACGTGGTTCTTTACTTTTAAAAATTTGACTTGTTATTTAGCCTTAAACTTTTGTACTTCATGAGATAAACAACTTGTAAAAATTTATTAAAAATTAAAGCCTTATCTGAGACCCTAATGTGATATGTGTTATATGATATATTTGACCTTTTTGCTATATCTACCAAGAGAATAAGAGGGTTCTCAGAAAATATCAAGATTCTGAATATATGCACAGCTAATATGAAGGGCCCCAGAAAAATCTGACAGATTTAATTCATGTCATCACAGAATCTGGTCTCCGTGGAAATAGAAACTGAAAAATGTTCACGCTTCTAATCATTGACAGAACATATACCGGGATATTGCATTTCTGTCTACATAATGAGGTCTTTGTATGCTTAGCTCCCCATCAACACAGTTATTCAGGAGATTGGGTTTCCTGATGAAATTCAAAATTACCTGGTTTGAAAGTTCATCCCTCGTGTTGTTATGAGGCCAGATGTCATTTGAGTATCTCACCCCAAAGGATGAATTAATGTTTAAGGAAGTAACAATGAGCCTCCTTCTGAGTTTGATTCAATAGCCAATTACACTTAAAAACAAGGATATCAAAAATTCTGATGACATCCATGTCTATGAAAAAAACAATACAGCAATCCGACAAATAAGATCTAAGGGTTATATCAGTACAAAAAGATTGAATCTAATTTTGATATTTTAAGGATATGATAAAAGAAGTATACCTGATGAGGGAATTCCTTAAAATATTTGAGAAATAATTTTCAAATTCATATTTTTACCTATGTTGTACAGATCAATCTGATCATTGTATATTAAGTACAGAGAATTCAACTTGTTTTCATTTGAAAAGTAAGTTCTTGGGAGGCTTCAGTAAGAGTCAGTGGAAAGAGTAGGAAACCTCATAAACACATGAGTTTAACTTTTATTGGAAAGGCAGATTTATGCAGAGGAGAGACAGAGAGAAAGATCTTCCATCTGCTGGTTCACTGCCAAAGTGCTGCAGCAGCTGGAGCTGAGCCAATCTGAAGCCAGGAGCTGGGAGCTTCTTTCAGGTTTCTCACATGGGTGCAGAATCCCAAGGCTTTGGTTCACCCCTTCTCTCTCTCTCTTCCTTCCTTCCTACGTTCCTTCCTTCCTTCCTTCGTTCCTTCCTTCCTTCCTTCCTTCCTTCCTTCCTTCCTTCCTTCCTTCCTTCCTTCCTTCCTTCCTTCCTTCTTTCCTCTTCCTTCCTTCCTTCCTTTCTTTCTTCCTTCCTTCCTTCCTTTGTTTTTTTGTTTCTTTTTTGTCTTGTTACACTTTTTGCTGCTTACATTCTTACACTTAGCTCAGGGTCTCACTCTATCTCCAGTGCCCTAATATTCTGGAGATGCTGCAAAAATTTTAATTGCCCTGGTAGGTTCTTCTGTTAATTCATTCACTCAGTTGTTTTCCTTTTAAGTCCTTTTTTCTAACTAAAAAGGTCCTTAATGATGTTTTCCTAAATGAAAGAATGCTATCATCCAGCCGTAAGTAATGCTAATCTTACAAAGTGCAGAAGCAGCTGTAGTATGTTTAAACTCACACACACAGCCTCTCTTTGTCTTTCTCAGAATACATTAAGCATTCAAAACCTATATTTCACTTCTCTCACCTGTAAGACCTGTAGTTTTGCTTTCTTAAGAAAGTAGTATTTATAATTTAATATGTGTTGTTCTGAAGATATCTTGTTTATATATGAGCCTATATTTATATCTCCATCATTTTGAAAATATAAAATCATACCACTCTTAATTCTTCAACTTGATGTTCTCAATGATAATTAATAACTTGACTATTCTACCATAATAGAGGGCCTTCCTCCCGTGTTTTAATGTCTGCTTAGCCTTCCAGGTATGAATAAACATTAATTTATTCAATCAGTCATCTCCTGAAAGAAAGTGAAATTATTTCTTATCCTTTGCTGACACGGAGATTAAGCTATACTGAATATACTTGTATGAATGCATCTTGCTTTACCTTTGCGTTTTGTTCTCTCATGTAGGCACCAAAGTAGCAACTTATTAAATTCTTTAAACTTTTCTATAAAAAATTTGAGTGAGATTTTATGAATTTACAGATTGAAAAATTGACATCTGTCTATATTGTTTGTAATTTAAAACATCTCTTATTTATTCACAAGTCATTTAAACCTGTTCATATTTTTGAATAATATGTTTAATTTTTTATTATCTGTTAAATTTATTTCAAAAGCTGTTTTTTGGTTATTTGTAAATGAAGTTTCTTGAAATTTTACTTTAATTTTAATGGCAGAAAAAAACATTTATTTTAGTTTTTAATTTTCATTTATTTAAATAGGAAGGGAGTAGTAGACACACAGAGAACGAGAAAGTGAGAGAGAATGCCGCTGGGATATGTGGTCACTGCAACACTACACCGTTGTTTCCATTGCTTTCCTCTGTCCTTGAGTCCACAGGGGCCCCTCTGCCTTCAGTCTGTCCTGTTCTGTTTCCTGGAATGTGCCCTCTCTGCTTCTCACTACTGAACGATTCTCCACCTGTTTAAATGTGTCCTACCTTATTCTGCCATCTTGGTTCCATCTTTTGCCTAGTCTGATAAGTGTTAAAGGCATCTACAAGGGTTAATAACACAATTAATAATTGTGTAGAGATAGCAGTGTTTCTCCGTTTTCATAAAATAAAAGCACATTTTTAGAATCATGTTTCTACATTTTCAAATCCTGTTTTTCTGTATAAATTGAAAATCACTGAATTCATGCCTCTAGTTACCTTTTACTGTATAACCAAGATACCCAAAGCAACTAAACACAGTAAACATTTATTCTCTCATAATTGTGAATCTGGGGTGGGACTTTGCTCTTCCCTAGGTTCAAGGTCTAACATCAAATAGCAGTTACAGCCAGGAGTGTTGTCTCATGTGAAGGCTCAATTGAAAGAATAGCTACTTTCAGGCTATCTTGAGTGGTGGCTTGCTCAGTGGTGTCCCTCAGTTTCTCAGACGTGAACTGTTCCAAAGCAGTTTATAACATGAAAATTTGCTTTAGAGCAATTGAGTAGGAGAACACATGAAGGCATCAAAGATGGAATCTGTGCTGTAACCTAGTATCAGAAGTGACACCCTATTACTTTTGCTCTATTTTGTTCATTCGAATCAAGAAACTAGGTCTGTCTGGAGTCTAATGGAGATGGGAGGAAATTCCACAAAGGTATAAATACCAGTCTAGATCTCTAAGAAGGCATCTTAGAGACTGCCTTACTTGTATCTTTTATTTCAATAAAGCATGTTAATTTTCTGCATTTGTCCCTAGAATAAAGATTGTTTTTCATTTTGCTAAGTGCAAGTTTTATGTTTTTTTTTAAATGATTGTTTCAAACTGTAACATTTTCTCAAAGCAGTTATCCCAGTCATTTACATCAAGAAGTCTTAATTTTATATGTTAAAACACATATATTTACAAGACAGGCAGTTAGACAAACATCCAGGAAGAAAGAGCACCTAATGGGATTGCCTCGTTTCCACATGCAAGGAGTTCTGGTTGTGGCTAAAGCCAGGAGCCATGATCTCAATCCACATCATCTGTGTAGGGAGCGGAAACCCAATCACTTGAACCATCATCAGCACATCCCAGAATACTGGAGTCAGGAGAGGAGGCAGGTGTGGAATAAACCCGGGCACTCTGATATACACTGTGAATATCCTAACTAGGAGCTAACTTTTAGACTAAACATCAAGATTTATGAAGCCTAGAATTGTGTATATGAAAGATCTACTACAGATCTCTGTGCTTGTGAAGAGTTAAATTATTTAAAGAAAAATCATAGTCTAGCATTCTACATCAAGATTTGTTTTATATTTTTGTGAGATGTACTCGATGACATTAGATCTAACTTTACCTTATTTGCTCTTCTGATAATAGAATAATTGCTCTACCTTATAGTTATTAGTAAAGAAAAAGTACATAACACATATGCAAAAATATTTTTTAGCAAAATGAACCTATTAAAAAAGATGAATGAGACTGATTAATTTTAAGTCTCACTTTGCATTTGGTAGACATGTTGCTTCATAACCTCTAACCTGATATGCAAAGATTGCTCCAGGTTATGAAAAAAAATTATGTTATGAAATTAAAAATTAGCTGTGGCATTTGCTAGCATTAATAAAACATAACTTGTTTGTAATTTGGAAAACTGACTTTTTAACTTTTTGCCAAATTTAAGATTAAAGTAATGCATTTTCCCAAGTTTAATGCTTGAATACAGTTAACTTTTTAGAATGTAAATGTGAATCACCAAAAATAAATTGGTGTTTCAACATGATGATTTTATATGATATGATTTAACTTGAGATAGTTTTTATAGACATCAATCTTTACCTGTCTTTGCATGGATAATGTAAGTATTTCTAAAGTATGTGTTTGCTTTGTTTTTAATATAACAGCGTTATCAAGATAAGATCACATACCTTTAGAGATATTTATTTTTATTTATTTTATTTCACATATTTATTTTTAACCATAATCAGTTTAAAGCATTGTGACTAACTTAAAATGAAACCATGTGCAAATTAGCACACATCCTCTAATATTCTCATTCTCTCTATGCAGTAAGTAATATCTGGTCTACTTTCTGTCTCCATAATTTTCCAGTTGTATACGTTTCTACAAACTAAATCTTATAAGATGTGGTCTTTAATGCCTTCTTTCTTTCACTTAATGTGATGCTTTCAAAATTAACATTTTATCTTATGTCAATTCTACAGTTCTCTGTGTTTCCAAACAATATTATAGTTTTTGGCTATACCACCGATGTTCAGTCCATTAATCATTTCATTTGTTTACGCTTTTTGCTGTCATGACCATGCAGCTATGAATAGTCATATGTGATCATATGCTGTCATTTCTTCTGAGTATACTTTGAATTTTACAATTTAAGATTAGAAAAATTTAAATATTGACTTTGGATTCAGATAAATAACAGAGTTATGTTCTGCCACTTAGCTTGGCCTTGAACAAGCTGATTAATCTTAGAAAAGTCAGATTTTCTTTTATCAGTACTTTGGAGCAGTTATACTTTCCAGCATTTCTTGAAGCATTTAGTACATTGAGCAGTGAGAACATAATTGTCACTCAGCAATTAGTGACAAACTAATAAAGAACAAACTAGAACAAATAGAGAGCTGATACTTAAAATTCAACAAGTTGGGGAAAACATTCATTCCACATTCCACATGTGAAATCTGCTTAAAAATAGAGAAGGAAAGATTAAGAAAATAATGTGATGTGGTATATTCCCACCAAAGATTCAGTAGGACAGATCAGTGGTTTGTTCTGAAGTTAGTACACCTTAGATGAGTCTGGTGTCTTGCAAGAATGGTCCTGCCCTTGTAGTCCTCCATTCCCAGTTGCTGACTGGAAGTGAACCAAAGGCAATGTAAAGTTGATGTGAACATGTTGGTAGATTGAGTGCTGTTCCTCAACCAGCACTTTTGCAGAGTTAGTGGTTGGTCTTGTCGTTCTTGTCCGTTTTAACTCATCCATGTCAGAGCATGCCTTTGATCCATTGCCTGTGAGATGGAAGCTTGGAGGCTAGCAATGTACGTGCATATATTAACAAAATAAACATAACTGTGTCATGACTCTCCTTTTGTAACCAGTGCTAAATATCTAAATTTTAGCAGAACTGAGAATCCTGGTCCTATGATCTCCATTATAGTACTTGTTCCAGTATGATTATTTTCATGTATACAAAATAGATTAAATGATAGAAAGATCTTAGAACGTAAATATCCCTCAGTAGTCTATATTTGGCATAAAACATTAAATTCTGGATGTAACTATACAAAATGAAAAATTTGCTTCACTCAGGAACCAATCAAATGTTAAGTGGTTTAGAAAGGTGAAGAAGACAAGACTAGAATTCGGAAGCCTGAAGATATGATATCTGTCTTTAGCAATTTTGAGAGCCATTACATGCTGTATTTGTGAAAAGGAGAAAAATGTGGACGAGCTGGTAGATTTGAGAAACATGTTTCCAATCCTCAGAGCTACTCAGAAATAGGCTGACTTAAGAGATACAAATGCCTTGACAGAAGGATTCAGAACTTATATAGAAAGGATTTCTGCATTTTATAAGAAATTAGAATATCTCTAGTATCCCTTTAAGACAGAGATAATTTGCCAGCATGATAACAAATACATCAAAAAGATACAAAAGTCTGTATTTACTGTGAAACTGAAGTTATTTTGAAATTCATAAAGGTCTAAGAAAAATGTAAATGAGCTTAATCTATGGCATAATGGATTCAAACTACAGTATATATTATAAGCCAGTCGTGTACCATGACCAAGATGGATATGATAATACATGTAGATCAAGATGTTACAAACACACATAATTATATATTTAAAATCATTAAATTAAAAGTGTTCTAGGTTGGCTATCATAAAAATGTTAAATTCTTTCTAACATTAAAAGCTGTTATTGAAGTGATATATTTAATCCTGAGGTGTAAGGGTGGTCTTACAGATGTAGAAAGTCATCTCAGGGATCGCACCATTTCCACAAAGTTTTGGGAAAGAGTGTCTAGTGGATTTATCACTAATAGGAGCATTATTACAATTTTAATGTTTCATTAAAGAGTTCTTAGATTTGTTTGCTTGCTTGCCCAAATGTTAATAGTCATTGTCTATTAATATGCATTATTATATTTTTCGTGAGCTCTGTAGTGCGGATGAAATATCCCATTTATGAGAAAAAATCAGCAGTGCTTTCTAGACCCCAAAGCAGCTCCATCATATTGGCATGTACTGAGCTTTTTGCTCAGTTTCCTTGATTATTCTTAAATTCATACATGCGTATACTTAGTGTGGCATATGAAATTAATTCTGTGTTCTGTGACTATTGCTCTTACCTTCTTACCAACAACTCCTAGTAGTACTGTGAGAAATTCACTTAGATCTTAAAATTCAGTTTCTCTGTGCATTGTGCTTCTTCATTTACACTGTCTCTGTTTTCAGTGATGGCGATTACAATACAAAACTAACAGCTTGCTGGCTCAAAATATGTATACCAGTATTAGCATTAAATGCTGTTTTTGTAGTAGGCTAATATTCACTATTTTCACAGATAAAGCCAAAAAATGCATAACAGTGATGTTTATGAAGGTATGGTTAGCTTCTGGGAAACCTAGATTTGAGCATAAACATTTCTCCTTATAATGTCTAGGAATTTAGCACATTTCCTGTCATAGTCTTTAAGTAATCTCATACTGGCAGCAGATCATAAAGAGACAACCAATTCATCAGGCTGCGTACAAACCTGGAGAAAATGGAGATCACTCCTGCATGGGAAACACATACTAAAAACTTCTTGTTCCTTGGAGTTGAGGTCTTTTAATGAATTAAGCTATGTAGGGAGCACATTACCCATTGTGCTTTAATTGACAAGAAGTAGGAACAGGAAGAAATCAACAAGTCCTTTCAGACTAGTGGCTTGTGCAGCCTCTAAAAACAAAAGCAGCAACAGAGTGAAATGTACAGGGAAGTGTTGGTATTTCCCCTCCTTTTGCTGTCACATAAGAATTCTTCAGAACTTTCACCAGCTTTATATTAAAGCCACAATAATATTTAGTAGAAAATAGAAAGGTAGACAGTAAAGTTTGAAATGCATCTAGTGCTTTTTGCATTGAATATATACATGAAAATATTCATCTTGCATGCTTGTTGTAGACAAATAGCATTTTAACTGGGTAGTTGCTGAAATGATACAAACATAAAGAAAAGTACTTTATTTACAGTCTCATAAAAATCTCTGCTTGCTTGCGTTCTTGGAAAATAATAGTAAGAGAAGGATCACTCTAGTACGCTTTAATCAGAAATGTCATAGTTACTTATCAAGACAAGCATTTACATGGACAAATTCAAACCTCACAGTGTCCAGCTCAGTAACTATGGGCAAACACAATAAATCAGATTTATATAGCACACATTGTGTGGATGTTGTTGTGCAGGTTATTTTGTTACTCCACTCAGCCTGTGATGGAATATCTGCTCTTAAGTCTCAAAGCTAAGAACATAAAACTTAGGATTTAAGTAAAGTGTCAGGCTAAATACCACAGTTGTGACTGGGGGGAAAAAAAGGAGTTGCGCTTAGGGCAGCTTTGTGGAGTCAGGAGGAAAGAATTCCAGTCACGTCACCCATTCTTTCATCCAGTCTCCCCCAAAGCCAAAGCTTTAGAGTAAATAATATAATTAAGCAACTTGCAGTGATTCAGGTAAGACTGAAATCTGGGAACTGAATTTAAGTATTTTCTAGCCAAGCACTTGGGCCATCTTTTGCTGACTTTCCAGGCACAGTAACAGGAAGCTGAACAGGAAACTCAAACACCTGCTTGTTTGGGAAGCAAGCAGCAAAGCATGCAAATTATCCTGCAGTAGTATGTTTAAGAATAAAATCTGGAGTTCAATCTGTTTGTAGCAGTAAGCTAAGCTTCCACTTGCAGTGCTGGCATTCCACATGGGCCCTGGTGTACGTCCCAGAAACTCAGCTTCCATTCCAGCTCCCTGCTTATGGCCTAGGAAAACAGTAGAAGATGGCTCTAGTTTTTGGACTTCTGCATGCGTGTGGAAAAGCTGAAAGAAGCTCCTGGTTCCTGGCATCAGATTGGCTCAGATCTGGCCATTGGCTCAGATCTGGCCATTGCCTCCAAAACATTCTCTTTGGAACATTAGATTATTCCCAGTAAATGTATCTGTCTGCTTGCAGATCTGGTAAGTGTTCTGATGATTTTACTATATAGCTTTTTTCCCCCTATTTCAGAATATAATCATGAGGAACTAAACATTCTTCCAAACCCTATTTTGTCGCATATAGTGTTTTGTTAATCTTTGCTTTAAATCACTCATTTGTGTTAAATCTGTACTTTATTACTATTGTAGTTTTGTTGATTTGTGACTATTTTTCGTTTTAAAGAATATATATTCATTTGACAGGGAGGGTTACACAGCAGGGAGAGGGAGAGTGAAAGAAGAGGGATATTGCTTATCTGCTTGTTTGCTCTCAGTGGCTGTAATGACTGAAGCCAGGAGCCTGCAACTTCTTCTGAGTCTCCCTTGTGGTTGTGGCAACTGAGACATTTACCATCTTTCAGCACTTTTCCAGACACCTTTATCAGGGAGCTGTCCTGGAAGTCGAATAGCCAGGACTAAAACTGGCACTTGTATTGGTTACCAGCCTCATTTGCATGTGAGTTACAATAAATTACATATTAGAAGATTACGTACCATGACCAAGATGGATATAACATATACAAATCAATATTTTACACATATGTGTTCTGTGTAGAAGTTTAAGCATATTTTATATTATGAAATGTTTTTTAAAAGAAATATGATCATTTTTATCAACAAATATTTTTACCTTAGCAATAATGCCCAAATATTTGTGTTTTCATATCCCTTTGCTAAAATCTGATTTTAACCTTTTTTTAACTGATAAGCTGATGGAGGGAGGGATTCTAATTTTTTTAAATCTAATTTTTTGTTTGTAAGAATTTAAATCTGTTATTTTTATTCTTGAATGACTTGCCTGTTTGTATTTGTTCCATTTGCCCAATTTTTTTAATGATGATGATGATGATGATTTTTTCCTATGAAAGTATAAAAAGCCTTGGTATGTTAGGGAAACAGATTATTTTTATTTCTGATACAAGTATCTGAACTGTTCTCTAAAATATATTTATGGACAAAATGAAGCACGCTGGGTTGGCATTGGGGCACAGTGGGTCTACTTTTGACATATGTCATCCCATACGGGTGCTGGGCAATCCCAGCTGCCACACTTCTGATCTAACTCTCTGTCGGTATGTCGAGAAAAGCAGTCAAAGATGGCCTAAAGTCTTGGGCCAGTGTGTCTACATCAGGACCTGGATGAACTCCTGGCTCCTGGCTCCTGCTCCAGTTGACCTGGCTGCGGCGGCCACTGGGGAAGTGAACCAACAAAGCAAAGCTGCCCTTGTCTCCCTGTCTCTCCCTTTCTTTCTGTATTCTTTCAAATAAATAAGTAAGTTTGCCAAAAAACTGAAACATATTGACCATTAACTGGTTTTTCTTAATACATTCTTTATGCTTTGATTTTTTAAAGAACATTTATAGGATATTAGAGAATGTCTTTTGTTACTGCACTAACATTTGATATTGAACCTCTGAGGGCTATTTTTATATAAGGAGTAAATTTGAAATTCAGCTTAAAACTTTTTGAATGACTAACACTTTATTTCAATATTATTCATTAAATAATTGATTTAGCTATTCCTGTTAAATGACATTTGTTGCAGACCAAAGCTATACATGTTGCCAAGTCTACTTGTTGATTTTTTTGGCTCATAATTTTTTTGGGGAGTAATCCTATGTAGTCACTTGGTTTAAATAATTATGAATTATTTTTATTTTTTCAGAGTATAAAGTGACCGCATTCTTATGTTGGCCTACATTTTGAATCAGTTTGATTTGTTGAAAAAATATCCAAATGGGTTGTAAAAGATATTAAATGTACAGTGCAGTATAGTGTAAAATAATGTTTTCATGATTTGAGTCTTCTTGTCAAGGAATCTCTCGAGGGCGTGGTAAACAATGTCCAGGGGCTGATTTTTATGGTTGCATTCATATGGTGTACACATACAATTCCTTAATCTTGTTGCTTGGAGTTTGGCATTTTTCAGTTTATTCATGATTCATTCTATTTCAGTTTCTAAATATTGTCTATAATATTTGGACGGAGCAATTTTATGATATTAATGTCTTTAATCAGTTTTCAGGATTCTGCGTTGTTTTGTGCTTGTTCTAGAAGTCTGGATATTGATCATTTGTATTCTGTTTCCTTAACTGTCTGATATTGGTTGGGGAGTGGTGAGGGAGGAGAATACAGAAAGCAGGAACTTTGAGGTTGCTGCGCTGTGAACATTGAAGCCATAAAGAGGATCAGTGGGAAGCGCTGCTCCTCATGGGATCTTCTTCCTTAGTTGGCTGTATTCAGCAGTCCCAAGGCTGCTTTGTCGTATTGTTCTCCAGTCTGGTTTTATAGCATCCTCATCTTAAGATATGTGAGTTTTATTTTCATAACAATATTGGCAATATCTCTATTTCCTGAAATAGTTCATGATACATAGTGTTCATTAAAACTGCTTATAGAAGCAAATTTAAATGCATGGATGTTTAAAAGAGTTGGTAATATATTCTTTCTTGTTACATAAATATTTGTTCATGGGGTTATCATAAATTTTGAGGTGTTCCATTTAACTTTGAAAATGGTAAAATCTGGTTCTTTTAAAGTACATAGTATTACTTTTACATGTTATTCCTCTTGTGTCTTACAATAAAGGTATAATTGTTTTAGGTACTTGATAGTATCAGAGGCTGCTTGATAGAGATGGGACAGTGAGAACAGAATCTCAATGGAATCCAGAAGTCCTGCGTTTTAAGCCAGATTACTTACTGTTCTTCTGTACTTTTCAGCTGTAGAAGTGTCTCATGAAGTCATTCAACTATTAACCCACTTAGTTCATGTAGTGTTCTGTGGTCTCTAGTATGACTTGACTAGTTGCCTGAAGTACATTTTCTAAATACCTTCACAGTTTTAACTTAACTTCATATTGGTACCAAATATTTAACAAGTTTTTATATTGGCAGACTATCTAATATTACCTTGGATCTTGTAAATACAACTTATAAGAAACAGTTATTAAAAAATTAGTCATTACGCTATAATATAACAGAAGAAGTAGTCTGAAATAAAACATTTTCCCAAGATAAAAATCTAGGAATTAATCTTCTAATCAAATGCAGCTATTTTCACTCAAATATATTAGTACTTGCTTTTTTTAAAAAAAGATTTATTTATTTTTATTGAAAAACCAGATATACAGAGAGGAGGAGAGACAGAGGGGAAGATCTTCTGTCCAATGGTTCATTCCCCAAGCAGCCGCAACGGCCGGAGCTGAGCCAATCCGAAAGCCAGGAGCCAGGAGCTTCTTCAGGGTCTCCTACTTGAGTGCAGGGTCCTAAGGCTTTGGGCCATCCTTGACTGCTTTCCCAGGCCACCAGCAGGGAGCTGGATGGGAAGCAGGGCTGCTGGGATTAGAACCGGCACCCATATGGGATCCCAGGTGTGCAAGCCAAGGACCTTAACCACTACGCTATTGTGTCGGGCCCATATTAGTACTTGCTAAAAGATTTTCAGCACTTTGTATAAAGCATTGTGTTAATTCCTTTATATGCATTGTTTCCTCCAGTAGTCTTACACACACACACACACAAAACTGAAAGATAGATATGATTAACTCTTCCATAATTAAAGCAGAAATTGTATTTCTGTCATTATATCTGGGACTTCTGTGTATGTTCTATTTTCCATAAAATCCCTAAGTGAGATCTAAATTTTAGTATAGAAATATGACTTAAAAAGAGTCAGTGTAGAAAAGAGTTCTGCACATAATTAGACAATAAATTATTTCTTAAGTGATTAGTTGGTAGAATGAAGAAAAGCACAAGGTCAATGTTAATATCAGTTTTTATATCACTTTTAAAACACAGTAAAAGTGATCCTTTTATTGTTATCAAAAATATTTTATTTTAAAGCTAACCACAAAGCCATTTATTTTTATTGAACAAATTATTCTAACGTTCAGGAAGAGACTGATAAACTCAGGTTTTGGTAATTGAAAGATATTTGAGTCGTAAGTATGATTGTTTTGTAGATATATTCAGTAGGTAACATGTCAGGTAGCCTCTAGAAGTGAACTGTCATGTTACTTCTTCTAGTTTTTATTATTCAAACTTAAGTTAACTTTCCATTTCAGAGTTTATCTAGTGTGCATCTCAGCAGTTAGGTAGGAAGGAGAGGAGGGGCAGTTCCATTAGGCACTAACAGATCATCGGCTGTCAGGTAAGCCTTGTTATGCTGTCCATCCTCATTTAACTATCCCACAAGATCTCTTAATGAAGTTAAGCCCCAAGTTCACTCCAATAATTCTATGGCAAGAGTATGTGCATTGTAACAATTCATCACTTGTCAGGAAGGCACTTTTAGTTTATACATTTAATAAGGGCATCCTCTAGCTTGGTTAATTAGAAGTGAACAGTTTGCATATTTACTAAATGTGGAGTGTCATTGCCACCACGGCCTATTGCCTACATGAATTATTTCTCTATCTGCAATAAACAGCTGGGTAATTATTACTGCCATAATCAGATAAATTCCCTCTGTAAGGCTTTTCTTACATGGCAATTCTTTGAACTCATCCAAAGCTGAACAAAATTTATGAACTCTACCAGCTAGGCCCCTTTTTCATAACATGGTGTCCATGTTCGCTCTTTCAAGGTCAGATGTAGAACATCTCAGATATTGTGCAAGTAGGGGAAACAAACATCATTACCTAGACAACATTTCAACAAGCCACATTTTGCAATGTGATATTCTGATCTCAGCTCACTAAACTGTGGATTTATCTCATTGTGTATAGATGATAGGCTTTCTTATGAAAAGGTCTAACCTTGGAGATAAAGAAAATAACGCATTCACTTCAAGAAGCAGATTAAGCTGCAATGTTACCTACCAATGTAACTTTTTCTATAGAGTTATTTTATATATTTGAGAGTACAATCAATACAGTCATTGATAGAATTTGGATAATACATGCTGGCATCATTTATAATGTAACATATATTGCTTTAAAAGTCTTGCATTTCTTCAAAGTTATTAGTGACATGTTTCGTATAATCAGTTTAAAATATGAAATGGTACGATGCATTTGATGATAATCTTTTCGCATACTCTTCTTTTTAGCAATAACACATTGCCTTTGACACTTTCCCATTTCTCATGTTTTGAATGCCAAGTCTATAAAAAGAAAAAAATTCCCATCCCAAGCGAGAACCATTAAATGGAAAAACCTCCTGCGTTGGGTATTTAACTTTTTTCACAGTAAATTTTAAGCAATTTACAAAAGAACATAGAAAACGAGTAAATGAAAGAGGAGCCATCATAAAGGGAAATACAGGTACAACTACAATGCTGTGACTACTCAGAGAAGATAATTAGGTAAATATGCCTTATCAGTTAAAATAATGAAGAAACATTACTGCATATGCCAAGAAATAGCTTTTCCTAATATTGAGTCTAGAGGAAATTTCACATGTGATTGTTCACTAGAAAAGACCAAGTGATATAATGGACACTATGTTACTAAGATTTTTTTTTTTCGCTTTTTGATGAATAATAATAATAAAAAAAAGAGCTTGCACTTCAGACCCCCCTCTTGTGATGATTTTGGATAAAAAGAAAGACCTAGAATGTAGCATTAAAATGTTCATTTGAAACCAAGGGACCAGTGTGTGCCCAGGGCTCCTGTGGCCGTCGCTTGGGGAGTTAATCACGATGGTGACAAAGGAGTCACTGGGAGGAAACAGTTGCTTCTCTGCACCTCGGCGGTGCTGTGCTCCTTGGTGTGGGGCAAGGGTGCAGTCTACACTTTTGAACCTGATACCAGAGCTGCAGAAAATAATCCCATCAACTTGCCCTGCGCCTACTCCAGCTTCTCCAGTCCCTGTATGAAATGGACATTTGTCCAAGGCTCAACCACCAGTCTTGTCTCCTATAACAACATGATCACAACTTCCTGTGAGGATCGAGTCACCTTCTCGCCAAGCAAATCACCTTCACTACCATGACCTGGAAAGACACTGGGATATATACCTGTATGGTTTCTGAGGACAACAACAACTGTGGGGAAGTCACCATCCATCTTACTAAGGTTGTGCTCCCATCCAAACCTACAGTCAACATCCCCTCCTCCACCACCATTGGGGACGGGACCTGCTCAGAACTAGATGGTTCCCCAGCCTTAGAATACACTTGTATACACGTATGGGGGACTGATGCTCACAGATCCCAAGAACAACCTTGCCTTCCACAACTCTTTGTATACTCTGGACCCCAAGTCAGGGGAGCTGATGTTGGATCCTGTGTCAGCCTCTGAAATACTCTTGTCAGGCACAGCATGGTTTTGGGACACCTGTGATGTCATATGCTGTAGTATGGATGATGTAGAATGAATGTGGGGGCATCATGGCAGCTGTCCAGCTGACACTGATTGTCCTGGGAGTCTTGATTGGAGACATCTGGTTTGCCTGTAGCCGTGGCTGCTTTGACAGAACAAAGAAACCTGGAAGAGGCTCCTGGCTCCTGGCTTTGGACCAGCTTGGTTCTTGCCATTGCAGCTACTTGGGGAGTGAACTAGCAGATGGAAGAACTTTTTCTCTGTAACTCTTTCTTTCTGTAAATCCGCCTTTCCAATAAAAGCAAATAAATCTCTAACAAATTAGCAAGCAGAAAGGAGAAAGACTGTTTTAAGGAAAGTAGATCTATAGCTTGAGGTGCTAAACTCATATTCTCTCATCACACATAGCTATGCAGTTGTAATGTTAGGAACTATTGATCAAAAAACAATGAGAAATCATTTAAATTATTTAACAGCAATATAACTTTTTTCTTTATGTATTTTGGAAAAGTTTCTTTCTCAGAAATTTCTACTGATATTTAAACAAGATATTGTTTTGGACAAAGCATGTGTCATGGATGTCATATTGCGCCTTAATAGTTGTTGGGGTTAAATCTGCATCCAGATTCTAACTTGGGCACTTTCTAGTTGTAGGAATTTATGAAGATGTTTAATCTCTGTGATTCTTATTTCTTAATGTTTAAAATAGTGGTGATGGTATTATTGAAAGTATTAATTATACAGAAGCAGATGTCATAGCCAACAGCACATGAAGATGACGTTGCTGACACTGCATTTGGGTGGTTCATGACCATAGCAGCAAGTATTTTCAATAGAAACAGACTCTGTGATACTGACTTAGTGAATCGGATTTATTAGGGGAACTTCTCTAAGAGAAGGGCTGAGCAGGGCAGAGGGACAAGGTGAGCTACATTGGAGGGCTCATCCAATCTCAAGTAGTTCTGGAACTGGATAAGCACGGGAGTGCTCCTAAATTGAGGCAAAGACTCTGGGCACAAGTTCTCCTTCAATCAGCAGTTTGTGGGTGCAGGCTTAGGAGAGGAGTGGAGCCCCTTCCTTTCTCCAGTGAGATAGAGCTGCAAGCAGACACTCGCCAACATTTCTGTAGCTGGAGGATTGGGTGTGTTGATTCTATAGAAGGAGTGTGATAAGATGAGTTCCTGCAGATGTAGCCATTGTTTTACATGATGCCACAGTGACACAATAGACATGCTGGCTGTCTTTAGCCACACAAACTTTCCCCAGGTTTGGAAGGAGAAACAAATGTTAGAACAGTATGTGGAGGACAGAAACTGGGAAAATCTATGTTCATAGTTCACTTGTGTCCTCCATTTCCCACTTGTCATGATATACCTCAAGTCTCCCAGACTTCATAGGAAGCCAGGCTCCATGTCATGCTTTGTAGAAGCTGCACACACATCAAGAGAGAAAAAAAAAGGAAGACAAGACTCATTAGGGAGTTAGAGAAAGCATAAAAGATTTGTAGAAGATAAAGTATGTAGTCTTGTTCCTGGCTGAGAGCAAAGGTTCAGCAAAGAGCTAGCAGAGCACTAGTTAGCACTTGGTCTTTATATCCATTAACTTACTTGATTCTCACAATAGCATGAAAAAGAAAGCAAGAATGCTAATATATTTGCATTTTACAAATGAGGATACTGAAACCCAGAAAGGTTAAATAGTGAGTAACACAGCAAAACTTTTATAAGCAGATGCCATTTCAGGGTCTGTGAGTAAGCAGCTCCGCTGTACTGCCTCCTAGTGGCTTCCTTGTTATCATTACTGGAATGTGCAAATATTTTATTAGTTTTACCATTGCTGTAAGCATATTGCCTTGAAATATGGAAAGCATTGAAAAGGCCCTAGTAAATTTGAATTTTTTTACTCTGATGTCATAACAAAACACACATAACACATAACAAAACAATGCAGAAAGCCTTGGGACTCAGCTGAAGTGCTTTATACAGTTGAAAGGGGAGCATTGGCATTTAAAAACATCTACATGGCTAATTTAATTAAAAAAGACTCCATGTAGAATTTTAAGTGTATCAGAGTGGTGATTGCAGCTGTCATGGAGCTAGAAAATCTACAAATCTAGGGGTTCTAATTCCATTTCAGCCATTAGCTAATTTTGTTAAAGTAGGATGTTTGATCTTGTGTTTATGTGTCTATAACTTAGGATAATGACTAAGAGCTATGCCATTTATTACAAGACCATTTTTTTGAGGCTAGAAATGAAAAATCACCTAAAATTTCTAAAAATTTTATTATGGTACTTTCAAAGTACTATACTGTAAATTATTTCAGATTATAAAATAGGCAATTTTATAATTTTTCTGAAAACTCCAGCTAGAATGGTATTCCTTTTTTAATTTTTAGTGAGATTAAAAGTTCTGTTATATACTTCACACTGAGCAATATCTTCATGTCTGTTGACATAACAAAAACTCATATGTCAAAGAGAAATAATTTATCTGGCTGATCTTCCTACTTTGTCATTTAACAAACAATTTGACATGAATATAACTGCTATTTAGTTTATCCTCATCCTGTATAATATTACAATGAATAAATTAGGAGCCAAAATTATTTTTTTCGGTAATTTTATGAATTTAATGAACTGCTTTTGTATTTTGAGTTTATGACACATTCGTTTTCCTACTGTTCTCTTTGCTTTATTGAATTCATTTTTGAATGGCCTCAGTTCCTTTTGCATCTCTTCTGCGTTTTCTTTATATACTGAAAGCCAACCTTGTGCCTTTTGTTGCCCAGTTTTAGTTGTCCTGACCTCCCCTGTGAACACATTGTGTTATCTGACGTTTCCTTATCCTGACAGTTAATTGTTTTTTTCTACTTTAAAAAAGTTACACTTCGAGTGTTTGTAATCAGGTTTGTGTACAGCTTTGTACTATGCTCATTCATAGATACTTCCCATTCTGTTGGGCCTTTCTTTAAGATCTCTTCAAGTTTATTGAATCATGTATAAAGCTTGACATCTTGGTTGTACTGTTTGGTTTTGCAATTTTAAAAAATTATTGTACTTCTATGAAACAATATAAGATACATTCTTAGTAATTATCTTTATAGTGGCAGTTTACTGGTTATTTTAAATTATCTGAAAGCTGTTGAAAAATTGTTTATTGAGTAAATATTTTATCTGATGTTAATAGTAAAGTTTAAAATTAATAGTGTAGTCGCATTTTTATATAAGGTATTATTGTTATTTTTTCCTGGTTAAAAAAATTCTCATTTATTTCTATATAACTGCCTTGAAATTTGTACCTTAAGGACAAAGAAAGGTCACCAATCCCTCTTAACTCCCGGTTCTTTGTCAAAAATGGACACAGTTAATGAGGTTTGTTTGGTACAGAACAAATTCTCAGACACAGATAGAGATCCTTTCAATGGAAACAAATTTGTTTGGCTTTACCAGGTTACTTAGCGATTAATAATAGCCTTGAGATGCAGGTCGTAAAGGTCATTGTACCAGCTTGCCAACACAATCTAAACGTGCAGCCCTGTCCAGCTCTCTGGGCGCAGAAGCCCTCAACATGCCATGCAGAAAGTAAAACAGGCTATTTTCTGACTGCTTTTTTTCATATTAATAAGCAATTTTCAAGAGAAGGGTGGCAAAATGGGGGCCATGCCACTCCAAGTAATTCATTTATTTTGCAATTTAATCTTAGGCTGAAAAAAATTGCTCTGCTGCAATAGCAAAGCGTGGTGATTTTTAAACGTCAGTGTGTTTCATAAGTAACCTTGTATGAAGTATTGTGTAACTAGCCTGCAACAGAAAGTTGCAGTGAAAATATTTTTATACATTGAAGTGGAAAAAACAATCTTTTTTTTTTGTGGAATATTTCTTTGCTTTCTTGCCCTCAAATATTTCAGGAAAATGCTCAGATGATTTACCTGAAGCTATACTTATAGAACTAGACACTAAGTTAGTATTTAGCCTTTGAAAAGTTAAATTTGTCCTTTGGAACGAAAAGATATAGTAGTGTATACATATATGTATGTTGATAGTGTAATTTGTTGTTTAGCAGATGTTTTCCACATAGTAGATTGCAAAGTGAGTTTTTGGATTACATTTTTAAAATTATGTAGCTGATGATAAGTTGATTTTTGCCATATTTGTAAGATATATAGATTTGCCTAGTCTCTGTATTCCAGTTGTTTATATGCGATGACAGATGTCAGCTTTGCAAATGCAGCATAGGCTGGTATTGTTCTGATGTTATTCACTTTTTAACTTACATAAGCTTACAATAAATTAGGCATGATTATAAAACTACTCATGCTTTTAAAATTAGGCAATTAATTAGTATACGAAATAGCTGATTAGAGATTTGTGAAAAACAACCAAAATGGGTAAGACGTTAATAATTCTCATGCTCTTTTTGAGATATGCAACAATATCCAAAATAGCTCATCTTCAGCCAAAGAAATTGATGATGTAGCAAATCAGACTTCAAATTTGTTTCAGGATTTATTAAGGTATTAATATTTGCTTTAAAAATATTCATTAAAAACTCACATTATAAGTATTACAGGTAAAAATGTAATTATACTGCTAATTTTGATGGAGGGTGATGGCAGCCCCTCAAAAAACTTGATTATGAGTTTTGAATGAATTAAAATGGTAATAGATGGCACCATAAGTAATTGCAGACGGTTTTGATGTAGGGAGACACTGGAGGAGTTTGCAGAGATGCAAGAGAGAGAGGAGAAGAAGGCTAACGTGGAAAGAGAAGAGAAGAAAAGAGATTACCAAGCTCGAAAGATGCATTACCTCCTCAGCACAGAGCAGGTGGGTCCACCTGTCCCTGACAGCTCCCGTAAGCCACTTGGGCCTCGAGTCTGACAGAGATAAACTAGCAGGCTGAATGGGACATGACTTGCTGAAAAGATATCACAAAGACACTACTTCGAGTTCAATTTCGTGCTTCTGTGTAGTGCAGGCGGGCAGCGTGACAGCAGCTTCATAGAAGGCGCCTCTCCAAGGCTGGGAGAAAGGTCCCAGTCAGCACTGCGATCCGCTACGGTGATAGCACAACACCAAGGGCATAACCTCACTCTCAAAACTCATTCCGAGTGGCTTGTTATAGTGTTGGGAATTGATCACGAACTGGCAAGTTATTAAGCAGAGGTGCTTGCATGTGTTTCTTTAATAGTGCTGATGTTGAGATTAAAACGGTGATTCCACCCTTTCTAAATTTTGATACAAGTTTTTGGGTAAAGCTTTTAATTTGCTTCTGCAATTTTGTATTCATATAGAAAGCTAAATGTGGAATTATGGAATTTGAAATACATAGCAATACATTTTTGTATATTTGCTAATATATCAATAATATGAATTTTCTCAAAAATTCTAAGCAGATGTGTTGCCTATAGAATAGTCTCAGAAAAAAATTAAATAATCAATTTAGGGATTAAGCTATATATTTTTTATTTTTTGTGATTTCTTTTTTTTTAAATTAATTACATTTCATTTTATGACACAGTTTCATAGGCTCTGAGATTCACCCAACCCTTCCCCATGCCCTCCCCACATGGTGGATTCCTCCACCTTGTTGCAATATTACAGTTCAAATCCAGTCAAAATTCTTTCATTGCAAGCATATATCAGCATAGAGACCAGCATCTTATTGTCCAGATAAATTCAATGCTTTCTTGGGAGATCATCTCTGGTCTGGAGGCAGAGCTGGCAGAATATGATCCCAATCAATTAAAAGGCACAACATAACATCAACAACGATTTACAATATTATGGAGTTAATTAAAATGGTACTGAGTGACCAATATGTGAGAGAATGCAAGTTCTTAACCACACCCTGTGAGTACTTCATTGACATTTCAATTTTAGTTTATACACAACCGGCTGCTATACACCTTACAATGGCTATAGGGTACTATTCAGCTGTCTCATGTCTATTTTCATTTTAGTATTTAGCAGTTTATTGTGTTGAAGCATAATTTTTGCTGAAGTTGGCAGATTTTAGGATAGTATAAACTGGCTTACTCTAACCAGGCATATGTCAACAGTTGAGGTGCAGAACTGTTTTAGGAGGGGTGTGCAGAGAAATCTTCAAAACCTTGGTGAGGGATAACTTATCTTTGTGTCCTACCTAGTAAGGTATATGTGAGTCCAAGCTGACCGTTTCCTGTCTGGTTCTAAGCTTTTCTTATTGTTCTCTGTCTACTCTAATTTTTTTTTTTGGCACAGGGACTCCAGAGCAACCCTGATGGTCATTGCAAGAGAGGGTGGGGATCCAAAGTTGGAGCTGAGTAAGGACCAGAGAAAGCTCCTCTCCCGAGTCCTGAAGGAAGTTTGCTGTTATTCTGTTGCTGAAGTCTACTCAGGGCTCCTGCCTATTGTTCTGATGACATGAGATCCTGTGAGGGAGGATCTGGGCATCTTCCATCCCATGTTGTTGTTCCTCAGAGTTCTCGGCTTCCAAAGGCATTCCAATTCCCCGTGGTCTTCTTGGCAGTTAGGATGTTGTCTTGGTGCCCATACTGATAGTCCTTGGTGAGGATCCTGGAGTCTCCAGGGTTGGGATACAAGCCTCCTTTTGTCCTCCTGCTCCACTCTGGGGTCCCTCCCCTCTGTTCTGTGCATATGACCTCCTATTAAGAGGTTGTCAGGATTGCTCTTGATTCCCCTGTATGTCTTTATGGTTTTGCTAATGTCTAGTGCTGATTCGAGTCTGTTACCCATTATATTATTGATAGGTATAATTAATGTCTTCTTCACACATTCTAAGGAGATGGAAGATTTCTTTGCTCTCCTTCCCCATTACGGAATAACATAGGGTTCTAAAACTGTATTAGGCTTTACAATTCTGGGATGTAGCTCGTAAGCAGTCTTACTGCCATTGATTTTTGGTTCATTAATTACATCACAATATCTTATTGCATGTGATACAGGCTGTTTAAGGTTGAAATAATATTACAATTTACAGGTACTCTTTTTCAGATTGACATCATTTCATCTTAAATTAAGGCAAACATGTGGTATCTAATCTAAGCTATATTTTTTAAGATTTATTATTTTTTTTATTGCAAAGTCAGATATACAGAGAAGAGGAGAGACAGAGAGAAAGATCTCCCATACGATGCAATGGCCAGTGCTGTGCTGATCTGAAGCCAGGAGCCAGGAACTTCCTCCAGGTGTCCCACATGGGTATAGGGTCCCAAGGCTTTGCGTCGTCCTGGACTGCCTTCCCAGGTCACAAACAGGGAGCTGGATGGGAAGTGGAGCTGCCAGGATTAGAACCTGTTCCCATAGGTATTCTGGTGTGTTCAAGGCGAGGACCTTAGCCACTAGGCTACCGTGCTGGGCCCTGAGATTGAGCTGTTTTCTATTGCTTGAACTCTAGCCAGAAAACTTGCAACTTCTGAATTTATTTTTCTCGTGGACATTCAAACATAAACAGAGTCACATATTCAATGTCTTCAGCTGTGCACATGAAGTCTTAGTGGTAAAGAATAGGACCCCAGGGCCAGTGTGATAGCCTGTTGGCTAAAGTCTTCACATTGCATTCACCACTGGGATTCCTTGACTGTTTTCCTAGGCCATAAGCAGGAAGTTGAATGGGAAGCAGGGCCACCAGGATTAGAACCGGCACCCATGTGGGATCCTGGCATACTCTAGGTGAGGACATTAGCCGTGAGGGTACCATGGCGGGCCCAATATAGACCCATTTCTTAAAAGAATTTATCAAAATAGTAAAAGTTTGATAGATCTTTTTTAAACAATGTAAATTTAGTTGCAATCTTAGTAAAGAAACATGATTTTTATTAGCAATTTTGATCAGTTGGGTCTATTACTAATATGGTGTGTAGAATATTACTGTTTTATCATATTTTTATATACCTGAAATAATTTAGGTGGTTAGAAATACAATAGGTGAGTAGAAATAGAACTAAATTCAGACAAATATTGATATAAAGAGTGAAGATATTATAAGCCAAGATTATCTTTATGAATTCAGATATGTATAATAATGAATCCATGTATTATTTAATGAACAATTTTAACTAATTATGCTGATATGTTGATGTATTCATATGCTGATAACAGCTCTCTATAGTCAACTTCAAGCATATTTTTAGTATAAATCCAGTACATATTTTTAAATGGTTCCAGATTTTTTAAACTGGTATTAACTATCTCATCTGTATTCAAGCAAACATGTTAGACTAACAGAAATTACACAAGTAAATAACTAATATTGCAATGAGTGAATTAATAGACCCCTCAGGGTTTTATTAATTAAAAAGTTCAAGTCATATTAAAGTACCTTTTGTATATGTTTATTTCAGTCGGAAAGCTGAACACGGTAACTTATTTGCATAAATAATCAATCACCATTTACTAGTAGTAATAAGGTTAATTTGTTGCTGCAGACATAATAGGATTAGTCAATTATATTTCCCAGAATATACTATTTGTTATGCGCCCCATCACCTGTAATACAGGATTGGGTTTAGCACCCTTATTAAATGAACACATCAAAAAGTCTTTGTCCCTGTAAAAGTTTTATGAAAAGAAAGCTAATATTAGTTGATTTGAATAGGTAAAATGCAAACATTGCTCCCATTTCTAAATTTAATTTATCTTTCTGCAAAGATTGATTGCTTAATAAGGTTATTTATTTTGATTCAGTAACCAGTCAAACTAAATCTAACATGCACAGGATATATTTTCTTTGAAGAAAATCTCATTTATAGATTTGTTTTATTCCAAATAAACTGACTTTCATTTCATTGCCCTTGTTCTTGGGTAATAAATTATGTTGTCTGCTCCACCTACTGGTAGATACACGCAAAGGCTTATTGTTAGATTCATTAAAGCACACTTGTAAAATATCCATAATTTTATGAATCTTCCTGAAGATCAGCAAGATATAAATGTAAAATTCAAAACCCAAATTATGAAAAATGTTTGGAAACACAAGACTGTATACAGAACTATACACAGTATAATTACATGATTAGTATAAATGCACCTCTGTATTTCATTTTAACATAATTTTAAAAGGATAAACAG
The DNA here is from genome assembly GCF_017591425.1 of Ochotona curzoniae. Taxonomy (NCBI): domain Eukaryota; kingdom Metazoa; phylum Chordata; class Mammalia; order Lagomorpha; family Ochotonidae; genus Ochotona; species Ochotona curzoniae. Next base: position 24,791,746 of record NW_024466219.1, read on the forward strand.
GGTCAGGCTTTAAAGTAGGTAGCTTAGATGCCATCATGCCTGCCTTTCGCTTGGGTGTGCTTGCTCTCACTCCATTCCCAATTCCAGCTTCTTGCTAATGTGCGCCTTGGGGAGCAGCAGGTGAACACTCACGCAGATGAGTTCTTTCCACTCACTTCTAGGACTCTGGATTAAATGCCCGGCTCCTGCCATCTGAATGGCCCAGGTCCAGCTGTTATAGGTGTTTGAGGAATAAAAGATGGATGCAGATGAAATTTCATTTTCTCTGTCTCTCAAGTAAATGCAAACTTTTTCTAAAGGAAAAATAAATGTTACAGAAATAAGTGAATACATGTATATTTTCCTTTAGTGATGACATATAGCAGTTTGTATATTGTGAATAAGCCTAAAATATAAATGCTTTAAATTTAATTTAAAATTTACACATATATTGTGCAAAAAATATTCATCTCATCATTTATATAATAGATTTTTATGTTCTTTCTATAATGGATAATCAAGTGTATGTAAGCACACTAAAATAAGTATTTCTAGTTATTTATTTATTTATTAAATGATCATATATTGTGACTAATATTATTAGGATTTTAATTTTTGATTACCTTACTTGTTGAGAGTAACAAGATAATTTCGACTAATCCAAAATCATGTTAAATCATATTTGCGTATTGAAGAAATATGTCTTAATTTTTAAAATTAGGTTTGATATACACATATTTAATTGACAGTCTATTGATGTAAAAAGCAGGCTTATAAGAAAAAGAGTGAAAAATATTCAAGTTAATAAATATTGAATTATCCCAAACCATTTATTGCTTAGATCAACTCTAATGTCCCAGTATCATAAGCAGACAGATTTTATCCTTATGTATATTGGATACAAACTGTGTGACTGCTTACTTGTGTTTTGAGATGACGAGGTCATGGCAGAAATAGCAGCCATTTAATCTCCACTTGCCAGGGCTTGTGTGTGTGTGTTTGTATTCTTGGGTCATGTGTCTTTATATATTTGGAGTGTTTAGAAAATGTGAGTGTCTCTGAAAAGCTTATCATACATAATGCATTGTCCCTAGACAGTTATACACGTCACAAGATATACAGGGACCCAAGAATGATGATAAAATGCATCTCCCTCCCTCTGTTGCACACACATACACACACACACACACACACACACACATTTGGTATTTACATAACATACACATAAAATGTTCCATACCTTGATAGTTATGTAGGATGAGTCATAGTACCTTTATTGCTACTGAATATTATACTTACAATTTAATTCGATGTATCCTAACTTTGGACATTCATTCCTATGATTCAAATCAGTCTGTATTTTTAAAAAAGATTTGCTTATCTTATTTGCAAAGCAGAGTTATACAGATACACACAGAGAGAAGGAGGAAGAGAGATCTTCCATCCACTGATTCTCTCCTCAAAAGGCCACAAAGACTAAGGTTGGGCAAGGCCAAATCCAGGAACCAGGAACCCCTGCAGATGCTCAAGGAGTTAGGCCATCTGATGCCCTTTTCCCAGGAGCATCATCAGGTAGCTGAGTTCTATCAGCAGCAAATCAGTCAGGAATCGAAATGGTACCCATATAGTTGCCATCATAGATGGCCACTTATGATTCCAAACTATCTTTCTTTATTCAAATTTTTCAAAATCTTTGATCTTTTACTTTTTAAAATTAACTTCCTTCTTTTTCTTTCATTCCTTTTTTTTTATTCTGAATTTCTTTCAATGCATTCCTTCAACTCTCTTTCAGATCAGTCCCTTAAAGCCCATTCTCTGAACTCTGAGCAATGGTAATAGACTCCAAAATGATTTTGTTTTTATAATGGCTTTTGCCCTCAGCCAAAATATTTATCACCATGAGATAAATCTTTCTGAAGAAGAATTTATTTCATTTCTCTTTGATGTTTATAAACCTCATGAATCTCTGTTGTCCACAGGGTAAAATCCATGGTTTTCCCCACAAGCATTCAAAATCTCCATAATCGGACCCAGTCAGCCAGTTCAGTCTTTTCTTCTTGATATGAGCATCTTTGATGGTCTGATTTCTATACTAGAAATATTCATCTTAAAATTCTCTTTAGGGGCTGATGAGGAAGAGAATAACCCTCCACCTGTGGGGTTAACATCCCAAGCAGGTCCCAGTGTGTGTCCCGGCTGTGTTGCTTCCAATCCAGCTCCCTGCTTACAACCTGTGAAAACAATGGTGGATGGTTCAAGCCCTTGCGCCTCTGAACCCGCATGGGAGAACTGAAAAGAAGCTCCTGACTTTGGATCAGCTCAGCTTTCGCCATTGTGGGCATCTGGGAGTGATCCAGGGATGGAAAAGATTTTTCAAATAAAAATAAATAAGTAAATTGCTAAAAAAAAGTTCTTTTTTAACGCATAGTAAGCGACATTTGGCACATTGTTATGTTGTGGAAATTCGGAAGTCTTCTATTTTTTAGAGATTTATCTATTTTATTGGAAGGGCTGATATACACAGAGGAGGAGAAACAGAGACAAAGAGCTTCCTTCTGAGGATTCACTCCCCAAGTGGCTGCACCAGCCAGAGCTGTGCCGATCTGAAACCAGGAGCTGAGAGCTTCTTTTGATTCTCCCAGGAGAGTGCAGGTCCCAAGGTGTTGAGCCGTCCTCGGCTGCTTTCCCAGGCCACAAGCAGGTTGCTGGATAGGAAGTGGGGTGTGTCAGGCTTAGAAACGGTGCCCATATGGGACCCCAGCGCATGCAAGTGGAGGACATTAGTTGCTGGGCCACTGCACTTGACCCAGAAGCCTTCTTTTATTCTTCACCAAAAAAGATCATCTCTCTACTACTCTGAATTTCACAAATTTACTTTTCCATCACTGATACACTTCTTCTTCTGGCTTAGGTAAATGGATATATATTAGTTTTGAAGTTTTCTTTATTATTAGCACTTTGTGAAAAATAGTAGATTATGAACAGTTTGTGTTGGTGGAGGAGGTCAAAGTATAGCCAGAGACCCAAGATAATACTTCAAGTATGAAAATGCAAATGCACATAGTGAGGGTAAAGGGAGAAATTTGCATTTTGTACTTGGGTAATATTGGAGGAAGAAAGCTGCTGTTTATGGCGCTAGAGAATATTGGTGAGACATCTAGGAAAAACTTGTTAAATTTGCGAGTATGTACTACTACTTCATGTGATCATTTGCTGCATCACTCTAGGTCTTATTTCCTCACCATATCATATAATATCATATAATAGTTTCAATGACCAGTTTTTACTTCTTTTCGTCACCTGCCACTTATGTATGGCAAACTTCTACAAGAGTTGAAGAGGTCTCTCAGTAAAACAAACTTACAGATACATGTTTTGGATATAGATTTCATAAATTTTACACGAAATTTATTGCTTTAATTGTCTTCCACATAATTTAAATCCTTATATGGAGAAAATTTAACAGTAGGAACTCTTACTGACGCAGGGCCTGCTATTGAAATATGTCAGAATAGCGTGGGGTCTTTATGTTAATCTTCCTGGGTCCCCTCTTTTAAGAGACCAAAGAAAGTAGGTCTGGAAAATGAAACATCTTGTCCAACTTGCAACAACTAGTTCAAATAAACTGTTTGATCTTGGGGCATCTGCAGTCATGGGTAAATCTTTCATCTACATCTGATTCAGATACTGGACTTCAAAGGAATTTCTTCCTAGGTTTATGCTTATTCATTTACTCATCAGTAAATGACATGTATCACTCCTTGAGTTACCCTCAGTTCATTAAATTCTCCTTTTCCTTCTCTGAGAAATCATTTAGTTTTTATAAGAGGGATTGATTGAATGAGCCATGTACGATTTGAGAGAAAAGCTAGGGCTTGTATATAAAAGGGTGGGTAAAGCCAGACCGTGATGTGAACATCTATAACTGATTGCATGTGCATAGCTATAAGCAAATTTTTAGATTATAGTACTTTTTAGAAAAGTAACAGCTGTATTTCTGGCAACTAAGATGCTGCTGAGTACTATTATTTCCTCTGGACATTTAGTAGGTTTCTTTCAGGATTATATAGCCAATCAGTATCTGACCTGGGGTCTTTGGATTCACATAGTTTAAGAAGCAAGTCTTCAACTTCAACTTGGTCCCAAGAGAACAGTCTACAGCACAAAATTGTCATATAATTTGTTACTATTGGCAGGCTCTCTTCAAAAAGGCCAAGTACTGAAACTTCCATGGAGAATGAATTAGCTATTAACTTTTACATTTTTATTTCCTGCCTCTTTAATATTATAGTTTTTTATTATCTTGTAACATATGAAAAGAGATAGAATTATTACCCGTTGTCAGTTATATCTGAGGAGACAGAGTAGTTTAAAAAAACCTGGTTGTGTCACAAATCTCTTTTCTGGTCTTCTGTTCTAGCAATCTTTTGACCACCCTACATCATAGAAATAGAGGGGATATGAGAATGAAAACAAAAAATAAAATCAAAACAAATTACAAGAGAAGCACTTTCATTAACTACTTTCCTTATATATACTTACCTTTTCAGAATGCAATGTTTAAAGTGTCATTTTAGAATCAATTCTTTATCAAAACATACCATAAAGGTATCTTTTAAGTGTGACTTGGTGGTGAACATGAATTAAACAATTTTGAAATCTACCTTTAACAGTACACCAGTTTTCTAGACCAATAAGAATATTTTGTAATGATTTTTAAAGACTTATTTGTTTTTAGCGGAAGGGCAGATTTACAGACAGAACAAGATACAGAGAGAAAGATCTGTCTGCTGGTTCACTCCCCCAGTGGTTACCACGGATAGAACTGAGCTGATCCTGAGCCAGGAACCAGGAGCTTCTTCTAGGTCTCCTGCACATTGCAGAGTCCCAAGGCCTTGGGCCATCCTCGACTTCTTTCCCAGGCCACAAGCAGGGAGCTGGATGGGAAGTGGAACAGCCAGAACATGAACCAGTACTCTTATAGGGTCCCTGTGCAAAACAGGGGAGAACTGAGCCACTGAGCCATCATGCCAAGCCCTGTAGTGATATTTTTAAACACATACAAAATTTTGGTAATCAACAATCGCCAACTAAATATCTAAACATATGACAATATTTGTGTTAACTACCTGACACAGCTGTATAATGTGTGTTCTCTCTATATATTGCCTTTATGTACCTAACATCCATTTTTTTGGATCTTTTGTTACATTTCATGAAGGAAAAAGAGTATTCATTCTTTTCAGCATTACAGCTGATCTAAATATTATTAGCATAAAAGCTTACATGATATATCCATATGTTTTTGAGATAAAACATTTTTCATTTTGTATAGAAAGGAGAGTCAAATAACCCATTAAACAATGTACACATCTGAAGATTGGAATTCTGTTTCACAGCTCAGCTGCATGTTGTTGTATTTCAGACCCTCCTCCTCCTCCAGCTCCCACACACATTTCTAGCATGAGGCACTTAACAATATAGGTGTTATAATGTGCCTCCCAAATGGCTACATTTTATAGGGTCCGGACCAGGCCAAACGCAGAACCAACTCCTTCTGATTCTCCCGCTTAAGTCACTTGGGGCCTTAGTACTTGGGTTATCTTCTGCATTCCCAAACCTGTTACCAGGAAGCAAAATTTAAGCAGAATAGCTAGGATTCAAACTGGCATTTCTCTATAGGATGCTGACCTTGCAAGTGATCTATGCTGTACCTCAACATAGGTACCTCAATGCTAACCTTTCTGCATTTATTTTTTAATCACAACAAAAACGAAAATGTCAAAACTCCCATCATTGTCTTTCTTTGATTAGAACAGACTAGGCTTTTTTGGGGGGGTCCTGTTATTATCATTTATTAAATTTATAAAATGAAATTTAAAACTTATAATATGAGGATGTCAAGCCATTGCTGTAACTAGATCAGATAAAATAATTGCAGTTTTGATAGTTCTGTAGGTTGAAATATTTACCCCTTTATTACTATGGCTCTTACTCCATTTTGGTGGGCATTTTAGAAATATATCAGTTTGAATGCAGTAACTAATTAGATGCTGTTACAACTGATAAATAATCAAGAAACAGCTTTTCAGGTCACTATTCATCCAAGTCCTTCTGTTATATCAGACTAATTGTATATAGATAAGCTCTGTTCTTCCTCCGTGCTTGATACTGAATTTACTCTTCCGGATTGAGAAGCTCTAAAACTAGTATCAGGTTTCTGCATTTAGAATTTTCAAGTTCTTTTTTGTTTAATCTTTTTGCTAATTGCTTCTTCACCCATGGACCTTCTAATAAAAAAAATTAGACTCTTGCTTTTAAATATCGGGACACAGAAAGAGAGCATATATTCCCAAACCTTTTTATAAAATGAAATTTAACTGAGAAAATGGTTAAAGTACTCCAAGAAAAACTGACTAATAAGACTGATCCTTAAAGTCACTATTTAACAATGTATGTATTAAATTTGAAAATGAAGTTTTCATTTTCATGTGAAATATCCATCACAAACCTGTGAACTTTAAATTCTTCCACAATTTAGTTGATAGACAGAGGGAGAAACAGATAGACTCCCATCCACTTGTTCTTTCCCCAAGTGCACAGGACCAGGGCGGGGGACCTCAGTATGATTCTTAGACCTAAAATTAATGAGAAGTATGTCTCAATAGCTGTTATAACTCTACAAAGAAACTCTTGACAAAAGAATATAATCTCTCTTACTTTTAAGGAAAGGAAAATAACATTTTCAAGATCTTATATAATTAAAAAAATTTATTTTAATTAATTTAATGGTCTCTTTGGGACAGACATTATAGAGGAGCAGATAAAGCCACTGGCTGGCTGCAACTCAAGTATTGTGTATGGATTCCAGTTCATATCTCAGCTGCTCATCTTCCAGTCTAGCTCCCTGATAAAGTGCCTGAAAAGAATGTCAGGGAATGGCCCAAGTGCTTGGAATCCTATATCTTCATGGGGGACCTGGAAGAACCTTGTGGTTTCTAACTTTGGAACACCCCCACTTCCAATTTCATATAATATAAAATTCCCACATCTTTTGAACTGGCTTATACTGTAATAATGTCACCATGCCATAGGAAAGAAAGAAAAGAACAGTACAATATATCTTTATGACCATTAGGTCTCTCATTTTTTTCTGTTAGATACCCTTTCTCTCCATCTGGCTATCCACTATTTTAATTTGTTCTGCTTCTATACAGATGATTTGGCATCAAAAAATGATTTTAGAGTATGAGTTTAAAGGAAAACATAAAGGATAATTAACTGTTCAAAAAGAGTATTCAAACATATAAAATTAGACAAATGAATGAAATGTTTTTCTAGTTGTAGAAAATATAAAAACATACCTAAGCATTTGTTCACCCTCAGTGCCAATGTTTTACATAGGACTCCATAAGGTACTGACTTCTTATGGATGTATGAAGGATGTTTCAAACAAATGATAAGGAGCAATTGTTAGGTTTCATCGAAGCTTAGGACTGACTGGGCCGTGGGGAGTGCTATATTGTCCTAATCTGGATAGCCACAGTGTTTGCTCTAGATGTTGGGTTTTCAGATCATTGTGTTCTCCTATTGTCTTATGCTGAAGGCCTAATTTTTCCCATTTTTCAAAATTGAAAGAAATGATTTCTTCCTTGTGGTTTTTAATCCATAATCTGCCTTCACTCTCTTGTATTATCACTGAACAATTTGAAATAAGGACAGCATGAAAATTTCAATTTTCTGCAGTAAGAGATATTTTATTTTTAATATTGCTATTGTTTAACTAATTTTCTGTCAACATAATCACAATTCTGTTATGCAAACACACACAGGCATATATACACTCTCTTTCTCTATATATATGAGAGATATACTCATCCCCTATATATACTCTATATATACTATATACTGTATACTATGTATATGCTACATATATAGTATCTATACCTATATCTGTATCTATATCTATATAGATAGAGAGAGAGATCTACAGAGGTGTAGAATTTCTCTATATCTATCTATATCTATATATATGAAGAGAGAGAGGTATACTCATCCACAAATTACTATACTGTTTTTTCCCAACTCTTTTGGTTTCCATTACCTAATTCCTGCTTATTTGAAAACAGCTGCCAGATAATAAACTTGACATTATTAACATTTATATGCTTTGGGGATTATTTTGCCATTTCCTTCAGTGAAATTGGATGTCCATTCTCACAACTCTACTGAAAATAAGTTTCTATTGAAGCCACCAGGAATTGAATAATTATAAATCCATGGGACCTCTCTGAAATTTGCTAGCTACTCGCCACATTCAGTCTTGAAACCTCCTCTGGCCTTTATGACTCTATGTTTATCTTTTGCTTCTACTCTTTGGTCTTTCTTTTCCTAAGCCACCTTATTCTGGTTATGTCTCATTATTCTGATACCATATGTGACTATTGTAGTTCTTTAGTGTCTCTGGCTTATGCCATGACCAGTCGTCTAGGCGTCTACCTGTCTCACCAGCATCCCAGAGCAGCACCTGTTCATATTCCAAATGCTCCGCTTCTGATCCTAACTTACTTTCAGTATCTGTTTATTTGAGCATTGTGGTGCTTTTGTCTTCATTGTTCTTGTTGCTGCTGTTTGGGTGTCCCTTCTCCTACTTTATATGTCAGACAAATCTGTTTTCTTCCTCCGTGATACTGCTCAAATACCAGGATCTTTACCCTGTACATGGCCTAGTTTCAATATACACATATTTCATATTACTGTAAATACTGATCAGTATTTTCTATTTTTAAGTTTAGAAAAGCAATGACTCCAATGGAAAAACAGAAACAATAGATACATCTTGAGAAGTTTCCAGGGTAGCAGACAGAAAGGAAATAAATTAATTCATATTGGTGGTAAGGGAGAGGGTTGGAATTTGAAATCATGCACTACAACGCTTTAGGGATACAAGTAAGACATAGAGAGTTACCTAAACAAGAAGACAAAATACTAAAGGGTAACTTAGCTTAGGCATCAGTAAAATAGGAATGTAAAGCCAAAAAACAAACCTCAGCAAATTAAAAAAACAAACGGAGATCATATCATGCATATTCTCATACCATCATGGAGTGAAATTGGAGACCAACCAGTCAAAATACCCTAGAAAATAGGCAGTTACTTAGAGATTGAGCAACATGCTGCTAAGTGAACAATGGGTTATAGAAGAAATCAAAGAGTACATTTAAAAGATGCTTGAAACAAATGAATGGATCAACACATATTGAAACAGGTGGGACACAATCAAGCAGTGTGAAGAGGAAGATTCATTTCAATGCTTAAGTTAAGAAATTAGAAAAACCAAGTAAATGGGCTAACCACACATCTGAAAGAGGTAGCAGAACAACAGAAAAATAATCCCAAGATTAGCAGGAAAAAAAAGAATTTAACTGATAAAATAAACCAAGTAGAGACCAAAAGAACAATGCATAAGATCAATGAATCAAAGAGCTGGTGCTTTGAAAAAAATCAACAAAATAGATTCACTCAACTAACCCAAAAGGAAAGGAGAAGATACAGATCTGTATAATCAGAAATGACAAAGGAAACACAACAGTTGTCAACTCGAACATATATAGAATAATCAGGAACTCTTTGAAGCAACCATATGCCAACAAATCAGAAGACGTCAAAGAAATTGATAGATTTTTGGACACATGTAATTCACCAAAATTGAACTATGAGGTAATTAAAATCTAAAAAGACCTATACAAGATGGAGATTGAATCAGTTATTAAATCCCTCCCAACAAAGAAAAGCCCAGGAAAAAGCCTTCATGGCTAAATTCTACCAAACATTCCAGGAAATTACTCCAAATCGCCACAAGCTATTTAAAACAATAGAAAGGGAGACGATGATCCCAGACTCTTTCAATGAAGGCATCATCTTAACACCAAAGCCAGAGACCCCGAGCTACAGACTTACAGCCCCTAGGCACAGAGATGCAGAAGTCCTCATCAAAACACCAGCCAACAGAATCCAACAGTACATCAGGTGGCATTCATCACTGGCATGCAGGGATGATTCAACATACGTCTGTCATTATATGTGATGGACCACATCAACAAATCGAAGAATAAAAACCGTATGATCATCTCAGTAGATGCAGAGAAGGCATTTAATAAAATCAAACTCCACTTCATGCTAAAAGCCCTAAGCAAGAAAGGCATAGAAACAATATTCTACAATACAATCAAAACAATATATGAAAAATCCATTATAGTGAATGGGAAAAGACTGGAAGCTTTTCCACTAAGATTTGGAACTAGACAACAATGTCCAATTTCACCACTGCTATTCAACAAGAAAAAAAATCAAAGGAATTCAAATTGGAAATGATACATTAAAATTATCCCAGTCACAAACATCATAGTAGGAGAACCAAAATATTAAATAAAGAAACTATTGGAACTCATAAGAGAGTTTGTCAGGGTAGCATAGTACAAATTAAAATTACACCATTACTGAAAAAGAACTTTTCAGTGCAGTCCCCTTTAAAATCAAAGAATCTTAAATAACTTGTAATAAACCTAATCAAAAATGTGGAAGACTTTCTATGATGAAAATTATAAAACATTACAAAAAATAGAATTGTTCTTGGGACCAGTGTAGTGGCTCAACACGGTAATCCTACGCCTGCCCATACCAACATCCCATATGGGTGCCAATTTATGTTCCAGCTACTTCACTTCCCATCCTGCTCCTTGCTTATGACCAGGAAGGTTGCAGAAGATGTCCCAAGTCCTTGGGACCCTGCATCACATATGGAAGTCCTGAAAGAGGCTCATGGCTCCTGACTTTGGACAGGTTCAGCTCTATCCTTTGCCACCATTTGGGGAGTGACCTAACACATGGAAGTGCTCGCTCGCTCTTTCTCTCTTTTATCTTTCTCTCTCCTTCTCTCTGTAAATCTGCCTTTCCAATAAAAATACTTTAAAAAATCTGCCTTGAAAATAAAAGCAAATAAATATTTTTAAAAAGAAAGAAGAAGAATTGTTCAGTGAAGAAGTGTACCCAAAGTTCTTTAAATAGCATCTCTCACTAAATCTTTTAAAGTACCATGCAGTTAGAGATACCCAGTTTGTACTTGCTCATTCTGTCTTGTATTCAATGAATTATAATATGATCTCTGCAACAAGAACAGACACTCTTTTTGTAGAGGTCACTTGCCTCTTTCAAATGACCATTCCAGTGGTGCATTCTCCATTCTGACTGTTCCACCCCGTTGTATCATCTGACACTGTTGACTTTAATGAAACTGCCTTTTCCCTAGGTGCTGGTCTCCCAATGTCTCTTCTTGCTCTTTTGAGAGCACCCTTCATGATCTTCTCTTCTACTTATTTCTTAAAGGTACACTCCCATAAGGCATGTTATTAGTCCTTTTCTCAGTCTCAACCCCATTCTCACAGTGTTCCTGCATTTTAGCTTTAGTTCTGTTGATCACAAAATGCTTCAGTTCTTTTTCCTCTTCCATCTGGGAGAAGAGGAGAGATAAGGGGAGAAGCCACACTGAGCCTCCCAACCGCTCCAGCACCCAGGAGTCGGGAATGACCACCTGATGTTATCCTAAGGTCCCCAATGTGGAGCATGCTCCAATGGTTCTGCTTAAGTAGTTTCAATAGTTCTGAAATACTGTCGATCTCACAGCTGCAAGGATGAGGATATTCGTCCAAAGTCCATTGATTGATACAGTCTACCTCTGAGTCATCATTCACCCAGAAATTTGCTGTCACACTTCACTGAGGTAGTTGGCCAATTTGTTCTTCCTTTCTTCCTCTGCAATGGTATCAGAGGTCCTCTACAGGCTCCAATGATCTGAAATATCCTCCATGTGCTTCTGGGTATGCTGTATACTCTGTCAAAGCCATGAGGAGGCCCAGTCTTGACACATGACACCATTGTTAGACCACAGGTTCTGCCACTCTCTCCATGGTTGGAGTTATGAGTTGAGCAGTCTAATTGTAGGGGGGCCCTCAAAGAAATCTCATCTGAGGTGATCTCAGACCTATTTCTTGTGTGTGTGTCCACCTTTATGCGGTCCAGTTCATTCTGTCACCTACATCAGCCTACATCCATACAACTGCAATTGCTAGGTCAGATCTAGGATGCTGCAAGCCTGGTTGGGGAGCTGTGGGGACTCTCTACTGGGCCACTGTTCCCATGGAGAGTGTGCGAGCTGTGACTAGGGGCATACCTGGTTGGGCAGGGTTACAACAGCTGTTGGCCTGTATGTGAACTGGGTTAGTGGGAGAGCCAGGCTGGGCTAACTGTATCCACTGGTATAAGCCTGAGCCAGAGAAAAGGAAGGCTAGTTGGGCTTTGCTGCAGCATCAGCTTAGGGTTGGGATTGGGGGCAAGTCCTGTTGAGCTAGACTGCAGAACCACCTGGACAGTACAAGATACAGGCCTGCGAGTGGGCCTAGTAGGAATACTGTGGGCACTTCTCTGGTTGGCTGCCCACTGGTGAGCATGAGGACCAGGACTGGGCACAGGCCTGGCTAGACAGGCAGTGGAACTTACTGGCATGAATGTGGGCTGGAGGGCAGAATCAGTTGGGCTGAGTTAGGCTTCAATGTCCAATTGAATCAGAGATGGAATGGACCCAACTAGTCTGCTGCACATGCTGCAGGCACAGAAATGAGGGCTGGGGGCCAGCCCAGTGAGGGCAATTGCTCTGACTAGGTTATAGCTCCTGATGGTGTACCTGAGGGCTGACTATGTGGAGTGCAATGACCATTTTTCTAAGTTCAAATATAGTGAGCGGGAGGATAAGGCGGAAAGGGAGATGGGGAAGGAAAGAATGGAATCCCCACACTCATAAAAATGTGTCATGGAAAGTAACGAAGATAACTGTTAAAAAGTAGCACTAGAGAATTTATCTCAAATGTTCTCTGGGAAGCTGAATTTTAGTAACTGTAAAACAAGATAATATTCCTATATAACTTATTCCTCTTTCTACTTGATTTGCCTGGGTTAAATATTCCAGCTTTTATGATTTCATATATAAATATATTCCTCTTAATTCATCTGGTATCAATATGTTTTGATTTTATTTCTATAGAAGGTTCCCCATGTATCTTCTTCCTTTGTGTCCACTTTTTGTTTACATGTGAGCAAAAGTATTGACTTTCTCTACCGTCTTTTGGTTTTATCCCATTTTTTTCAGATTAATATGGACTTATTGTCAACTTGGAAACAGGCACTAGGATAGGTAATCGGTCAAGTTTCTCAACTCTGGTTGCTGAGTTGCAATTAATAACACAAAATTGAACCAGACAAATACACAGCCACTTGTTTCAAAGATTGTTATTCTAATCAATGGAGTTCAGATTTCAATATTTTTCAAGTTCTCCAAATGACTCTAACCTGTAGCCACTACTGGGAATCACCAACTTAAGTTGTATATGGATCAACCAGTCTGTACATAACCAATCTCTTGGAGAAAAGATAAAATACAGTCAAACCTAATTACAAGTGATCTCTTTTTAAATAAGTGATATTTAATATGCAATCTTAACAATGAATATCATCTGACCAGACAATTAAGCATTTCTGAAAATATGATTTTTCAGTTACTTGTGTAATTGGCATGTTTTTAAAAAGTTTAATTTACTTTTATTGTAAAGGCAGACTTACAGAGAAGGGAGGAAAAGAAAGAAATCTCTTTCATCTTCAGATTCACTCCCTAAGTGGCTGTAATGGCTTGAACTGAGCTGATCAGAAGCCAGGAGCTTCTTCCCAGTCTCTCACGCTGGTGCAGGATCCCAAGGCCTTGGACCATTCTCTACTGCTTTCCCAAGCCACAAGCAGGGAGCTGGATGGGAAGTGGATTAGCCAGGACATTGGCTGGAGTCCACATGGGATCCTGGCACATGCAAGGTGAGGACTTTAGTCACTAGGCTTCTGTCCCAGGCCAATAATTGGCAGTTTTTTTTATTAAAGATTTATTATTATTATTATTATTATTATTATTATTTATTGGAAAGGCGGATATACAGAGAGGAGAGACAGAGAGGAAGATCTTCCGTCCGATGATTCACTCCCCAAGGGAGCGCAACGGCCAATGCTATGCTGATCCAAAGCCAGGAGACTCTTCCGGGTCTCCCACGTGGGTGCAGGGTCCCAAAGCTTTGGGCCGTCTTCGACTGCTTTCCCGGGCCACAGGCAGGGAGCTGGATGGGAAGCGGGGCTGCTGGGATAGAACCGGCACCCATATGGGATCCCGGGCTTGCAAGGCGAGGACCTTAACCACTGTGCCACTGCGCCGGGCCCCTAAACCCAATTTTTATCATGATAGGGTATTGTATTTGTCAAATACCTTCTCTGTATCAAAATAATTGTATAGTTGTATGTGTCCACTTGTTTGATTGTATAACATTTCTTGATTTGCATATATTGAAACATTCCTGCATATGAGTATTGTATCCTACATGGCCCAGTTGAAGTCTTTCTGAAATATTATTATATTTGATTAGCTAATATTTTGTTGAGGGTTTCTGCATATATGTTGATCAGAAATATTGATCTATAGTTCTCTTTTGTTGTATCTTTTTTTTTGTATTTGGGATTAAGATATGCTGCCTTCATAGAAATTTGGTAGGATTTCTTCCCTTTCAATTATTTTCAATACTTTAAAATAATTGGAATTATTTCCTCCTTGAAAAGTTTAGTATAATCAGCTGTGAAGCCATTCAATTCTAGGCTTTTCTTTGTTGGGAGGGCAGTCTTTATTACTGATTCAGCTTCTAACCAAGTTATTTTTAGTCTATTTTTTCTATGTCATCCCGACTCAATTTTAGATAGATCATATGTGTCAAGAAATCTACCCATTTGTTTTAGATTTTTCAGTTTGTTAACATAGCTGCTCACAGTTGTTCCTGATAATTCTTGATGGTTCACTCAGCCCCGCAAGCATTTCCAGCACCGGCTACCCATGAGTGCTCTGTTGAGCAAGATTGTGAATCAGAGCCTGGTCGAAGGGTTGGAGCATGGGTGTACCTACAGTTCTAGATGAGATTACTAGGTCATTAACCCAGAGTTAAAGTCAGAGGAGAATGCAGATTTACACCTAATTTTGCGTGTCCAACTGGAGTCAGGCTGTAGCTAACCTACAGCAACAAAGATCTTTGATGATCTTAGTATGCTGCTCTCTTCTGGCTGATCTGGGCTGCCTTCAGAATAGTACTTTGTACTTATGCACTTTGTAGGCAAATGGAGAAAATAAATATGTTCCTCTCAACATACATAATCGATCAGAACACTTCCCCCAACTCTATCTCCAGTGCAAGCCCAGGGTCAGTATGGTCTACCAGACTCTTAACTAGGCAGTTTTATCAGGTGACTCTGGGTGCATTGTTCTGCTCCCACCTTTCTCTCCCATCTGCCTGTTTTCTAATACTTGGCATGGTGTCTCTACATGGTGTCAAATGTGTACGTATGCTGTCCACACCTCTCCACCAGTGTCTCTCTACTTTTGGTGGAATTTACTACAGCAAACTTTTTACAACTCTGTGCTAGGAGTGTGCTTCATTTGCTTATCTTCTGGTAGCCTTCCCCATTAATAGTACGTTCTTCTATTCGGCCAGCTTGGCTGGGCTGGACAATTTGTTTTCATAAAGTCTCGCTTTATGTCAATGAACCCAGTGATTTTCTTTTTGAATCCTCAGTGTGTCTATGAAATTGTTCTTCTTTCGAGGACACTGTAACTCAGGGTTAGCAGAGTCTGGAATACAGGCAGGGGTATAACTGCTGTACCTGAGAAATGACCATGTTTCCTATTAGTTCTCAGCAAGAATAATTGAATGTAGAATATCGTACTAAACGCTGGACTGTGACAGTGTGTTAACACTCTTTGACTATCTCTTAACAGCAGGGCAATTATTTGCTGAGTGGGATTTTTAGAAATCCCCTGGCACTGGTATGTCCTGATAATTATGATGAAGTGCATTGGTCAGTGTTGATTCAGCAGTTGCTACCCTAGCAGATATTTCATTCACAGGTCTCTGGCCCATTTTCACTTTCCTAGTCATTAGAGATCTTTACTGCTCTTCCCTCACTTGTCTTTTTTCTTTTTTAGGTGTTTTTGATTAAAACTTAAAAGTCAAACATATTTTAGAAAAGTATTTTAGAACCGATTGTTTCTCATAGTATTCATCGGTTTTTAAGTAAGACACATTGCTGTATTTCTAAAGTTTGCTCAAGTGGCAGTGAACAAGTCCTCCGCATTGCAATTGTCATTTCTGAGAAAACAATCTGAATCTCCTGCTCACCTGGTAGTATCATTATTCATTACTGAGAGAAGTAGCTATTTTCAAATCATGAGAAATTATTATTTTTCACATGGTGAACTGTGAAACTGAAACTGTAAGTGTGATTTGGGGATTGTAAGTACACACAATCCTGGTTCAGATTCTTATTTTGCAGAAATTTGTTTTAGAAGTGAACCCCAGGAACAAAGAGAAGAGAAAAAAAATTAGGCTATAACTCCCCCTGAGGCAATTACATAATAAAGGTCGTGTACAAGTGGAAAACACTCAGGAAAAGCATTCTTCTTGAAATAAAACAGCATTCTAACTCTAACTAATGCAATCATTTGTTTTCAAATTAATTGTGCTTTAAAATACTCTTTCAAATGGTACTTAAATGTAAGAATAAAATCGAAGAAAAGAACCAACCGATTGTTAGAAATATGAAATGATTCAAAATATTAATAGGATACTAAGGGTGACCGGGTAACAAATGGTACATTTGCTCGTTGCTCAACCTGACATAATTAATATTCTAGGTCATGCTTAAGTTCCCATGAATTCAAGAAAAATATATATCTATTATGTAACTCATTGCTTTTTTCCTCCCTCTGACGAGTCAGAATCCTAGCCTTTGAAAAAAAAAATCAGTGCTTTTACACCTCATTTGCCATATTCACCACTGGGCCACCAGTCAGCAGCCAGCCCTGGTGCAAGGAGGTCGGTAAGAAGCTATTAGCAGAGTTCTCTCATGAGATTTCCTGGGTCTTATTGAGTTGAATGTTAGCATGACAGTACTGCAAATAACTGAGTTGTAGGCTTTTTCTTTTTTTAAAACAGTTAGCAAAGATTTCCCCATAGTCTTGGTCACTCTAGAAAATTATTGCTGAAAATGAAGTCCCCAAAGCTACGTTGGCAGTAGCCCTTCGAAGTTGTGAAAAATGTGAAAACTGGAAAATATGTCATAGTCTCTTAGGGTTAAGTTTGCCTTTGACTTATATTAATATTTTTGAAAAATCAACAACAAGCAATTATTCACAAATGGTTTACTAATTTTGAAATATGGCTATCGAGACAATAGAAATTTAAAGTTGTTTTATTTATTTAAAGACATGATTATTACATGTGTACCATGCCATTAAATAAAGGGGTTATTAGCTTG